>NC_086228.1:21523051-22129440 GCF_036321145.2 Pelmatolapia mariae
GACAGCCCATTACAATCTTTCAGAGCTGCAGGTGCAACACTCTTGCAAGGGAATTACTGGTTCACAAAAATGCAAACAGTTGATTGCATCAAATAGATAACACTTACAACCGAAGATGTTTTCAAGTATTAAGCCTGTCAAATACTTGTGTGTTAAGTGCACTGAAATACCAGAGATAATGAAAGTGGTATATTTTGCTTAAAAAGAGCATTTTGAGAGAAAGTAAGCATCAATCTCCCCTCGTCTATATCTTTGGTCTGTCTTCACTATCAGTTTCCACATTATCCTATAAGAATATATAATTTTGTATAATTTCATTTAAAAAAAACTAATTTTGCTGCTTTATTGTTTACCTTGTCAGCTTGAGTTAAGCACGTTCATCTTATTCACTCATCTGATGTATTTCTTTAGCAGAAATGAGGTTGAATACATCCACACACAGCAAGGACAAACCATTACCAGCAACAACCAGCTAATTAAGGAGTCTCTCTGACTTGATACTTGCCAAGAAGTGCGCATTGGGTCCATAGCCATGTATCCAACCATGTGTTTCAGGGAAATGTCTAAGGCATTATTTTTGCCCTCCCTCCATCCATAATTAACCTCCCCCATTTATAATTCAGATGTGTTCTTCACACATCTTCTGGTGATATGACATTATTGCCGTGGCTAAACAGACACTGAGGTGCCTCGAGTGCATGGGCATGTGTGTGTCTTTGTGTCTGCGTGACACACTTTAGACTGGCAAAGCTCCACCCCAGCCACAAGTGCAAAGGAGAAAACAAAGCTGCTCTTGCGCCCGTTCTTTGTCTTATTAAACTTGTCAGTTTAGTGAGAGGTTTTATAATTTTAGTTTCATCTTTTATTTCCACATGGTGCATGCCATGTAAGGCAAAGTGCATGAATTTAATGTGCATTAATAACCTGTCAACAACAGGTTATTACAGGACAATCAATTTATACACTTTTTTCATATACAGACAGTTTTTACCTTTGTAGCTATACATTTATGGGTTCATCACTAAAACATAGTTTAAATCATTAGTTATGTATGCTGAACAGGAAAAAAATGAATGGACTCTTGACGTGCTTTTCATAGAGTATCATGAATAATATGTTTGCCTTTTGAAGGACAGAAGGAAGGAGAGTCACTGTGTAAAGAAAGGAAAAGGAAGTCATAAAAAGAAGGAAGGAAGGAAGAAAGGGATGCATGATGGCATCAGATGATGCAGAAAGGTCATGAGAGAGAAGAGCAGCGACTTAGACAGAAAGGGACAGAGAAGAAGTAGGCATGCCATTGCCAAAGCAGCACTCAATATTGTGTCCAGTCCTGAAGGATGTGACATATTTCTCCAGTCTTTGTTGGCCATTTTAATCAGCTTACATATGTCCTGGATGAAAATTGAATTTGTCTGGAAGAGAGGAAGATACTTTTTGGCTCTACCACTTGAATCTGTATGTGTGTCTATGCCTGTGCACTTGCTTGTGATCGCCTGCGTGTCTTTTTGTGCATGTGCGTGTGTGTGCAGGCATTGTGCACATAGAGCCAACCAATTCATAACAGCAATGGATTGTGTTTCTCCCATACATCATTGTCAATGCTGCTCACCTCAGCAGTGCCAGCTTATTTAATGGCCAGGACCTGAACTCAGAGTGCACAAAGGACCCCCACGCCCCTTTTCTATCTGTTTGCCCTCTGGCATTTAGCGGAGTGTGTTTTGTGTTTGTTAGATGTGTGAAATAGATGATTTTTCTCATTTTGTCTATGCATGTGAATATTTTTTGTTTCATTTTTCGTTACACGGGATATTTAGAAATAGCACCTGGGTTTCGGCACATTGCAAATACTAGATACACACACACACACATATATATATATATATATATATATATATATATGATGCCTTACTATCCAGTTGGGGTTGTGGAAGATTGCACCCAACTTCATCTTGAATTTAATATGACTACTGTATATGAAGGCACACTCCATTAATCTGTACGTCTACTAGGGTTTTGAACAGTTTGTCTGGCACAGACTTCCCTCTGAGGAGTTCATCCCTCAAAAGATCACCATTTTATGGATAGCATCTTTTTTTATGAATTTGAGCCAGAGCAGTCTTTTTTCAGCAGTTGTGATTGATCACAAATATCACACAGCATGCTTCTGACTTGCAGTAGAGATTTTTAAATAAGGAAGTCTTGTGCCTTTGAACTGTCCTGGAGTGAGTCAAGAATTCTCTGAAAGGCAAGGCCAATATTACTGACTCTTTTCTACTATGCACTCGTGTCCTGTCTTTTTGTTCATGGAAGTAGGGCATGTCAGTGGGAAAAAGGGCAGCACAAGATATAGCGTGGAAAGAAGCATCCTGCAAAAAAACTTCCTGCTTTGTGATAAAACGAAAGAGAGTTCTATCACACACCATTTTTGCAACAATATCACATCCAGATGTGAGCTACTTGCAAGTATCCTCATACCATTTTTTGCGCTTTTGCCAGCACACTTGGTTCCACCCTGCTACCATATTAGCATAACCTCCAGAGTAGGTCACAGTTGCTCACAAATAACTAAATACAGTACACACTCTTTTTAGGTCACTTCATTTGCATGGGGGTGGTGTTTTTGGGGTGGAGGTTATAAGGTATTCTTGATTCAGATGCAAATGGGACAGTTATCAGCAGCCAGGACCTGATGAATAATGGGATGTACAAAACACACGGCCCTGCATAAGGAAATGAAAGAGTGCCTCTTTTCTGCTCCACTGATTTCATTATAGACACTATTATTGGCTTAGAATGGCAACATCTATTATCTAGAGTCAGAATGTGACCATTTTTTTGATGCAGACCGTCTTTTACTCTGTCAACTGTCATCAAATATAGCTGCCCCAGATAGGTCAACAGGCAAAATGTGTAGAATGTGAGCCTTGAGGCAGTGGTCAGATGAGGGAAATGTTAATGTATTTCTAGCCTTTGGATGGTGCTCTGTCCTCATGATGGTCACCCATGAAGCCAGTCTTTGCTTTCAGTATGTTGTTTTACAGTTCATCACCATCATTTAGCAGGTTCATAAAGTTAATAAAGGATATTTTAAAGAGCTATACATGTACATGTATACATGTAAATATATTTAAAGCTGCCTTGTGGTGTGACAATGTTTCATTGTGTTCTGACAGCTGAGAAAGAGACAAGCTACAATGTGTTATTCTACTAATACATATATCATCTTTGAAATGCAGTGTCACACCTGCCAAATGGAAGACCCTTATATGGCCTTTATTACGGGCACAGAATAATTTTGAGTGGAGGATCTAAAAAGAAAGGAGACTGTTTGGCAGATGGCAAGAAAATAGGAGGGTTGGCTGTAAAGAAGACTAACAGTGGAATGCTCCAACGAGGTTATTTTCCTGTTTTAAATGCTACACAATAAAGACATAATGAAAATGTAAGGATCTTCGGCTTTTCCACAGGATCCGTGCATTTTCATTATGTTTTCATTTTTGAGCGCTTGAAAGGGAAGAACCACAACATCGCTGGGGCTTATTTTAGTTTATGATGAAGTGCCTAAGTTGCAGTTTAAATTCTGTCATACCCCAAAGGTTATTAAGTATAGAAACAAAATGATACATGTTTATATTGCGCTGTATTCAAAATTGTGTCGGTAATGCAGCTCCAACCCTGTAAAATCTGTGAAACCAGAGAGGGAAGCGATTTTTTCGATGCTGACTCTGTCTCAAAATTCCCCCTTCTGCTTCATATTTAGTATAAAGATGCTTCCAGTCTGCCTTTTTACATAATTATTCCCAGATCAGTCAGAGCACAATACATACTGGTACTTTCTAAAAACCAAAATCTTGGCAGTGGCCTGAGGATTTCTAAGAACCCTTGTATTAGATAAGAAACAAAAGGTACATCTTGGACAGTCTTGCCATCCTATATCCTAAATGACTCTCTTGCTGCCACAAAAGCATGTGCTCACAATACACCTCCAGTCTAATCCCTAAATTACCCCACAACGATTGCTATCTGTCTTGCAAAAATTGTGTAAGCTGGCAAGGTGGCAGAGGAACAAAGTGGATAACAATATCTTTGCCAGCCACGGCATAGGACAGACACTTTTATCGGCGGGGCCCTGCATGTTGTGAAGTTAAGCAAATTGGTTCTGCTTTCTGCGAAGCGCAGTGTACTTTAGGTACCTTATAAAAGGGTTTATGATGCCTCTTGCCAACCGAGTAGAAACATTCTTTTCTTCACAAAAATATCTGGCTTTGGTTAGATTATGTCTGTTTCTATTCCTGTGCTTGGTGTGTTGGGGCTCAATTTGCCAGGCCCTTCACCTCTCAAAGCTTAGCCTTAATCTGCATTTAACGGAGGCCTGGAAAAGCCAGGAATGATTATCACAATGTTATATGCTCAGAAGGATTTATTTAATAATTTGTTGAAATGTATTTGACTCCTTTCAATATGTCATCTGGATGACAGAGTCAGAGGTTATGTTAATTTTTCTTAAGAGGATAAATAAATAATCTGCAAGTATAGAGAGAGACAACAGATAATTTTAGTATCTGAGGATTTCCCATTGAGTTGACTTTTTTTTTATGTTTTTCTGGTTAAATTGCATGCACAATTGGTTGGGTTTGTAGGACAGTTTGATGTAAATTGGGTATAACTCAGCGGAACAATAGCTGTTCATCATAGGTGACCTACAAAATGGGAGTGCTTATATATTTTTTGTTAAGTGATCAATTTTTTGAATTTCAAAACAAATCATGTTGCATTGTATGTTTGATTATAAAATGTTTTATTTGCTGTGACGTGCCTGTATTATTTGTTCAGAAATTGAGTTTGTAGTACATTAATTACTGTCCTGTTTAAATTCCTGTTTACGTCCCTTTTTTCATTTGCCAGCATATTCAGGGATCCTTCAGGGCACCTTCTCTTTCACATACACGCATTGACACAGGCAGACACACCATCCCCTTTACTCTCCTGGTCCTGTATATAGTCCAACTGATTGGATGAATAAGTTGTGCCATCCCATATGGTGGGCTGTCCTGCTGGATCTGATCACGCTGGTGAATGAAGAAGCCCATGAGTCACCGCCGGTTTGTTCTGCCGCACTTGCCACGCTTTGCTGTCGCATACCTCCCTCACTCGCTGCGTCCGTTCTGCCAGCCAACAGACACCATGCCTTTTAAACTCTCTCGCCTTGTCGTTCACTGTCTCCCTTTCTCATGCACATCATAAATGCAGTCTCTTGCATGCCCCCTCGTGCTCTTCCTCTTTTTTCTTCCTCTGTCACTCTCTTGCTCCCTCCCTTTCTTTCATTTCTCTCTACCTCCCCAGATGAGAAGTCTGTGTGCTGTTCTCTGACAGTCTAAACGTCAGTATGTTCCCCAAGCTCTGCACTTCCTTCACAGTCAGTACCAACATCATTGTCATTTATAAACATTTTATGCAAGCTCTGTAGGGTAATGGCTAATTTCTCCCACCACACGGCTCTTCATTAAAAGTTGATTTTCTGTCAAAATGTATCCCAGTCAAATTACGTGCAGCTACTTGAACAACTTTCGTTTTAACGCAGCATGTGCATGGACGATGATCAGCAAAGATGCTCATTTGGTTGAAAACCAAAAGTTTAGTGAAGATGATCTGATTAAATAAGCGACAAAGCACAGAGAGATGACTCCACATAGGTAAACAATACACTGAGAGATTAAGGGGATGATCTTTAAAACACAATTTCATTATCTCCTTAAATCAGGACACCTCATTACCATGACTAATACTATGGCCACGTATCAAAGAACATAATACAGCTTGATAGCATCATCACCTTTAGTGCTCCCCATAAAGACTCAGCTGAATAGGGCATTGATGAGAGCCTGTGCATTTCCAGATGGGTTTTGGAAGGTTATTTAGCATTGGAATGTGACTTTTAAGGCATTCAAGTAGTCATCGCTTTATCTCCATGTGCCTTTGTTTATTGGAGTTACTACAAATTTGACATATGGCACCAAAACCACACATATTTAATCATTCTGAATGCTAAACCAGATATCTAGAAGAATCAATCAATGAAGTGAATGTATTTTGTATATGCAGAACATTACATTTTTACATTTTATGTAAATTTTACATAGATTTTTTACTATTTTGGCTTGACTATGACAATAACATTTTGGGAAATAAACCTTGTTGTTTTTATTTTGTGGTACATGATAAATTTACACCAATTAGACAAAACATAAAAATCTCTAAGATGAAGTGATGGAGTGAATGACATTGATCATCTCATTACAATTTAATGTTCTGCTTTAAATCCTTTGGTGCAGGCATTTAGGATTGAGTTTCTTGACACATACCACCCACCTCATCAATGCTGCAGATATAGCACACACCCCCATGGCAATAGCTTTCCCTGATAGCAGCATCCTCCTTCAGCAATTTATTGCTTCAATCCAATGGAGGTTGAGGGCAGGAACAGCCAAGGCATTGGCCTGGCATCCAAGTACCCTAGATCATTGTTTTAATTGAGCATCCCCTGGTTTGAAAATGTCCAGTTCACAGAGACCCACTGGACCCAAAGGATCTGGTCATGCCAGACACCACAGGACACCTCCAGAGGTCCCGTGTCCATCCCTTGGTGGATCTAGGGTTGTCAAGTGGTACAAGGATACTAACCTAAATTAATATCAAATTACACACTCATTTGCAGCTGTATCAATACCAATAGTTTCATCTCCAGACACACAGTCCCTCCCCTCATTAGCAGCTAGGAGTAGCTGAAATTCACAACTTTGAATAATAATTACGTTTCTTTATATAGCACCAATTCACGACACCAGTTGCCTCAAGGCACTTTATATTGTGAGGTAAACATCCTCCAATATTAGAAAGCACCCCGACAATCACACAGCCCTTAGCAAGCACTTGGCAACAGTGCGAAAGAAAAACTCCCTTTTAACAGGAAGAAACCGAGGCTGGTTGGTGGTGACGGGAGGGAGACAGTACAAAAGACACATTGTGGGAGAGAGAGCCACAGTTTAATAATTGCTAAAGATTAAACACAGCAGTGATGTGTAAACAAGGTGAGAGGCGAGTGAAGAAACAGAAGCCGAAGGTTTAAGCACCAACTGGGTGGTAAAATTCTTCTGACATGTCACTGCTTGTGATGCCCATAGTTGGATGGGTTTTTTGTATTTTGTTAATTCCACTATAAGCATAAATGTACACACCCACAAGCAACATTATGTTTGCAGCAACACAGATTGCAGACAAATAAGCACATACGATCCAGAGATGCATTATTTTGGGAGTAGGTTGTTTATGATAGTCAGCTAAAGTAAAACAGTGCTAAAATGCCACTAAAATGCCACATTTGTTCTTCAGTATTGGGGAAATCAATGCATATCCAACAGGTTCATTGCTCTTTGAACCTGTTGGATATGCACTGACAAGCACAAGCTGGCATGCGCTTGTCAGCACCTGGTGTAAAAATATACTCTTGTTCCAAGATTTTAGGCTTCTATTCACTGTTTACCAGTAACATTAAAACAGCCTTTTCATGTTTTGTAATTTCTTCTCTTCCTTGATGCCATTCAAACTCCCTTCTCTTCTCCATAACAGTCTCTTATTTTCTTGTTCATATTTATGGTTGTTTCTTCAGTATTATTTTTCTGAAAAGGAAAATCAATACGCTCACTTTCTCAGCCATAAGAAACAGTTGAGAAAGTAAACAGTTACAATAAGTAATACTTTCTGTTCACATTCCAAGTATGTTTCTTTTTCTAAGTAACTGAAAATGTGTGCACATGCTCTTTGTCTAATTATCTAGTTTTGTCATGTTGCCACAAAGAAACCACCGGGGGCTGGAATGACTGATATCAGGAGCATATCATCACCATGGAACGACTGCACTGGCGATAGTGTTAGCAGTGTCTAAATTACTGCTCTCTGAGGTACTGGCTGCTTTACCATCATTAGCACGGCCATTACATAGATTGGTGAAGGAAGGATGCTGACGCCCTGGCAGGAGACCAGCTGAGTGTTCCTCAGGCTTGGCAGGGTCGCTCACAATGTGTAGTCTGCTTCTGCCGTTCACATCCACCTCCCACAATTTCTCTGGTGAGACCTGGCTGTTGCCGTCAGAGGCTGGAGATTAGGTCTGCGTATGTGTGTGCTTTTGTATTATTACTATCACTGGGAGTGCCAAAACCATCATAATGATGTTAGCCCATTGCCCTCCCTCTGAAAAATACTCATTTATACCAAGTCATCTTTTTGACTCTGTTAGTTGGAGTATTTAGATGTACTGCTTAAATAAAGAACATTTTAAGGTGTGAATGTGTGGTAAGAGACACCAAAATTTATCTGTGTGTGTTTGCGTGTGTAAGGAAAAAATAGAGTGGAGGAAGGGAGTGAGGGAGGTCGGAGTTATTAGTGCAAAATCTTGCCTAGGGCACCAAATGCCAGCCCTGGGGGCAGTGAGCAATCTTTCTAGTAAGTCTACTGCCACTTCTATCAACCTTTCATGAAGGACCCAGTGTTTCTGTCCTATCCTGTTATACGACCATGCACTCATTGGAAATATGACCTCTGGCTTTAACATTACTTCGTTAACGAAGGTGAAGAAGTGTTAATTGATGCTGCGCATCACAAATGACATTTCACTGGAGCTGAGGCAGAGTTATGAGTGATGACTTTAAATACACGTCTCTAAGTGGCAGACTGAGATGGATAAAATAAGGCATGGCTCTGTATTTAGTCGATTACAGGGCGGATATGGGGTTGAGCCGGCACAAATCCACGCAGAGCTACATCAAGTACAGGGGTTGGAGCGGAAAGGGTTCACCTTGCCAATAACATGACATTTTCTACCAGTAATAATGCAGGCTTAATTTGGCTCTGAAGAGCATCTGGTGCAAATTGGACATAGTTGCTCTTTAGCGTCATTGCATGAATGATAGGCCACTTTCCACTGTGATAATTTGTTTGAGTCTGTTGGCATGAGGAGCCATTATTTACATGGGATGAACAGAATATGGTTTTATGTTAAACCAGGACAGGAATGACCAAGAAAGGAAGCTGTGTTTGCACATCAGTATGCATGACGTACATACACTTGACTTTTTTGTGTCCATATGTATGTGTGTTTATCAGCATGTACCTGCGTATGTGCGTGCATGTGGTACCTTGGCGTGTGTTGTTGGGGGCCACTGAGGAGGAGCATGTTAACCAGAGGAGCAGCCGGTCCACCAGATGTTCCTATTCCCGCTAGGCTTGTCACAAGAGGACCTTTACTTCTCTCCCCGTATTGCACACATATACAGGATTTCTTCATCAGACTCTACATAGTACATAAACAGAGAACCTGAATGAAAAGCGTCTCTGTACAGAGTGATGATCTTCTTCAGTGGGGCTCAAGTCAAGATGATGTATATGTCTGAGTATTCCCAAAGTTGAGAACACTTTAAATATTCATGTCAGCCATGCATTGGTAAACTGTTTCTATGACGCTGAGGACAAAGCACACCACTTGTGGCAATCAGTGCAATTCCCCAATCCCAGTGGCTTATTTTATTTCCTGCACATGGCAGTATGGAGTCATTCTCGTCTTGATGAATCATGGTCGGGTACTTTTCATGGTGCCATGACCCTACGTGGAGGATGTAACCATTTGGAAATGTCATGAGAAAGGTCGACACCAACATCTCAGCCCAGTTCAACGGGCTGATTGATGAGATTCTACCAAATGAGATAGAGTAGGGGAACAGTGGAATGACCAGGTCCCCATAGGCACCCCAAAGGTCACCCAACTTAATTTCAATTAGGCCAGGTAAATATGTCGTGCTGAGAAAGTGTTTGGGAAATTGATTTATTTGTAATGGCATTGTGTTTCTGAGGATTAAGATAAGGCTAATCGACTAAAGAAGATGGTAATGCTAGTAAGGTATTGATGGAACAGTTTAGGAAAAATATGCCAAGTAAGATCATAACTCCCCTCAGTTTCAAACAGTGGCACAAGTGCTGTATATTTTTTATTACTTACAGTGGGGGAAAATGCAAGTCTCAGTGCTTCCTCTGCTCCCTATCAATCACTGAATTGTGCCAGCACTGAATCCCATCAATTACTGCCTTCTGTTTGACACATGCAACACAAATTCTGATTAGCCAACAATTCTCCAGAAATAGCAGCATTGTAAAGAACAAACTTGACATTTTAAATATATTAAGTAAAAGTTTACCACCAAGCTCCCTTCAACCCACCTCCTCATCACTACGTATGTGTCAAAAGCACCCCCACACAAAATGCTTCAAAATGAGTCACAAATTGCCAGCGAATGATTTCCTGTTCAGGAAGAATAACAGGGTTCCCTCTCTGCCTTTGATTCGGGCTCTTTTTCATCCCTTCTTTGTTTACCCATGCTGTCTAGCAGCCGCTCTGCTGGAATCCCTATTGATAGCTGTCTGACAGTGGGTTGGGTGGCTAAGCAGCCCTGAGGGTGTAGTGCGGGGTGCAGTTTGTGGTTGTATATCATATGAATGTATTAGAATATACAGTATTTTGTGTCAACATTGTGCTCTAGATCTTACATGTGATCAAGTTACCAGATGTGTGTGTGTGTAGATATGTCTGTGTAGGGTGCAGGTCTGTTTGTGTGTCTAGTAAGGGTGATGTGGCATGGAGGTCACTTCTGTCAGATCCAATGTCCAGGCCCATGCTGTGATGTGAAGGGCACTGTCAAGAGACAACCACAAGGCAGCACAGGTACAGCTGCCCTCAGTGCTCTTTTTCCTCTGTGGCACACACACACACACACACACATTGATGGGAACTCGCAGCCAAAAACATCCATGCTCACTGTAAAGTGACACACAGTGGTGGGAAAGCCCCCCAGGGTGAAAGCCCCAGGATTGTGCACTCGCTTCAAAACAAACGCTATCGCCTACTTGTTGGCTGTCTGTTTGCTTGGAACCAACTACGTGAGGTTTCCTTTAAATGAAAAGGTAGTCACTATTGACGACTCTGTGGCTCAACTGATAAAGCAGCGTTTTTATTCCAGTGTGGTGAACTTTGCAAGAGCAAAGGTTGATAAAGTGAAGAATAACCTGTGAGTGGAAAACTGGATACAACCAGAATTTTAAAGAACATTTATTACTGCATATTCAAATAGATGACCTCTTAGGAGCCTAAGGGTGTTTATAAAATTTGAAAATCTTCCAGTTTATGGATTTCTCTCACATAGATTTAAGGGCTGTAGATCTTTTCTCATAGCATTACAATCAAAAACAGTTTTTTCACTGGTTTTTGGTCATTTGACGGGCCGGTTTTCCCACATCTACGCACAGTATTAGACTTAGAATCCTTCTCTTTCTGCATTTATTCTGCAGTGTGTTATATACTCAAAGTTTAATCCGTCCCTCTAAGTGCGTGGCTCATAGGTTGATCAGTTCAATGTTAGAGAGGACAAAGAAATCAGAAAAAAACAGTTCCATTTAATTCAGGTTAAGCTACAGCAGAACATGAAGCAAAGCATGCTCATGCTGACGGTACATGCGGTAATCTTTTTATTGGTCATCACTTTATAAACACACAGAACCTTGGACTTGGACCCAGAAATGCAGCTAATAGAGGGTTCGAGTTGGAGGAATGACTTTATGTGTGTGCGTCAGTCCACTGTGTGCCTACAAATCTATCTCTCTCTTCACGTCTATGTCTCTTTCTTGTGGCTGTTCTCAGGCTGTATCCCTCCAGTGTACACTATGTCCACACTGCGGTAGAGCAGCTCTGAAACTTTAATGCTAATTGATCCCAGTGAAGAAGTGTGGACACAGGTGTGTTGCCGCAGGCCCTGGCTCTAACATGGATGCCAAGGGATTCTAGGTAACTAAGGGGCTTATAGGCCAGGGCAGAAAGTGCCACTAGCCAGGATGCTAGTGACCCAATTCTTTTTTTTTAATCAGCACAGGTTTGATGTGCACAGTATACACATCACTCAGAGTGAGAGAAAAGTATAATGGGCCTTTTCAGCCACATAGTCCCAGAAAGAAATGGCCCCAGGAAAGAGATCTTCAAATAAAATTGTATTTTCTCAGTGAAACCCTTAAACTAAGTGTAATTAAAGATAAGACTAATAAAAATAAAAGCATATCTTTTTGTCAGAGATTGAATCTTGTCAAATTTGAATACCACAACTGAATTTTTGTTGTTGTTGTTTTTCCCAAAATTCAAGCGTCTGTAGCAGAAAATGACTATATGAGAAAATATGTGAGAACTCGCAGTGTAATGCTCTTGTTTTTGTGCATACTCAATTTTAAGAAGTGTACTACATGTGTGTTAGTTTTTGAACAAGTATGGTAATTGTGAGCCTTTGAGCCCCAGGAAAACCCACATCTAAATCAGACTCAAGCTGCTGTGTAAGTTTGCAGTCTTGATTGTGTGGGTGTGGGTGGGCGGTTGGATGTATCTGCTCCTGTGTGTGTGTTGGTCTGAAAAGAGACTTAGTGCTGCCAAGACACAGGTGTGCGGATTAGGTGTGATCTCTTCTCATATTCTCAGTAGTATATCTTATTTGATGGCTTTTCTGCCATGCAAATCTCATCAAAAACTAGCTAACAATAGCACCACGTTGACAGACGCCCAAGCATCTGGCGGGCCACCACTCTGAATGTTCAAACTGCTGTGAACAACCTGTCTCCAGAAAAGGAGAAATAACTAAGAAAGTAATTCAAGGACTTTGTTTGTGCTTACGTGTTTGTGGGGTTTTGTGTGTGTGTGTGTGTGTGCTTGAAAGAGATGAGAGAGAAAGAGGAGGCGGAAAGGGGGAGGATAGTGCATGTTGATAGCCTCATAAATCATGAACGAGATAGTGCTGTATCTTAACCACTGTTGAGCCAGGTGATGGCATGATGATGATCTGAATGCAACTCTGCTTCTTCTGTTTCAGCTACCTCCAGCTACTTTGTTCCCTCACTCTGCTCAAAGATAGAGAAAGGCAGGGAGAGAGGAGAGAAATAACTTTGGCTGGTACAGGGCCCCATTAAAGTGTGATGAGTGGCCTCAGTGAGGGGCTCTGTGTACAGCACTTTATTCAGGAACGATCACTTATTTATAGGTGTTGGAATTGTGTTGTTTGCTTGTTTTATTGAAAACCTTGTGGGTAAAGTGGCGGCAGGCCGCCTGGCATGTGAGCGCCGCATCTCTGGAGGGCATCCCTGCAGAAAAATCTTCCTCCTTGATGAATAAGTGAAGGAGGCAGATAAATTTTTCATCCACACTGAATCCATTGTCGCTTGAGATGTCTGGTCTGTTGGTATGTGTAGTCATCTTGCTCCCGCTTCATCTGATGCCAGCGCATACACACACTCGGTCACACATATAAGCTCAAAATGTATACTCACACATGTAGAAGCACATCCACCATTTAAGCTGTGGACGTCAAGGAGTTCGACAAAGAGTGCCTGAGAAATGTGGTGGAATATCGACGAGTTATTGTTCAGTCTAAGTCATATCAGTGCAGACAGAGCAACATCTAGAAAGGTGAATAAATAGATTTTGAAGTTTAAGAGGTAATAATGTGATGGCGACCTATTCGAGTTTTGGCTGGGAATGCCCCCACGTTCCTGAACTGGATAAGCAGAAGAAAACAGATGGATAGCTTTTGGTAAATTAAATTTAAAAAGAAAATTTCAAATAACTTTATTCAAAACTTCAAAGAAGTCAGTCACACAGCTGCTGCTTTATACAGTACCACTATATATTTTGCATCTATCACCTCTACTTTAAGTTTTGCACACCAAAACGCACGTTGACAGCAGCACAAGAAATACACAAGCAAAAACATGAAGGTAGCAAAGTGTAGCCCATCGCGGAGAAGCTTGTGGTGTTTTGTGTACATGAGGGAGCATCTCTCAGTATGAATGATTTATATTAAAAGAGAAAGTGAAAAGTCTTTCAGGAAGCACACCCACACCCCCCATGCGAACAGACGGGAGCATCTTCACATGGCCAAATGGGTCTGATGGTGATCGCATGGAGGAAAGAGCGAGGCTGCTCACTCGCAAAGCCTTCTATGGTCTCCACCACTGCTCTCGCTGTGCACTGGGACACTTCAAAAAGGGGATTAATAAATAAATAACACACAACACCATGTTTTATTAACTCGGGTAAGGCATGAGTGGGTAAAAGTCCTAGAGAATCCTGAGATTTGATGGCAGCTTGGATTGTTGCTGGAAAAAACTTTGCAGTTTTCTAGCATTCAGATTTTTTTTAGAAGAACTCTGCATTGTACTGGGCCATCATTCACCAACCTGGGCTATCGTTAAACACACACAGTTAAGTTTATTTCATAATATGTGCTTTACAACATGTATGTAGGTTTGGGGCATTGGGGCACCAGTCTGAACAGACTTCCCTTTCCCCAGCTTCCTCTTCCAGCTCATCTGGGGGGACAAAGACATTCCCAGGCAGTCTGAGAGATAATCTTTCCAGCGTGTCCTGGACTCACCCTGGGGTCTCTTCCCAGTTGAACCTACATATAACATCTCACCTAAGAAACATCCAGAAGACACCAAGTTCAGATTCCTGAAGCAGAGCAGTAACCTTACCTACTGATCTGAGCAGATTTTTCACTGTTAGCTATTTTAGCCATGCATGTTTTTTATTTATATCCATTCATTTTTTTGTCAACGCTTTTAATAAAAGGAGCGTTTTGCAATACAACACAGTAGGGCTGGAAATAACCTGACCACCATGTGTTTAGTTATAGAAAATGAGAAAGATAAAAGCGACACTTGAAAATGAAAAGGCTTGGAATTGGTAGATGTTTTCTGCATACATTATTCACATGATTCACTTGTCAAAATAATTTTCCAATCTCTTGAAACTTGTCATCGACACTACCGTAAATTAATACTAACGATAAAAGCGACGTTTTGCTATCAACACAGCTGTCCTTCGCTTGTGTAGTTGGCCTCTCATTAAAGAAACCACCTGGTAACCTACCTCCTTCACCCACTATGTGGTTTGACAGAAATTCAAGACTATTCCTAGCTATATTTATGTTTACGCCTAGGGAGTTGTACTGCTTCCTTAACATGGCACAAACAGATGTTTGTTTCCATAACCCCCTTCTTGGAGTGAATGCAGGATGTTTTTATAGCTTGGCTTGTTTTATGAGTATTAATACTGTCAGCATGATGCTGAGATTCCACTTGTCAGGTGTTATCTCCACATCGCAAATGGATTAGTGAGAGTGCGTGACTGTGATAGCATGCACATGCCTGTTTGTGTATCATCGTGCGTGTGTGCGCTGCCAAACTTATTTGTGTTTCTGAGACTTTGTGTGCGAATTATGCACCTGTGAGCATGTGTGTTTGTGTGTCATCTTGAGCGCACTGTGAAGGTGTCATTGTGAAGCCTAAACCCTGTAAGCTGTCAGACAGTGAGAGATGCTGCACCTCTAAAGGGCATGCTTTCTGGGCCTTTCCTGTCTATTATAAGCCCTGCAACACTCATCAATGCTGTTGCAGTGCACCCTCATGTCCCTCAAGCAGCCACAGAGAGAAGCCACCTTTCTAACTAGGAGAGCCCTTGCCTCTAAACTTCTCATACCCTTGTCTTCCATTTTGACATGATAAACGCAAGCAGCAGTAATGAGGCATCGGGTTGTCAGGGCATCCATTTTGTTTTGCTCAAAACTGAGTAGAAGTAAAAATTCCTCCCCTATCTCCATTCTGAGACACAAAGTCACTTTTCTCTCAGAGCTCTTTATCGCTTCACTTTTTGTTTCAAACTCACTAATTTTGACCCATGTGTTATATGAAGTCTTATGCAGGGGGAGGTCTTTATAGGACATTATTATAGGACATATTCGTTTCACAGAGCCTTTTTGATTACACAGGGCAGTATGACGCCACCGGTGGTGCTAGCATTGCAGCTAAGATCGACTGCAGTGAGGCTAGCCAAAGATTGAGATGTGTCGTTATCTTGCCATCTGTAACAGTCACGCCTGGCGTCGTCAGAAACAGATCGCCTTGATACCAGCCACATCAAATCTCCAGTTTGCCAAGAGAAAATAGAATAAAACAATCTATCGATCTTGCCCCACCTCCCTGTGTATCAACACAATCCATCTGTGTTTATCAGGCTATCTGGCTTCCTATCTTTTGTTGTCTGCAGACAGGCATTCTTTTCTTCTCTTCTCTTTTATTTTCTTCCTTCCTCCTCCCACATTTGTTTGGTGATCCATCAGCCTATTTACCTTATCATGCTGCCAAACCATCCATTTACGCTCCCATCTGTCTGTCAAACTATATCTTAGCTTCCATTTGTCTAACTATCTCTCTGTCTACTCATTCACCTGTCAATCATGCAGCTTGCCTTGGCTGCCGCAGGTTCCAGCTGTTCATCTGGGTGAGGCTGTGTCTGACCTCGTCTGATTAGGAGACAGTTGGATAAAGTAATTAGATTTCTATCGCTTGATCTAAAGTTTTACACTGTATTAAACACTGAAGTAGAATTTTAGCAATATTAAGTTATACCAGCATCAGGGTTATTAAACTAAACATATATGAACACTGCTTATGGAGGATTGATATTTCAGTACCTGAAATGTTTCCTAAATTTGTTTCAGGTAAGATATATATTTTAAAAAATCAAGTTTTCAATGCCCACTTTCATTAAATTTTACACAACATGTTTCATTCATGTTATCTTTGATCTACATAACTGCCACTATAGAATCCAAATGGAAACAGGTCATTGCTTTGGATCAGTCCAGTTGAGATCAGGCCTCAGTGGAGCAAGCCAGCCACTGATGTCCGTGTAGTGAGGAGGTCTGGCCTCCCACAGAGGCCCAATCAGTCTTATAGGATCAGTGACTGCCTCCCCTAGGCACCAGAGTGCCTTGGCCTGATGGATTACTCTCTCTCCTGGCTCAGGCATGTGAAACCCGGGCCTTTGCTGTGGGCCCCATCTGTGCTCTCCATGGCTCCTGCATGCCTCATGGTCATAGTCTTGGGCTGCTGGTGAAGCCCCAAATGAAACTCAGTTTCAGTCCAGTGTGCATATTTTGCCACTTCTACCATGCCTCCATGCATGATTTGTGTAAAAGAAAGATTTAATTAGACCCACAAACATTTTTCAAATAATTGGTCAGAAAAATAACATATATAGCATGCTTATTATTGAATTTATGACTTTTTCTCAAATGTAACATATTAGAAAAGTAAACATTTGGCAATGGTGTCAGGATGGTTTGGGTTGATTGTTCATCAAAAAAAAAAATAACACTTGATGAAGAACTGTGGAAGACATGATGGACTCTGTTTTCTGATATTTTATAAACGAAGATGTTTATTTACTAAGCATGTTATTACCAGAAATCAAATATTAAAATATTAAGGGATAAATTCACCAATTTTTTTGCACCACCACAACATAAGAAAGTACTGTTGTTGGTGTTTACAAAGATAGCGCAGTGAGAAGATTATGCGTAACACGTATGAACTCTTTTTAGCTCCTTTCTCAACGTGCAAATATAGGTAGGCGAATATTTAAATCAAACACACAAACTGATTTGCAAATGTTTGTGACACACAGTTCACTGCAAATGATGCTGATATTTAATGCCGAAAAGAAGATGTCTTATTTTTTGTGCTTGATATTGCTACACATAGGAGACATGGAAATTTAGGGAGCACGTGTTGGAAGAGTGAGACATTTCTCACAGCCAAGTGAAGATGTGACTACCAAACATTACCAAAACACCTAATTCTAAATTTGCTCAGTGAAATTAGTGATGACCTGGAACCTCACACCTAAGAAGTCTTGCAAAACCAGTGGCAACAAAACTTCTTCGATTTTTGGCATTTGGTTCTTTTTAACATGCCGTGGCTTCTGTGGCAGGAATTTCACAATCTGCACAATGGAGTTCAAAGCGAAATAACTGAAGAACCAAGAGAACCGACTGATGTTGGCTGTGGACCCTATCCTAACCAGGCCTTGACTGGACATCGGTCTAATTAATGCATTTACATTAATAACATTTAAAAACATGTTTTACCTTAATAAATTACACTTAAATGTAATTACAGTTATGATTTCAGGACCCTAGACATGGCACATGGTTTTTTCACAATGAGCTGGGCACTTAAAACAACTGTTTTTAGTGGAGGACCTACACAAATTGAGACACGTGAGCTATAAATTCACAGATTTCACACACAAGACCATGAAATGAGGCAAATCGAGCACAGAAAAATTGTGGTAGTAGTGTTAACGCCACTAGTTGCAGAGTATAGAAATAAACTTTTGTCAATCAGATATTTCCGGTTTGTTTTATACCCTGAAATAATGTAAGTTGTCTTAATACAAAAATACTACAGAACCTGATGTCAAAATATTGTCACACTATTTACAGTCCTGCATTGGAGTCTGTCAATTACTGAAGTCTGTTTCCTTCATAATAACTCTGTCTGCCAGACTGCCATCACAAGCGTACAGTTAACGTACACATGTATGATCTATTATTATACGCTTTTCTGATTACAATAACAAACTGCGCCTTTTCTGTCAGTAAATTACCCACAGCTTGCGACCTTGCTCTAAAATGCGCAGCTCTCGGCAGATTGGACATGTCATATTAAAATGAACTGACTGCACCTGTGTTTAGAAAACAGTGCGACTCTCGTAAATCACCGGCAAAACTAACCACAGTTATCGGTGGTGTATGGGGATTGCTCTCACACGTTATTGTGCCCCATTTAGTAAATGTGGCCCTAAGTGTATGGCTAGATTCAATTTTTAAATGAAGCGGAAATGCTCCTGCTCATTTTACTCAGATTGAGATGTTAAACATCTAAGCTGCACTGTATACTTATGTGTTGTGCCAAAGTAGGGAGATAATGTCAAAGTATAAAGTAAATTCAAACAGTAGTCACACAGGTGGGCATTGCTTAGCAGTTTTAGGAATATGCTTTCAAGGATATTTGTTTTCTTTCATGGCTATACTTAGGTTTAAGCTTCCCTCCTGAAACTTGACTGCTGAGAGGACAATCATGAATGGGAGTTTTGCCTCAGGCACTGATCGATCGCAAAAGTGTTTTCATATAACTGTTCATTTGGGCTGTGTGTGTCTGTGCATCCCAGAATGCTCAGAGGCACCGCTCCATGGCTGAGGAATCAAGTCCTGCAGAGATATTTTAAGGAGATTTTTGAACCTGAGGGGCCCAGTGAGGAAAGTGTACTACCCTTTGTTTGTGAGGCATGTTGCCTTTAGTCAAAAACCTAACAAATGTTAGCCAAGCTCCAAGAAGAAACATGGATTTTTTTTTAGGTTACCACACACATAAAGTTACACACAGGCTTAAGTGCAGGTAGTGCAGACAGGTTTTATGTGCGCAAACACATGCAAAGCCTCATGTCTTCTCTCTTGCTGTTTTGCCCCTGGTAGAGAGCTGTCAAGGTTTCACTGGTGAGAAGGCAAAGTAATATTAAAAATAAAAAACATTCATTTATAAGCATGAGCAGTGATTTCCTGTACTCCTCAAAAATATTTTGTGCTGTGCAATCAAGAGGCATTTCTCTTAGAGCAAGCTTCTTTCGGGTTAGTATGGGACAGTAAGTTCCTGCGTGTGCATTATGTTCTGTGTGGATGTACCACATTTATGCACAGTATACCCGACATTAAAAGCAGAAAAAATGCAAAGCGTAGAAAGCAGCAAAAGAGAGAGCTTAAGCGATCGAAAATTGTGAGATTTCTCAGTGAAGGTGGACAGCACTGTTTTTGCAAAGAGGATTTTAGAACTTAAGTGGCATCCTGGTAGTGAGAGTCGTGGGCTACTGGGAGAAAGAATGGCTGTATTCACTATCTGGGTCAGTCACTATTATTACCAAGCATGCACATCAAAGTACCCACAGAGATAGAGTGGTGATAGAGGCATGGAAAGATTAACCACATCCCTCTGCTGTCAAAAGCAATTGCATGTGTTATGACCACCTTGCTCTCTACGAACCTCTCTTCATTACTGTTTATCTCAACAGGCTCTGTTGAACTCACTTTGCCTTCAGATTCTGTATACAAACTGTCAAGCAGGAATGGGAACTCGTATACATGGTTGCCAGCTCTGAATACTTTAAGATTAAGTGTTCATTTTAAGCCAGAACTCTGTGTTACTGCTTAGTTTGCTTCCTGTGCTTCCTGGGTGTTTAGAAATCACAAGTGGCCAGCTTTTTGTAGTAAACAGCGGAGGTAATGTCAGTAATAAGAGGGATTAAAAGGGGGGAGGGGAGTAGAACAAAGTGAGAGAAGAAAATTGGAAAAAGGATACAGGATGAAAAAGCATGGTGTACACTGGAAGGCTCCAAGAGATACAGAAAGTGGAAGAATTTCAGTATCTTGCCTCAGCGTGTTTATCTAGACCTGTCTCAGACATTTCCCTTTGTCATGCCAGTCTGATCGCCTTTGCCTGCTATGGCATGCTGAGAAAACACACCAAAACACATCAAGCACCAGATTGCAGCGCCCTCGCTCTCAGATCTCCTGACACTTGTACAGCCCACTCCTTTAGGTGTTACTTAACGGTAAAAAAATGTATATTATTGGCTATAGACAGTTCACATCCGTGCTTGACTATGTGCACATTTAAAATGAACTTGTAAAAAGTCGTGCAGCACGGTGGCACGGTGGTTAGCACTGTTGCCTCACAGCACACCTGAGTTCAATTCCACCATCAGGCTGGGGTCTTTCTGTGTGGAATTTGCATGTTCTCCCTGTGTTTGCGTGGTTCTACCCGCCCCCGGGTACTCCGGCTTCCTTCCCATCATCCAAAGACAAGCAGTTTGTGGGGATAGGTTAACTGGAAACTCTGAATTGCCCATAGGTGTGAATGCGGGAGTGAATGTGAGTGCGAATGGTTGTCTGTGTATATGTGTTAGCCCTGCGACAGACTGGCAACCTTTCCAGAGTGTACCCTGCCTCTCCCCCTATGACAGCTGGGATAGGCTCCTGCAACCCTGAAAAGGATAAGCGGAAGTGAATGGATGGATAAATGGATGAAAAGTCATAGATAAGAAGCTACTTTAAGCTGCTCCCATATTCACAAGGTCGTCACCACAGCAGGTAGCTCAGCATGTTTGATTTGGCAGTTTGTGTTTTTTTTTATGCCGGATGCACTTCCTGCCACAATCCCCAAAGGGATTTGTGCTTCCTCCGGGAATCAAACCAGGGATCTTTCCCTCGATAGGCAAATGTGTAAATCGCTGCACTGTGATGGATAACGTGTTGCATTTTGACTGTAAGGAAATACCTGCGTTCGCAGTAGTATGTGAAAATTTGTGAATGTCATTTGGGGCATTTGAAACACAAATAAACTGGATATATCAACATAGTTAATTGTGTCCATTTGCATGAAAGCTGATTGGTTTACACATTTTTATTTTTCATGTAGCATTTCCTCTGAGTAGAAATGAAAAATGCTGATAAGTATAGTGATGGAAATTCTACATTTTTATGGTTAAGTGTAGATAAAAACAGATTTGAAAATTGACACTGAAAATCGACACCAAAAATTGTTTTGGATGGATGGATGGATTACAGCATTTTTTTATTAGTCCATTCAGTTTTCTTTTGTTTTTATACGTTTTGGGGGGTTTTGGTACTCAGAACACCTCTGCAACAAAATCATCTGCATCTGTTCAGCTTCTGTTACCAGAAGCAAGATGAACTTTGTTTTCTGCAAACTACAGTTGATATTCTTCGCTTGTGGCAACAAAAAGGAAATATCTTAGCTACAGAAAATCAGAGTAAAAATTGTTTTGAAGCATTCAGATTTTTTGTTTGTTTGTTTGTTTGTTTGTTTACTTTTGGAAGATCTTCATAGAGCAACAGGAGAAACAAAGCTTGTTGCACCTTTAATCTTTTAATCTTCTACAATTCTCTGGTTTGTATACCTTTGAGCTGATTGTTGTAAATCATTGAGTGTCTGTGTAACATCACACAGGACACTGTGACACAATGTTTATTTTTTCACCTTATCACAGCTGCTCTCACCTTTTACTCAGCTGCACAATGTTTTCTCTCTTGCTCTTTATTTGTGGTGATTAGTCTTACCAGCGAACGAGGGGCTATATTTGCCACAACTGTAGTTTTGCGATACCTGGGCCATAATTTTCAGTTAGAAGAAATAGCTTCTCTCACTCTGCATCCCATTTATATGCCGTATCTTGTTTCTGTGTACGGAGTTCCATTACTCTGTAGCTCGGAGGCTGGTAGAGGGGAGGGAGGCGGGAGGTAAAGGAGATGAAAAGGAGTGATAGAAGGCTGCGGCTGTTCCTGTTGCTGGTGCCGCAGACGCTTTTCCCCTCAACAGAGAAGCAAACAACATGTTGATGTGCAGCAAGCAGAGATTTAATCACCTTTGCTATGTTTCAACTCATCAAAATATGAAGTGCGGAGCAACTCAGACAGGGAGAATTAGACAAAGGCAGTGACATGTCAGAGGCATCATGTCATCGCTAACTTATTTAACAAAAAAGAGAGTCGATGCAAAGCTATCACAACAGCTACCACACGAGCTCCAGCTCCAGTCTTTACTCCAGATACTCTCCTGCTGAAGCTATTTACACAAAAGGCTGGCGATTATGATCTTTTTATTGTGGCCTTGAATATGGGTCAGTGAACATGAGTGGCATGTTTAGATGTTGGGCAGTTGCTACCCAGACAGTATTTACCTAATATTGTCTAGTGCCTTCTAAGCCTTATGGTTTTTACTGGGCTCAGAGTATCCAATGTGAAAACCATTTGGTGAATGAATGATGGCTTTTTCTACTTTAGCAGTTAACAGAACTGCATCATGATGTAATTCAGTGCAATTAGCCATTAACATAACACAACATCTGTCATATGAAGAAATGGCATCTCTCTGGAAGCCCTCCAAAGAGTCAGGAGAAGCTTGGAGTTGACTTTGCTGGCTTAAAAGGCCTCTGCTTTTCGCTGCTCTGTAATCTGGCGTCCTCTCCTCCTCCTATTACCCTTGTCTTATTCAGAGCCTCTCCCTTGTGGCAGGGATCATCATGATATACATGCAAGGATTTTCCTCTGCTAACACTAAAGGAACAATGTATTTCCCTCTGTTGGTGTGAGAGAGAAAAGGAGGTTGTGTGTATATGTGCGTGCGCGTGTGTGTGTGTGTGTGTGTGTGTGGCAGTGACTTCCCCCTCCATCTGCCATCCATGGTGCTTTTAGTAACATTTTGAGAAACAGTGCCAGCCAGCATTTAATTAAGTTCTGGTATGCCAACATCTCCCTGTTGTAACATGGAATATCTGCTCTTCTTTTGTCAATTTCTCTCCTGTTTCTGTGCTCCTCTGTGTCGGTCTTACTGTAACAGGGAAAGATGTCGCCTCTGGGAGAAGCAGGTAAAGAAGCCATCAAAACCAATGCAAGTAGAAAGAGTTGCAATCAGCGCACCAAAAGAAAAAAAAACTAGTTGTAGAGCGTCTTTTGTGTGGATCTCTTCTCCTTTTCCCCAGTTTCACTTTGTTTCCCTCTCTTCCTGTGTGTGTGTGTGTGTGTGTGAGCGCTTGTGTATGTGTATGTGTGCTTGGAGCTTTCAATTCAGTAGAGGCTACTAGTAATGTTTCTCTCCCAGTAGAAATAGCTGCTGTTTGTTCAATTGTTGTGATAGATTGATGTGGGGTGGGAAAAGATGGGCTTTTATGCACCTGAACATAGGAACAGAAAAGTCTTTATGAGAAGCCAGTAGCTCTCCATTCAAGAATCGTCTGATGGGAGATGCATTTTGCTGGAAGTTTTTCTCGTTTTTTGCAAAGTCTTTCACGAACGCTTTCCAATATATTCAGGCAGTTAGGCAAGACACAAATACCCCCAAAAGGGCACTTGTCATTTGTTATTCCACAAAAATGCTGCCTCCAGTTTATGGCAGTTTTCCTGTAGGGTTTCAACAAGTGGCCACCTTAATGGTCTCCATTCTTTTCAGTTTGCACAGAATACAAAATGACTATCTCTTCAAATGCCCACCAACAGTTTGCGCTTGTGATGTAGACAGTTCTCATATAATTAGCTATGCATCTGTACTTTAAATAATATTGTGGTTATCTGTAAATAGTCCTATAAACAGAGAGGACGGCTGAAGATCCATATTTGTCTGCCTGACGTATACTGGCTGGAATCCTGTTTTGACCACTGTGGCTTACTTTAAACTAATAATGTTGACTGTCTAAACCAAGTTGGTTGATGGTAAGTATCCTGAATGCAATGTGTAGAATGACGTCTCTCAAAAAATGTATATGATGATCTATTAAAAGGAAAATAATATTTGTACTGCCCTCATTCAATTTTTCTTCAGATTTTAAAATGATTTTTTTAGCTTGTCTTTCGTCATTTTACTCATCTAATAATTCATAATGCCTTCTTTAGACAGCCGCCTTTGATCCCTTTCACTATTGTTTTTCCCATTCCTATTTTCTATCCCATTTCCTATTTACAGTAATAGATGTAACCCAAGATGACCTCAGATCAGAGACAGTGGGTCTGTATTCTCCGAGCTCTGTTTTTCATGTTCTTCTGATAGAATGAGGGTTAAAGGGGACTGCTTGCGCAGAAATGAGGTTACAGCAATTGGGCTTGCAAATGATTGGCAGGGATAGATTGTGGATGATCTAGTTTTTTTTTTTCTTTTAAACTGTCCCCATTTTTGCTTTCTTTTTTGTGTAATGCTGCTTCTTGTTTTGAAAAGAGGAAGGTTGTGTAAGTCATGCTTACGGAATAAAGCACAACTTGTGAACAGAAAAATGAGTACATGAATAAGCGGTCGTGATGTGTTTGGATGCGCTGCCAGAACATGGTAGCTTTTGCAGTGGCCTATTGTATATGAATCTATGTTGTACTAAAATAACTTGAGAATGCAGGACCTTTATCTGTTTTTCTGAAACATCTTGATCTGTCTTCCTTTCGGTTCTTCTGTTTCATCCCTCCCTCTTTCTCCCCCTCTCCTCCTGTGCACCATCTGCATGATGCTTTGTATCCAGTCTGAAGGAGTGCTTGCTGCTCTCCGCTGTGAATGTGGGAATCGGTGTGGATCTTGCGTGTGAACGTGTTTGTGTATGTGTTCGTCGGCATCGCAGTCACTCTCAGCTCATTACCTGACATGATGGATGGTGCAAGTGCCATTAAACAACGCCCAGCCAGGGACGCCTGGCACCCTACAGCTGGCACTGAGTAATGGGCACATTGGCAACGCCACGCTTGGAAATACCAGGGAGTCCTGTGTGGGTGTGCCTGCAGTCATCTCCATGGCTATGCTTCCTGGTTCTGTTCAGCCCCACCTGCCACCTGGCTGTCCAGTAGATGCCATGGGCATTTCTGGGCAGCCATCATTGGATAGCATAGGAGGCAGTGTTTGTATGACTCTGTCATAGAACTGGCAAGAGAAAAACCCAAAGTGTGACTGGCCTGCTTTCTGACCACAAGTGCTACAGTGGCATATTCTCTGTTACTAGCAGTGAAGCATATCTGATTGAATTTTTTCTGTGTATTTTGACTCATGTTAGTTTTTTTCATTTGAAGTTTGGACTCTTAGGTTGATCCTTTTCATTTCTCAAAGGATCTTTCTAATGCTAAAGACCTACAACACAATGCTTCTGTCTGGGTTCTGTATTAGGGCCTTTGCCAGTTCACCAGTCAAAAGCTTTTCTCATGAAGCAGGAAATGTTTAGTGCACCTGATACAGCTGAAAACATTCACTTCACAGTAATACAAGGTTGACATGTGAATGAACCACATAGCTTCAAATAAACTCTAGAGTTCAGGTAGAAGTTGCAGAAGTATTGACAGTCGAGCACCAGAGGACGTCTCTCTAATCTCCAGCACATTTTAGCCACTAAAGACAGTGAGGACACCACATAGTTTGGCCATGGGCAGCTCTGCTATCACCTCCGTAGCAGCTTGTTGCAGTGCACCTGTCCCCTGCAGGGAGGCCACGGTGGAAACGTGTCACGATGGAGAGAGCACACAGGCTTGAAAACGCTTCGACCTGGTCTAATGGAAAAAGCCCATATGTATACTATTTTTGTAGTGTTATTAGTTTTTGTGCGTGGTGCATTTACTTTGTGTAGTGTGCATATGCTTCATCTGATGAGAGAATAGCTGAGGGGCTCTTGAGTAGAAGTCTGGATCAGGAGCTGAATAGAGTTACTATGACACCAGAGACAAGCACCTCCACTCCAGCAGCTTCTTCTGTTTCTCCCTCCTTCCCTGCTGCTCTGCTCTCAATCAGCCTGGATTTTCTTCACGTCGTTTCTCCTGTATTTTTTATTTATTTTTTGCCCTCTTTAGTTTTTCTATACAGTCTTTGATTTGGTTGAGCTCCTGTGCTAGTATGAATCAATGTACCAGCGCTTTCATGTTCCTTCTGATTCTCACATTTTGTATTTTTATTCTTTGTCTTCCTGTTTTTTTAACCAGACAACCGTCGTGCAGTCCTGGAAAGATCTCGCTCACGGCACAACGCAAATCACCAAGCTCGATGATCACCCGCGCCTACTATAAGACGCTAGATAAGTGCCAAAGAGGGCTGCGAGGAGGAGACCTAGAAGACATCTGAAGGAGGGACAGACCACCCCTTACTGTGGCACATACACAAACTCCAAGGAATCCCACATACACACAGCACCAAGTACAGAACAAACAAGCCTAAAGAAACTACACAGAACTGAAGAATCTGGCATTTCATTTTCATCCAGTTCATCAGACGTTTTACATATTTATTCAAGAATTGTTCATCACTTTAAATGTTTGTGTCCTCTCTAGCTGGTTTGATATTAAAAACAATACATTTTAAGGTTACTGCAGAGAAATGAAATGTTTTGATTGTTTGAAAATCCATTTTCATTCTTGCAAGTCTAAGCCTTCTACTTTAATCCTTCTGTAATCAAAATACTTCACACTCAGATTTGACGTGAAACATGTACTGAACATTGCAGTGTACTGAAGAAAGAACTAATGCCAAGAAGGACTGCAGAGTAGTTCATTCCCGTGAACATACCACACACCCTTTATTTTGCAAACAAGCAGCGGGGCAGCTGTCCTCTAAATGGAAAACAGGGATTTAACACCCGTGTTGGCAAGCCTTCAACCTGCTGATGTTTTCTCGAGCAGCTCACCAAGCTCTTATCAAAGAGGGAGTAGTTGTTTAAAATTTCTTACTGCCAGTACCTCCTTCAACCAACATCAAGACAGTTTTCACAACAGCCAGTCGTCTCCATAAATCAGCTCATTGCATATACCACAAAGCCACAAGAGCTGGCCCCCGTCTGTACCGATATTTCAGAGCTTGTGACTCATGGATTTTGAAACTGTAATCTCCATTTTGACAAGATGCATTTTATTTTTAGTTGTGTAATATCTAACATTGCCTTTGGGTGCTGATCTGTCCCAAGGTCGCTTTTGCTTTTAACATGAGAGACTGACACATTTTTAAATGCATCTAACTGCCTAGAGGAGCTAACATGAACTTTTTGACCTTTCCTGTGATCAGGTGTTCAGCAAGGAACACGTGGTTATACGACAACATTACCATTTTATTATTAATCTGTTTGAAATACAATAAAGGCACAGGCCAAAAATTAATCTATCTGTAAACTAGCAGTAAAAAGGTTTGCACTTTGTCTTTCATTCGTGTTTTTAAACACTGGAATCTCCAGAAAAAGAAAGAAAGAAATTATGGTAAAACTTTGAACTAGGTTAAAATAACAAGTGTTTATGTAAGCAACCTATTGTAGTAGTTACTGAAAGGCAGTGCTGTCATCAGTGCCTGAAGTAGGACTTGTCTCTATGATTACAAAACAAAAATGAGGAGATACTTGCTTGCAATTTAACATGTGGTTAATTTTGTGAAAGGGTCCGTTTTATCCCAAATGTTGACCTTTTCCCAAACCTAACTGAAAAAAATAATATATATTTGGTAGAACATGAGACATGATTTTATATAAATATGTAAAAACCCTCGTAGGTTCCAAAACATTTAAATTAATCTGATTGAATGTATGAGGTCAAACAGGGTTTTAAGACCACCAAGAGGTGGGATTTGTGTAATTCTTCTACCTGGACAAACTCCTCTAAACAGTCACCTGGTGTGTGGCGTTTGTGTACGTGATAGTTGAAACTTTGCTGTAAGCTTGTTTCTCTGTATGGGCTCACTGTCACACAGTTTCACGTGAACTATTTATTCATGTATTCATGCCTAGGGTGGCCCTTGTTCCCTTACTTCCCTAAACTGTAAGCAGATGCTACTAAAAACAACCGCTGAATCCACATGGAGACCGGGCACGAGCAGAATTATCGACTGAGGGGCACAGTAGACAAGATGATCCTTGTCTTAGAAAGCGAGTCTCCAAACACCCTCCGATTCCCCAGCACTAAGGGCATAAGCAATCATTTTACCTTAAGACAGGTTACCATACTAATAACAGAACTCAGCTGTAGGCTTTGTGTGTGTCTGTGTGTTTCTGTTTGGGGCAATTGTCTGTGTGCACCATGCCAGCTCAGTAATCGGAACAGGAACTCAGGCAAAATAGGATTCCATGTGCTTGACTCCTGGGCTGAATAGATGGAGATTTTTTTCATTTAAACAATCTGCCAGTGCAGCTTATGATGTGTCTGTTTCATGATGCCTCCTCTCCCAGCCTGCGCGCTTCTAAAAATGCAATTTTACACATCATCTCGGCTCAAGGTGCACCCACAATACTCTGAGAAGTCTGCATATTTAAGAAGACAATAATTCTCCTCTGAATATAAGGTTTGAGCAGTCATACAGAGAAAGCAGAGAGAATGAGGTTTCTGCATAGGGGATTCTGCATTGATGGCAGTTTTAAAGACGTGTTGCACACAGCACAGAGATTGCAGTGATTTTTCTTCCCTTTCTAGTAGATACTTGCCCTTTGCCCTCAGCACAGTTTCAAGCAATTAATAACGGCCATTGTTCTATCAGTCCTCCAACTACAGTGATATTTAATGCTTTTACGCCTTTATGATTGGATACTGTGTATGCTAAAACAACAAGTGGTTTGTGGTTAGCAGTAACAGTATGTTTTTCTCACAAAATTTGACTGAATTATTCTTTTTTTGCTCATTTTAAACAACTTTCTTCCACATTTGCCAAGTGTTTGTTTAGCTTTTTTTCTCCAAACTATGAAAAAGACTGTACAGACAAAAGCTTTTTTAAAAATGTAATTGTTATTTCAACTTTGATCCAATTTAGTCATTCAGAGTAGGAAATTTGATGTTATTATGATAGTCAAGTGTTATTTCTTATCAAAACACTCATGCATCTTTTTAGAGATGTAATTTAAAAATCTGTTTTGTAATGATTCTGATGTGCACCGTGCTGAGCTAAGCGCTACAATGTTTGCCATTATAGAAGTTCCGGATCATCAGTGTTCACCTTGAATACGTATGGTGTTTTTGAATGATAGCATGAGTGAAAACAAGACACTTCTACAATGACAGCATTTCCATTGTCCCTGTGAGTGATTCATGTGTTTCTCCCCCATACCATCTTGTAGAATATTCAGAATAATGTGTTTTTTCTAGAAAAATAGTAGAGAGTCCATTGACAATGAACCCGAATTGGTCTGCATTGTTATTGTAGAAATCAGCATATCGGCCCATCCTCTTACTGGTTCTTACTAACAAACCTCAGCTGATGATGTTCTCGTTGTAATGGTAAGAATGGCGAGGCAGGGGTATAAAGGTAAAGGTGCCATTTCTCTGTGCAGTGGCAAGTGATTAAATGAAAAGTGGAAAGAAAAGTTTGAAATGTTACTTACACTCACTGACTGTGCACTTTACCTCACAAGTTATTCTGCTCAGGCGGAGAAAGATTTGTTTAAGATTCGTAAATACAACATTGCCACTAACAGAGTGAACTATTTGCAAAGCATTTCTTTTGGTAAATAGTTCCCAGCTGCCACATATCCAGTTCTTTCCGACTTTGTTAGCGCTTACTATTGATTTGTGGAAGAACAATTGTGGCTGAATCAACAAACAATGTTCATAACTGTTGACAAACCCTGTCCAACCATGGTGTGTAAGCTGCCATATCCCTGCCTACCTTTCTTGTTGTCACTGAGTATGTTTTATTGTCATAAGAAACATTTATATTTGTAACATTTTAAGTTTATTTGTATCCTTAGGACCATGAAAAAGCAAAATGGTTATGCACACTGTCCTTCCATAAACTATGTAATGGAATACGATACTAAATAATAACCACTTTGTTATATAAACAAATTTCTGTGAGCTTCTTTGTCTCTTATTTTGCCAGTAGTTTTTTGTATTCACACGTCACAAGTATTTCTTGATCAAGTCTTCACCTTTTGTTTTGCCGTATACTCGGGTCTAAAATTACATCTTCAGTTCATTTTATAGCATGGCAGAAGATACCTGCTCCTCTGACTTATGGACAGAGCTTACAGAGAACTCGAGGTTTTAGTACATGATAAATGAGACAGCTCCTACCTATAAAAGCAACATATTTGGACCTTGGTGTCCTCACTGCTTTATCTTGCACAGTGTCAAAGGCAAAGTGATAATGCTGTCATGTCTAATGGCAGCTTAGGGAAATTACTAGCGTCTGAAAACACATTTCAAGGAATTTTTCTCATTTTAATCATTTTGCAGACGTTTCTCTCTACTGTGACTTCAGCTTATCTCCACCTATGTTAGACAACGGGGAAAATCAGGGTAGCAAGCCAATCATTTGTTTATTATTTGATACTAAAGAATTTTAATTTGTAAGCCGGGGAAACATTTTCTCTGGAATTTCTCTTTTATAGGCAGTCAAAAAAACAAAAACAGTTTAAATCTGTGTTAGGCAGTTTGAGTTTAAAGTTAATAACAGAGTCGTTTTTTTTTTTTTAGAGCAGCAATTTATGAAAAAAATTTACTCCATGATGTTTTCCCATGCGATCGGTTTGTGTCAGTCTATACGAGTCTCACTAGCGAGCGTCAAATTGCAGGGCAGGGCTGCTCCTGTCCTAACCATTTGCTTTACAGCCCACCGACCACCACCACCAAGTCTGCTCACATGTAACGGCGTGTTCTCTCTGCATGTGCCATGTCTCACATCCCAGCTGCAGCAATGACATCATAAAATAAGGGCTGACATCTGTAAGTATACCTCCGGTCACAAGGAGCTCTCTCCCGCTCCTCGTGTGCACTCGCACTCGCACACAGAAATACGCAACGCTTCTCTCGACGAGTCTTGGGACTGATCTTCTCTGAGCCTCTTCTCCTCCCAGTGTGCAGCCAGACAGATGGAGATTCATCTCTCAACAAGCTGTGATCTGTGTTTAGAGATGTGTGCTGCAGAACACAACTCTAATTAGGTTTATTGTTGATCTAGGGAGGTTAATTTGTACTTGGCTGCAAGTGCTAAAGAAGGCCAACCTAGTTCCTTACGAGGCACCAGCACTGCAACCATAAGAAGGACAGCTTTTTTATCTTCTTGACTTTCGAGGTGATTCAGAATTATTATACCCCCTTGCTATATTTGTCTAGTCCGGTGTAATTGCGCTTTGTACCAGGCTGAGAGATCTGTCATGGCTGGGGCGGTAGAACTGGAAATGAGATACTAGAAGTGTGTTTGTCTAATGAGCTTAGGGGTACAGTTGTGTGGATGTGGCAGGTATTACTTATTTGTTTTATCCTGTTTTCGACACCTTTTCTTTTTTACAACCTCCAGGTAAGTAGCCTTGTCAAACTCTGAGAGATGAGCCTGGCCCACACAAGTTTTTTTTTTCTCTCGCGCTACCTTCTTTCTTCACGCTATTCACAGTCGTGTTTCTAATGCACTCTGTGACAGATCAGTTGTCAGAGGGAATACAACATAATTATGTTTCATTTTGCATTTCCGCCTAATGGAATACGCAAACATTATGGAGATGAGACAAAGCAGGCAGTAACGATTCCCTCCTTACCTGAGCCAATTCTGTCTGAGGAGAAATCTTATTCAAGCAGCACTTTGCGCTTAACCATGGCACTTTGATAAAATGCAGGCATGTCCAGGGTGCATGGGTGTCTAAATAAATTTGCCTGTAAAAGAATTTACTTGTCTAATGTTCTGCAGGTGTGTGCCATTTGTGAAAGGAACAACTCTACCTATAGGCCTGTTTGGTACTTTGCAGCTTGAGCAGCATTGCACATTTGTCTTGGTGTATGTGCCATTAACAGCTCAGTGTCATGAGCATGTAAGATTTACAGTTAATGTGACCCTCACATTAGTGCTGCACCGAAAAATGCATTTTAAGAAAAGACAGCAGTATTCTTGTAATGACAGTTTATGTTATGGTGCCTATTTTCTTTTAACTCAACAGGATGGAAGTCATCAGCTTTGCACTGTTTAGAAGCTAAACTTAAATATGATGCCAATGGTACTTTGTCTTTACCCGCTGTTCTGCTACGTGAGCATAGACTGCACATTGATATGTAAACTACTTGAATGAAAGGGCAATAGCTAGCAGGAGCGCTACTGCAAACTAAAGTTTTGATTAACAAAGTGTAAACGTTTTTGACTGTGACAGTAATTGGGATGCTGGTGAACAACGGGATAAAAAGTCTTACTTATCGAGAGAACTGAACAGCTGTCTCCTCCCAGTGTCTTCGAATACAACCAAATACTAAACCAGCTGCAGTGGAGGTGGAGCTGACTAAGAAATGTGTGCACTGTATGCTCACAGTGCCCTGATTTTTTTTTTTTAATTTCACTTTAAATGGGACCATAAGTTTTTCAAATGAAAATAATTTGATGCTGAATAAGAGTGAAAAGCAGAGACTGGGACCAAAAACCATTCAGGAGAATGTTTACAAAGTTAATGAATCAAGTGAGATGGCTAATTTTCCCAAACATAATCTTGAGTGTCACCACCTGCTGGCTATGAGGACAAAAAGGCCGTTTTAAGGCACTTGTTCAAAGGCTTTACTTCTCAGACCCAGATACTACGTTTATGATTAATATAAAGCATATATATATATATATATATATATATATATATATATATTTAAGCTATAATTGAACATAGTGGCCAAACTGTGTAGCTACAAATTCATTACATAATATAATTGCCCAAAAGGCATTTCTATTACATTTGTTGGAAGGGCTGTTATGCAGTGAATAAATTATTCTGAGCGTTTAAAACTCCACAATCCCAAAGACCCCTTCATTATCAGAAATTGATTCCTTTAATCCAGTAACTATCAGAAAGACTTAAAAGCTGTGTGATTATATTACCTAATTCTGTTCATATGTGTGTGGAGCCTAGGGGAAATCAGGGTAATAATCTAGCAGGAATCATTTTTCGTATGCTTTTGGCTGAAAAGAAAACTACTGTTCATGCTTTATGGGCACATAAATGAAGAAACTTGTGGAACACTGCATGTCGCGTCACAGAAACGGTGAAAGAAAAATTGACCATAAAAACGAAATCATTGTGGAATTTTCATACAAAGCCATGAGGTGGCATTCCTCATGGCTCTGAACAGAGAAAATAAAAGTTAAAATAAAACTTACTACAGCATGCTGCACCAAAGGTTTTATTTTTTATTATTTATATTTCAAAATGATTTTGTTTTAGTCTTAAGGCATTGCATTAATAGGCACAGGTGACAGGTGGTTACCAACAAGGGTAGTCGTATGGCTAGCTATCTGCTAAGCCTCGTATCCACCAATTCAAGTCACTGTTGGAACTCTGGTCTGTATTCATGGTTCCTATGGCTATCAGAGCATTTTTAATGTGGTTATTTGAGGACTCCTTGTGATTAATTGTACTATAACCACTTCAAGAAGTCTGCTCTTTATGATGCTGCACCCATAAAGTGTGTTTGCATGCATCAGCAGATGACTAACTCCAAACTTCAGTGGGGACTTGAAAATAAGATTGCAAACCAAGGGGTGATATCGTGTAAATATGTCCCAGGGTGTGTCCATCTTTTATATACAGTCTATGGGTAGATGTCAGAGCACCACTGTGCTAAAGAACAGTTTGACACAGGTGCTATGACTGTAGCCATGTGGAATAGGAGTTGCAACTAAAGATTATTTTTCTTTATCAACAATTTAAAAGGCCAAGGTGATGTTTTCAGCTGCTTGTTTTGTTTGGCCAGCACTGCAAAAAAAATTCTTCAAGTCACAAAGAAATTAAACCAACATTAAAACAATGGAATGTTTTGGCATTTTTGACAAAAACAAATAAATGTTGCGCTGACTGATTAATTCCCTGAGCCGTATAATGAACTGGCTTCTATGCAATAATGTCTACGCTGTCTGCTCTCTTCTTTGACTTACTCAGCACCCAGAATCAGATGTATGAGTGCCTCCAACTATCTGACTGTAAAACATTTTTCACTCTTGTATTGTTCACTTGCAGACGTACAAGCATTCTCCCCAGATCTGCCCCCTATCTCTCTCTTTTTTTTTCCTGTCGGCCTTGGAGTCACTGGAAGTCACTTATCACTGTGTTTCTGCAGTTTTCCCGCTCGAGTTCCAGAGTTTTACTACTTATAAATCAATACATCTTTTTTATTTGTTTGTTTGTTTGTTCTGAGTACATGAAAATGTAAAATGACCTAGACAGCAGATGTATCTTTTGCCTCGCTAGGCTTCAATGGCTGGATACTAGCACCGTGTCCAACAATCCTGCCTGACGTTGAGTGATGGCAGAATATACCGAAAGTGGTGAATTTAATACAGAAATATTCTTGCAGGAGTGTGTGCTTTGCAGTGGATCAAATTATTATACTGCATGCCCACAGATGAGAACTGCTGGTACTCCTGCATTCAGCATGGCATTTCCATGATCACAGTTCATTGCTTCACCTTACTGTACGTCTTCTTTTTTTCTTCCTGCCTCACCCCACTCAGGAGACATGTCTCCCAGCAGGGAGAGGGTCAGCTCAGAGGAGACTTCAACCTGTCAGAAAAAATTCACATCTAGCCCCTCATGCCTCTCTTCACCATCCAACCCTTCTGTCTCCCACATCTCCAGCGCTCCCTCCCTGGCACCCATCACTCCTCTTTTCCTCTGCTACCCTCCTCTTCTTGCCATTTGATTCAGATCACTGAGTTAGCCTGCGTCTCCTTTGTCTGAGGCCCCATTTTGCCAGGCAGATGGACAGGAGGAGAGAAGATGGACTCACATCGAGATATGCGCGTGTGTGTTTATGAGATGGAAGGAGAAAAAGAAAGGGAGGAGAAGTGCCGAAACTTTTCTTGGAGGTAAAAATGTCAAACAGCAATGAAGTGAGGAGACTTTTATCTGTCAAACCTGTATGAGGTCTTGCCTTTCAGGCTACTGAGTGACAAGGCTGCAGTTAAAAGAGAGCTGAGATGCGAAAGTGAGGGCGACAGAATGAGTTTACCTCTCATTCAGTTGGCTTGTCATACAGTATCAGCCTTATCTGTACATGCCATATTTTACCACAGCCAGTGTTTTACATCAAAGGATTTCTTTTAAAAGTAAAGCAAAAAAAACGTTAAATGCTTGCTTTAAAAATAGCCAACAAAACCAAGATTAGTAATCAAATCTGTTTTTTTTTTCTAGCTGTGTGATCTTTTGAAGTTACAATATGGCCAAAGAGTGGTTTCAAATGACTGACTCACTGTATACTCACTGACATGCCCTACATAGCTTACTACTAAGCTCATGCTCTTTGCCCATAGCAGTGCCTCCACACACAACGCAGACACAGGCCTAAGAATAGAGGCGGGATTGATGGAAAAAGGAAAGAAGGGAGCTTGGTAATTGAGTAAGTGCCCTTCTGGATGTGGAAGCCTGAATAAAAGTATTTTTATAAAAAGCCTTTCTTAGGATCATTTCACTCAAAAGTACATAAAAGCTCTTTCAAAGTTTCTCTGTGTTCTTTGCCCTCAACTGAAATAGTCCCTGCGGAGAATGCAGAAACACACAAACACTCACACACTCAGCACTGAAAGACGAGGATAAAAGGGTTGACCCCACGAATGCGAACATAAATGCATGCGCATAAATACACATGCACACACACACACACACACGCACACGTGCTTACATACACTCATAAAAAATAGAGGCCATTCCATTCAGGCTTTTTTTTAAGCTTTGCATTTTAACCCAAGTTTATTAATAATGCTCTAGTTGAAACATAACAAGTCATTTTGCACAGAAAGGTTTAAAAGTGCGCAGCCAAACAAAGTAGACCGGTGAAAAACTACAACCTGCAAGCGAGGGGAATGACCATCAGAAAAAGAAGGAAATACTTCATTTAACAAACAAACTTTGGTCACTCAGCTGTAGACAAGGCAGAGAATAAAGAAAAGATGAAGAGGAGCTTTTGTAAACAGGAAACAAACCTACAAAATGATGTAAAACGACGTAGCATTATTTTTGAGCGATATAAAAAAAGAAAAGTTAAGAACTTCCGCCCATTAATGATTCACACTGATTTTCAGGTGATGATTATTTTTAACATAAATTAATCTTATGTTTAAAAAAAAATCTCAGCTCTGTGAAGTGTCACACCACTGATGAAATAATGGAAAAAGGTTTGCCTCTGGAGGCTTATTTATAGAATGCTCTCAAGATGAAATGTACGTGTAGTTCACTCTCCTCTACCATCACCACAATCACCATGAGCATTACTGCCAGCATTACGCTGTACTATAATCAACAGAGGCTGGAAATGTGGCAAGAAAAGAAAAGAAAGGAGCAAATTTCCAATTCGTAAACTTAAATCAAACAATAAAAGTTTCTAAATCTAGGAGAAAGAAACTTTGGTAGAACATACATTGATCAATGTGTTCGACCTCCAGGATCCATACTGCTCATTTTGTTCTGAGTCAAGACTGCAAACAGAAGTCATCCCAAACAACAAAACGTCAGGTCTTAGCCATATTGCTGATCTGAATCTCACAATGAGCCCTACACAAAGGCATTTAGCTCCAAAATTGAGACAACATAAAATCCAAATGAAAATATTTGTATATGTTCTTGATGAACATAAGCACCAATCTTAAAGTTTTGATGAATGTCAGTTTAGTTAGTGGCTGTAGACAAAATGTATACATAAAACACAGTTTTTTTTCTTTTAATTGTAATTGTTTCGACATGTTATATTTTAAAAAACATGAATGATTCTTAGATTTCTTAACAGCTTGACAGCTATATTTATGGCTGTAACAAGGGAGTTTACGTTCTGTGTTGCTATATCATAGCATGACATGAACAGTAAATGTACTAGAAATGTATTTGTAAGTAGGGCTTGTGGAATGGTGTAGACAGGAAGAGTGTAATTTATTTCTAGTGTGCAAGAAAACGGCGAATCATGAAGGGGCACCAAAAAACAAAACAAAATAAATCCAGCAACAAGAAAAGTCAATAATCAAATGAGCCAAAACCTAAAGGTAGCGGTTATCGGGCAGCTATCTACCATAACAGTACTGCCACAAACAGTGTCGTCAAGGGCCACCCGAGGTCTGTATTGTGCATACTATGATAAAAAATCACAACTGCCAGTTGTTTTCTGGTAATTACCTATGCATTAGTTTCATTTTCACACATCGCTTCAAGTTTGTCACACCAAGCTGATTCACTTACTCAAACAGTGAGTGACAACTGTATCTGAGTCATACACGCCCTTCCTCTGGCCCCCGTCTGTGACTGAATATGCCACACAGCATGTCAGTGCTCAGGTGGCAATGGCAGCTTCCCTTGTCCTGGTTCCAGTCTGCTGTGGTGGTGTGGTGGCATGTTCCCTGTATGTGCACATTCACCTGCATGGGCCCGCATACCAAATCTGGAGTTTTTGGTGTCACCACATTATGCTGTGTGCTCCTACCCTGCCTGTGATGTGCCCTTCTGGAGAGCAGTGGGAGTAACACAAGGTGACTGTTGATATTAGGATGTAGCATTTGCTACGCTGGGGCGCCTCCCTCATTGGTATTTCATGTAGAGCGCCGCCGCACTCGTCACGTTTCATAAACTTCCTTATTATTCACTGGCGGGGAGTAATTTTGTTCTGCCGCTCGCAGTGAAAGCAAGATAGCAGGAGAGAGGGAGGGATGACACTCTGAAATCCTTCTAATAATCATTTTCGCTCTTCCTCATACATGAACTTGTTTATCAGAAGACCAGGTGGTTGAGTGCCACTCACCTCCCTCCACAGCTCAAAAACACACTCTCTTCTGTGAATCCTGGGGGTGATCATCTGTGATTCCCCATCCAGTTGCACTACCTCCATACAGTGTCTCATCATAATCAGTGAGCTTTCTGGAGCTTAGGAAAAAAAGGAGTTGTCAGAAGAGTGACACATGTAGTTCTAGCTAAGGGAAACATAGACCAGGCAGTATCCCCTAGGTCCCACTGAGCCCTGAAATCCACAAAGAGCCATGGATTTGTGCCCTCTGATGCTTATGGCACCAATGAATTGCTTAAGTGCGCACCATATGCAGCAGGAAGCTTTCCTCGCACACGTCCTTGTATATCTTTGTTTCGTTGCAGAACGTGCCCATTAAGCTCAGCATAGCAGTGAGAGTTTTTACACCAAGCAGGTGGCCATGTTGTAGTCGGCCAGAAAGCATAAAAAACAGCCTGCACCCGGCAGCTGCCTGGCCATAAAACACATTTATACTATGATGTCCATGCCCATCCCTAAAGCGTGCTTCAGGGTACTGGGCCAAAAAAGTAAACCCTGGTATATCAGATGAACTTGAGTCAACTTTAAGGCAAAAAGAAAAGAAAAAAACCCCCAGCAAAAAACCCCCCACTTTGACCTTTAAAACAGAGTTCTTTATAAGTGTGAGCTCAAGCATGCAAAGTTCATCATATATATACAGGACCATAAAATAAAGTACATAGGAAAAGGCATCTTCTCTTCAAACTTTCTGTGTGACTTTTCCTTTACCCCTTTCTATTTTCAAGGGGTTTCTTTGTTCCTGAATACCAGACCTCCCCTCTTTCTTACTTTGTTCGAGAGTAAAGTGCCAGTGAAGTCGTCCCTGAGGCAGCAGATGCATTGGAGCATAAAGTGTGCCACAAGGTGGACTGGCGTATTAATGGAGTCCGGTTAGAGCGGCTGACCTGTGAAGCAGTACGGTCAGCTGCTAGGTGAGCACGCCGCTGCTGTAAATCCCAAACAGGCGTCCCCTGTCTCTCTCTCTTTCTCTTCTCCGTCACGCCTATCAACCACCACTTCCCTTCTATTCAGCAGCCCCCGCACTGCTGCTAACAGAATGTCAAGTCAAGCTTTGTTACCGAAGGCTGACAGAGTGGTCAATAAGGTTTGGATGTTCCAGGTTAAAGCTGTAATCGCCACAGTTTTCACTTTCCTTTCAGCCCATAATGACAAATAAAGAATAATTTCAGTTTTAAGGATTGCATCCATGTTTCCAGGCGGAGTCAGGATTCTGCTGTATTAGATTTATGACCAACATGAGGCTGGTGACTAATGGTATAGCCCGCTGGGACGCTATGATCTCTCTCTACCCTGGATTTCTGGACCTATGGGTTTTTAACCTTTAAACAGCCAGAACTCATGGTGACTTTAAGACAGGAAAAACAGAGACACTTACAATGAAAGCTTATAACATGTAACATTATAATGAATTTTGTTAGTTTTACATATAATAAATTAATCAAGGCTACAAAAAGAAACTTGTTCTGAGTATTAATCCCTTTTCAGTAAAAGCAATTGCTTTTATAGTCCCAAATGAGCACATTGATCACGCAGAATGTTTGTGTAAATATGTCTTTGTAGTTTTGTCACGATTTTTTTTTCCCTGATAGACTGTCTCAGGTCACCTCTATACATGGTATGTATCAGTTTCTATGCCCATGTCTAACCCCATCTCCAGAATTTGCTTTCAATAATGTATAAAAGAGGGCACAAACTTTGCATGTATTGTCAGTACCAAGACATGATCCCTGACATCTGGAGCCCCGCACAGGGCTCATACTGAATGATAATGGCCTCCCCCACTTTTGATGAATTATTAAATTCAAATTGTTTTGCAAACAAAACATATTTGTTAACACAATGAAATCTGGGGTGAAAGCTGGAGCTTCAATATTTAATTTTCACTGTAGACAACAATATAGCCTTTGGCCAGTTTCTAGTACATAATTAATGAAAGGGCAATAGAACTAACAACACATATAAAATGACAACTGCTGTCATATGAGTGCAGGTTTTACCGCTATAAATACAACTACCAGTACTTTGATTCTACACTTCAGCATTTGCATTTTACAAATGCTGATGAGATGATATTTTAAACAAAGATGGAAACTTTTTGAGAATTCTAGGAAAAACAATATTCCACTGCAGTGTTAATGGCTACGTCCCTGTTATCTTCTTTCACACTGGAAGCAAGTCGCTCATCGCACATCGTTTTGTTTTTGACGATCGGTCGCTAGTAGAAATTCAAGGCTACGGTTGCCTGGGTAACCCTCTAACATATTTACCACCCTGTTTAGATGTGACTAAGCGATATCCTTCACTCTGATTGGCAGTCACTTCAATCGCTCATGTCAAAGTTGAGGAAACTTTAACTTTGCATTGCCAGCGCTTGTTTCCTCTGTGTTGCCTTTCTATGGTCTCGACGAGCTGCAAATCTCTTCCTGTGTGGCTTAACTTTTCATTCTTCTATTGTTGATCTCACTGTAATCTCCTCATATTAAGGCCTTATGAGCGGTTGAATATCAATGACTGAATGCTGTTATGGTGATATGTGATCAGGCTGATTAATATTTAATCTTCTGTTAAAAGGTTGCCCTCCTCTTGATTCTGCACTCTTTCCTTCAGTCTCCGGCATCCCATTGAGAGAATAAGCTGGCACACTGAATATCAAGTGGCTGATTGGGCCTCTCATTGTAGACCCTGGCAGACCTTAGTTGCCAGATGTGCTTGTCCATTGGTGTCAGCAGCAGGATTTGTCTCCTGGGTTTGCAAGGGTTTGTCGGGTTGGACAGACGGTGAGGAGGAGATTGCAGAGTGAGTGCTGTCCCTCACTAGGGCCTGCCACTCATTCTGTCTTTTTCTCTGTTCATCACTGCCAGGAGACTGCTGATGCTGGTGCCCGGTGTCTGTACCTATCCGATGGTGCCATCTCCCATGCTACGTACTCCACCTGGATAAATCTCTTTTAATCTCCCATGTCTGTGATTGACATTATTCAGTGAGGTTTTTTTTACAATCATACCACAAACACTAGCAAAGTTGGACCTCAGTGATACATCTTGGATCACAGAGGTGCACACAGGTTGATGAATGTGCACAGCACAGGAATGAAAGAAAAGTCTTTTTAATTTTTCTGTTGATTGCGTTTGTTGCAGAATGCTATGTGGCACAGTGTGAAAGACATACATAATAAGGTATAATACTGAGGTGTGTGAAGGTTGGAGCCTTGAGGGTTTTTTTTATCTTTACTTTGTCCTGTAACTCTGCTTTTCCTCTGGGTAATGAATAGAAGCTGCTCTGTTATGAAGTGAAGAGGAGCAGTTTGCTGCTGCATTTGAGGGGCACCTTCCTACATTTGATTATGTGTTTCAGACCTTGGAGAGCTCATTTAGACATACTTTATTGTTTCCAGCAGTACCTCTCAGAAACACTGAGGTGGTGCTGGTTGCTATGGAGGATACAAGAAAGAGATGTGGTTGTGCAGACGGGGTATGGAGAGTGGATGTATGTGTATGAATGAACGTGTGTGTATGTTTCAGGAAAGGTGTCTGTGTTAACCGCTAAATCATCCCTGCACCAAGGTTTTTTGCATTGCGTGTTTGTTGTGTGTGTTTTGAAGCAGCCAGCAGAGCGGGGTAGGGGATGGGGGTTGGAACATCTGCACACAGTGGCACAGGCCTTCTGCCTTTACACACGGCTCCTGCCGAGCAACGCTTCACGGCCTAGCAGGCTGTGACCTCCCAGAGGCTCCAAGGGAGCTCTTCCTCTTAAAAGCCAGCTGTGCCTCATACTTTCTGCCCGCCAAATATTCCACAGTCCAGCTGTTCACCTGAGAAGTACGGTACACAACCCTCTCACTTCCTTTTATACTGCTGGAGAGTCATCATGCAGGTTTAAGAGAGCATTGAGCATAACACCTGTGTCTTCTTTGTTGTTACTGCCAAAGCAACAAAGTTGCCCTCTTACTTTGTGTTCCGAGTTGTACGGTTTAGGTTTTTCAGATATATGTAATATAAAATTAACGCAAAGTCATTTGGCACATTTCTTTTTGATAAGGTACAAGATGTAGAATATTTTCTTCCTCCTCATGAATTCTTTGTTCCCGTGTGTGACCTCAGTTTAATATGTGGCTGTTTAATCAGTCTACCTGTCTTCAAGACAGTTGAGTCCACTTTTAAGTGCTTTTTATGTGGTTTTCTTTTAAACGTCAATCTGTTTCAGATTCAAATAAAAATAGATTATCTTTAAAAGGCCTTCCATATTCTTAATCAGATGAATATCTTTGTGCATGTGATGAGGAGACTAAGTGAGTAAAGTGAGAAATGTGTGACTGGTTTCAGAGCATGCAAGGTAACACTTTGATGTTTTCAGAGTCACATTAAAGGATACGCTTGGAGCAATAACATTTAGCCGCAGAATTAAACTGAGTCGCAAGAATAGTGGAAGGTTCGGTAACTGAGGCTTCTGTTATTGTGTTAGAAAGAGTCTTGAGTGAATTGTTTTATTTGTGTCTTTGGTGTCAAAGTCTGGCTTCAGTGAATAGAAATATTTTTTGTGATTGATTTTTGGTTTTCAACCAGAGGAATTCATTATATGGTCATTTGTGAGCATGTTCTGGAGCCTTGTACTCTATCAAGGCTTTAATTATTTCAATGACTGTGACTCAGGTGATGAATACGATGTATTTTGAGGTCTGAGTTTAAATTAGCCATTTATTATTAAGGGTTGCATGACTTTGTATAAAGCACCTGTTGCTCTCTAGGTAAAGAAAAATAAAGATCTCACCTCTGCAAACACGAGATGCACATAGACTGCTCACCTGGAAGCACATTAATATTAATTAAGGGAATTAATATTAAAATTAATTTTGCCTAATTAATTGTAGCACTGTAGCTTTATATCCAAAACTGATCTAGTGTACTGGAAAAAGAAATTTACATGATTGGTTTTTAAGAAATTTGAGCAGCCTCAGACAGGTGGCTTCTTCACAAATGCTTACGGGGGAATAAACAGAGTTAGAATTGTGTAACATGGTAAAAATTCAAGGTTCTGCCTGGACTGTCTATAAAGTACAGTGAATAACAACTGCAGAATAAACACACACGCACACACACACTACATGTCCAGCACTCACAGAACGCTCCAGTAGCCCCTGGCCATTCTCTGACCTCTCTCATCAACAAGAAATATCTCTCCTGTTCACTGGGTGCATTTCTTCTCTCTCTTTTTTTTTTTTTTTTACCGTTCTGAGTAAACTTTAGACACCACTGCTTGTCAAAATCCCAGGAGATCAGCAGTTTAAGAAATACACAAATCAGCCCATCTGGCATCAACAATGATGCCAGGGTCCACTTGCTCTGCTCATTTAAACTTTAAGTAGAATATACCATGGCAGAATTTTTATATTCCTTACATCTGTTCACAAAGAAAAAACAGATGACATTGAGCTGAGAAATAAGTTGACACTAAAAGCTGATTCTGCCATCGAATGACACAGTGGCTACAAGCACATATCAAAACAGACTATTTGCCCTTTTAGAGGATCGGAGGGTCAAAGTAATTTTTGCTTTGCTCTTCAGGATTTCTTTGATGAAAATTAGGGGAAATAGTTTAAGCGGGCAATCAGAAATTAAAAAGTTTAATGCAGTCTGAGGTTAGTAAGACTGATAATTGCAGATATCTAAGCAGTCAGTTCATCCAAGGATGAAGAGTAGGTAAGACTACAGTAGCTAAAAGAATAACCTACACGCTCATTTAAGTTAAGAGTTCTAGCTTCACAATGATTCATGACTGCCATACCAATGATATATAGGTGCCCCCACTCCCTGTCCTTTAATTTATGAGCAAGCATGTTTAATTTGTCTGTGGCTTAATTTGGCCCACATACTGCATGTGACGTATGAATATGTTAAGCAACTGATGCCTTTAACTCCGTAGCAGTGGCTGACTGAAACATATCCTTTGGCACAGACACCTTCACTGTCATCTGTCCAATCTAAGTGACCTGGCAATTAAGCTAATAAGTGAAAATGGCACCTTCCCAGTGCAGTTTTAATGAGCACCATGTTGAGCAGAGGATTCTGTTCATGAAGAATTGTTAATGGGCCTCTGATTCCCAGTAATGAGGAAGAAATGGTAAATGCACTTGAACTAAAGGCACCTTGTAATTGGTCCATGGTTCATAGTTTAGCAGAGTCTTATTGCGATCTTTCAATGTCAGTCAAGGTTTTGACAAAGGTTTTGACACAGATGATCAGGAGCTGAAATATAAATGTGTTAGGTGTCTGTCTCTCCAGGGCTGGCTCGTGGAGGCAGGAGACTATACAGAGAAGCCCAGACCTCTCTGTCCCCAATCACTTCCTCCAGCCCATCTGGGGGAACACCCAGGCGTTCCCAGGAGACCTGAAAGATGTATTTTCTCCAGCATGTCCTTGTTCTGCCCCGGGGGCCCCTCCCAGTAGAACGTGCCTGGAACACCTCACCTAGGAGGGACCCAGGAGGCATCCTAGTCAAATGCCCAAACTACCTCATCTGGCTCCTTTTAATGCAGAGAAGCAATGGCTCTGTTCTGAATCCATCCTGACTGAAGCCCTTGCCCTTTGGAGGAAGTTGATTTCTGCCACTGGTATCCATGATCTCATTCTTCTGATTACTATCCAGTATTGTAACTAGAGTTGATGGTCAGGATGTAGGTGGGAAACCAACACCTTTCCTTTTACACTCAGCTCTCTTCGCCAAAATGGACCCGTACACCATTGGCATTCCTGCAGATGCAACCTCAGTTTATCTGTCCAAGGTATCTAAACTCCTCCACTTGGGGCCTGCACATCCATAATACTGTGGTGTTGAATCATTATTTTAACAGAAACACAAGGAAAGAAGGCCTATTGCATATATTTTGTTTCTTGGGAGGATCAGCATGTCCACTGTTAATTGCTGCTCATAAGCTCAATTCACTTCTTCTATTAGTTCAGTGTCCTTGAACCAGACATTCAACCAAATTACAATACGATAGCTACTTTGCAGAGCTCCTTGACCAGAGTGTGTGAGTATGCACATGAAAAGTGAATAATAATAATAATAACGTCATATCATAGTGGATGTCATGATTTCAGAATACCATAAATTATCTCTAAGGTGGTCCACCCCATTCAGCGAGTATTTATACTGGATATACAATAGGTACTGTTTGGTTTCCTCAACAATCTTCCTATTCCTGCCATAGTAACTGGAGGTTTTGCATTGTTGCCATGCTTGGTGAGGCTTCCATTGTATGTAAAAGCTCACTAATAGAACCCAGTGGGGCATCATTTCTATTCCACTCATGATGAAGACGTCCTCTCTCTCTCTCTCTCTCTCAGACTTGATATTTTTCTCTTGGCTCTCCTCTGCTCTGCCTGTGGGGCTGTGAAATGTCTCTGTCTGAGGAGAAGGCCCCCTCGTCCCTCTGGAAGCCATTAGAGAACCTTTATGAATATGTGCTGAAAGGGTGCTTTTTTCAAGGGTGGGGACTGAGTGGGTGGGTAGTTGAGGGGGATTTATGTGGAATGCTACTATTTACCTTAGATTTTCTTGTGAAGCACACATGACTGGATTTCTGTGCATCTTTTTTTTAGAGCACAGTTTTATGCTTTCATGTGCCCTCTGAGTTGCTGGTGGTGCAAGTGAAGTAAAGTACCTGCACAGATGTTTTACTTTCAGGATCTATTGCTATTTTTTTTAAACTGCTGGCCTTTACAGACAATGGAATTCCTTTTGATGCCTTGTGGTATATATTCTGTTCTTATCTACTTTTCCTTAGCTTTCCTACTGACTTTTTAGTGAGGGAGGGTTGAGTATAGTAAAGTTAACTCTAGGCACAAACAGAGTGAGTGCATTGTGTTGGTAAGTGCTGCTCAATATAAGTGCATTTTTCAAAGGAGTAAGGATGCAACAGGGTTCAATTTTAGTGGCTTTTATGCATTCTGTCCCCATGAAATAAATATCATATTTTAAAAGCTTGTATGTAAAATTGAGCCACGGTTAAATATTCAGGATGTTCTCGAAGAGACAGTGGCCAGGATGTACAAAGTGCATCACTTTACTTGTGGAATCTAGCCCTAAATCTGATTGCTTTGACTATGTACTCCTACTGGTAAGCCTGTGGCAGATTGTGTTAGCGTATTAACAGTGGTGCTTCTAGCAAGATCAACCTACTGTGGTTATTTTTCCCCTCTTGTGGATCCTTGCTCTGTGGTAACAAGATCTGATTATGAACAGCTATGAATGCAGGCTTTAAAATGGGAGAATGAAAGAGGGAAGGTGGTGGCAGCGGTGGTTGCCCTCTGCTTCTGTATCTAATTAATTGCAGAGAGGGCAACTGTTTTGAGTGCTACCTGATGGTTTGGACTGCAGGCCCGCCTGGGTCAGAAGAGTGCTCCTGTGCTCATGAATCATGCTGCTGGGAATAAGAGCCCAGCTGAGGTCCAGTGGAGAGGGGGAGGGGGGGCTAAGCATTGCTACAAAGGCCTCATCCACATCACAGAGGTCCTTTGGAGCTACTGCTAGCTCAAACAATCAATCAGAGACCATTCTATTGTAATTACACCCAGGGAGGCACCGCACTGAGCTGCCCACACCAAGTCTGACACTCTTTTTTTATTCCCACAAGCCCTACTATTAACACCCCTCCTCCTCCAAATTTCTGTTTCTTGCCTTTGAGTGTGGTCCTCCAATTGCCCTCTGTTTTGAACTAGCAGTCACAAGCCACCATTGCTGTGTACCAGCGTTGCACGCAATTATATGCGAATGCATGAATATGCACACGCACCACACCATGCTGCAGATTATAGGGAAAGGAGAGAGGTGGACTGATGGTGTCCGTGGGGGGGAGAGAGATAGGAGTATGTAGGGCACAGTGTGTGAATAAAGTAATGATTTCTCCTTCACACCTCCCTTGCTAATTAGTGCAGGCTGCCTGCTGCCTTGAAGGGGGCGGTGTCTAGGGAGCCCTGCTATTTGTCTTGAAGAATTACCGACAAAGAATTCACGTCGCTCCTTAATCCCTCAGATACTGGACGAAATTCAGCATTTAACTGACTGCAGCCACCTGTCAATTTGATTTAATGATTGCAGTGATCATTTTTATCCTCCACTCCTCTCTGCAACCATGCAACAGCGATGTGGCATAAGCTGCATCCCATTTTACCGCCTCTATGAGTCTCCCGCTACAGACTATAAATGTGTCTCCATATCGCCGCGTCCTCTTCACAGGTGTCAGGCATATTCCCCCATCATCTTATATGTGTCCCTCACTTCCTTACAACTGTTGTTACCCTATGCATTTGTAAAGCTGTTAGTGTAGCGGGGACATCTCTTCGTCTCGTGTCAAGCTGCAAGAATGAAAGCAACAGTGTGCATAACATTTCATAACAATTTCATAACAATTCTTTGTATTAACTTTTTGTATATCTTGTCCCATCAGATTGCCATAATTAGCAAACAGGTCTCCAGATAATGGCATTTAAATCACCTTTTTAAACTATTTTGTGGAGTTCAAATCGGATTTGAGAGGAATTTAAGGAGTGCAGAAATAGTTTTAATAGATTTTCAGGGAAAAATAAACAAACCAAAAAAACCCAAAAACAAAAACAGAATAGGTGTCTAGCATTTTAAGGACATGTGATAGGTGTTTGTGTGGGAATCCCATTAACATTAGCCTGAGGAGAATCTCATCTCCATAGCAGCTGCATCTGATATGCCTGCTATGGTACAACAAAGAAGCCAATCATTAATGTCAGCAAGAAAAAAAGAAGTATTGTGTTTCCCTCGAAGTACTCTTCAATAATGATGTCCATTTCCCTGCATTTACTATTTCTTCCTACTAGACTAATAAGATGGAACTTAATGATGTCGTTGGGTATACTCTTTGCTGCATTATCAAATAGTAATACCAGGCAGCACAGAAAAATATAATTTTGATAAGAATTGAGGAAATTGAGTAAATTGACTTGAGTTCTTATACTGAGTTGACTTAATATTGTATGACGAACAGACTACAGTTATGTGAAAAAGAACGTTTTCACATGACTCTATGTCGTCTTGTGAAAACATTATTTTTCACATCATTGAACACCATCAACTTCTTGCAGTTCATAAAGACATTTTGTAATTTGCTGTTTCAAAGCCTTAGCCTGGGTAAAGAGTTTTTACCAACTACTTATTGTAAGGAAATGTGTTTCAAGTAGGATTTTTTAGAGCACATGATGGATAAGGCTAATTTATAATTTAGGCCTCAGAGCACCTTGTTTCCAAAAACATGTGACACTGTGCTGAATGGAGTAAAAAACAGACTCTAAAGGCTTGCAGTTAATTTAAAACCTATATTTAATTTAAAGTAGACTGCAGATTTGCGTAGTGTTGAAAAAGACACCTTGTGGAACATCTTAAAACTAATTAGGTATTGTCAGCAGGTCAGCAACATGACTCAATAAAAAAAAGAGTTTTGAACACTTTTGAAGTAAACGAGCAGTTCATCACTAAAACTGCTGCATAATTTCATCAAATTACTCAGTTTCTGAAAATAGAAAAACAAATTTAAATGTCAGTGATTTTCAGACCCTCATGAAACAAAAATGTGTATTTCATCACGTTTTGGGATCAGGATACTTCAGAAAGATAAATACGCGTTAAGATAAGATGCACCCAGCAATTAAAGTTAAAACTTTAAAAATAAAAACTCATACACAGACATGATCAAGAAACTGAAGTTAGGTGGAAAACTGTTCTGCGATCTGACAAATAAAAATTAAAAAATTATTTCTAATTCCTTTCAAAATCATAGACCTTCAATCCTTCAGACTGAAGGGGACATGGGTCATCCAGATTGTTATCAGTGCACTGTTTCCATAACCAGCATCAGTGATGGTGGTGGGGAGGGGTATTTATGCACAATTACAGCTCAACGATAAAGGTTTGGGAAAAGCATGTGGCAGCACATCTTGTGAGTGCTTGCTTACTCGAAACAGACAGAGCCAAATCACTTTTTGCAAACATGATAGCATCAATTCAGTAAAAAAAAAAAAAGCACAGAAACCAAAAATAAAACTTGAAAGATGAGATTCTACGCTGAACCTCAGTGTGACAATATTTATACACACACATATATATATATATATATATATATGTGTAGGGAGAGAGAAAGCGAGAGGGAGGAGGGAATGTCTAATATTTTGCCTACCTCGATCATCAGTGTGAGGAGACTAAATGCCATAACGACCTCGTACCAATACAACTCGATTAAAAAACATTATAACCTTATTAAGGTAGGATTTACTGCAAGAATGTTGAATTAGACTGAATTACTTTTAGCTATAGTAGGTGCACTTAATGAACTGGCAATTAAGAGATGTTTAATCAGTATAATGGGATTTTAGCTGCTTTAATTGCACATGTTATCCTCCTGGCTTATTTTATTTTGCCAGATCAGTGCATGTGCCCTGACCATAAATTCTACAAGAAAGAGGTAAGACATATGTGACAGCCTGTTAGCTGTCACAGATATAACGCTTACTAATCTTGAAAACTCTCAGAGGAATATGACACCCACATACCAGGCATGCCACACCAAAAACAAAGGCATCGTGCAAAAATACAAACATAGCAGTGCAAAGAACAAGCCTATTTTCAAGAATGCCAGGTTGGATTTCAAATGTCACTGTATCGCTATTTGTAGATCAGTTTATGTAAACATTTATTCTATACTAATACGGTTTTCTATGAAATGTGTGTGACTGTGCTGTCGTGCTCTCCTTTGAGTTTTAGAGAGCTCCTCTCTAATACCTCAGCAGCAGTTGGTTTAAAATGCTCCTGTTCCTCCTCGTGGTCCACATATCCTTAAATCATTGCACTGGCTTTCTGTGATGTACAAATGTGCTCTATAGATGAACTGACTTGACTTGACCCGACTTGGCCTCTCCATCTGTAAAACTCACACTTATATATAAAGACCATTCTGTGCCAAGACAAAAAGAACATTCTCCTACAGATGGTGTGCCACTGAACCGCTCTGTAATGCAGCATTGAGGCTGTACAGTATAAATGCCCCTGTGCCAGAGCCATATAAAATGGATGACACAGGCCTGGTCTAAGAGGCTTTGCCAAAGCTGTGGCTTACCAGTCTCACAGGTGTTAATGTGTGCTCTGTCTGCCACCCTCACTGAGAAGATTGGGCACCTCACTCGCTTTCAACAACCCAGTTACCACCTCCAGTCCATTCAACGGTTTTTGCCATTTTTAGTGGATGTCTCTGAGATGTCCTTGTGAGTGAGTGACTCAGTAAGTCTGTTACTATGCAGAGTTGCACAGTAATTTTTTGTTTGGTTGTTTTTTTTTTCTTCTTATTTTAATGATAGTAACCCTGACATTGGAAAAAAAAAGAGGAAACGAGAGAAAAGCAGAGAAGAGGGGGGGAAAACAATTTATTCCTGTGCCCATGGTAACAGTAAAATGAATAATTCCTTGGAGATCATCTTTAACAAAGCAGAGAGGGCTGGGAGGATTTATGGTCACTGTTGGTTATGTTGAGTTTTTGATTAGGAGCTTAAAAGGAATCCAAACATTTATCATCATTTTTTTTCTTTTCATAAAACACACTCAGCTCCAGCAAAAAACCCAAACCACCCTGTGACTATCAGCATAGCTATTTGTCTGAAATCTTTGAGTATGTCAGGTAACATTATAATCTGACACCCTTTCAACTTTTCCTTCTCCACCAGGGGGTATTTTTGTGGGATTTTGCTTTATTGCCAGAATACAAATATAAATAGAGTTCACAAGACAGGGATTATGGCATATCTTGTCTTGTGCACATTATGAATGATTATAAGTGAAAGCGAAAGTGTCCCATCTTGGGTAGAAGCTGCATATGAGAGATTCTCTGTTTTGCCGTGACATAACAACCAAAACCACATTTAAAAAAAGAAGAGGAATATATATTTTTTTCCAGTATAGAGGCTTAAATTTTTATCGACTCTGAAACAGCTTTCTGTTTTTCCATTTTTTTTCTTTTTTTTAAAATCATTGGCTGAGGGAATTACATCACACTTACATCATGCTAAGCTATGAGGCTGTGACTGTTCAGTACTGCAAAACATCTTTTTTGGGGAAAAAAGAAGTGGGTCTAAGCCACATGATCTTATTGGTAATTTGAGAAATATTCTGGTCAATACTAATCTATAAAGAAATAAGTAAAATTAATGGAGCTGTATTAATGAAAACAGCCAAATCCTAATTCCACAAACAATACTGTAACATCCTTTGTCACCATATGAACAGAACATTTCAATGCATGTTAGAAAGCTTATTTAAAAGCTGTTAAATCTCTCACTGCTGCTTATGGATATTGGGCTTTAAGTGGGGAAGAGTGAAATCCCCCCTGTGTCTTAGTGAAAATGTGGGCCTTAGCAGACTGGATTTCAGCTCAATCGAAGCTGTAATTAGTCGTAATTTACGGGACAACTCCTCCCCAGCGACCCTGCTGTGCAGAATCCCCTGGCCACTTGGAAAGATCATGTTTTCTTGCACAGTGCATGGCACTCAAATGAACCACAACACAGCCATAATGGCTCGCTCCCCACTGATTTGCCCACCTTGTGTAAGGTAGCTGAAAGTCACTTCCTGTGATGTTCAGTGGAGCATACACACAGCTATTTCCATCTATTAAGATGTGAAGGAGCAGGAGTGCCCAAAGCCGCCATAAACACATCAATAACTGAAGCAATTGGACTCGCTGGCAAAGTTGGGTGTAATCTGAAGACGGTGCTACTCGGTGTGTCGGCACCATTGCTGGCTGAAACTGACAGTGTGTTTTTAGATCTAATGATGCATTTGCATGTATTTCTGTATGCCTGTTGTTGTTCTGAAATCAGTCCAGATGCAATTTGAGTGCATCAATTTAGAGTCCAATGTTACTCAAGCAACTAATGGACTCTCGGGCAAAATGAAAATTGCTTCCTAATGATCTGACTAAGCTTGATGGGTGAATCTAAATTGATTAGTGTGCTAACATGAATGTAATATGGAATTAGCCTTTGAGAAGTGATCACATTTTTCTGGTACTTGCTGACCTTATTACATTCTAGCATTCTGGTTATAGCTTCTTATTGTATGCACTTCAAACTTTTTGTGTGTTGATCATACATAGATTATAGATGTTGTTATAAATACTTTAGAGAAGGTTTCTGTAGCTAAAGTACGTCCAGCATGTATATTCTTTTTGTATAGTGTTACAAATGAAAAGTGAAACCAGATTTTTTTCACGTAAGAGTAAACTTTAAAATATGTTTCACATATTCACGCAGCATAAACTCTATGTACCGTTTATTCCATGGTTTCCTTGTACCATGCCAGTTTTACTAATGCATTATATTCAGTTAGTTAAATATATATCGCATATGCATTCAACCACTGTCAGTTAGTGTTTGAGCTCACTGCTATTTTAGAAACACATTTTGACAGAGCCACAAATCTCTGGCTAAAAGATGAAGCCATGGCAGCAAATGCAATAGAGACAAGCATGTTTACAGTCTAACCATAGATTTTAAGTATGTGGCAACTAACACTTAATGCAGCAGATATATGTTTTTGTGTGAATGACCCATACAGTCTATGGCTGCAGCTTCCTAGTTTAAACCCCCTAAAAACTTCCCTAAAGCTTCAGTTAAACAGTGTATGGCTTTAATATCATCTTGCAGAAATGTGGTTTGTGCTTAAGCAAAGGATCTATCACAGTCATTGTTTTTTTTTTTACACTGTCAGGTAGTGGCTGGTTGAAAACTCAACTTGTTGGTGTGTTCAAGGACAGTCTGAAAAGCACTGTCTGTTGACAGTAATGATGGCAGTAATTCTAGTACTTAATGGACTAAAATTTATGTTTTCACTACAATTATTGTGTCTGCACAGCAAAGACAAAATTATTTTTCGTTGGTTGTTTCAACTATACCTGTTGCTCTGTTTGTTTCATCATATTTTTTTCCACCCTGTCACATTTTCTTCGTTCTCAGTTCCATCTTCGCTACCCTGAGCCAATATTATTCTTGCCGTCCTTCTATGAGCCAATCAGTCTCTGACTCTTGTTTTGTTAAAGCTCAGTATTGTTCTTGTATTTTTCCTGTCAGATCATCATGAGTACAACCCTCCTCTTCTCCCTCTTCACCTCAGAAAGTAGCATCTGAAGTCGCCACCCATTTCTGCTTCCTGCTAATTCTGCTCTGCCATCCATAACATCCAGACCCAAATTCAGTTTCCTATCTTTAGTTAGGACACTGCTCTGCCTTATTATATTATAAGAATAATACTTTATAATACTAGATTTACTTTATTGTATTTTTTAATGTAATTCATTTCATCCAGACAAAGACATGCAGATAAAACCTACAATAATATCTTCTATGATGCTTAAAAATACCCTGAAATCACCTGTTGCTTTCTCTTCTCACTGATTTGCTGATGATACTATTCAGATGCTTTGTCCCTAGCTGCTACCAGAAAGGAGAAAGCATAACGAAGGAGTCTATGAGTGAAGACAATATAAGCAAAATGTGGACCAGATGCTTTGATTCAGCATGTTACACGAGGTCCTCTTTCTTGTATAAAGTCTTAGGAACCCTTGAATACTGGGATAAACTGGCAGCTGGAGCAAAGCAAAACACGCATTCATCACCCCACCCCACATTCTCTTTGCTTCTGCCTACTCATCCTCTACGCTGGTCTCGACCCTTTAGAGCAGCTCACCTCTGCGGGAATGAATAATAAATGTGACTAGACACATGGGTCAGAGGTGACATGTCTGTGAGGGAGCAAATTCCTCCTTGATTAGTACATAAAAAGCCAGGCCCATCTGCCTCTTCTCTGGGATTTGACAGAGGTCTGGTTAGGAATGCCAGGAGCGTAGGGACAGCCAGGCAGAGACGAAGACTGGGTGTCAGTAGGGGGTGGCAGTCCTATGTGCCATGCAAGGACAGACCCACAGCAAGGGGACTCATTTTATCATCACCTTACATCACATAGTCTCTGCACTGCCATGTCCAAAGCTTCAGCTTGCCCTTAGTCTTAATGTGGTGTATACAAATCAACCATTAAATAGGAAAAAATCTTGAGATAATGTCCTAAAACTTGAAAGTAATGGGAACTTTTAATGCTATGGTTACACTTGGGAAAGCACTGGTTGGAGACCACGGCACGACCAGAATTATTTACTATATAATGTGTATGCAATGAAACTGTGATCTTGCTGCCTTTAAAATGATTGCTTCAAAGATGGGAACCAGGTCTGCGACCACTGACACTGAGCTACCAAATTGAAAGTGACTTAATAAATCTGCTGTCAGTTTGGACTGAATGGTTCAAAAAATTGGAAATTATATACAATCTGCATTTATAAATTTGATGTCAGTTAATTGCAAACCTTCGCCAATCTGCCTGAGAGTGTCTGTAATCAGTCTGGGTTGGATCATGATTGTGTGGAGACAAGTTGGCTCCCACCAGGTGACCTATGCAATCACCTTGCATTTGCAAGTGGTCACGAAGAAGGTGTGTCTGGGTGTATTCGGTCACATTTGGTCAGCGAATATGAAAAAAAGTCATCATAATCACCGGGCACCTACAGATTACCTGAAGAGACTGGATCGATGAAAAAAAAAGATCATCTTATGTTGTTGCATTACACTTGGCACAGACAGTAGTCCTTCCTATGTCTCAATGCACTGTCCTGCAGAAGTCCCATTCACTCTTGACCTAAGTGATTCAATTTATACAGGCCAAAAAGAGAGCTGACCGCAGACTTGCCCCTGTGCAGTTCTTCAACTCACATAAGGGTCTTTTAGAAAGTTCAAGGCCATCTGCAACACCACCAAGAATCCTCTGAACCCAATGACCTCCCATGGGGGGCATTATTGATTTTATTAGTCTTCATAGAGGGATTAACAGTGGGAGCTCCTCTGTAGAGATGCCCACTCATGTATACTGACAGGCTCGGGGTGCAGGGAGGAAAATTACCATTCTGTCTCCCATAGAAACAATGCAATATATACATGCCCTAAACGAGACCAGAGATAAGCAAACATGCTGGAAGAGGAAAACACGGACCACGTTCACCTCGAGTGGGGAGAAAGAACATACCCTTTGGCAGTGGCTATAATTAATATGCTAAATTGAATTGCAATAATCGACTAGGGGACTGGCCTCGTGCTCTAGAGGTAGGATGATTAAAATGTTAGGCTCCAGTGAAGGGGTGATTGGGACCCTGGTGAATTAAGGATTGGATTTGATGGGAGACAATGCGGCTTCTATTTTTCATTAATTAGCCTCAGATCCATAAAACCCGTGAAAGACTTCAATTGTGTATTACTCCAGCCTCTCAATTACATCCATTCATTAGCTGTGAATGGCCTCCACCAAAGCATTATACCACATGCATATGAGAATAAAGGAGTGAATGAAAGACTGAGTTGACTGCCCTAATGCCACTGGCTCCCATTATTAATATGAGGGAATTTATAAATAATGTTGAAGTCCTTTGTCAAATGTCAAAGGCTGGATGTTACACGGCCACCATCAAACACAATGCATATTTGTGTGGGATGTCAAGAAATAATAGGTTTTTATTTAAAACCTTGGAAATCTCACACACACACAACAACTGTGGCCTTGCAGACATTTATCAATATCAGCTTTTGAAGTTGCATGATCAAACCACCAATTTTCAATGCTTTTGTACAGTTTTCAGGAGGTGATCGATGTCCCAATGATGAGCTTCTCTTTTCAACAGGGTTCAGTGATCAAACAAGAAGAAAATGGAATGTGGAATTACCCACTCAAAAGTACTCCAAGTCCTCCTTAATAGTCTTTTTTTAGATATATGTTTTTTAATTATCGTGAAGGTACATTTACCCCACATACAAAAGATGTTCCTAAATCATCAAGCTTCTGAGATATCAAACAGTATGCATGCAGACTGTGTATCTAAGGAGCTTTTTAAACAAAAAGACTAGATGTGTTTGGTTTTGTTGTACCTGTATGTAGATGTATTCCTCCATAGGCACAATCTGTGATTAAAATCTCCTTTGACATTTCTTTGTTGCAGTGTCTTTGCTGCAGTGTCTTTGCATTACTCCAAGTCAGTTACAGTGCTGTTCTTCTCCCATAGCCAAAAAGCCAAGCCTGAGGATTTGCTACATTTTGTTTTGATGTGTACATTTCCTTAAGAAGATTACAAAAAAACAAAACAAAAAACAGATGGAAAAAAACCCAACCTAAATGCTGCCCTGTTTGTAGCTAGTGCCACTGCATGTGTGTTTGCACGCGACTGCTGTGTCTGCCTGTGTGTGCATACAAAGACAGAGATAGAGAGGTGTAGTGACAGCAGAAGAAAGGTGCATGGTTGTGTAATGAAACCCATAATTACCAGGTTGAGAGACGGGTATTGTTCATGCGATTGACAAGTCCCTTTCAGTTACGAGTGCAGTTTTCTGTCAGAGACCTGTTTTTCCTCTGTCTCCCCCCCACCCACCAGAAGGCCATGCACCTTCTGCTTCTGCATAAGAACACAAAGGCATCACTCTCCTGGATAGGGAGTGTGCTCGGTGATAATGCATGATTTGCATTTAATTCTTGGATATGACAGGCTCCCTTATAGTACTGTAGAACCCCAGGCCTAATTTACATTGTGTCCTTATCTGGTGTCACAATGCTTTGTTAAGGGACAAACATTGCTGTATGACATCTATCTGCATGATATGGTACTGATATGGGTAGCCATTGAACATGTGTATTATAACAATAAAACAGGCAGCTGATGTGTTGGGGATATTGTAGTTATGGCACCTGTGTGCACTTCTGCTTTGAATGAGGTAATGCTTCTGTGTTTGTTCCTCCTTTATCTCTGTTTGTTTACAACACAGCAAACTGAACTATTAAAGTAAAGGCATACTTTCCTTTCTCCTGAAAAATAAAATTATATTCCAAATGTCAGACCTATTTTCTCGTTCATTTATCTCAAGAACAGTCTGCATGTAAAGTGTCATTCATGTCACGACATCTTCAAGTATCTGTTTTCTTCACTTGTGTCCTCACATCCCCCTTAACGCCTTCCAGCAGTTACTTACGTGCTGCGACTTTTACACAAAAAGGATACAAATCTTTATCTACTGTTTAAAGAAAAACACACAGTTTCATTATTTTGTGCTGCCTTTTAAAAAAAAGTTATTATTATTTTATATATGCTGACAGCTTATTCTGGATTTTCCCGTACTGTACACAGACATCTTTTTGCTTCTGTAGACAATGAACTGTAAAAATATTAATATACATATATAACTATCAAAAGATTTACTATTAGCTGATTATGACAACTGGCTGACAATTTGTTTTGAACTGTTCGTTTATTAAAGAACCTCGCTGTGAAAACACCTCACTTCCCATGTATTACTAGCACACTCTACTTAAAGATTCCCATCGCTGTTATATGGATTCATATTATTGCTCTAGGTGTTTAAGACTGAGCTCATTTGAATCCATCACATTCAGTTTAATCTACAGTAATGCATCATATTTTATAGAATGAAATATATGTGTGTAGCATGCATTGCTGTCCTTTGAGGATAATATATCTCTACAAAACTATATAAAATACACACGGACAAACCTGTGTCTATGTATGTGTGTAAGTATTGTTCAAACACTTCCTGTTCTTCAATACAGACCTTCTAGAAAACTATAACCAATTTTCCCCACCACTAGTCCTCCAGAAAAAGTTCCAGACACACGAATCTAGAATGTCACATATCAGGTCAGTGCTTCTGGGTTTGTGATTCCTCAGATATTACAGATTTTTAATTCCTCCTTACATGAGACTGGAGAATTGTAGGAGCAATGGCTGCTGAAATTGAGCCATAATGTTGCTGAGCTTAAGATTCTTTTGAGACATGGGGAGAAGATGAAGAAAAAAAACCACAACCCTGACCCTGGAGACAGAGAAGCACAATCTGCTGTACACACACCTCGAGCTTATACCCTTCCTCCTCCCACATCAATGAGGTTTTTTTTCGGTCTCTCAGCAGTGCTGCACTGTCATTTGCTCTTCTCTGCCTGATTATGGCACACATAGAATGTGTTAACCCATTGTAAAACACATGTGGTCTGGCATAGTATGATTCCTACTCCTTGACGAGCCAATAAAAACGTATGGAGCATATTGGCATTTCCAATGAGGCCCTGCCAGGCACCTGAGAGATATGTGCTCTCACTCAATTGCAGGGCCTCATCTGCCACCTGCACCTTTTATAAAATGAATTTGTCACATATTTGAGGCCAGGAAAGTGCCCGGCTGAGTGCCACCTCCATTTGAGCTCAATGGTTTGAACACTATCAGAGGGGATGTGTCAAAAATGGCACAATTTAAATTGTATGTGAAGTGCTTCACCATGTGCTATTGCTTGTTTTTTGTGACAGGAGGACAAGCCCTCAAGCACAATATATATATAATTTTTTACTTTGCAAGTGTTATCTTGGCAATTCTACTTTCACACCATAGATGATTGGAAGTGTTAACCATGTTTCCTGTGTAGCAGAGCATGTCCTTTTGTCATGTCCTCCTGTCAATGGAATGTTATGGCAAATTAATTCCCTCAGGATCCCAAGTCAGTCCTCTGTTACAGTCACTTTGCCCCCTTCACTATAGTTTAAGCGCTCAAAAGTCAGGAAAAAATTGTCTATTAATACAGAAAGCCTCCATAGGAGTTTAGATTAAGAAGAGTTTGGTGGTGGCAAATGATGTGGAGCAACAGGAACTCCCATAGGAATCACAGTATGCCTCAGCATTCCCTAGACCTTCACAGTTTAATAACTCAATAGATTACCTGCCTCACTCTCCAAGGACATTAAACTAAGTTCTACTGAGGATCGATTGGAAAGGGTTTTTTGGATATCAACACTGCACACTTCATTTCCCACAACATAGGCCCCTGCATTTAATTATACCTCATGGAATGGTTTTAATTTCAACTATGTACAGTTAATAGCTGTCAATGTGAAGATGACAGATACACATCACTGTAAAGAAGAAATGTTTATTCCTACTCTCAAAAAAGTATCTAACTAAAAATAGGACTAGAAGGACAGAGAAAACTCTGCAACACAATCCGAGGTTTTAGATGTACTTTGGGTAAGTGACTCATGGAAAAATTTCCTTCGAAGACTTACTGAAGAGTGTGAGGAGTGGGTACTTATATTTTAAGACCGGCAGCAGGCAGGGAGGAGTTATTGGTGCACACTTGCTTTGTCAAAGTCAAGAAAGTCTGTGGAAGGTCTTTTTCAAGTGTGACACTCATTGCTGCAGACTATTTACTCGCGCTTGTGCTTTTATTTATCGGGTGGTTCCACACCATGAATTATCTAATGTCTTATGGACTGTAAATTTCCCTAATGCAGTCCTGCGCCCTTCCTGTACACTTAACTACAAACATACGCATGTGTGCACACAAGCCGAGCACAATCACGAGACAATCGAGGTCCTCCTCAGATGACTCCCTCAAGTTTACGAAGTATTAAGGCACCCGAATGCCACATTTGTTTGCAAGGGGTAAGTGATGGAAGCATCTGCCATAACAAACCCTGTTGTCCTTTCGAGGCCCTTGTGTAGGCAGTAAAGCTGTTGTCACCAATCATTCAGTGAGAGTACTTCAATATTGTTTAGTAGCGCAGCTCATTAAGCAACATAACATAACATGCTAACTTAATTTAAAGCGAGATATATTGTGGCCTGGCCTACAGAGAACCATTGTCCCGTTGTGCCATTGTAGGTCTGGGCTACAAAATTGCAATCAAAAGCTGCTAATGAATTGTCCTATTGTCATTTAACTTGCTTATTGTTTAGCACACAGAAAACAATGACGAGCCATTTGACCATTTGACACTGGAATTGTTTTCTACTGCACCATCAAGCAATAGCATATTGGCCAAAATACACACAGGTGCACACACACACCTGCTGTGTTACCAGTACCAGTGAAATATTGGCATCTAGACACACATAAGACTCATCAACTAGGCAAACCAGGTGGTTATACAGAAGAACAAGTGTTTAAAGTTAACTAAGTGAAGAGGCAAAAAATTAATTCCTTTTATCTCCTGCCATTTTTTAAACTTGTTAAAGAATAGAACTTCCAATAAAAGGCGATTTACACACCAAATAAAGTTTAAAAAAAAAGCTGTGCAAGGTCATAAATGAAAGAAATGTAACAGTCTGACAATTTACCTCTCTTGCACACATGCCCACCGTGCAACACATCCTTGTAAGTGACACAGACGTGCTGACTGCCCCCCCACTGATGACGAGGTCACACTAAATCCCGGTGATCAGGAATCTCAATGGGGTGCTTTAGGCTTCTTCCCAGGCAACAGATCCAGGGGCATCTCTCTAGCAAGCGCCTCTGGGGAAAAGTCACACTTTTAAAAGACGGAAATTAAGTGGAAAAATGTCTGCTCACTCACTGATGTAATTATCTGTCCTGGATTAACATCTGTTCGCAAGCCTGAGTGCCAAGTCCACTTCAACATGTGCCAGTACCTCGTGGCAGTGCCGGGTATGTGTACCTGTGTCTATTTCCAAACACTGTGTATCTTGGCACCAGCTGTAGCAACTTTTCACTCTGACATCCTCCACCCATTCAACATCTGTGTATTTATGTGAACATCTTGGCTGCAGTCATTGAGAATACCAACGTTGTGACACCACCTGATCAGTTTTTCCAGTTTAAACATGATACTGCAGCACCGCTTTTCTAAGATGCAATTATTGTACAAATTAGTTGAGCTTCACAAAGCAGAAGGAGAGGTGAACTATAGAGTATTTACAATTATATAATCATATAATATCACTTTATTGGTTGTTATGGTTGTTAGAGTTGTCAGAGGTATCTATTGTTTTCTGACCACTAGTTTCTTATTATAAAGTTAATCTAAATAAGAGATGAGTACTAACAGATTATGCATTGTTTTTGGTGGGAAGCCTCTGGAAAGCTCATTATCATGCTTCATTTATCTATATCATGTGTCGAAGTGAGTGTCAAGGTGGGTGTTCACCTGGTGGCTTACTCTCACCTAAACAACTCTGTTGTAACAGAACTCAGGTGGCCTGTGTGCACTAGAGGACTTGCTTGATATTCAGCTTGCAAACCTGAGCTAATCCATTATGCATCAGCGTTGTTATACTCCTTTTTACTTTTCCACCTTATTAGAAGGGTCAACTTTCCCTGGTGCTGCTCTCAGTGTGAGCTAAATGAAGGATTCCATCTGAGTTGTGCTTATTGACATGCAATAACCAAAAGGATTACACTTTACTAACATCTCACTGTGGAAATGCCATCCAATGTAAGTGGATGGACTGTATTTGGATGACCCTCGGGTATACATGGTGAATATTCCCAAGAATGTTAAACCCACTGGGAGCAAATTATAATTGAACTATATCATGCAAAAGAGAATCTGCATCTCCTCTTGTTAACTGGGCCCTAATTATCTTTACTCTTTAGTTATTGGAGTAAAGGGGATAAAGCACTGTGTCCTCTCTATTAGATCAACTGTCTGGGGAGTTTTTTAGCTATAGGTTAATGAACTGCAGAATATCAGGCAGAATGCAATCACAGCTCAGCCAGTATTACCATAGATATGATGCCTCTGAGCATGTGCATCAGGGATAGGGAAAGTCATCCCTCAGGGGAGCATACCCCTGTAGCTTCAGAAATGTATAATTAGCATCAATGCTATGATGGTTTTCTCTTACTGAACGCTCAATATTTGAAATCATCTGCCCTGGTTGCCACACAAATGGCTCTGGCTGTGGGATGCTATCAATTACACTCATTACAATGCATGACATGCTTTACAGAGCTCAGTTAGTATAAGATTTGTGTAGCCTTTGGCTTGTCAAATGATTTTATAATTGATTAGATTAATGCTGATCAGTGCTAACACTGAGCACAGGGTGGACTGATGTCAGGGTAGATCAGATAATTGAACATAGTGAGTTAGTTTGAATATGTTATGCGTGATTAAATGGTTTTTAAAAAATGTTGCAATTAGTAGTAAATTATTTGTAAAAATGAATGGAACATCCGCACATCCTAAAGAAAAAAAAATCAAAGGCATTACACTAATTACAAAATAGGTGTATTTTGTCCCCAGATTTAACTAGTTGGATGTCTTCTCTAGAACATGTTAAGAAAGTTGATGAAGATACAAACCAGAGACTATGATGATGGTGACGACATGTTACGCTGTTTGAGTTCTATATTTGTTTTCCATCACATAATCATCACCATCTCCCTCTATAGTGTTAGCCACTCTGTCGGGAAAGTAGAAGATAGAACATTTGCATAACTGTGTTCGACCTATTAGGTTGATCCTTGTTAATCATATCTTGTCCTAACCATTTGAAAAAAACAGTGACTTGATGGGCAAAGATGGCTTTAATCAAAGATTTCAGCACTTCTCTTCTGGCCTGGCTGTGGTGTGCTAACACCATGCCTGTGTGCTAGTGTTAGCTCTGTTCCACCAATTGTTCAATCTGTGAGGTTACAGGTAAAATGTATGCCGCTTCACCTTAGATATAGTAGCATGACCATGATGTCATATAGGAGCTCAGTCCTCAAATGAATGGACCGTACATTATTCACTAATGTTCACAGAATGTGGGCTTCTCTTGCATCAACTCAGCCCTCAGCTCTGAAAAGGATAGTGCTTGTAGCTTCCCTGCTGGATCTGCTTTGCTGGCAGACTCAAACCTTGCAAACTACCCCTTCATGTTCTGTGGACTTGCTCTCCACTGGTAACATGATGCCATGCGTGTGGGAGGTGGAATAGCTAATGACGGTTTCCTGACTACCAGCATGCCTGTAGACAAAAGAGGGTCATCACTACTGCCCAGAACATTATCAGATGCCATCTTCCCTCCCTGTAAGATCTTTATAGTTCCCACCACCCCAAACACACTTTTTGAATGAACTGCTGCCCTTGGGCAGACATTTCAGGACAGTACAAACAAAGACAAACATTTGATTAAAAATATCGCTTTTATCTAAAAGCTGTAACTCCACTAGATGCTGCTGAAACTGTACAATTTTGTAAAACCAAAAAGAGTTGTGCAACGAATGCCGCTAGAATATGAAATGTCTTGCATCATGTGTGGTATGATGTGTGTTGTGCTTTCCTTTGTCCTTTCAGGTAATTTTAGATGTTTGTTTGTGTTTATAGACTTTTTCCAGACCTTTGCAGTAATTGAACATTGTATCCAATTTTGCTGTACATGCACAATGACAAATATATCATTCTATTTTTTATTCAGAAATCCAGCAGTAGCTTCTTTTAACTTTCCACTACTTTTAGGTAAAATACTTGTGATATTTCCCGTGATAATTTTGGCAACATATTTTTCATTAGTTTTAGTCTTACATAGTGTGTCTACTCTGTCATTTCATGTGCAATAGAAGTCCAGCTGCCTGTATGGCCTTTTCCCCAGCATTTTTAAAATCTTCTGAGTTTTTTTTGCAATTACAAATATGTTCTTGTGTCTCATGAGGTTAGTGCACGCCTGTTCTTATACTCAGTGTTATCAATATCACTGTGCTCTACATGAAAAGAAAGGCAACCTCTCCTCAGTAAATCCTGGTAGCTTTTTCAAACTGTTTGAACAGAAGCACTCAGTTTAATCTAGTGTTAAGTGTAAATGCTTCCACAGCTACTGGTTCCCTCCACTGAAGAGCAGCTGATCAAACTGCATCTACTATTTACTACACAGTTTAGTCACTTATGATTATGTTTATTACTGGTATTTAAACTGACATTGGATAGCTGTATGTCACAAATATTTTTTAAAAGGGGCCTAGAACAGGGAAGTCTGTGGATTATTTTTTATGGGCTAGACATGGCTAATCATTCATTTTTTTTAATGTTTCCAGTTGTTGTAGTGGTTGTAGTTTCTTGAGTTCCCTGACTTGGGTATCAAAATCAGCATCACTGCTTGGGGTGGTTATTACCCTGCAGTTGTCCATTGTTTAATAATTTCATTGTGAAACAAAGCCTCGAGGCAGATATTGTGAATTTGAGTATTTTTTATTACACAGGTTCTTTGAGTAATCACCCCAGACTGAGCATTGATTAGGAAGGTCTGGGTAGACACTTTCTCTACAAATTGTTTGTAGACATGCTCAGGATGTGAGGTAATTTAAATAAATGAGCTTAAACAAGAAGCTTAATACAAATTTAAGCAACCAACCTAGTAACTTCAGCTTGAAATGTCATAATTATATCTTCATGTGACAGGTGCAGTGGTCAGATTTATTTTGATCAATACAGCTTAATGAACACAGCACACACTATTCATCAAGTCACAGATGCCTTGATGTTCTGAGGCACTGCCATTAATTTGTAATTTTGATAAAGGATCTGTATGACTTTCTGTGTAACAGCAGGTCCAGTGCTTCTGTTGTTTTCATCCATTTTGTTTATGAGACAAAATCTCTGACCAAATACCATCTTATGGCCATTTCCTCTCCAGCTGGTTCACAGGTGGCTAAGTACACTTTGCTCTTATTTGTCCGGCCTGGCTTTTCAATATTAGTCCTCTCTCCATCTATGGAAAAGGCCCTGATATTGTTATGAGAGGGGGGCATGGAATCAAGAAGAGCAAAAAGGCATTTGGCTGGCATTTCCCAACTTGGCTAAATCCAACTCCCGGTGCCTGGGCCAAACTGTTTCGTTTCTGTTTGAGCACTGATGATGACACTGTTCCAGGTCTCCACCTGGGTCCTCCTCTTCTGATCAGTGTGGTGACCGTGCTGCGAAGGGATAAGCAACAGCAGGGCGCTCTTATCTTTCCCTAGTCTTCCTGCGCTGATAAGCATAGAGAGATTATCAGGATTGAAAGATGTTAGAGTCACAGTCTTTTATGCTTGACCTAAGATCGATGTACATATGTCTGCTTGACTGTAGCTCTGGACATACACAGTCAGATTTTATGTTTTGCATAAATAGGTACTTACGTTCTACTGTGAGTCGCTTTTTAATAGAAAATGCTTTATTTCATGCTTTTTAAAATTCACTATTATTTACAGTAAAATAAAAACACTTTGTCCCTTAAATAAATTCCCATCAAGTATCTAATGCATTATTGGCAATTTCCCAAGAGCTGCAATTATAATTTTATCATGCTTGCTCAGCTTATCCTAATCACATACTGCTTTGTGTTGTTTAACATATTTAGAGGGCTAAAAGCCACAGTGTTTTATATCAACAAAACCTTAATTGTCATCCAAAAACTAATAGTATTGATGCATTGTGCTACACCTACTTTATCCTCATGCAAAAGGGGCTTATGCACTCAGGGTAACTACGGCCACATTGTGCTTTGCACAAGCTACAAATTCGGACATAGAGACTTTTAAGGAGAACCAGACACTGCTCGCAGAAAGCCTTCAGTCACACACAACTAAAGGCTTTCAGTTGTGTGAAGAAGATGTGAAGTTAATAATCATGAACTCTTCAAAATGATTGGTATGGAAAGAAGAGTACATTGCTTTATAAGATGATTGCATGTCACTAAAACCTGACCTCCCCCCCCCCCCCCCCCCTCACAGACCTTAGAAAAACTTGCAATCCACTTGGGTGATGATTCAAAGCCAATAAGTGATCATGTAATTTTGCATATTTTGCAGGCAAGAATAGATAGATAATTTGATTAAATATGATTTGAAAGCTAAGCTTTTATATTCCCATTGTTCTTAAATGTTAAAGAATTTTGTCCGTGCTGATTGGTTTCTTGGGAAAAAAACGACTATCAATATATATATATATATATATATATATATATATATATGAAAAAGCATTTAGTAAAACAACAACTACTTTTTTTTTATTGTATGTAGACATGAATCTGTCTACATACAATACACAGAATGAGCTTTTCAGAAACCTTCTGTTCATGTTGATTTTGTTTTTGTCTCAAATGTGCTTCATTTGCAACTTTCATGGTCACTCTGGCAGTGCTTGCAACTCTTAGCTAGCTTGATTACTAGTTTGCTAGCTAAGCGCAGTCATTTACAAACTACAGAAATGCACTTTTACAGCCTGCAATCAGCAAATGATGACACTGCAGGAAGCAAAATGCATGACAACTGACCTCAGTTGCATGACATGAGCACAGTCAGTAAAGCTGCATTCAATGGTGAAACACAGCTTTCATTCAATGGTCTATCAGTCTCCATGTCTGTCTGTTTCATCTCTCTGAATACAAATTACAGTTTTTACCAAAGTGATATCAAGTACTTTACATTAAAAATGTGATGCAGAGTAAAGTCAGTGTTGTAGATGGGCTCGGGTGGATAAAAGGAACGATGCACAGAAAGATGGAGGCATGGCGTGCCCTTAGGGGTGGGAGGACTTGGAGTACCTGGTCCAAATACCAGGGAAGGCCAGCTGGGGCTTTTGGCAAACATATTTAGAACCAAGTGGCAGACCCTGAGCCCCTGAACTAATCCTGTTGCAGGTGATTATGTGGAAAGAATATGAGAAAGAGGCAGAAGACTACACCCCCTTCTACCTTCCCCTATACTTCCTGTATCCTGTTGTGGATACTCTTTGAAGGAATATGTCCAATTTGACTACACATTAAAAACAAAACTGTCCATTTGAATCATCATAGAAACGATTTTCAATGTGGCCAGTTTATGATGAACAAACATGAATGTTATATGTCAGTTAATGTTATTGTGGTCAGATGATTATGTTGGGTTAGACAAGCTTTAAAGAGAAAAATAACATGCAACAAATGTATGACAAACAATGTCTCACCTTGAAGCTTAGACGGGAGGTAAGTATAGATGCATGCTTTTAAAATACTGCAATTTTATAAGCACCCACACACTGAAATCATCACCTGCCATGTCAGTTCATACCGACTGAAAGAGTCACAGTTTTGAGGTTTTGTCAGAAGCGACTGACCTACTTCGGGCTTAAAGCACAAAAAAATTGTAATGTAAAGGTTTTAAACACTTTAACTGCAGATTGCACATGCTAGGATAAGTATCACAGCATCACTTTGCTCTTAAATCAAAGTGATGCTGAGTAAAAGGAGCTGCTAGTACTGAATCTCCAAATGAAAACTTTTAAAAATATAAACACTGACATCTTTTTCAGTTTTCACACAAATCTAATGCACACCATATAGGTAACTTTAGAGCTCGTTCATACAGTGCAACCCTGTCATTAAGATTTCAGTCATGAACTATATAAAGTTTGGACTGGCGTTATAAGCAATTAGTCGAAACTATGGAATTAGTACAGTCTTTTTGTGTGGGCTGCAGCACTTTTCAGCAAAATCAAGGCATGCCATTTAAACCCCAGGGGGCCCTAAAATTGCTTCTTTTCAGGTTACCTAAATATTCAAAAGGTAAATGACAAAATGGTCTTTTTTCTTTCTCCTATTCTTTTTCTCTCTGTTGCTAGTTGAGTGGCAGGTACAGCCTGTGACAAACGGGCTTGTAACATGCTCCAGATCTGTCAAGGCTGATTTCAGTGGCCTCATTTGACTAACAGACTAACAAAAAAAAAAAAAAAAAAATCAGACACCACGCCCAGTTGATGATGAGATTATGAGACAAAATGAATGGTTAAAGATTAAATCTGTTTGGACTTCAACAACCTTTATGTGCTTTACTGGATTGTACAATAACCTCCCTAAATGATTCTAATACTATATGGGCAGTGCAGATCTTTTCTGTTGACGGTGGGAAAAGGTGCTAAAATGATTCATAATCAGGTTGTGTCTGCAAATATGTTGCTGTGTCTGATTGCAAAGAAAAGTGATTGACCATCATGGATGGCATATTATTGATGATCTAGAGCTTAGACTTCATTTTTCCTCATGTTTGTTATCACAGTGTCATGTTCATATTCATCTTCAAACATATTTTCCCAGGTTATATATAATCTGCATTTAAAAAACAGTAAATTAATACTAGATAAACAAGTAAAGTATTAAATTTCTCAATTTATTGCTATTATATGACCAGGATGAGAAGATTTGGAAAAATCGCCGATACAATAGGAATTTTTTTTTTTACCATAATTAGCGAGGAATCTGGAATCAATAACTGGTGAAATATAATTGACGGAGGTCACTCTTGCCACACTGCTAGATGTCACTCTTCCTGGAGGTAGCTTAACCAGCTAAATATTCGCACGCGTTAGCTGTCACTTCAGCAAAAATAATCCTCCTTAGACCCCTGCCAACCAAAACTCCCTGCCAAAGCATTTTCCTCAGTGCTATTAGAGGATTTAGTCATGTGACTGTTTGACTTATTTTTTTTGGCACTTCTTCTTTCATCTTACTTTTGTCTTGTGTGTCAAACTGCCTCTGAAGTCATGTTTTACTCAAATTTAATCAAAGTTGGGGAGTTGGAAGAACTATAATGGGATTATAAACACACCCAAAATGAAGGGACCAGAAATGCAGTTCAGTGCAGTAAGTATGTTGTCTGTCTGAAAGAGAGAATCGCATTATCCAAAAGGTTGTTGTGCACAATCCATTACATGGGTTGTCTATTTACTTGATATTTATTGTTTTACTTGGCTTTCCAATTCAGTTTTATGCTCTGTATTGCTCAGACTATGTTTTGCCCTTATTTTCTGCTTCATTGGGATCCGCAGGTAAGGTGAGTAGGGTTTAGCTTTCAAATGATATGATAGTCACATGGAGACATTGATCATGATGGATGAGATTGCGTCCCCCCCCTCCTCCCCCACTGTTCCACCCATAGTATTTGATGGTTTTTTTTATGGAAGAATAAAGAGCGTGAGTAGCATCCAGCAGACACAGAGGACCTCTCATAGCAAGACAAAGTGAAAAAGTAGGGATTTATATAAAAAGGATTAGTCTTCGCTGATAATACATTTGGTCATTTTGCTTCATGAGGATTCTAAAATTAAAGCTTCATATGAATATGACTTCTCATGGATTCAGAATTCATTTTGAGCCATTTATTTCTGTCTCGGTCTCTCTTTCCCCCCCACTCTCCTCTCTTCTCTCTTAGAGCCAAAGGTTCAATGATTAAATGACGTATTATGTGGAATGCATCAGCCAGGTTGTGTACAATGCATCTGTTTTGTTATTCTTCCAGACATAGCCTTACCCAAGGCGAGCCTCTGATGCAGAAATGGTCTCAGCTGCTGTGTTCCCATTTATTTATTGTCATGCATTGGACACCTATTTGTACAGTTTTCCACAAAACACAAACTGGTTTAATTGCTACAACCACCACCAGATTTCCAGAGTCCTCGTTTTGACAGCCATCCATGATAATATCCTGCTGGATGATACTATGCACATTTAGTGCTAGTTTATAAATAATATTTACACTTTAATACATATTACCTGGTGTACTGTATATTTATTCATTTGAAATGCGATCACCCTAACATTCTGTTTTTGCCACAGTGACACTTTTTTCTCATTTTTATTAAAAAGCCATGCAAATCACAAATATCTGCATAACATCAAAGAAAAAACAATATGGTGAAGGTTATGTTTGTTTATGTAAATACAGTTAGAGGGTAATATTTTTGCAACCAACACCAAATAAATTGCATCTTGCCATTATTAATGGTTCCAGCTACTGTTCACATACAGTGGTTATATAGCCATGGATATATCCACCATTAAGAGAAGTTATTAAATAACTGATAATTGTCCATCCATCCATCCATCCATCTTGTAGGGGCCTTGAGTCTATCTAAGCTATCACAGTGTGAAAGCCATTCAACAATACCCTGGACAAGTCGCCAGTCTATTAGAGGGCTAAAACAGGTAGACTACACATAAAATCACCAATGAACCTTTGGACAGGCACAAACTTATACCACGAGTTGACAATGCAATCCACCGCACCACTGTGCTGTCCATAACTGAATTATGCTATCTAGTTTTTGGTGTCTCAGAGATATTGTACATGACAAGATAACTGACTTTTTCTTTTTTGATTATCTTTATCAGTTTGCTTGTCCCTGTGATAGAAGTGAATTATCTTGTTGTTGTGTATTTATCTATTTAACTACATAGAATTCTCAGCTGACCCTTGGTTTGCTTCATTCACTGATGATAAATGTGCAAGATGTGGGGACTGGGAGGAGGAAAGTGATAGAGATGAGAGAGAAAAGGTTTTATGTCTCTGCTGTTTAACACTAACAACAACAACGTAGGACCGATTTTTACAGACAAATATTTTCTTTGGTAATTATAGTGGAGCCTGTAGGCTCAATTTAACAACCACTCAAACACCTTGTATAATTATAGTTGCTTAATTGTGGGATAAAAATATGATAGTATGAAACACATTTTGTATTTATGTAGTATTTGAAACATATTTTGATCATTAAAAGAAACCCAAAGAAGGTGTATATATGAAATTCATTCTAAAAACACTTGAGAAGTGAAGACAAGTGGAGAGTCTCAGAGAAAGTCAGGGGAGAGACAGAAATTTGAGTGGAAGAGGAAAATGAAGAGAAAGAATGTAATGTTAAAGGGAGAGAGGCATGAGGAGATGAAAGAGATGGAGCAGGTTATGAAAAGCAGAGTGACACAGAAAATGAGGCTCAGAGAAAGAGCAGAGGGGACACACAGGGGAAAAACTCAAACATACCACACAAGCCATTTTTGCCTTCCAAACATCTTAAAATGTACATATACTATCTCGGAATATTTCTTCTTTTTCTTCCTAAAACCCTGTGGCAAACTTTATTTTTGGACCTTTGTATTCTTCCAAACCCATATAAAGCCATGGTGATGGTTATGGACTGACCTGGCATTTATATAGAACTTTTCTAGTTGTATTGACCACTAAGTGCCTTCCCCAGTATGATTGGATAGCATTTTTTAAGCTGAAACATTTTGAATTTAACACAACTCACACAACTAATTAAAATTCTTGGACATAGGAATTACACAGAAACACAATACAGTACAAGCTGGATACATGTACAATACAAAACACTTATGCATGTTATGCATAAATAGTTTCTTCTGAAGAAAAAGTTTTTTTTATTTTTGGCAAATTAATTGTATTTTCACATATTAAATAGATTTCTTTCCCGCTCCTTTTGATGTGTAACTCACCGGGCTGAAGAAAGGAGGGGAAAAAAAAGTTTTCTTAGATTTACTGAGGAATGGAGTTTGAAAACTTTCAAAATGTAGCACATGAAAGTGCAAAAGCAAATCTTTGAGGCAACAATACTTTGTATTCTTTAAACCCCCAGGGTGTGTTATTATTATAAGAGCAATTATTTAATGAGCTGTTCCTACAAATAATATTGTTTGTGTAAAACTGCTACATTTCATCTTAAATATATATATATCTGTATCTATATCTATATGCATTTGCAGCATTTGTTTAGTTTTTCCTTTAGGTACAACCTATAATTTTCTTTCTTGTCTCCATAACTGGCAACATAATGGTGGAGATGCTCCCTGTTCCGTGTTCTGTGTATCTCTAAGTGTGCAGCTGCTGCCACGCTGCAAGCTCCAAATAATCCCACATTCTGGCAGAGAACTATAGCCTAAAATAATGGGCAGCACATTATCTTAGCTAACAACATATTTCTGTGTCAAGGGCAATTTGGCAATAGGCTTGATGTTTAAGGGCTCATAATCATTCAAATAGCATTAGCTAAACACCCCTTTAAGAATGTGCGAGCATGCACACACACACACACACACACACACACACACACACGCACACACGCACACACGCACACACACACACACACACGCGTGCAAGCGTGTGTGCGAATGTGTGCAAACACACATGCACACATACGCACGTACACTACCACACACAGCATGGTCTGTGATTGATTAGAGCAGTGGCACTGGTACAATAGCTCGGAGGGGGTGCAATCCTTAAATAGCAGATTTGAAGGAAAAGAAAGGCAAGCCAAGAATTCTGATCAGCTGAAAGAAAACTGTTCTGGGTGGTGTTCAAGTACAAACACACAATCTTTAGAAGTAAAAAAAAGGAGCAACTCTTTTCCCAATGTTACATGTAAGCCAGCATCTTACCTAACATTGCGATTGTGGCTCAAGAGTTGGCAGGTCAGCTTGTAATCGGAAGGTTGCCGGTTCGAGCCCCGGCTCTGACAGTCTTGGTCACCCGTTACCTACTGGTGGTGGTCAGAGGGCCCGGTGGCGCCAGTGCAGCTGTAGCTGCAATGTAGCTTGCCATCACCAGTGTGTGAATGGGTGGATGACTGAATGTAGTGTAAAGCGCTTTGGGGTCCTTAGAGGCTAGGTAAAAGCGCTATACAAATACAGGCCATTTACCATATGTACTCAGCAGTGTCGTTGTACAATCATTGTACTTTTTACTCCTATTTATCATTACTCTGATGAATTGCTTACCATAATTTTGTAAATAAAGAGGTATATGCTGTAGGAGCAGCTAGTTATTTTATAAAACTTCATAAAATATACATAAATACAATATAATAAAATAAGGTTTTACACTGTGTAACAAAGCAAATAAACATCATACGAAAAACAGGTTTAAAAATTAGGAGTCTTTCCTTAAAGAGAAAATAAATCTTTAATCTTTAATTTAATTTGTACAAAAATGTGCAGGATTTGAGGTTAGGAGGAGAATTCACAAGTATAAATTGATGCTAGCTTGACTTTATTCCCTAACTTCATATCAAGTTCTTTTCCCCCACATTCCTGGTTGAAAATATCACCTTTCTAAATGGCACTGAATAGTAATGCGTTTATTCAATTAACAAACCGCATCGTTCTGTTTTCAAACTGATCCTCTAACACATCACACTGTATTTTTATCAGCTTCACAAATCCGCCTTCCCAGAAAGTTGATAAAAGCAAAAAGACAACAAATGAATATTAATAATCCAATAATAATTAATAGAAATTCTATTGTAAAAAAATTTGTGTAAACCTGAGATTTATTTTCAAACCTGTGCAATCTTCTTCATTTGCTAATAAACTCACAGTTACCAGTTAATGCATATTTTAAAATCTAGACCGTCCAATACGTTTTGTGTGCAAGGAGACTCAAATGTAATTTCACAGAAAACTGCTTGGACAAGTGGAAAATCGCATCTCTTCTACCAGTGACTCCCTCTCCTCCCCTCAGTCATCCACCATTAGGCTTGCACAGTAGCAAAACCTGTTGGCAGTCTAAGCCATGCTGCTACCTGCTGAAATGTAACTAAGACAAAGCTCCTTTATCTGCCCTACTAGTCTGCTGTCCTCAGCACACAATTTACTATTCAGTCATTTAACAGATGCTCTTATCCAGACAGAGACATAATAAGTGCATTCAAATATGAGGGTGGCTGTAACAGCCTCATATTTCCAGCCTGTCCTCCAAACAATGTCAGATGTGAAGGGCACTGGTGCTGGAGGTCACGGGAGACCTGTCTGGATGGCAGACTGTAGAGATGACTTACTTTATGACTCCCTCTTTGGCTTTCTCTCCCTCCCTGTCTCTCTGCCTCTCTCGTCCTCTCCCTCACTCTCCTTGGCGGATTTCTCATTTCCCATGTTTTTTCTACCTGCATGCCACATTACATTTTGAAGGTGAATCCCATAAATACTGAAATTACTTTGGAGGATAAATTACTTGGAGTTTTTTTTTTTTCTTTTCGCCTGATTACCATTGCATGGAGTCCCTGGATTCATTTTCCATTGACAATTTCTACTGGATATTCTTGAAGCAACTTCATACATTGTGACAAGGCTAACAGTGTACTTTCCTTCAAAAATACTGGCTTGAAACAAAGGACAAATGAAGGAACTGAAAAATATGGTGATTTATTTAATCCCTTTGAAATGTATATCATTTTCAGATTTGTTCCCCCTGTCTCACGTTTCTAATTCAGTCTCAATTTTTATCTAAGGAAACAGGCCCGGAAAATTAATCTCCTGAAGACTCTTGACAGGGTCATGTCCAGACTCACAGACATTCTCAGCAGGTGCTTGCGTTGTCTGTATGAGACTGTGTGTGTGGAGCGTATGTGTCAGCAAGTACAGCTTTTACCTGCAGTTCTTGATTTTACTGTCTTATTTTTTCGTGCTATGCCTGTCATTGTTATGCGCCAGCTATCAAGACAAATTCGCTGCGAGTGGACATCAATGTATCAATCACAAATTTTAGTTTACATTTGTTTCAACCTCACCTTTTAGCTGAGTTAACAGCTTAAAATCACAAATAGTGTGTATGTTAATCTGTAAACTGAACTTGCTTTTTTGTCATTTGGTGCTAAAGAACATCCCTCACTATTTGAACAATGATCACAAGAGCTCAAAGCCTAGTGGCCATAAATAAAGTTGTTGTCAAGGCAAAGAATTACAAAGCCTGTCTTCTGAATGAAGCTCAGAAACACAGGAAATCCAAGACAATCTGTGACTGGTTGCTAAGTAGATTTTGCATTGTCTAATGTTATATAGTCTCTGCCTTTCTGCCACCAGTGCACACTTCTCCGATAACATGTCAACAAGCGCCCACACATAACAAGTGTATGTGTGGGTGTGCCATGTGCCAGAAGAAGAATATTAACCTACATCCCTATCCACTCATCCCCTAAATCCATCCTCTTGAGTGACAATGCTCCTGCTATTCACGCCAACAAAAAAAGTTCCTATTTTATATTGCAGACTGAGATTTAAGGAGGACTGGGAAATGTACATTAGCAATGTGGCTATGCCCCCCGTTTTTCTTTTAAATTTCAGAATAAGCTTCAATTGCACTAGTAAATGAAAGTCTGGCAAGGCTTGTTTTGTGCTATTCTCAATTGTTGATTTGAAAGTATGAATCTGTGTGTCACACTGGAGGCATTTTGATTTTTTAAAAATTGTCAGCAAAACAAAAGCCATGTTCTGAAAGGCAGATTTATAAAAAACAACAACATACTTTCCATATATCAACAGTCTCATCAGCCACTGATAACTTAGGGTTATTTTGTCATTTTCTGAAAGGCATATTTCATTAATTTTTCCTTTAAAGTGTCATCAGGATGTCAATGGTGTATTGTGACATGTTTTGAAGTGATGAGCAAATAAATTTAGTGGAAATTACTTTGTTAAAATATCTGAAAACGGATAGAGTTTTCAAATATTTTTTATTTTCTCATTTCTATTCTTTCTCATCTGCTTTTCAAGGATGAAGGAAATTGTTTAAGCCAGTGTAAGTCACAAATGCTGTTTGATAGTTTTTTTGGCCAAGCCCTGCCAACTCACCCCAGCACACACAACCACTGACACCCTCCCACACCCCCTACATACAGCCTCTCTGCAGGCATGCCAGTACTGAGCAGTGCCTTCACCATACAGAGCAATAGAGGGCCAAGCGGCAACTAGGGCAGCGGGGGCACAACCTGTCATGGAACTCTGCTGCCAAGCCTCAAATAACATTTGGAGGTAGCCTTGACTGAAAGTGACTTTCAAAGTTTATCTTAGTATTGCTAAGACCCATATTCATATGAACTGTGTACAAACAACACTAAAGGATTGAAAGCAGTTTCTCTTGACATCCGTGCAAATGTAAAAATATGGTATAAAAGTTAAATTAGCTATCCACTTCATCATGACTGAAATCCATTTCCTTTAAAAGACACCCTCTTTCAAATCTCTGGTTTTATATATTAAGACACCATAAAAAATATCTGGTCATTAGCAGGTCTTACAGTTACGTAAATACAACCTGAGATGGACAAAAACATATACATATTTAACAGTGTCATTATTTATTCAACAAAAACTAAGCCAAAATGAATTAGTCTGTGAATACCGAACCCACACTTCAGCTGCAATAACATAAAGTAATGGTTTTCTGTATGATTATCATTTTCTCACATCGCTGTGGAGGAATTTTGGCTCGCTCTTCTTTACAATGTAGTTTCAGTTCACTGAGTTTTACAGACATTTGCTTATGCACACCTCTCTGAAGGTCCTATTAAAGCATTGCAATTGGGTCGAGGTCTGGAGTTTGACTTGGTCATTGCAAAACTTTGATTCTTTTCATTTTTTTCCAGCAATTCTGTTGTAGATTTGCTGCAATGCTTGGGATCATTGTCCTATTGCACAAACAAGTTTAAAGCTATTGTCACATTTGTTTCTAGAATACGTTTGTATACAGAGGAATTCACGGTTGACTCAGAGACTGCAGAAACAACTCTACTTTGGAGATGTTTGATGCTGACCAAACATCTCCACTTTGGACATATCTGGCAAAAGGATGTTATTTCAGAGGTCTTGTGGTTCAGATGCAACTTTTCAGACCTAAGCCATCCTGCTATGCTCTTTTTTAGAAAAAAGACTCCTGGCAGCTCTTCCCAATAAGCCATATATCTTATATGTCATATTTTGCAGTTTACCTGGGGTTGTATTTAAATAATTTTAGTACCTGGAAAGGACCAGATTATGATTAAGATTTTTTATTATGTCCTGATAAGTAAAACATGAGAACCTTTTACTGTGACTGGTAAATCCACCAAATATAGGTGCCAAAAGAAAAGACAGATGACTAAAATCTTAAGGATAGATCTTCTGGGAATCATAAAGGTCTATTGCAAATTTGAACTCAATCCATATTAGAAATGCTGTAATATTTCTCTTGGTAAGTAAAAACTTTGACCTCTTGGTACCATTACAGTAAAAGTCAAGGTATTGCACATCCTGGTGGGATTGATCCACACTGTAAGAAAAAATGAGCACAGAAGGAAGAATTAGTTTCATTGAATATTTTTGTGGTCAGACATTAATGTAATATTGCCTCTTCCAGATATACTATGCCAATACAGATATACCATACTATTGGTACCCTTCGATTTTACAGTAATCTCAACCAGAGAAAGTGAAGAGTCGTTTTTTACTTGTAAATGTGATTTCACTTGTAAATGCAATTGCCAGAAATCCTCCACCAAGTCATCAATCAACCTCAGTTCATTGGAGGTTTGATTGAATTTCATCATTTCCTTCAGTCTGAGAGGTTCTGGGGGTCGATAAGCCTGATATTTGTGTGGTAGTGTTAGTCACATTAATGATACAAGAATGATATAAAGGAGGAGAAAGAACAGATGACTGTTTTACACAGTCCTCTCGAAATGTAAACTTTATGAACCTATGTAAATTTGCCTTGTCCTCAGTGTTACATATCTATATATCCATATATCTCTATATATATCTATATATATTATATGCATAATGTGCACAACATTTGGACCCATCAACATGATGCCTGAAAACAAATATTATTTACATTAACTTGTAACTCCTAGTATCTCCTGATTGGCAAAGCAGCATCTTACTTGGCAGCTCTGCCGCCCATTGGTGTGTGTGTGTGTGTGTGTGTGTGTGAATTGGAAAAAAAACATAACTTCATTGCACACTAAGGCTTCAGAACTCAGAAGCTGACATATCCTCCATCGTCGACGTAGACCAGGAAACTTGTGATAATTCTTCCCATATAAACAACATTTGTTCAGTTTAGTTAAAGTGCATATGTAACCCCATCATCACCACCCCCTGGAACTCTATGATGTCTCAGGAGGATTATTTTATGATAAAATCTATGTAATTTAAAAATAAAAATATCTCTATTATCTAAAATGTATCTCTGGGTGATTTTTTTCCATGTTCCTTTTTAAATCCTAACGACTGTGTCACAATTCATCTACATTCAGACTTATTGATTGCATATCAAATGGTTTGTGAACTGAGTTGTACTCCTTGATCTCTACAGCAATCACTGCTGCTTGACAGTTTTCTTCTTCTTCTTTTTTTAAGGTTTACTGAGAGTTATACGGTCCAAATTGCTAGTTGTTCAAAATCTGCTTGTGGGACTTACCATCTGTGTACAAACAAACAGTGCTTGACTTTTTCCACTACGGTCACTTTACTTGTGTTTGCCATTTTTGCAGTTGCTTTAAACTACAAACAATTAAACGCTGGAGCTCTAAGCCTGAATTATATATTTTAGAACAGACATATTTGTTTAGATAAGACCATCTAATATTTTATCAACAACCTTATGAACCCCTTATGCCCCCCAAATACGCTTAAGGTGGCACACAAAAAGGAACAATAGGCTTTATTACTACAAATATTTATGATGTCCTTTGATTCTCCAGTGAACTTGGAGTGTGTATGACAAGACTGAGGTGTAGAGCAAGAACAAAATAAAATGATAATAATAGAAACATAATCTCCTCTTTCATCTTTAATTTTTCACCATCAGATCAGAGCAATGTAGCACTCATCATCTTCTTAATTAGCTGTCATAATATGGCCGAGAGGAGTTCCAGAAAAGATTCTTCCCTTGACACAGGACAATAACGAAAATGGGTAGGGTGGTTTCTAGGATATTTCACAAGTGTTTTCCTTTATAGTGTCTTCACAGTCTCTTTTAAGGCTGTAGTACTCTTAAGTGTAAGCTTTATCCATCCTAAGTGCAAATGAAAGGGGTGAAAATGCTTCACTGGACACACAGTACATCATATATGAAAGATGCCTGTCGTTAGAAGTCTTTTTTCTTTTATTAGTTGGGTCTGCAGCCATGTTAAACAATTACTTTTCAGTATTTATTCACAGTAATTTACCAGGACATTTACTGGAACTCAATCTTTAGGTGCACTATTGACATTTGACTGACATACATATAATATATAATATATAATATGTAATAAAGCACCCTGTTATGTCTAAATTAGCAAGAACCTCACATACAGTAGCACATAACCATATTTGTTGTTACAAACTCTTGGATAGTTTTCTGGATGATTCACAGCCTTCTCTAGTGTTTACAAAAAAATGGTGCAAAAAAAGAGATAATATCCACTGACCATCATTTCTGTGGGTGAAAATGCCTTGTTGATTCCAAAGTTCAGCTGATAGGAAGGCAACAGTGAGTCAAATACCAAATTACAACAGAGATATGCAGAAAAGCATCTCTGAACACAGAACACATTGGAGCAGATGGGCTCTACAACAGCAGAAGACCACACTGGGTGCCATTCCTTTCAAGTAGCAACAAGAATACAATTAAAACTAAAGAAGCTAAGACTACAATTTTCATCTGCTCACCAAATTTGGCAATAACTGTTTAAAAAGAGGTTGCCTGGTCTGATAAATATCAATTTATGCTGTGACATTGGGCTGATACAGTCAGAATTTCTCTAAACAACATCCTGCCTTGTATCACTGGTTCAGGCTGGTGGTGGAAGTGGGTCCCTTAGCAATGACTGAGTATAATTTAAAATACCACAGCCAACATGAGTATTGTTACTGACCATGTCCATCTCGCCATAAAAACAGTGCACCTATCTGTCAAAGGATAGCAGGGTCAGAAAAACTGCAATAATCTCAAAGTGCAAGGTGTACCTAATAAAGTGGCAGGTGATTATAAATGTAAAATTAACAGGGTGGTTCAACTTGACTAGGTCACCAGTCCATCATAGAGCTAACATGAAAAAAATAAGCAATTATTCACTGACATGTTGACTCCAATGGCCCATTTAGAATCACCACTTAATCTTATCTGAATGTCTTTATGCTGTTTATAGAATTTTCAACAAACATTTGATTATAAAGACTGATCGAGTACAATGCTACAAACTTTATTGCAAGTTAAAAAATAAGATGGAAACATATTCTCTGGTTCTTAGCAGTTTTAGTAGAATGACGCAGTGAGTTTTCAATGTGCAGGTGTTGGAATTCACATGTCTGAAGAGTCTCTTCACTCTCAGGTTCAGCCCATTTTTCTGCCTCATTTACAGCCTGATTAGAGTTTGGGCAGCAACAGAGGCCAGGTTTTAATTCTCTCTCATAATGAATTAGCGTTATAATTAGTGACAGGGCTAACCTTCTTATTGCAATGAGCGGGAATGTGTGAGTCTGTGCATTTTGCAGCAATTGCAGTTTGTGTATATGTGTGGAAGCTGAAAGTGATGCGCTGAGCACTTGTGCATAATTTCCTGTTTCATCAGTAACTGTTACTAATAAGATGTCCAATATTCTGCGTGCCAGTGGACTGAGCACTTCTGTACACTCTATTCTATGGTTCTGTTCAGTGCCTTTGGCTTTGCACAGAGGTATACATTCTCACTAGGTAACAATATTCCCAGTTAAAAATTACATCAGTCTGAAAAACAGATATGTCTTAGGGTTCATTTTGCAGCTTTCCACCAATTGTAGCAGATGAAAATGTTGCTGAGAGAGAAGGCATATTATCTAACAAAGTAGCTAGAGCTTCACTATAAAGTTCCTTTATGGGGAAACTATTTGCTTTTAGCATTGAGGTACTATACCTCAAAATCAAGGTAAAATGTCATTGTTGAACTATTTGTAATTAGTGGTTCAGCTAGGAGAAAAAGACCTCCTGTTAAACCAATTACTAATGGCAGGGAAGCAATTTTCACTATGTTTCCAATTACAAAACCAGCTGTGGAATAAATACAAATGGTAATTCTTTTTTTCTTTCTTTCATTCTTATTACAAGCAGAAACTTTATAATCTTCCTGCAATGTTAAATTATATAATCTTCTGCTATTCCACAGGTATTAATATAAGCCATTAGAACCATGGAGTTTCATTTGACTTGGAACTGAACAGTGGCATAATTTTGGAAAAGCTGACTTTATACCACTGAAGCGATACACTTGAAGTGAAAATTGCAGGTCGAAATTTCTCAATTCCTACCATAAAACTGACACTGATTAAATTAAAAGGTGTGAATTTGATAGTTAGTGCCATAGTCTTGTAAATTAGGGAGTAGGTAATACATCATAACATGATTATTAGACCATAAGGAAAATACATAATTGGATTTTAGGGTTTATAGCAGCATTTTTCATGTTAGAAGCTTAAGCATTAAATTTGAACTTGTGTGTTTTAAATATTTCAGTCATTTCAGATATTTCTGCTTTCCAGAATTCAACTATTAGAGACAAATATGAGCAGATGCAACTTACTGTTAATAAGGGCTACATAGTACTAAGGTGTTTTGATGCATTTCGGTGTGCATGCATCCAAGTACAGTGGCAACCAAAGTAACTATCATTAGGTAATAGAAAATGTAGTACACTGTGATACTTGCCTGCAAACTTAAAAAAAACCCCAACTTAATAGCATCATCTTGTTCAGAATGAGATGCATAACATGGTTATTTTTCTGAATAATAGCAGTGTTAAAAATACATTGATCTGCACACTAAATAGCTCCTGTACTGTATAAGATCTAATTTACTGTGTCGGGCTTTCACTTTCTTTTTCTTTTTTTTCCTATACTTTTCACTTTTTTCAGGTGTTGGCATGTGTATTCCCTTTGTTTCAAATTAAAGAGCTTTGTAGTTCGCAAAATTATAATGGAAGGACTGCTCTCTGCATTGAAAATACAGAGCAATCCCACTTTTGTGTCTGTGAGATCCATCTTCCAGTGAAGGCTCACTTCACCTGTGACCCACAGTATATATTGGGACATGACCTGGAAACAGCTCTAATTTGCTAATTTCTACTCACCCAGGGAGCTGTTACTGCAGTAAGCTTACTGATGGCCCTTGTTTTGAGTCAGCAAAGCTAGGGTTTAATATTAAAATTGGTTCACTGATCTTCTGGATCTCTTTCAAAAGGTATGTATATGTAGCTTTTTAAAATTAAAAAATATATATCATTTTGCAAATAGCTAGAACTTAACTAAACATATAAGCTTCCAATAACTGAAACTTTAAATGTAACTTCACATCGATAGAAAAAAAAAAAATCAAAATCTGCAACATTTATGCCACTCTTTCTCATTTGTTTTAACTTAAAGGACACTGTGCTGTTTGATGTGTGACACAGCAGGGCCTTTAGTTACTTCCAGTACATAAAAATGCAATTTAATAAAATAATAACATAATTTGGGAAGTTTGTGATGTTAAATTGTTGTTGTGGTTTCATCAGAGAACTGTTGGTTCGTTGCTAAACTTTAACATTTTTATGTAAGTATTTTTACAGCATGATAAATAATTCAAGCTTTCTGACAATATTTTCTAACAACATGTACTCACACTCACCCACAGAGTATAACCTAGATTTTGCAAAACGTAATATTGCAACTGTTTAGCTGGAACTCTAAACCTTGGTTTAGACTTTTGGTTTGAGACGTAAATAAACAGAATGTAGACAGAATGTGACATGAAGGATACATTTCATTGTATGTTGTAGCTTCTAAATAAACCAATAATCAAATCTATATCTATAATATCTAAAACAGGAACCAATATGATTCCCCTCGATGCCTTCCTTTATAAATGTTCCATGTACAACTAACTTGAAGTTTAGACAGCAAAAGCTGGAGGAACTTGAAAAAAGAATAGCTCGCTGAACTTGCAGTATTGCCATTGACTAAGCAAACAGTTCAAAGCTGAATGGACAAAGTTAGATTATTGAACATAGTTTGGTTAATAAGGAAAACTGTATTATATGTGAGGTGAAAGTCATACCCCTCACTAAATTGATGCTATGATATTTTTTTCCTTCATGAATGATTTTTGCTAAATGGATGCTGGCCACTTATCTTTAGAAGTCACAACTAGTTAGGCTGTAGTAACATTGATGTATCATGCTCACTGTGACACGTCTGAAGGCCTTCTGTGAGATTAACAGTTAAGCTTGTATGCAATATCTTGTAACCAGCAATAACGTGAGAGAAAAAATATACTTGCAGTCAATGTCCCATGGTTTCACTTTGTCCAAACAAATCTCATGGAAGCCTCAAAGCCATTCGTTTATGAAAAATGTGATATGATAATGATTTAAAAAAAAATTTAAAGAGCATCATAAAGGCTTTTTCCCCTTTTTCTAGTTCCAACACTAGAATTATAATCATGTGATAAAAGAGACAACAAAACACAGTTTGCTTACCTTTACTTGCCAAAACTTTACACACACTACCTCTATGTATGCTTGTATCCTGGTGACTGTGAAGTAGGCCTAATGACTGCTTGCTGTGTTTTGCAAAAACATTCACAGGAAGTGAAGCTAGTTTAAAGCTACTAGTTGTTTTCAGAGTCTTAAGTGTTCATTAAGTATCTGCAGAATCAGACAACAGCAAATTCCACAGCATTTTTCAAAGCATGGTGTAACAGCAACAATGCACTTACATAATTAATCAATAATAGATATCAAGACAAAACTATGACCTCATGAATTATATGTCATTTGTTATAATATTACATTTTGCGTGCACAATATTGACTCCTCTGACTTGTAACATCAATGTTATTATAATGTCTGAAAGAACAAACTGATGGATCGTGGAGAGCTCTTTGGTAAGTGTAAATAAATACATAATAAATAGAAAGTACCTCATGAAAACATTTCAATTTGGTATTTTTTGTATTTCTTTGGATACATACTTAATCTCCCTTTTCTCCATTTAGCAGCAGTGGTATATGACGTATATATACTGTTATAAGACTAATATGGCATCGTTAACAATGAGGAATTTTAACAAGTTTAATACTTTCCCCTTTATGTTTTCGAGTTGAGTATATTTATTATCACTAACTATTGTATTTCCCTCATATTCACCATTAAGATAACAATGAGCTCTTTGTTAAGACTAGTCATAGATATTTTGTTATTACTTGAAATAATGTCTCACAGGAAGGAAACTTTGCCAAGGCCAGCAGCAGAGAACAAGGCAACAGTTCAGATCTGGATCCACTATGGAGAATATCATAAAACGATCCTGATGATGAAACCAGCTGTGATAACAGATGTTCATGTGGAATCCTGTTTCTCATGCAGTCTTTTACAGTATGGGGATACCAGAGGGAATCTATTTGTATGTGAGGATAATTGCTGTATCCTCCTGGCCTGCTCTCTAAAGTCTGTATGTCTTTATCACTTTAATCAATTCAGTTTGTGTAATTAGTTGTTAACCTCCTATTAGCAATATAACAATTAGTCTCTCTACAACATGAACTGTTATTTGCTTTTATGTTTGCATTATGCGTTGTTTCATTTAATATATTTAGGATTTGATGCTTTATTTATAGTTTTGTTGTCTTCACTCCATTCTATTCGGCATATTGCTGCCAATGTGGACACTTCTTCAGTTTCTCAATAAACATTGGGCACTGTAAAAATATATCACCTTAACTTTAAAAATTTTAAGCTTCAGCAGGGAAAAGCTTAATGTACATCTTCTTCCAATTCTACGTTTTTATGTTTCAGAACACAATAATGATAAAATAAAAAAAGAAAGTACCGCCAGTGCTGCCCCTCAACCTCCTAGTAGATGCACCTAAGATCTAAATTTGAAAATCCTAGCTGATTTCAATAAAGTTGATCTTTGACCTTAAGAACGCGATCACTGAAATTCAAACTCATCTGAGACTTTTAGTAGACGCCCTTAGGATATGAATTACAAAATCCTAGGTGACTTCCTTCTTGAGTTATTGCATTCATGAGATTTTCAGAAGACTTGACATCTGACATTGAGGTCGAGCTTACTGAGATTCAAACACTTGTGAGATTTTTAATAGATACACCAACGGTAATCTTACGTCACCTCGTTCTCAAGTAATCGCATTCACAAACTTGGGTTTCCATGTTGCCCACCTGTGTTAGTGACAACAATGCCACAGCAGCCTTTTATGAATGAAGGGTAAAAATTATGCACTTCTTAGCAGGTCTTAATATTAGGTAACTATATCCTCAGATGTACAACAACATGTTATGACATATTATAAGGTGTCATCATTTATTTGCCAATACTAGGCCAGAAGAAGTGTGTGAAAAAGTAAATACAAGTGAGTACACTACATGATTCACCAGCTTGTAGAACCACTTTTAGCAGAAATAACTTGAAACAATTATGTTCTGTGTGACTTTATAAGTCTCTCACATCATTTTTGAGGAATTTTGACCCACTCTTCTTTACAACAATGCTTCAATTCATTGAGATTTGTGTGCATTCATTCATGCACAGCTCCCAATATCCCGCCATAGCATTTCAACTGGGTTAAGGTCCGGATTTGACTGTGTCATTACAACACCCATCTATTTGCTGTTTTTGGGGGGATCATTGTCCTGTTGTCCTATTTTGTCTAAGCTTTTGGAACCACGGCACATATTTCACATTAGAAAAATAACACGGCACACCACCACTAAAAAGTCACAAAAAGCATATTGAGTTTTCCGTGCACACCAGGTATAGCGGAATTGGCTCGGTTTGTCCCCAGTATACCTTTTTTGCTTTCTTCTGACCACATGCTAGGGCCTTCGTCTGGGTCGGACTATTGTCCAGGACACAGGTCAGATGGACTACTTTTTCTTTTCAAACATTTATCTATTGCTATTACACGCTGCATCGTCTCACAGCATGACTATTGTGTAATTTCTTCTTTGTCTTCTTCTGTTTTATTGGCAGTTGGCGCCCATTTAATTAGAGCCAGTAGTTGTACTGCCCTCTAGTGGAAGAGAATGTAATTGTACTGCCCGTTACGCACGCCGATTGTTTAGTCTATGAATCAGGTAGAACCAGATAATCTTCGATGGCACACCTGATCATTTCTCACTGCACACCTATGTGCCACGGCACAGTGGTTGGGAAACACTGATCTAAGGTTTGGCTGTCAGATAAATGGCCCCACAAGTGACTCTAAAATACTTTGGTATACAAAGTCGATGCAATAACTGCAGGGTTCCCAATGTCCTGTTGCAGCAAAACAAGCCAAAAAAAGCAATCCACCACTGTGCATTAGAGTTAGTATGAGGTGTTTTTGCTGATTTGCTGTGTTTGCTTGTTTGTTTTGCCAATCTGGGGCTGTACATTATGGCTAAACATCTATGCTTTGGTCTCATCTGTCACATGCACTTGAATGCAAAACAGTGACTCTTACCCACAGACAGTTGGCATGCAGACTGGAGCAGACAGGGATTGAACCACCAACCTTGTGATTTGATTAGTAGATGACCTCCTCTACATTCTGACCTACAGTCACCTACAAATCACATATTAGATTGTGTCATTTTATTGTATTGTATCAGTAATCTTTGTCATTGTATAATGATGGGCATTACATTAGAAATAATCATGTAACCCTTCCCAGCAACATTTGATTGTTTAAGACCTTGCTTATGTCTTTCCTCATTGGCAGTGTGTTAACACACACTTGAATGCTCCAGACCAGGAAACTGCCAAAACTTCGCTTTTATAGATCAGTCAATCAAGTGCAGCACTAGGTGATTCTAACCCTGTTAATTTCTATGGACACTTTAAGGCACTTGATTTTCACACAGTGCTTCTTGGCTTAACTCTTAACTAAATAATAATAAAGTGTTATATGTCATATTTTGTAGTTCTTCTGAGGTTCTATTTGAATCATTATGATTTTTTTAATTATATCTTGTTAAGCAAAACACTAGAACTGAGTATGAGATATAGTTCTTGGGTTCTTGCAGTTGCACACTTAAGTCTGAGCTTAATGTAGATTTGCTGGGACATTTAGTCCGGGAAAGATTGGCAATGGCCCGGAATGTTTTCCATTTGTTACCTTTCTCACTATTGACTGATAAAATTATTTAAAAATTACCTTATAACCCCTCCCAGGTCATTGCTGCTCATTGCAACAATCTCATCATTGATTACACTGTGTTAACTCACATCTGAATGCTCCAGACCTGAAACTGCCAAAACATCTGCTTTTATAGAGGCGCTTATGCTTGTTGATACTTAATTAAGTATAGTATCAGCATGTGGCTACAATTTACCCTCTTAATTCTAATAAGGGTATAGTTAGTTTTTGACACACTGCATTTTGACTTGTTGTTATTCAAATGAGGTTGTATCAAATTTTGCACCTGCTAAGGACCAGTTGAGTTTTATTATTTCCAGATACATAAACCTTATTACTGATAAAGATTTTCCAAGACTCCACTTGTAATCAATAATTTATTTCATGATTCACGTTTTATACAGAATCACTTATACTTATGTACATACAAATATACAGTTTATTTGTCTATAGTATGTAAAGTTGCTAACAAAATCATTGAAAACTGCCTGCTAATATAATGAACACATTAAATGTCTGTACAACTAATTTGGATTTCCTCTTGTGTAGATGATCAGAAGAAATCAAAATAGCTCCATCTGGGCTAAAAAAGTTAGGCTTCTTTACATCTGGCAGAGAAAAAAATGCATGCAGACAGGAATCTACAAACAGAAGCAAGCTGAACAGAGGCTATTCCCAAGGTATGTTGTTTACTTGAGGTTGAGCTGCAGCAGCTGAGCTTTGTTCATAAAATTACTCAAAATAACCAATTATCCGTCTTTGGTGGTATATAGAAAAAATCCCAAACCCCAGAGGATGCCTGGAGTCCTCACACTGACAGAAACCACTCATGTCACATGTGCTAAATATAGTTTATTTTTTTTAATATTTGCTTTTTCTTCCCACTGTCAGCATTCTAATTTGGTCTGTGTCATTACGTTTGTCTGCTTCAACATCTGTCAGTCCATTTTTACATCTCTCAAATCAAAGGCAAACAAGTAGTGTAACAGTATTGGTTCTAATAGATAGGAGACTTGGAGCATAAATACTGAAGCAATAAGGCAGTGCAAATTACAATAATGAAATGACAGAACTTTTGAGGTGCAGAATACAGTGATTCACAGGTGAAAATGAAAAAAACAAAACAAAAAACAAACAAACAAACACTGTGCTCGAATGAACCCTTGGGTGCGATTACTACTAGAGCCGTGTTTAATGTTTTTAATTTTACATGTGGCTAACGAAGAAAGTAATTCATCGTGTACAGTTGAAGGTTGGCTGGGCCCTAGCGTGGGGGTGGATCAAACATTCATCAAGATACACATGTGCAGGTGTCTAGCAGTTTATGTGCATGTGAAAGAAAAGGAGGGCATCTGTTCTCAAATGTGTTTTGGCCATCTGTAACTCCCAGTGTATTTTTTTTTTCAAATAAGATCAGACTTGCAAAGAGCTGTGTAACATATAGAAAGCACATTTACATTGAGCACTTTTAAAATAATTTATTGTAATGCACGATGAAGCATCTTTTTCTGTTTCTTTTTTTTTTTTTTTTTTCTGTCCCGTTTGGATCTTTAGCCATCAGAATTGTTGTCTTAAGGCCAAGAGAGATGCCAAGCGGATTTACTTTACCAAGTGGATCATCATGGCCTTGCCATATTGGTCCATTTGATTGACCTTTATTATAATTATGTATTTATTTTATTTTCGGTTGTTACAGACGGGACAGACATGACTGGGGGATAGGACAGAGAGAAAGAATGAAAAAAGGAGAGGGAGAGAAAGAAAAATAGAGGGGAGAAGAGATGGTGAGAAAGGGGAGAAGAAAGAAAGAAAAACAAACAAAACACCTGGATCACCTGTATGGAGAAAAAAAAACAGAAGAGAAAACAAACAAACAAAAAAGAGCAACATAATAAATACAGCACCATCACAATAAACTAGCTAGCAGTAGATAACAGTAGATAGTAAATATTAAATGTTATTGTGCAGCACGCAAGATAGACAGCGCACAATGTGCTTTGAGGTAGCAGCCAAGAAAGGTGTAGTTTGTGTCTGTGAACACCCGTGTGTACACCTGTGTGGATAAGCATGCTTGTATTCCAAAGGTTTCTCCATGTAACGATCTGCTAGGGAGTGACGGGAGCCATAGCCCCGTCCCCCATGGCATGAAGCAGGTATGGAAGAGATCCAGGCCCCAGACATCTAGAGGCCCCAGAGTACGAGGACCCAAGGAGGACCACCAAAGGGGGGCAACCGTGCCACCCTCCTGGGAAGAGCTGAGTAGAGCCCGAAACGAGAGGTCACCCAGCAGCCACAGAGCAGAGGCCAGAGTGGGTTGCAGTGGCGTGCCCACGGGCTCTGCCGGCAGCCAGCTGCGCCAGAGAGGACCGAGCTTCAGGCCCAGAGGCCAGAGGCCTGAGGACACCCCACCCCCCGGAAGGGGCCCGGCCGGGCCACAGGCGCCAGGCCCCGCCAATCGGCCACCAGGAGTGAGCTGGTACATACATGAGCGCCCAGCCCCAGTCGACAAGAACCACCAGTACACCAACGTCTGAGGGCATCAGCCACCGGCAGAGAGTGTGGTGAGGGGAGATAGGCCTCCGTACTTTGGAGGGCATGAGATGTTCCCAGAGAGGTCGAGTCTAAGACCCAACCTGACATATAGACACAGACGAACAGGCGCACGCAGACTCAAACGTGCATTCCCACCCCCATATACACAACCAAATACTCGGCACTTACCCAACGTGTAGACAGACACAAATAGACACTGCACAGACAATCACACTCCCCAAACATACTCTATATCCCAGGTCCAGGTACCCCCGCCCCCAGAGGGGCAAGCCGCACCTAGACCCAGGAGGTGTAACCCTTCTCTCTGGGGTGGAGGCAAGCGGACCGCCTCCTTATCTGCAGTAGCAGGGAGGCCCCGCATCCCAGACCCCATTCTGACGGCCAGCACACGGCAAGCATCTTTTTCAACTACAGAGTACGTTGCCTGCAAAAAAAGTGAATAATAAATAAGGAGGTCAGAGTATATCCAAGTAAGCCCTGTGAATCAACACAATAAGAACACCCTCTCACTGACATCCAGCGTTGGGCAAGTTACTTTGAAAAAGTAATTAATTATAGTTACTAGTTACTTCTTCAAAAAAGTAACTGAGTTAGTAACTGAGTTACAATATTCTAAAAGTAATTAATTACTTGAAAAGTAACTATCGCGTTACTTTAAAAAGACGTTTAACCCTCTGGGGTCCAGGGTATAATTGGCCATTTTTAACTACTTTTGATTTTCCCTCCACATTTCACCTTTAAACACTATTTACTTTGCCTTGTTTGGTATCATCCTTTTCAGCACAACCTCACGTGTCTGAATTTACAGCCATGTTTTCATTTTGATATACTGTATTAACACAATTGATCTAAAATCAGACAAAAAACATAAAATTATAGTAGATAAAGTTATATATTTTACTGTAACAACCACAAACATGTTTAATGAATCATATTTCATAACTTTAAATGCAAATATAAACTGTCAATTTTAAAATCCTATGCACAAGTTTTGCAAACAACAAAGTTATTTGCATCCATTTACCTTTTACCTTGATTTTTTAAATAACCATTTAACCATGTGACATTAACTATTTACAGAACAATCAGCTGTTTTGCATTCAATAAGATGCCACACAAATTATTTGTGCAACTCCAAAAAAATAATTTCTGTCCACTATAAAGGAGAACATCACAGCCTGATACCTGCAGGTCTGACAGCAGCAGGTGTATCACTCCTTTTTCTACCTGGAGACAACAGTCGCCTCATTGTTCTGACACACAACACAAAACTATCCACAACACTACACACTAACTACACAAGACAACACATTAACTACACACTCCAAACACGCTAAACGTCACAAATCTCTCACATCTCAAAACTCTCTCTCTCTCTCTCGCCGTCACTCCTAAAACGTCCTCTGTTTTTTTGTTTTTGGGGTTTTTTGCTCACAAGGAGAGAGTGCTTGCTAGCGCTGTCCTTAGACAGTAAATGTGACGAAACTATTGAGGAAAAAACGCTGCGTATATATTGTTTATCATGACTCTACCACCTGCTGTTCAAAACGTCTGTTTTGAGCTGAACAGAATTAAGCTGGCTTAAAGAAAAAGGGACTGGACCAGTCTTATACCAGAACCAGTATAAGACTTATCTTATTTATCTTGTAGTTATTATCTATTAGTTACAAGTAAGGTAAGGTAAACAAGTTTAAGTGAGTTTAAGAACAATACTCTTGTTATGGAAAAAAGGGCAACCGTTTATGAAAATTAGATGGGTTACAAGAAGATTAAAGGAATATTAAAATATGTATTTTAAGCTGTAGTATAGTATTAACAATACAGGTCTTGATGAAAAGAACTGTCATATTAAAGTGCATATACATACAATTAATTCATACATTCCTCCTTAAACAATGGACATTCTAGACTATTTTAGAATTATTAAATATCATTGTAATAATACCACCCAGAGAAAAGTGTGAATAAAAGGTCTACTGCAGTGTACACAGAGGTAATACATTAGCATATCTCAAAGCACTTAATTTTTTATCATTTTCTTTATTTTAATAACTTAGAGAATGTTTTTTCAAAAACCTTTGTTCTCAAGGTTCGCATGTGATTATATTTCTGTCAACCTCACTTGGTGTGGGTTGTCTGATAATTTATGGTTGTGAGGTAAGAGACAGTTAAAAGTAGAGGTGTCTCAATCGGTCAGCTAATCAGTCCGTAGATGGAAAATGAACTGCAAACTGGCATGATTATCAGTTTGCATTTATCAAGCAAAGGGTCAGGATCTGAGATGTTTTTTCCCCCCTAAATAATAATATACATGTGATGATGTGTGGAAGCAACGATGACAACTTTAAAGGTATTTCTATCAGTAGTGGGAAATCTTCTGAAGTGATTAGAAAACCCCCCAGAATTCTCACACTGGCAGAAATGAAACATTTTGTCGTATTCATAAATTCATGTGAGAATAGCATGAAATTTCAAACTTCACTTCTAATGCTCCCTGTTGATTTGTACTGTGGCATCACATTTTTCAGTCTACATATCAAGTAAATGGATGGCCCTGGAGAGGGAGGTAAGGGAATTAAGAGAAACAGAGATATGCTGCATGTTGAAATTAAGATGAAAATGGGGATGAAAAGCAGAAATGGGCTGGGTGGCTTGGATATGGTGGTAATGGAATTCCATTGGGCAAACTTCTAATTAGTTCTGCTAGCCTGCGGCAATTCATTGCCACTGGCCTTGTAGCATACTCAGTTCCTGCAAGGCCTTTAACAGAATGATTGACCGCACTGGCAAAGCAACTGTTGATGGCTATCATAAGCATAGTACTTGCATTTAATTACCCTGGGGATTACAATGTATGAAAAATATCCACATGCAAAAGGATCAATAATTGGCCTTTATAGTATATTAACTATGACACCCCCTGCAAGAGTTTCAAATACAAGCACAAGGAGTTCATGTGGCTTGTCCGTGCTTCAGGAACTTGAAAATCTTTGATAGGGAAACTCTTTTTTTACCAGCATATATCAGAATATATCCCCACTTAATGGTAATATGAAATGACACATCGTGGATGACTATTTTATTGTTACTGGGTGCATATTCTCACAAAACAGACTGTTTCAGAGAACATGGTCATTTTGTTCTGTGAGCTTGTGAGTAATCATTTCATTCCACAATGGGAAAGAAAGCAGGAGCGTGCCTACAACTAACTTACTTTGTGCCACTCCTTAATTGGCCAGCAAGGGAAATCATGGGAAATGGTGTCACAGTGAATGTGTGCTACCCCAATGAGTAAATGGTAATGGGAAGTTGTCAGGGGGCAGCATTAGCAACATGTTTAAAAAGCTGTTTTTTTCCCCTTAACTCTAGGAAAAACTATGCAGCTTAATGGATGGCAGTAAGAGAGAAGGTAAGAGAATACCATGAATCACTATGACCAACATCTAATTATCACAGGTTAAGCATGAAAGATAGTAATATAATAAACATAATGATATGATGGGTCTGCAAATTTTGTTCCTGTCAGTAGTTTCTCTCTCTTTCCAGTCAATACCAGAATTAGAGTATCAGAGCAGAAATAAACTAGGACAATCATTTAATCATAAACACAGTTGGAGAGGCCAGCCTCAGTGTCAGTTATCGTTAGTGTGAATCTAACAAACGTGTGGTAAATGTCAAAGTAAGTTGCTTTAATTATCCAAATGATACAAGTTCAACCGCAGTCACTCCAAGACTGTTCCTCTTATATGATATGGTCTCATTAATTCAAATTATATTCACACCTCTCAGAGTTGTTTTCACACGTTATAGTTTTCTTTTTTTCCCTTTTTGTTCTGATAGATCACACAGATGGACAAAGAAACTCTGTGGGACTTTCTGTTCAATTGCGCACACATTTAACATAATTCCCTTCAATATATTGCTGGAGGTATTTATTGCTGATTGTTATTACAGTAGACTGTTACATCATTTTTTTAATATACACTGCTCAAAATAAAGGAACATTTTGAAAACTCATCAGATCTCAGAGGGATAAAAATCATGTTTGATATCTATACTGATAATGGACTGGGTAATGTGTTAGGAATGAAAGGATGCCGGATCGCTTGACGGAAATGAAAATTATCAACCAACAGAGGGCTGAGCTCAAACACTACCTAAAAATCAAAGTGAAAAAATTATCTGGTAGGCTAGTCCATTTTGCCAAAATTTCATGCAAACCACTCAAAATAGTACTCTGGCACTGCTGGGGCATACTCCTAATGAAACAATTGATGGCGTCTGGTTTTTGGTCAGAGACATTCACACCAGTGGCCTACTTGAGGACATTTTGTAGTGTTCTGACACTCCTTATCCTATTCCTCCTTGCACAAAGGAGCAGATACCCATCCTGTTAATGGGTTAAGGACCCTGTCCAGGTCTCCATGGGGGAACTACCTGTCTCCTAGAATCTCCTCTGTGCTCTTGAGACTGTGCTGAGGCACACAGCAATCCTATTGTTGTGATGATCTGCTTCTTAGTTTTGGGTTGGTATAGTTTAGTTCTCTTGTGCCTCTTTGTTTCTTCGTTTGTGTTCCTAGTTCTTAGGTTCCTGGTATTTAGTCTGTTTCCTTTTATGTTCTGCTTGTCTTGGTTTTGCCTCTGTGTATTCTCCCCTTGTTACGTCAGTCTTGTCTTCATTTTTATCTGCCTGTTTCCCTAGTCATGTCTCTGTGTGTCTGTCTGGTTTCTCTCGCCCTCTCTCGTCTCTTGCTCCTCGCCTTCTCTCGTCCCTCGCCCCTCGCTCTCTTGCTCTGTCTCTTGTCCTTCGCTATCTCCTTCCTCTGTTCCCTGGGTTTCGTCTGTCTGTATCACCGTGCGTGTGTCTCATATTTCCTGTTTTAGTTTGACAGTCTCTTGCCCTATGTGTACTATATTCAGCTGTACCTCCCTTGTCTCGTCAGTTGATTGTGTTCAGCCATGTTTCCCAGGTGTTTTCTCTCTACCCTGAATCCCTCATGTATTTTTTGTCTTGTGTGATCTCTCTCATTCCCTGTTGTGTGTCCTGCCTGCTTGTTTAGTTCACGTGCTTTCCTGTTTGGTTTTTGTACTTTTGGATTTCACCAATAAAGCTGAGGTTTGAGTTTAGTTTTGCCTCAGCATCTTCATTTTGGGTCGTCAATCCTGCCTTACACAGTGCATGACAATGCCATTCTGGAGGAGCTGGACTACCTGTGCAACCTCTGTAAGGTCCAGGTAATGCTTCATGCTATCAGTAGTGACACTCATCCTAGCAAAATGCAAAACTAGTGAGGAAGGCAAAATTGTCAGTGGTCTCCACCTATAAAACCATTCCTGTTTTAGGGTTGTCTCATGGTTGCTTTAGGTTTGATTCATTTAGTTATTTTGCTCTAAATGTTTTATTTTCCTTATTGATTTTTATTTGTCACTTTTTTCCATTCACCCATTTTCTTAGCAATATCTGGCTATACCCTGGGCAGGTCATCTGTCCATCACAGCCACCACATTATATCATTAGCTAATTTGCAATGTCTTGGACATCTTACTATTTGTTTCCTGCACACTGGTTACTGGGGATTATGTTTTTTATACTGCTGGTATTGCCAAGTATCTCTAGGGCATTTTTGGTTCTACATTTTGGTTTGGTTGTGACTCGTGATACCTTAATATGCATCAAAATAGGTTGAGTCTTCATTTGCTTCACCAACAATAAAACATTGTCTTCTGATTTACCAACATTTTCTACTACAGTGATCACAATGTATCGCTTGATAAGAGCTGAAACTGTGTATGTCCCAATTCACTGGGTTCCACAGCTGTTAATGAGAATGCAGAAACCATCAAACCAAAGCTGAGACAGGTAAAAATAAAAAATAAAACAAAAGTAAAATGTTCAACTTGCCTAGTATATTGACACCAGGCAAGTCATACAAAGTTTGACTGTATTTGAAGCCCAAAGTCCAGATTGGGTCACAGTTCTCCTAAACTATGCTGGGAACAGCTGGACTTGATCATGATACATGTGAATAGCATAAAACATCAACATAGTCTCATAATGTCACACACTGGTTAATGAAGGCCTATTGTGAACATGCTAGCTGAGCACTTTCACTGTCACTGTCTTGGTATTTTGAAACCAAATATGATGAGCAACAGATGATTATCAATGTCAAACTGCACACACACCCTGGATAATCCTTAAAAACACTAAAAATAATCAAAATGTACAAAATAGACTTAATTTTGTGTTCACAAGTAACTGAGCTCATAAACCCATCAGGAAAGTGTTCAGTGCCATGAAAAGTCAAGGGTATTTTTCCCCCCAGTTCACTTCTGTACTACTAGATATCTTTCTTCAACCTTAGGGATCACAATTAGGGTAATTAATAAATATGATTCAAGCAATTACAAACTCATTAGTCGACTAACTGTTCATCTGAAACTATTCCTGTTTCAAACAATTTTGAAATTAAAAGCAGGGAAAGCAGGGAAAAACGTTTTAAAGCATATCCTATTGGCACACTACATAATGCATAATTTACAGAAAGTATTAAAGACCTGTGCACTTCTGTTTCCTGATTCAGGGTAATTAATGTGTTAGTGATAGCTGGGCTAGCTGTGGGGAGGTCTGAACAATCTGATTGCCCAGTATGCTCTCAGTGTGAAGTGTTGATGATTCCTTTGGACACTGCATTGGATAAAATTGCTGCAGAAAACACTAATCAGCTCTGGCTACACTCTCTAACTTTACTCTCATTAAAGTTGGCAAGTGACATTTAACTACTACACCAGGGACTTCAAATGCAAATAAATGGCAACTTCAGTGTTAGAATTATAATGGCCTTCTTATTCTGCTTTTAATGACCCAGTCTAGTTTTTAAAGTCACCTCCTTAAGAAAAGGTAGCTTTTCTGCTCCTACAACCTGCCTTCTTATTGGCTAATAGGGAGCAAATGATGTCAGCTTAACTGTAGAGGGATCTCAGAGATGAGGAGAGGGCTAAAAGCTCAATCTTTAACTCCTCCACTTTCCCCCCTTCTAAACCAGCTTTATGGAAGCCCATTTGGATATTTTCATGCTACATTTCATACAAGGGTCTCTCTAATCCCCAGGCCCACCTAATGAGGAGGTAATGAAAAGTTAATCCATATAACTCAACTCCACCTAGCCTTTAGCTAATGCTGCTTTTAACTCCAGCTCTCATTAACTTTTAAAACAAGAACCATTAACAACAGGTTGGTAGACTACCCATCAACTGGCCTCCCAAGCCTTCTCCTTTCCAACTCTTCACTGTGTCTGAACTTTAAAGCACAATTAGGTAAGTGAGGGAAACTCTTGGTACACACCGACCACCTAATTAGGATACAGTTTGGAGTTTCTGGAGCTCAGCTGTCACTGTATTGATTTCTCCACAGGATCCTTCTGCTCATAGAGTGGTCAACTTGGGCACATAACTAGGTGTTGATGTCAAACTGTTTTTTTAGTGATGCTCCACATAAGCTTAATTTAACCAATAATTCTTGTTCTGTATATGTGTAATAAATTAAGGAAGTACAAATTAAAATACATTTTCTTACCTGCTAGCTTATTTAAAAAATTACAACAGCTAAACATACTGATTTGTTGCATGCACTCTATTTTCAATAAGAAATGTATGAATAATTAAAGAGGATGATTAAAAATGAATCACAACCAACAAGCATCGTATGCTTTAGGGGGAGGCCTACTTATAAGAAATAAACACAGCCAGCCCCACCTCTACCAAGAGTTCAATATTCAGTGTGTTTAATGAGAACTGCCACTATTGTCTCCCTGCCTGTACATATATGACAACACTGGGTGATAAAACATGTCTAACTGTACTAACGATAAATAGTGATTTGATTACAAACGGTTAATGCAAGGGCAAACAAGTGTGTAAATTTTGTATTCCTGGAGCTTTCTTGACAGCTCTCAACTGATTACCAATTCATCATTTTTGTGCTGTGGTGACAGTTCTACAGCACTGTTGCTCTGGAGAATGAGAATGAGGTTAATGAATGTGGATCAGGCTAATTCCTCTGTCCTTGCCAGACCACAGGCTATAAAATACGCATATATACAGACCTGCATGGATGAGATGGTCTGTAGCAACATGGCAGTGTTTATAGCCCTCTTGAGATATTGAGTCAGAATAAAAGCACATACTGCTGTCTCCTTTTGTAGTAACTGAGATAATGGTTTTCAGGTGTTGAAGAGTGGAAATGTGTATTTGTACTTTATATCAGTCATAGCTTTAGGCAAGCCAAAACAACGTTATAGCATGCCCGCATGTAACACTTTCAGTTAGGAGCATGCATTTATGGAAAAGATTTACGAAGCATATGCAGGAGAATAATCAGAACAGCTTACAGGTAAGATCACCGGATGTTGTGTTCATGGTATTTTTTTTCTGCTTGTTAACATCATTATGGGATTGTCTGGTAGTCTCTGTAGTCTTCAGTCTCTTTGTCATTCTCTTCAAACAACCTGGACCTCTAATGTAAAACATTAGGGGTCCAAGTTGTCAAAATATAGCTTTCAATTTTGAAGTTAGAGACAGAAAAAACATTTATTGAAGCAACAAAGGTCTGTATTCTCCTGCCCCTAAAGAACCTTCTTTCCTTGTAACTACTTGGCACAAAAAGCACAGCCTTTACATACCTATGCAGTAAACACCCTTCTGAATGGCGAGAGATAGCATTTGATGCATTACCACATGATTTAAGACCAATTCAGTGACTAATTTATGGTCTTGCTTTGTAATTGCATAGGCATACAATTCGTACAGTCCACCAGTGAGTGATACTCAGTGTGGACTTGCACACTGCTAATTCCAGCACTCAATTTTAGATAGAAATCAATTTATGGATCTTTACCTTGAGGATGTGTATAGTGATGACTTTTGCCTGGAGGCATTTTTTTTAAAAAAAATCTCAGTATATCAACCTTTTCTAATGAGAACAAAATATGAATTCTCACACTTATGTATTTTTAAACAGTGGGATTTAACTTTAATTGGCTGGGCTCTATATTAAGTTGTTAATTATAGCAATTAATTGAACATTAATTGTAACCATTTATCATCATGAAAATCAAAGTCAGTCCCTTATCTCTTTTTCTAATAGACAATGTGTTTGTGGGAGTAATGATTCCAGGTAGAGACTTTGATTTAATGAAGCTATATCAAACTTTTTAAGCTGATCTTATATTGTATTTACCCTCCATTTACTTTAATGAAGTATAATGCTATAATAATGAAAAAAATAGTTTAGCACCAGTATTATATAAGACTACAGAAACAGTGTAACAGTGTGCAGTGATGTGACTTGCATTGATTAAAAATGTCTTTATCACAGACTAGTTAGCCTCTAAATCTATGTGTATATCTATATATGCTACAAACTTATGGAATTAGCTCAGTTTTTGAGACACAAAGGACGTATGCTTTAGCAATGTCCAGCTTTGACACCGAATTGAAAAGAGGTTGAGGATATCACACAAAAGCATCCATCCACTTAACTACTAAGTATGAGAATCACATTTAAACCAAGTCATGCAGAAGAGTGCTGTAAACACAGTGGTGAAAGGACAGCTTTGGAACAGGATGGAATACAAACCAACAAGGACTAAAACAAAAACCAGAGCGAAGCAGTGAAGAGACATTCCGGTGTGTTGCAATTCAGAACCCACTGCTGTGTATACAAGCAACCAGCAAATCTGCAGACTGTTTAATTTTGTTGCAAAATAATGTAAATGTTAGAGTTCAGAAACATTTTCCAACCAGTCATCAGTGCACTGACCAAATTGCTGCTGAGTAAACAAGCCTTATTAGAGAGCCATGATCTCTATGGTTAGAGTGGAAGGCTGAGGGAAGAATTACCAAAGGGCTAATAGAACCGAGTTTGCCTCACACTCCATGATTAATTAATTATCATTTTCTGCTTGATGGCTCTCTGAGGGCTATGGTGCTTTGCTGCTGATGCACTGTCAGCATTTGAGGCTTATTACTGTTCCAACCCATGTAAACCATATAGTACACTCTCCCAGTAACTTCAAATTACAGAGTCATAATTTCATAGTGAAAATGTAATTGGCACATTCATTACACTCCAAATTAAAACAATTCATAGAACATATGCAGCTACAGCAACTGTGGACATGTTATGGTGACGTGGTTATTTAATGAAAGTAGTTATGTACTTCAGTTCCATTTTATGGTTTCTTAGTCTTTCTATTTATGGATTCCATCATTTATTGTTCATGTCTTGACAAAGTCTGTGTAAAGAAAGGGCCTCCGAGTATTCCCATAACTCTGCTTTGAGTAAAGCAATTAATTTAGTGAAAAATAATTTTGAGTCAGACTAGATAAAGCTTCAACTGGGATTTAACTTTCAGAAATGTAATTAGAAAAAGAAAAAGAAAACAATAGAAATGAAAAATGTTTTGTGCTTTCACTCTGCTGTCATCCTTGTGTGGGACAACTTGGGTCCAGCAGTTTGGGGCATATTTACTTTGAAAAAAAAAAAAGAAATGTTTCATGAACAGACATAAGGTTGCTGACACCTGTTCATCACAGTGACCACTGATCCTGCAAAACTTTCAAAATAAATATAATATGCATGATATGGCTGTCGAGTTTTATCAAAGCAGTCTATAGTTTTATGCAATATTTCGCTGTACACATTTAATTGTTACAGAGCAGCGAGTTTAAGCCCAGTCTATGCCTTTGGCACATCTAATAGACCAGAAGAAATATTGGACAACTTTCTTGTGCCCAGACTGAAAGCTGTGCATGCACATTAGCTCATGCATCTCCATTGGGGGCACTTTGGCACATAAAAGATATTCTTCTAACGACCTAATTTGGGTCATTTCACTGGACCAGTCATCTAAACAAGCTAAAAGGCCCGCTGAGGTCTGGGCAGAACAACTTCACTGTTGGAAATTCATTGTGCACCTTTTTTAAAAAATATATGCTGTATTTTCTACTCTTTGTTTTTTAGAACATATTAATCAGGTTCTTGAAGAATTAATTATTAGTGTAGTAAGAAATACATTCCTGGGTGTTGGTATAGCTCTTTAGGTTGAGCAGGCGATCCATATGCTGTAATGCTATTGCAGAGGCTCAGGTTAGAATCCGCCCCAACATCATTTACTGCAAGTCTTCCCTTGCTCTGTCTCCAAGCTTTCCTATCGTAACTCCACTGTCCTATTTCAATAAAGTCTAAAACCCCACAAAAATGTAAAAAATAACCCCCCAAAATTACTGAAGGTAGTGAAAGAGACAGTTCTCATTTTTGATGCAAAACATTATAAGAAAGACAGGCTTTTACAGTCTCCTATACTATGACTTTAAAAAGAGACTCTAAAGACTTTTAAAACCTACATCAACCAAGTCTGTGGTATATAAACATCCACGACTAATCCTAGAAACAGAAGATAAAAAAAGAGTGGACTAATGGGTTTTCTCCTGTACAAAATCACAAAAGCCTACCAAGACTAGGGACAATAAAAGTGCAAGTCGATAGCTGGGAAAATGTGAGTTGAATGTCAATGTATTGAGACAACAAAAAGCCAACTAACTTGTGGGTTCATATGGAAAAGACTGCAAAGTTGAAATTATTATGACAATATTAATACAGTGGAGGAAATAATATGTTCATCCCCTGCTGAATGTGTAAGTTTGCTCACTTACAAAGAAATGAATAGTTTCATTTTTGTAAGATACCAAAATCAAACAAAAATCTAGGAAAATAAAACATACTACATAAAATTTATGAATTGATTTACATGTCATTGATTGAAATAATAATTAGATCCCCTACAAACCATGTAAAAATCTGGCTCACACAGATTGGTTTTGTGCCCATTGTGTACCCACAAATTACAATCAATTAATTACAATTTATGTAAGCCTTTATCTGAATTGTTTTTATATTTCTCATTACATAATCATAGAATGACATGATGATATAATATCATCATGGCTCTACTGAATGCCTATAACAAACTGCTAGTTAATACAATTCTACAGTATCAGTGTTGACATTGTCATTAATCAGTTACCCATAAGAACAGTTTGCCATTGCTGCTTCATATTGCAGCATAATGTGTACAAGATATTCACTTGAAAGGTGCAGATAAATTCCCAGAGGGCTATATGCTCATTCGTGTATTTAAAGTATGGTGTTAATTTTGATTTGTTAAATGTGCCAGAATGAGCAAAAGGTTAATTAACCTGTTATCAAAACACAGCTTAGATGCTGTAAATTTCATTACACGGGCCACAGACACTGAGTTTTGGTTGCTATAGGTAGCTTATATTATTTTGACATGACAAATAAGAAATTGCAGAAAAGTGAAGAAAAGTGGATTTTAATTTAGATGAAGCAATATAATACTATAGTTTTCATGCTTGCATTAAGCAAAAGTTTCACATTGTAGCTGCTTCACTGACAGTTTAAGCAGAGAAGTCACGGGTTCCAGGCCTGCACGCAGGTTAATTAAAAAAATGTAGCCTGCAAGTGCAAAATCACACATTGTCTCCCCAACTATAAAGGCTAAACCTACAATTGTGATAGATCTTTGTAAACAGTGCCATAAAGTTCATTGTGGAACTTTTAATCTGTAAGTGCAGGCAAGCAAAATTATGCTAATTTTAAATCTAAACTGGGCATTGATTCAGCTTGAACTATCTTCATATCATTACAGCCATGGTATAAAACTCCTATGACTGCACCTTTAAATCCTGAACAAAAGGCACATGCTAGCGGTAAAAAAGTAATGAGGAAAAGGAAATGGTGGTGTTGCGTTTCCACGCAAGAGCATCAAAGCAGCAGGTGAGACTGTTATAACTGACTGTTAATGAAAAAAAAGGTTATAATGAGTGCAATACAATCACCTGCTGGCACAAGCAAATAGTGAGAGGGTGAGTGTGCAGTTGGGTTGCATTAATGCCAATCTCATAGGATATGAAGCATATAAAGAGGTAGTCATTTTGCACTGCTGGAGTACTATTGAAGCAGCATGGATTCCAGTGCTAGATGAGTTTTACCTTGCTATACGCTCACATAACATGCAATATCTTATGACTCTCAATGACTAAATAATTCAGTTGTGTTTCTAAAAGTGAAATAAAACAGACTTTAAAGGAATTTGAATGAATATTCGCTTTAGTAAGGTGACTGCTAGGACTGCCAGAACAGTTTCAGCATCACTTAGCAATGTTACTTGAGCTTGGAACAAAATTTTTCAAGAGGATATTACCTCAAATGTAAGGTTACCCCCTAAAATTCATGCTTTAAGGCATCAGTCAAAGTCAAAGACAAAACTGCACAGGTGAGGTGAACTTTGGCAAAATGAGGGGATCTCTGCAGCTCCTTACCGTTAATGAAGCCAGGCTGTTTTTTGGATTTCTTTGGTTTGTTTATTTGCTGTTTGCTTGCCCCTTATTTATATTCATTGCCGTTTTTCAAAGATGAGAATTCTGGATTTTACTCAACCTCTGATGTCCTGCATTTGAATGCAATTACCTAAAGAGAAAGGAAATAAAGACTTTTAGTCAGATCAGTCTACTAGTAAATGAGCTGAATCATAGATTGTAGCAATTTTCAAAGTCAGTTTTTAGTGGAACGTTTTTAGAGGAAGTCTCTGACCTGAAGCATGTGATGGTGCAGGGGCAGTCCTTTCCATTTGTTTTTGTGTTGCACAGTAGGGCCTCCTCACTGTCCTTCTAGAGCTTCCTGCAGTGGTGGAGATGATACTGGACTGGAGGGGACTGCAAAATCTGGTTTGGGAACAGAAGTGGTTGATACCTGACAGAACACTATAAGGGGTTTAGATCAGTGGCTGAGACATTGTGTTTTGGGCATACTCCATCTAAGGGAGAAGTGAACTCCAGGAGGTGGAATTACAGACAGTGACACAGTGGAAAGCTGCTTCTAATTCCTGGTTATCCCGCTCAGTCTGGCCATTACTTTGAGGATTGTACTCCAATGATAGACTGAGTTGCATTGATTAACAGAATGTTTTCCACACCTGAGATATAAAATGAGGGCTGCGATCTTAAACGATGTCTGTCACAGTATGCCCGACCTGCGAGGTGTGTGCAGTGGTTGGAGAACACATGCAGGGGCTCTATGTGAAGCTTTTCTGTAGGCATAGATTGTGCAGACTAACAGATAGGCTCTAACATCCTTCTTCATAGAAGGCTACCAGAAAAAATATTTGAGGAAGGGGGACAGCTCTACTCACCCACAGATGGCAACAAAAACTTTACTCTATTTGCCTGGCGAATAACTGGAGACTGAGGAGATAACAGAGAGACTCTTCTAATGCCAGCTTAATAGCCAGAAGCTCCAAGTTCCCACCGTTCTGCTTGGATGGAGACAGATGACATGAGAAGAAGGCACAAGGATGCAGCTTCCTGTTTGGGCACTTCCACCTGGGTGTCTGAAGTGTCAATCTCAACAATAAACACACAAGTCAGGCTGACCCAGAACTGGGATAGTAGTAAACTGAGCCTTAAGTTCTTTAAAGGCAGCTTCAGCTTTAGGAGTCCTGCTGCATTATTTAATCCAAAAGGCATAACAACGTATTCAAAATGGTCAACAGGAGCATAGAAAACTCCTCCATAGAAGTATATGCTTTCAAATGATAGGATACTTGGTTTTTATTGTAATGTTCTTTAACCAAGTCTATAAAGGCTACAGGGCTGTAAAGTCTTATCTTTCCAAAGAAAACACAGAACCAAGAGGAGAGGAAGAGGGACTAATGATACCAACAGCCACTTAATCCTTGACGTATTTTTCCATAGCCCCCCCACCCCCCATTCAGGCCATGACAGATTACAGAGATGGCAAGGTGGCAGTGGGGCCCCAGGGAGGTCACAAGGGTGATGGGGTGGTAAGAATTAGGCTTTATCGTTACTGAACCTCTCCTGACCTCAAACTAACCTCTCCCATACTCATATTCTTCTGGCACAGTCTTGGTGGGGGTGGGGGGTTGCAAACAGGTGGGCAGACAATAATTCCTCCAGCTGGCATTTCAACCTTCAGGCCAATAAATTACAGGATTATGAATTTTCACTATTGGTATTTGAGGAGAGGAAAATACAAAGAACTGCAGGTACTTACGGTGATTTCATGAGCTATGCAGGTTCCACCCAATGAGCAATGTTGGTTTAACATTTGCTATTTTAGGCAGTTGTTGCAAGACTAAGACTTCTAAGATGGAAACTGCAAATAGGGATTCCCATCCAGAAAGCCCTCTTCAGCTCTTGAGTCCACCAAAGCCTGGAGGGAGTAAGTTACCCGGCCTGAATTTAATCAAGCTGGAAACTGAAGATGAGAAACGGAGTTAGAGTTTAAATAACTCACAGGAACCCCTACAGCTACTGGTGAGTGTTCTCTTTTGGCTTGACCAGGGAAGTTGCTAGCAAATGCCTAGCAAAACCCCAACAGATTCACTCGTATGGTCCACAAGGGTCCTCCTTGAAATGCCCCAGCTAAATGGGCTCCCCGTGTTGGTCAAATTGTGGGCTGGAGATGGAGATGTTTGGTGCATCAATGACTAGGAGGCCCATTCCTGGTAGCACTTTCCTTGTTGTGTTCCCACAACAGGTTATCAATTTTGATACAGTAGGAAACTAACTTGCTAAAGGAGGACATAAAGGCCCATTCAACTTTCAATTGGATGTTGAAACTGTGTAGGAACACTCTCCAGAAAACCTCATCATTCCACCCAATCTCAAAATTTAAGAGTCAAAGGGTTACAGACAACAAGGGCCTTGCAGAAGATTTAAAAACCTCTTAGCAGCTTTCTCTGTATGCAGTGGTTGATAAAAGGCTAGTTTTGAACTCAAACACAAACTCTGTGTAAGTTAATGCTGCAAGTAACTCAGTGGTGCTTCAGCCCAATCCAACATCTGACTCCATAATAACCTGATAATATAAGAAATTCTGAAGCTGAACAGGGCTTGAGCTAGGTAATTTATTAAAGAGAAGATAACAGTAGTTGATGGAGCTAGAAGAGTCTGGGCTAACTTAAGTTGTAATTGCTTGTTTTAAATTGCTGCTGTTAAACTGATGAATGCAACACCAGTTCATGTCTACTGAGTGATGTTTCCAAATTGTGAATGAACTGTTTGACAGTGAATGTACAGGTGGACCCAAAAGTTAACACAACACCCGTGTTTTATTTCACAGTACCTGTACCAAAGCAGAGCATCATTTTAAACTTTTTTAAAAAACCTAAAACATTTCAATCCAAACTCAAGAATAGTGTTACTAATATTATTCTATTGCAAGCCTCTACTCTTCAGAGAAGTTCCACACAGATGAGAAACGTCTGTTACTTTGAAGTGGGCATTGCCATGAATTCATTTTTAATGTGTTGTATTTGTATATTGTTTAAAATAAAATAAAAGAAGGCTAAAATGACTTGTTTGATCAGAATTACATTTGTTTTCTGGTTTGCCATATAAATATATATTCTCTTAGTATAATATGCATGAGTACGTATATATGTTTGTATGCTATCCCCTAATTAATGGGTGGGCGAATCTGAACGAAACTTTGCATACATTTATTTATTATATTTATCCCATTTCTTTTGATTTTCCCATACATGTTCACTTCTTCATCCTCCTGTAAATGTGATGTCACATTCTTCACTTGCATTTGTTCCATTCAACATACATTACCCGATTTACCCTTAATTTGTATCCGGCACAGAATTTTGCTGGAGTCGTGAAATAAATATGGTCTAAAGACTTTGAAAAGGACAATACTACTACTACTACTACTACTACTACTAATAATAATAATAATAATTTAAAAAATGAGAGAAAAAAGTTTTTCTTAATCGCTTTGGCACCATTCTCACAGCAGAAATGTCATTCATTCTCAGTGCAGCTGTCTGTCATAAGACAGACTCACCTGTGTAAAAGACATTGCAAAAGATTCTGTGGAGAATGAATATTAACCTTTCATGACTATTTTAAGACTTAGATATCAAACTGTTTTTTTTACTTTTATCAAAGACTTACTGTCTGCAAGAGTACAGAAAAAATGTAGGTCTAGTGTAGAGTGAAAAGTGTCCAGACACAAGAATGAACTTTCAAGGATTTATTTGAAAATGTTCTGAAATGGAGAAAAGCAAAATAATATATATATAAACTATATGCATCAGAAAACACAAAATATATAAAATCAGTGAACATTGCAGTAACAGCTGTATCGTCCAGTAAAGTCAAACCACATACATTAATCAGTCACTTTTTTTCAACTACTCATTAATGCAAATATCTATTCAGCCACAGGTTAGTAACCCAAAGCATTTAGGCATGTAGACATTGTCAAGACATCGTGATAAAGTATAAACCGAGCATTGAGAGGAAAGGTAAGTGAAAGTGAATGTTGGTCTGAGTACTCCAGAAACTGATGATTTACTTTTTCACTCTACTATCTCTATGGTTTGGAGAGAATGGTCCAAAAGGAGACAATATCTAGTAAGCTTCAGTTTTCTGGGTGAAAATACCTTGTTGATGTCAGAGGAGAATGGCCAGACTACTTCAAGTCACTCATTACAAACAAGGTATGCAGAAGAGCATCTCTGAAAGCACATTTAACCTTGAAGCAGAAGGGCTACAGCAAGAGAATAAGACCTTACCCAGGGTCACACCTGTAAGCTAAGAACAGGAACAGGAAGTATGTATTTCTTCTTTTTGCATGTAAGTCTCTGATATTGTATTGCTGGATTCGCTCTTTCATACATATTTAAAAAAAAATTGAAGTAATTTGACTGAGAACGCTAACGCAATGCTGGACAGTATTCAGTTAAAGGAGATATCCAGAGATGTGACTGACAAATGTACAAACTGTTTTGATGAGTTAAGAGATTTAAGTGAGAATTGCATCAACACAATAAAAATATCTTTAGTACTGAAGCATGTGTAGAAACAATAGCAGTGTGTATAAAAGGATAAGATTTATTTTTTTAAAAACTGAAGTCCTTCAAGGACTCTTCATGTCCAATTAATGGAAGTATTGTAATTCTGGAAGATACAATCATGAATCATTTTTCAGGACATTATAAATATGGTTTAGTACAACTTTGTATTGATTTGCTGTGACACATTTTTGTGATTCTAAGGTGATTGAATGTGGCAAGGTTGTTGAGGCTAGACAGACTGGTTTGAGTATTTCAGAAGCTGCTGATCTACTCACATTTTTCCACACAACCACCTCTATGGTTTATAGAGAACAGTCTGAAAAAGACAAAACATCCAGTGAGTTGCATTTCTCTAAGTGAAAATAGCTTGTTGATGTCAGAGGTCAAAGAAGATCGCCCAGGATACTTCAACCTGATAGAAAGAAAACAATAAATCAATCAACCATTCGTTACAATCAGGGAACCCACAACATGTGGGACCTTAATGCAAAAGGCATACAACAGCAGAAGACCACACTGGTTGCTACTCCTGTCAGCTAAGAACAGAAAACTGAAGCTACATTTCACATGGATCCACCAAAGGTTGACAACAGTTTGTGTGAGTGTATTGTATTTGTTTCATGTAAACCACTTCTTAAGACATATGTTTATATTTACTTTCAATTGAAGGCCAATTTCACTGCATTACCACTTTTTGAAAAAAGTGATCTGATTGAAAACACTGCAAAAAAAAAAAAAAAGATGTCATGACACGATACTACAAATTGGATAACACCAGAATGATTCTAAAAATGTATAAAGAACATGTTTTTTAATAAATATATTATATATTTCAAAGTACACATATCCAGCATTTCAGTAAATAATAAAGTTATGGTATTTTGAAAATTAGTCCAATGTTTAGATCAACGCTGCTCATTACACTGAAATCAAGAAAAAAAAATCCTAATCACAAAGGCACTCTCAAACAGTAATGCTGGAGACTTACTACATTACTATTTCCAAATTTGAGAGAATAAAAAAAATCAAACCCTTCATATTTTAGTCCTGAGCTTCTGCACAGATAAATGATTATTGACTGGCTGAGTGTTGTATTCTGCATAAAACTAATGTGATGTCAATTAGCCATTAATACAAATGTCTTGCCCTTTTCTGTAAATGTCTGATTTGACTCAGCAGTTAATATGCAGGCACTATGTGCTTGCACACAGGGAGGGTGTCGAGGGCTGCATGAAATTAACAGCAAGCTAATGGCCAAGCTGGAGGGACACTACTCAAGAAGTATAATACTGCCTATTTTCTGCTGTAAAACCTCTTGTATAACAGATTTTCCAAATATAGCAAGTCCACAGTACCTATGAGTAGAGTCCTACTGTACGTCCATTTTAAGATAAGATATACTTTATTTATCCCAAAAGAGCTTAAAGTAGAATAGCCCAAAGATTTGTGTCATGGGAGTGGTTTCAAATGGCTTGTCAAAGCTTGTCAGTTGAAGTTCCACCAGTACAAAAATGCCATTCCCATTCTGGATAACACTGTATAGAGGACAGGTGGCAGCTGCGATCATAAAGAGCTGCACAATGGTGTGGAACAATGATGCAGCAGAGTCATTGACCATTGGGGAGTGCCATGAAATGGCTACCATGTCATTGCACAAAGCCACCGGTCCATTCAGTCTTTATGACACCTGGAAGGGCAATCAGCCTTCGCTCAAAAACACAAGGTGGGCCCAAGAAACAAGGAGGCGTAAACATGCTGGTTAATTCTGCTTCTCGGCCTACTCGCATCCTGAAACCAGTTACTTTTTAAGTAATTTCAACTTTCATGGCTGAAGCATAAATTCATGTTTGGGATGGTTACTGTCAACAAGTTGTACTGTTCCAGTTTGACTAAAGGTCAAGATTTTGAATAAATGGATGAGCTGGCACCGACATTATTTCTCTCCTGTATGTGGTTTGTAAGATAAATCTGTATCCTGAAGGCTTTTGCATTTTTTTTTAAACTTAAAGTGTATTTATTTTATTTCTTAAAAATTTAGTAGAATGTATGCAACTGTAAGACCAACTCAAGAATCAAAGTGCTTTTTCAAATGAAATGCTATTAAGTGGTGGAACTGGCAGAAAAGACAAACACTGTAAGCTGAACTTACATCCCACATGGCTCGGCTCATGTCAACAAGTGAAGTGTTTACATCCTCACAACTTGAGAAGCTTGTATCATTGTCTTAGCCCAACTGGGGGAGAAGCACAACAAACCACAGTTTGACAATAATCAAAAGGATGAACAATTTGAGCAACCACTGGAACAATAAACAGTGTTCTCCAGCTTCCACTCAATTCAGCAATAGAAGATGCTTATACTGTCATTAAACATGAAATAAAACAGTTATCCAGTAAAAAGTTACATTTATTACTATACGAAATGGTCATGAGGAAAGATCAAGTAATGGTACGGGTCCTCATTCTCATTTATCATCACTCATTCTTTTTCGGTGACTTAAAAATGATGAAAGTCTGTCTTCAGGGAAATGCTTTTTTTGTATCAATGCATCAGTAACTGCAAATTGCAAGTGAATTGGTCATATCCCTTTGGTCGTCTACGCAGAGGTTGAAAATCTTGAAATCATCTGACTCGATCTTACTGTAGCAAAAATTCACTGTCATAAGTTTCATATTAGTGTTTTCTCAGGTTTCCCCTTTGCATTTTAGTATTGTAATGTATGCTATGCTGTATTATGCTATCCTATGCATATACTGCCTTTCAATATGTGATATATGGGGTTTGCATGATAAGGTTCATACCTCTTCACTCCCAATGAAAATCTTAGCATCTTCAACTTAGGATACATGGGTCTAGTGACCCAGTGGTTATGGTTTTGATTTATCTATATCCTTTGCTTTACTATTTCTATTATTTAGTTTTTGAATTTCAAGCTCCCCTAGTTATATTTAGTATTTCTGATGTGTAGTTTTGTTAGTTTTGTTATGTGCCTTCCCTGTGTTCTTGTGTCTCGTTGTCTCAGTTATGTTTTCATGTCTGTTCTTTCTCGGTGTGTGTGTTCCTGTTACTTCCTATTCTACTTTGGTAGTCTCCTGTCTGTGTGGGCCATGTTCTGTGCAATGTGCCTCTCTTACTTCGAAGGTAACCTCGTCTCATGTGAGATGTTCAGCTTTGCATCCTCTGTCTCGTTGTGTGTAATTAGCCACAGTTGTGTTCCACATGTGTTTCGTGTTCACTCGTCATTCCTTGTGTATTTAAGCCTTTTGTTTTCTTCCATCCAGTGTTGCATTCTCCCTCGTTCTCCACTATGTGTCCTGCCTGCCTGTCTGCCTGTTAGGATCCATGAGTATTTACAGTTTAGTTAGTTTTATGAGTTTTGAGTTTACCTTTTGCCTCCTGCAGTCTGCATATTGGGTCCTCCATTCCTGCCTGCTGCACACAGTCCCTTGACACAAATCTGCAACATCCAGTTTGCTTTGTCTTTTTGTCAGTGCCATTTTCTCCAAATCATACATTGTAGCAGGTCTTGCTACTGCCTTGTAAATCTTCCTGTCGAAAATCACACCTATATGCGTTACAAAAAGGACAATGAAAAAGTATATAAACTTAGAACATAGCACTAACTACTGTGTAGTACAATAAAGTCACACTACATGAAACTTATGTATAGTCCATGCTTTTGTGTAGTTCGCAGTGCCATGACCTGTGATACAAGAGTGCATGTGTTTCTATTGTTTCAACTAAACCTATTCTGAGAACAGTTTCACTACTACAATTGACGATGTGTGACTGGCCTTAAATCAAGTTGAAGTGATTTGTCAGAAAGTACGAATGCAGTGCTGGACAGTATTTAAATAAGGGATCTACGGTTATGAGTGACGAAAGTACAAACTGTTATGTTGAGTTATGAGATTTAGATGAGAAATGCATCAGCGGAATGTTACAATGTCTGTACTGAAGTACGTATGGAAACAAAACATTGATAAATGCTTTCTTGGGCAGCAAAAGGTGGAGAGCAAAGCCAAAGGCACAGGTTACTACTGGAGGTTATAGTTTCGACAGTAACACCTGAGAGAAGAACAGCCCTGATACCCAGGGAACAGGCATGGTACAATATCTGTAAAGCTCCCCTCAGTAAGATGTACAGAAGAAGCATAATTTTGTGAACCACTGCATGGTTGTATATTTTTCTATAAGGGAAAGGCAGACACTAAACAAGGATCCATGCAGTTGGACTGGCCATCAGGACATCGTTCCTAGAGGAGTAAGTCAGTCAATTTCAAAACGTTGCCTTCCGGTCACATCTGCAAGTGCATGCCCCTGTCCTGACTGAATCCTTGCTGATTAGTGAAGGCAGCTCCTTCAAGTGCCTAATGCTAGAAATGTATGTGTGATGGAGCCTTGTGGTGTGGAAAAAGGTAAACAGCAATGGATCACATATCCTAAGCCTGTGTGCTCGGAATGACCTTCCGATCACCAACATACTCTTCAGAATGCCCCACCTTCTCTTTACCCTCTCTGGTGAGAGAGGAAAGTCTTATCTCACAAAAAGAAATTCAACAGGTGTTTAACAGGGCAGCTTAAAGTTTAGATGAATTCTTAAATATGAACATTTATACTGATTCTTTTGTTCTGTTGGCAGCTTTTGTATTTCTCTCACCCTCCTTTTGTTGTGTAGTAACAAAATTGAACACTGTAGGGAGTTTTTGGTCTTCTGGACAAATTCTTTGTGGCTATGTTGTGACATGCATAAGGCACTGGTCAAACCATATGTTAACAATAGAAAGTATTGTTATTCCTGTCAGGTCTGGGTGTAATTGCGCTCTTCTTAGTGATCAGAATTTGACACCCCATTTTCAAAAATGACAGCATAGTAATTGCTTGGAGAAGTCATGGCTGAGTTTTTGAGTGATATCAAAATACCACCACCATTCCATCAAAAACCACTCAGCATCATGTCTATTTACAGTGAAGTGCTGTTACTAATGCTTTTCATTCATTCAACCATGAGGCCTATTTGTCCCACCAGTGTCAGACCTCAGTGCAGTTTGTTTACCATGGCTCCACATGAACAGTGATTTTGTGCTCTGATTTTATAATCAAACACATACCTATGAAGTGTTGTTTGATTCATATAAATACTATCCTCAATCTTTAAAAGCTGGGTATAAAATTCTCAAATGCAAAACTGTTTGAACCCCTTATGAAATTTCACTGCCTGGCTTTCATCATTTGAAATTAGTCATAAATAACCACAACTCAAAATTTCAGTTTACTGACGACTCAAATCCCTTTCAGTGGTGAAAGATTCTTACACAAGAATACTGAAATGCTACAGTTTTTAGTTGTAGTTAGAAAATTGATCTATATTAACAGATTCTTTGGTTTAGAACATGAGTAACCCAAGGCCTTTGAGTGACTTTCAGGTAGATAGGATCTTGCTTAAATAATTTACTCTCATGAGATAATAGATGAAGAGATTGCTTCTCTCTTAGCTGAATGAATGACTAAACATAGACTGCTTTGGTAGACAAACTGTAGATAGATAGCATAAGTATAAATATGTTGTTAGGAATTGCTTTCAGAACTGGATGACTTGCTGCAATAAATGCTTCTCTGTAAGACATCCCTGCATGATATTCCTGCATGAGTAAACATAGTCTCACAAGAAATATTCTGTTTTCACAGCCTTTAAAATCAGAAATTAGGTGAGCATCATAAAAACATTTGATACAAACTGATGCTGATTTTTCTGGCACACTGGAATGATCAGCAGTTACATTAGTTATTCCACAAGCTACTACCTACGTAGTCCTGATTTAGAGCTATGAGGTTGGTAAGGTTAAAATAAAGATTTAATGGCTGTAACTCTTATTTATTTGTGTACATATTTTCTTAGATAATTTCTCTAGAGGAAAATTACAACTCTGCTGAAGTTCAGAAACAAAGTTCACTGGTGGTCATAGAAAGAATAAAATCAGGTGTCTGTAGAGAGCACATTAACCAACAGACAAAGGTTTAAATTAGTGGTTACAGAATTAACATTAATTATCTGCAGCTGAAATAATAAACCACTGGGGAAAACAACAGTCAGTGCAAAGTACAAATTAAAAACTGCTATTGAAATGTGTTTTTTTCCAACACTGGTTACTGTAAATATATTTATTTGTGCTTTTTTTCTTTAAGATTCAAATCAAAACAAACCAAAATCTGGCGCCAGGTACAGTACGATAAAAACGATACGATAAAAAAAAAGGTGCCTGGTCATTTATTTATTACCTTCTGGGCTGCCCTTTCACCCTGGCTGAAGATGCCAATGAACGGATCACCTGGTGGTATCTGGTTCTCCAGCCTGTTAAGTTCAAAGTGGTCCATAGACCAGGGTGCAGATGTTTGTAGCTGATTTCCTTTCCCACTCACAGGGGTGGGGGTAGGCAAGGCAGGATGGCTCCCGGTACCTGGTACGTGTTGCGGTTTGGTTTGTAGCTCAGCTGCAGGGGAGAGGTGGAGCACTGGGTCCTTGCTACACTGGTGTCAAAACCCAGTCAAGTCATGACGGATCCACGGTCCATTCAGCAGAGGTGCTTGCCCGGATGGTGGCTGACCTGGCGGCTGTGTATCACTATCTGGTAGAAAGGCTGTGGGACCAGTCCGAGTACCATACAAGGATGTCTGAATATCTGGTTGCTAAGGCTGGCTCCTGTACTGGAGAAGAGGCAACTGGAAAGCTGCTCAAACAGAGGAGCACTGAGCTGAAAACACAAATGTCCAAGAAATGGCTACTTTTTTAAAAATAATGTTTGTAAACCAATCTAACTAAAATGATACTAACACTACACAATATGTACTATTCCATAGTCCAGTTTGTTGCACTTCTGCATACTGGAGCGTTAATGTGGGTCTGGAGTTATTCAGTTGGACTCTGGTAAGGTATGTAAGAAGTGTTATTTCTAACAGCGCCCAACTTAATTTCTTTTTCAATAACCAACTTTATTATAAAAATTGCTGCATTTAGTAGTAAACAAATCTATAAGGCACATGAGTATAGTACACCACGGCTTTCAAGTGGCCACTGTTAAGCCACAGAATGCATTAAATAACAAACTTCATTGTGCTCTGTAGCAGCATTTTTCAAAAGTCTGTGCTTTTGGGAAAGAAAGACACTGAGCGGAAAACGAGGGCTTTGAGTTGTCGAGACAAAGTGAAGTGTCAACCAGACCGTTAAGCGCAGTGTGTGTGCCGGTCAGTGGGGGAGTGGGACATGGTGCAAGGCAATTGCACCAAGTGTGACTACACCCCAAGAGTGGAAAAAATGTTCTAAATTCCTAAATTACCTGACTGATTAAATGAATATTTGATTGGTGAAGTGCAAAACAATGAATTATTATTATCAAAAAATGTTGGTTAATTTTTGATAAAATATCATCAGTTCGATCTTGTTCATCTTATCAACAAGCAGTATAATGCAGAATATAATAATTTGCATAACATGCTGATTGCATTTATTATTATAATTGTTGTTCTGCTGACATCATTTATATGGTATTCTATGATGTGTTAACACTCTAAAAATCTAAAGATTTAAATTGTGTAATAGCATCCTTGTAGTTAATAATAATTATCCAAATACAGTGCTTTAGAATGTTTTACAAAACATATGAAAAATGTACCTGGACTGAACATTTTTTTCTTAAATGTCACCATGGATAAGAGTTCCTGTTTCAGTGAAGGGCTTTAGATGGCAAATGTAATTAGATGGAAAGAATTCCTCCAGGTGTTTAATGGCTGCTCGCAAGGTCAGCACAGCCATGTTTAGGATGGCATTCAGGCGTGAAGAGGAGGAGCTGGGTCTGGTTGACTGGTGGTGTGAGCACTGCCATTGCCTCAGGTGACTCACTCAAGTTCAACCCACACCGCTCTTCATTTTTGTAAAATTTGACAGGAAATCACAGGAGAGTGTTGTCTGTCCAAATGCATTATAGGTCCATGGTCCTGGTTATAGAGAGAGGCTGGATTCCTGCTTTCCCTAACAATCTCAGTGTGATTTATGGTCAATCCTATAACATTACAAATGCATCCTGGCTTATACGACCAACTCAACTGATTACCCTTGAAGACCTTGGTCTGAGTGCAGCAAGCAAGCGTGAAGAACACAAGTGTCAAAATGTAAATGAAAAAGGTTTGTTGTAGGGGCCAGAAGAGAACCATCCCTGCAAGATGGGAAGGGAATCTAAAGTGAATCCTTAAGCAGTTTGTTTGGTTGTGCTTTGTGCAAGATACTCTGGAGAGAGGCTTCCCATCTGTCCTGCTCTCACCTTGGCCACTGTCTGCCAGCTTGGTCTGCTTGTCACATTTGAGTAGTTGCTCTAGGACTAGTCCACTGAGGCCCTGTCAGAGACCACAGAGAGCAAGGCCCCATCATCAGTCACATAGATGAGCAACACAACACAGGAACCTCCCTCCAATAATGGCCAACGATCTAAATTCTCTTACTAACACTGTTATACAGAGGATCACTCTGTGATTGTAATCAGTTCACAAAAGGAAACATGATTGTTCACTGGTAATTTTCCTGCTAAAAGAACTTTTGGGTAAACCTTAGTTCTAGCATGTCTAAAACCAGAAATCCTATCAATAAACATGAATGCCTCCAGAATATACCATGACATGACATTTTAAATTTCATCCTGTACAATGCCTCATAGCTAGATTAAATTAGAGCCGAAATATTACATTTGCCAATCTTGTGTCCTGATCCAGTTCCCGTGAATAGCAATCGCTCCCACTTATTGGAATCATTTTGTGATTTATGTGGGCTAAAGATATTGCACAATAGTTATAGTCCAATGACACTTCATTACCCCTGCCTGTTCAAATCATAAAAAAAATTAAAAAACCAAATCAAATCAAAACAGGCATGCACACATGCGCGTGCACACATGCGCGTGCACACATGCGCGTGCACACACACACACACACACACACACACACACACACACACACACACACACACACACACACACACACACACACACACACATAGAAACAATAAAAAATGTTACATTTACAAAAGCATGACCTCTATAAATACCCATATTGATGATATTTGTAGTATCCCCAGTTTTTTTCATTATATATTTCTATATCTCTGTGATTGTCTTGACATTGTCCAGTTTGCAGGAGCAGGCAATGACTTTAGGCATTTATGTCATGGAGAGCAATTTATGAGATTTGGAAACCAGCCTGCCAGTCTTGCTGATTTTTATCTTACTGAAAATGTTATGTAATTATGTGTGAGTGTCTCACACAAGACACAAGAAGGGGACTTGGTACTATTATATTATTATAGAACTACTCAAATAAAATGTTTATTGAAAATGACATCATGTTTCTGTCTCTCTTTTTTCTTTCTATTTCTTTCTTTTTTTTTGTTTTTTGTTTTTTTACTAGAGATTTGATTCAGAGACTGCTCCAATTTGTCATTACTGTGTCCTGGAAACTAACAGGAGACCAGAGGCCATGAACTAATGTAACAGCATTCTACCAAGAGACTAATGGAACTCATGCTGAATCACCTGTGAACATGGTGAGATAATTGCCATTTGGGGGATCCAAAGAGCATGGCATGATAATAAAGTCTGGGGAGCAGGAGGTCTACCTCTGTGTGATAATTGCATAGTGAAATGCCATGTGAGTTGTGGCCACGCATCACCTAAAGAACCTAAAGGTTTATTCAGAGCAACCATTATGGGAAAGTAAGAGCAGGCTTGGTTTAACAGGAGGTCAATTATAATGGAGTTGTGCTCAGGTTGTCACCACAAAGAGCATAATCAAGGAGTCCTGCTAGCCTAACTGCTAATCCATAGCTGTGCACTTGAGCGTGCTAAGCTTGTAGCCTCGTCGTGCTAATCAGTGTGTGCTCAGGGTCTGGGTCTACATTACAGACCTCTGTGTGACTGTGTGTGTTGTGGTGTCGGTGTGTTTTTGGGGAGTGAGGGGGAGAAAGCCCAACTTTCAGTCAGGCAGAGCATTAGCCTTCAGTACAGGTGAATGTCAGCATAGCACTGCTGTAAAAGACATTTGTAATCAGTGAGCCAAGGGACTTCCAGGTAAGTCGGCCTTAATGATACTAACTTAACATCACAAACAGAATAAGACTCTTGTATGACAACTTGGACATTTATTACTTAATTGGGGGGAATACTGTACCTTTCTTAAAGGAAAGACATACTGGATCTGTGTACTTTCTAAAACAATGCAAGATAAGTAAATGGTGCAAGACGTGAAATAATTTCAGTAATCACTCATTAATGACATATGCAAGTTAGAGTAATTATAATTTCTGGTGCCACAGACTGAGACCATCTGATTGGAAGAAGTGATATAAATAAATTCTAAGATGTAAGCAACTGAAGCAAGGTAGTGTTAGGAGTGAACATATCCATTTTTCCTACTCTGTCATTTTGCTTTTAAAAACTTGCGACATCATCAACCAAGTATCAAACATCACTGTATCAATTTTTAAGTGAAAGTTGAAAACATTAAAATGTGAGAATGTTATAAAAATACACTGCTATCAGAATATATAATTATTTCACTGTGCTCTCACGTTTTATATGACCCTCACGATTATCTGCATGATCTACACAGAACGCGCTCTGATCTGTTTCCATGTTCAATCTCCACCCTGCAGACTGGATTACTACTGCGAGCCTACGGCCAAATCAGAGTAGCGCATCTGCCCACACAGGTTCACGGCAAGGTCTAGTACAGTACCAAATTGCCAACTGTGATACACAACTTTATGCTTCTCACAGCCTGGGACATAACTTAGTCGTAATCCTAGATGTTTTACTTGTCATTCTATTTCAGGTGAAATTTGGCCTGTCAGCCCTATGCTCAACATCCTACTGATGTGCATCATGTCTCCTCCTAAATATGCCTCCATAAAAACATTCTAAATGGGTCAGAACTCTGTTGGATATGAGTCTTAAACAGTTTGAAAAGGGAGAGGAAAAGATAAGTCATTCAAGGAACCATCAACCTGATACTCCCAGAGAATACTAAAAAAATAGACTACAAAGGAAGGCACTTTAGAGACTGTTAAATGTGTCCAAGAACAAATGAAATTGAGCATGGTTAAAGGCTAAGCAGTTGTGCAACAAAAGCTCCAGACCATCTTTCCAATGTTATTTTCCCACTACCCTGCTTGTGTGTTTGTTCATTCACATGTGTGTGAATCAGGGGTAATTCCAGGATTTTTAAAAGGGGGTGGTGGAAGAAGCGAACAGAAACTAAAACAATTTTCAAGCTTTTGTGTCATTTTCAGTTCTCCAATAAAAGGCATTTTGCAAGAAAAGTCCCACTGCACGAGAACTTGAGCTGCATTCTGTTGCCTGACAAACAGGCTAGTCTCTAACAGGCAGACTATATGTTTGTTTGCATTTTTTTTAATTGAAAGTATAAAAAGCATATTTAAAATATACGTATTGCTTGAACATACACACTAAATATTTGACAATTCAGGATATCTGGGATCCATAGGCAGTGGACCACACCTTTTATTCTTATAATTCAACTGATATCAGTCCCATTCCCACAGTTGTATGAAAGCCGTCTTTACAAACATTGGTGAAAGTATGGGTTACTCTAAAGCGCTCAATGAATTTGAGAGTAGAACTATAACAAGAAGTTGACTCAACAGTTCCATCTTCCTTTGTAGCTATTCCACAATAAACTAAGTGGTATTATTATGAAATTAATATGTTATTATTTGTGGAAACGATTAAGAATCACAGCAACTCAGCTACAATGTGGCTGAGTCTGCTGACTCAATAAATCCAGAATTCTAAATCTCCTCTGGCGTTAACATCATCACAAAAATTGTGCGCCGGGAGCTTCATGGCTTGGATTTTCATGGTCGAGGAGCTCCTGCAGGTGTTATGTGTAGGTGGCCGAGTTCTTTATCCTTCTAGTGTATGTGAATCATTGCACATTATAACAATTTATATTTTATGTGTGATATGTAGTTACATAAACAGTAATGAATACATATAAATAAAACACCATAACCCACCCGTCCTCCATCTGCAGTACATTTTCTATCAGCATCATACTTCCAGGCAATGTGGATTGCCTAACATCACTAACACTACCCAGACATATTACATTATACAGTGCTGTGTAGCTAGTGGTTTGTGCCTGTCAACATTTTATTAGTCACTGTCATGTGCTTTGGGTTATCCAAACATTCCACTTTCAGGACCATTTTGTTGCACTGCTATAGAGTTTCACACAACAACTGTGTATTAGATATGTGGGATCCCTGCGCTGCTTTGACTCAGACACATCCTGAACTGTTTTCTACCATGTCAACAATATTGATCTCACTGCCCACCCCAATGAGGAGGGTTTAAGTCTGTTATGAGATGGAATTAGATTCTTGTCACACAGACATACAATTACAGTGAGTTTCCCTCAAAATTTGAGACAATCTCACAGGAATGAAACAAATCCATGCCACTTGTATTATCAGGAGAGGGCAAACAAAAGAACGAAACTTCATCAGAAGGGGGGTGGTTGGGTGGTGGTGGTGGTGGTGGGGTGCTCAGTGTATCACATGAAGTCCTGCTGCAGACGGAGCCTATATCAGCATAACTAAGGGAGCATTCAGGGTTACCTGATCCAGCCCTAAGTTTTCTTTTTGAAGTTCTGTATTCCATTGAGCAAATTATTTTCCATCTCACAAGGTGTAAACTGTAAATATTTTGTTTTATCCAAACAAATTGCACTAAACTAGCAGGTATGGCAGAATTGCCAAGCTGTGTTTTAACGTCTTCACGATTAAGTTTTCACCTACTGTGTGCTGTTAATATTGATAACCCATGGATCCAGGACTCATTACTTTATACAGGCTTTACTACAGTGCCATATCAGATTAGCCGAACTATCTCTTGACCAATATGGGGTCTCAGTATGGCCAAAACCAATAATGAGAAAACTGAGATTGAATTTGAAATTCAGTATGACTGGAAGGATTAGTGTGCAGCCTAAGACTTCTCTCGCCTCAAAGATGTCAGTTGGATTTGAGCTGGAGGGGGGTTGGAGGTGGGTTTTCTATGATGACCTACATTTCTCCTAAACCAGTTGCAATGCAGGGACTTAGCACATGGGCAATGTCTCATAATGTTATAGCCTCCAGAAAAGGAACTACAGGGATGTAATGGAAGAAATGGGATGCAATGGCTTTGCAAATAAAATGCAATGAAAGAAAAAACAGACTTTTTTTACTTTGTCTACTGCAGCAACAAGTTTAATACACTAGTAACTGACTTTCCTTCTACGGCAGGTGATGTTTATCTGCTGTACTGTGCACAGTTTTGCCCCAAAGACACAGAACGTCGCAAAAAACATCACAAAAATTCACTTCTGTTAATTAAGACAATCGCCCATCTCATACACACGAATGTCCTTTTATTCAATAAATCATCAAGTAGTTAGTGTTGCCTAGCAACCACATCATCAGTACCTACATTGTTTTAACATGATCAATGACTTGCTACTGGGTTCAAGTCCTGCAGTAAAATCTAAAACGTGAAGGCTGAAGTTCACGTGATTGTCTTCGGCATGTACAGCTGCCTGGAACTGCGTGCTTATTATAAACATTCAGCAAAATGCAATAAACTGTACTATCTCTATATACACTGCAGTTGATTAATGAATATCTAATGCATAAAAATGATAATTTAATGAGTAGAAATGTATAGATATTTGTGAGAAACTGGTTAATTGATGCTATAAATTTTGGTTGGATTGTACACCCTCTTGTCATCCAGCCCTTAAGCATTATTGATGAATACGATCTGTGAGATTAAGATGCATTAATCTGGTGATAGGTATTTAATTTGATAAGCACATCTAATTTAATGCCTGATTTTCACCTCCTTTGCGTAATACTCTGTGCATTAGTATTAGACAAAATGATTGAAAGAGTCATTTTGCAGTGCATTCTCAGTGTCATTCCCCCATTGGTTGTTTTCATTGTGAATAGCAGCATGAAGGTGGACCTTTGGCAGTCTCTCAAATGCATCCTGTGTCCTTGAAAATCAAGTATGGCCTGTTCACACAGCAACTTATCTCCCAAAGTGAAGCTGACGTCTAATCAACACCTGCAACCCTTTCCTTTGCCGGGTGTCCAAGTGAGACTTCAAAAGTTGTGCCAAGCCACACGCATCCTGCTGTGTGCGAGAAAGTAGTGGTGGAAAGGAGAAAGGAGAGCGAAAGAGAGATATCTTATCAAAGCCCTTTAGAAGCTGATGTTATTTTTCACCATATGTATTAGATAGTACTTGTGATGTGATGTTGAAGCCTCATGTCCTTTAGAATTGTAAGGTGGCTCATCTCATGCCTATTCTCCTATAGTGATTGTGTCTCACACTGCTAGATTACACAGTTTTGCAGGAATGACAGAGCACCTTTTTCTTGCTGTTGCCTTGAATACAAGACATGTAAGACTTTTTTCTACGTTACATCAAACCTGTTGTTCTTTTCTAATGGCACTCACAGCACCTTTTTCATTTCTCTTCTATACTGCTAAATGCAAAGATGCTGCATTAAATGCTCAATTGAGCAGCTGACTTGTTATTATCAAATGCATTGTTTTGTTAAGGGAAAAAATGCCTATACGGTCATATCTGTTCCATTATATGTGACTTGAGATTGCATTGTAGATCATCAGATTGCTTGAGCTTAGGGTATTAATGGGCTATGCCTCCTTTGTCGGCAGTCAACATTGGAGATGAATACAGTCTTTTTCAAACAGGCTCAGCGTTAAGATGGTGAAAGGAGCTTATCAGGGCTGCTTGCTTATAATAATCAATTACAGGTGACTATGAGTGACCTTGAAACATACTGAATCCGCAGAAATACAATGAGAGGATTTGGATTGCACACACTCATGTACTACTGCCAAGCATTCTTGACACACTGCACTGGAAACTGAGTGAATAAGGCTGTGTGGATATATTTTTCTCCTACCCAAACCTAATATCTTCCTGAAATGCATCGTCTCCCCTGGCCTTATCTCTCTCTCTGCTCTCTCTGCTGTAATTGTCGATGAGATGCTTTTGGTGTTGCTGTCCCACCAGCAATAGCATGCAGAACGTGTATCCATCAATCTGTTCAGTTCTCCCTGAGCAGTTCCCTCACTGAAATCCGTTTAGGGCTTTTCTTATTGAGTGGAGTGTAGTGGAGCCCTTCTGGGGCTTCGGCTCTCTAACCTAGTTCCCCCTCTGTCTTTTCAATGAACCCATTCCCACTTGTGAATACATGTTCTCCCTACATAGAAGCAGCAGAAAGGCCAATGATTTAGGAGACTGAGACTAATTAAGTGTGAATATCTTTTCATAATCTTTTCATGTAGGAGGTCGCACAAGTTACATCTTATACATTCAGTGACAATAAAATGCCATACTTGTTTTAAATAACTCACCGGTGAGTAACTATAAGTTAGGGACATATATATTTATATTCCTATTATAAAAAATCATATTGTACATATATATATTTTATAGGTTTTTTTTTAATTGGAGGGAGCTAGCGATCATTATTAGGACTACACTTTTACACTTTCTTACTAGTCTTTAAAGACTTGTTTAGTCCCATTAGTGTACCTCCGATGCGTGAAGGTAACTGTAATTGGGAAGCAATATTTGTTGACATGGTTGCAGTCATAAAACATTTTTCATAACAAATGCACTTTGAAACAGAAGGAGACGTTGCTGGCTGTTTAGTTCTCTTCTTAGTGTGTTGCCTTAATTGGTGTGTCAGTGACTATCACGGCTTCGAACATGCAGCATGCTGAGAGCAATGTTAAATGTGCCATGTATACGAAAGCAGAACAGAGAGGTTTGATGTTATATTACAATCAATTTGTGCAGTGTATAATCCCCCAATAGTATGTATGAAATGCTAAGAAGGGTACTTTACTGTGGTCTGACATTTGAGCAACCTACTCGACGCCCTTTCTGTAACCAATATGCTCTATCCAGTTGTTTGGGTGTAGTACTTTATTTCAATTATTCATTTCAATTGTTCCTCAGTAACTTGCTCTGTGTGGCTAAGGTCTTTAAAAATACATGTTCATAACTTTGGCACAGATTTGCAGATCTGTTTGAAGGTGTGCTGCGCTTTAACAATTCAGAAACATGTTAAACTAGAATTAAATCAGCAGAGAAAACTATAGCAAGGTGCTTGGATTTTAAAGATTTAAACACAACAAAGTGATGCAAAACTAAAAGAAAAATGATCATTTTTATGAAGCTCTGGTTTTCCATGCTCTCTTTATGTACAGAAAATAGCACTGATGTAGATTAGTTGCTTGCTAGGTAAGAATGTTTGAAAAGGAGCTCATTAAAATAGCTTCACCACTGAGGAAGAATTGTAAGCTTTGTTACAATACAAGACTTTGATCCAATTAACCATAATGTGTAGAGTAAAGGTAGAGATGTATTTGCTATGTGAAACCCAGTCTCTCTCTTAAATGGAGGAAAATGAAAAAATGGGTCTCACCATCTGTATTTGTCCCAGACTCTAGTATCAAAGGAAATTTTACATATGCAGTCTCACTGTCTTAATATAGTTCAGTTCTTTTTCCATCTTGGAAGACATATATTTTGGAAAAGGCAATGCATATTTTTTGAGCTGAAACATAAAAGCTGATCCAGGAACATCAATAATTCCAGAAAAACCCCCCAAACCAAATTTATATATTTTTAAAGCCATTGTCAGTGATTTCCATGTGTTATATATCTCCCAGGTGCAGTTGTCCTAACCAGAAAAGATGAAAAGTTGGTGATGTGATTAAAAATAAAAAAGAAGTATCAATTTCCTATGAATTAAAAGCTTGACGCTTGATGAGCCCTGGAGTGAATTTTAAGACCAAAATATAATCTTGATGATAAAAAAACCCCTCAGATTTTATTTGTTGTCAGTACCAAAAAAGATGGTTGTGTTGTGTCATAGAGCAGAACCTTATTACACAAAGGTATCCTGTTGCACTTTCAAAGAACTCTTGTAATGCAATGGATTTTGTCAGGAGGCAAGAGATTTTGTCAATCAGAATTCCACCAGTCTTGCAAGCACCCCATACTGCTTGGCTTTTCTTCTCTGTTTATGAGTTTGTGTTCCTCTGTGAGCAGTGGGCCCTATAGTGCTTGCTGCTTCCTTGCAGCCTCTCCATTAGGTGCCTAACAGAGCGTTGGGCTGCGGCTGCTCTCTCCCTCAATGCCTCCATCTCTCTGTCGCCCTTCAGGTCTCATCGCCCTCGCAATGGAGGATCCATTCGCCATGATCCCAGGACACATACTGTCCTCCATTACCCAGTCTCACAGACCACTGCATTTAGATCCCTCCCAGGGCCCATATATGTACACAAGCCCATTTTTGCATGTGTGTGAAAGCTAGACGTAACCAAGGACAGTTACTCATATCTTGTTACACCACCCCAATAGAGGCAAATGAGCGGAGAAGGTGAGGGGAGGAGTTCCATAGGCCAACTTAAAGGACTTTGTTTTAGTTTGGAGGAAACCCGTGTGTAGATTTCCTACACATTAACTCAAAAAAAAGACCTTCAGCTGTGACAATTCACACCACTGAGCCATAATATAAAAATTAAACAGCTGTCTTAAGCAGTCCCAAGCCAGCCATTAATGTTGTTAAATACTTTGAGGAAAAAATAGATAAATTATTCAAGCTATTTATTTTTTTATGTGACATTTACTTTTTTGATCAATTTTTTCCTGCTACTTTTAAAAACTCTAAAACTATTGAATGCTTTACTTTGCCTGAAGGTTTTCATGAAAATAATGTATTCATTAGAATCAGAAGGAACTGAGGTTACGGTGACCTTGTCCTTTAACCACACTGGGTGTCAAAGGTCAAGCAATCTGTGAGTGAGCATTTGGTCTACATTTACAGAAATCCCCTTAAGAAAGTCAATAGATACTGGATTCAAAAAAGTGGCATGGGCAAATGTCTAGAAAGCACAATAATTTAACAGTTGATAAAAAATTGACCCACAGACAAGTCAAAGCACAGTAGCTGTGATGAAAATCATGAGGAATATGTTTTTGTAAGTTTTGTATTTGGAGACAAATTATGGTTTGCTCAAAATGTAACAGATTGTGCAATTTAGTTTGGAATGGGTTTATAATTTTTAGGTATGTATATGAAATGTCAGTCTTCTTCTACAAAAGACTGGAAAATGTGCCAACACTACAATGCTCCTCTTATTCAAATCAGATCACTCAGTCTTTGCCTAGAGTCACAAACACCCCCAACTCTTAGATAACAAATTGTTTTATCCATAGGATCCAATTAAAAACTGTGAAATCACTGAAAGTCATTTGGTGTCTGGGATGCTTATCTTTGCTGAGTGTACAAGAGATTATACTTGCAAGTGAACTCCAGGAAATCTTAGTGATGAGAAGAGCCTCCAGTTAAAGAGCTTGCTGAGGAATAGCAAAATCAAAACTGGACCAAAGTAATAAAGTCACAAAAGAAATATTGTCCCATGTGGTAAAATAGATCTGGTCCTGGTAGCAATTTGGGTTTTGTCAGTTAGATGGCCAGCCAGCTGCAAGTATTACTGCTAAACATTTTGCTTGAGAGTAGAGAACTGTTTTTATTTTTCTCTTAATGCATACTAAATCATCCAGGTAATGAAATCCCAGAAAGTTCATTCAGCTCATCTGGACATAGAGCGTTCTTATTTTTGTGTACTCAGCAGGTCATTAGAGGTTTGGAACAATACTGTTTGAATTTAACTTACTCTGGATTTCCAGTGTTTCACCTTCACAGGGCTTTCTAAGGCCTTCGACCACATTTCACAATGTTACAGAATGATATTCTTCTTCTTCTTCTTATTATTATTATTATTATTAGTATTATCATCATCATCATTGTTACATGCTAGCTTAGGAAAAGATAGGTAGCAGAAAATCAGGAAATTGTAAGTTTCATTGTGGCCCATTTGTTTCGGAGGTCATTAACTTTTCTTGCCTTACTGTAAGTCACACACTTCACTGCTTGGCATGTTACTCCCATCTGTAGATCTGGGACCATATTTTCAAAATACCTCACACTAGGAGTTCTTTTAAATAATACAAAAAAATACACTAAAGACATGTTTACTCTTCATAATTATCTACACAGATGCTGAGAGCATCTTTTAATTAGGAACAAAAAGAAATTTCAAGCTAAAAGAAGGGACGGACTTGATGTTAGCATGCCTGTATTGATTAGTTGATTAGTGAATGGTCTGAGGTGCAGAGTGGTGAGTAGGCGCTAATGATTTAGGGATCATCTGAACTATTACTTTCAGTGCTCAGTCCAAAAACTAAATTTAGGAGTGGCATGCCCCCTATTTTCAAGAATTTTTTTTCTAACTCTGCCAGTTAGGAGCCTAAGGGGTTGTTTGAGTATGGTCTCACTCACAGAACATTTCATCACCCACATGTGTGCCAGCCACACATTACGGCTGCAATACAGGGTAGGAGAAAAAACAAAAATCACGGACGAGCTTTTGCAATATTCAAATCAGTCCTGTACAGAATAAAATTTTATAACTATAAACTGTGTTTAAAGTGTTAGAGTACAATTTTAGAACTTAATTTTGAGATGCCAACTAAAGCATGACAGGATTTTAACTTGAATAACATCCTTTGAAAATTGTAAGGTCATAAATTATTGAATTTTGCATCTGAGATGTCATATTACACAAATATTACACATATTACAACAACAAAAAAGCAAAAACATGTAGTAAATTTGTGGAATGCTATCAGACAGGAACAGCTTGGCTTCCTAAGCAGTACAGAAGGTCAGTTTGCTTGTTGTAGTGCTGGGTGCAAAGGATAACAATAGCATACCAGTAGAGACCATGGCTCCTGCTGGGCTTAAGTGTCATAATGCCTTAGCTTTTCATTTGGCACATTACCTGTGCTATGATATTTTCCCCTCATCTTTTACTATGCTCTTATGTTTGCACAGAAAAGTCAATATCATAGGCAAGTTTCAAAGGGTTTTACAGCTGTAAAACATGTTAAAAACAAGACATGGAGAAAGAAGACGAACTTGGAAAAAACAGAAGGCTGATGTGATAATGATGAAGAAAATATTCAGCTGGACTTGCGTTTGGTAACTTTTCACTGGAATTCTCAATATGAGGTCCAAAGAGATGTTGATGCAAGTGAAGGAGGCAATCATTACGCTGAAAAACCTGCATAAACCTATCAGAGAATGAGCAAAAACTTTATGAGTGAGACTATGTTTATCCAACTTTCTCCAACTCCAACAGTTTGTTAGTCCTCACCATTTCACAACTTGAAGTCATATCATAATAATAAAGTGATGTATAATCACTTAAATTGTTGGATTCTTTTCATGTCAATGAATCAAGCAAGCATGTAAAGCAAGAGTATAGCTCCATCTTTCCCCAGCATGGAGTTGCTTTTATAGCCATTCAAAGCTTAGTAATGATGCATACACAACCTTAATGTATTGGTGAGAATATCATATCACCCTGTTAACAACATCACAGTGAAGGAATGCATCATTCAAATGTCGCACACACTAATTTGATGATGAAACATAAAATCAAAATCTGGCAGCTCTGTTACTGTAAACATCCATCTTTGAATGGAGACATAAATTGAAAAATAAGAGTAGCTGTGGGGAGAGGAGGCTGTTTTAGATGAACATTTTACAGAGACTGATATGTGGGGAGGTAGGCTGGAAGACAGGTGGGTGTGGAGAAGAGTCACACAACCATGAGGAATTGCATAATGGCTGGGACTAGGAGGAGAAGGCCTCAGCAGGTGGGGGTGCTTCCTGTGAATTACCAGCTACATTTATGTGGCACTCCAACAGCATGCTGATGAAAGACTTGATAAGACAAAAGAGCAGGAGTCAAGTGCAAGTCCTCAGCAAAGGCATAATTTTGCAAAGCTATCCCTTTCCTGTTTAAAAGTGATGCCAGAATACCTCTATCAGGACTTTTTAAGCCCCATATCCTTTAAAAACAGGAATAAAAATAAAACGAGCACAGTTTAATAAAGTCTGTTCAACCATAATAGGAAATATGGGTTAAGTGGTTCCAAGAATGGGTCATTCATCCATACATGTCCTTTTTTTTACTACATGCACAGTGCCTATAAGTGCAGCTTACTTTAAATGTTAGTAGCTACAATGTTGTTAGATGGTCATGGACATAAAACGTAGACCAAGGCTAAGAACAATCAATACCAGTGATGGAGACCGTTTACTGTTTCATTATTCCAGATTCATGACCTACCATAGCCCCATGCTGTTGTTGCCCCTAGGCTAGAGCTGACTGTCAGTCACATTTGCTCATTAAGTGCCAATCACATGGTACTCCAGGCTATAATTTTGCCAGCACTTGGTGGCACTGCAGATGTCACATAATGATCCCCTGCCTACTTCCTGCATAATTCAATGTAGGTGTAGTTGACAGAGTTTAGCCTTGACAATGAACTCTGTCACTGTGTAAACTGGTGGTCAATTGGGTCAGTCTCAATATTTATTTTTCCTTGCTGAGAGCAGGATAGTTTTGCCATGGACTGACTGAACATTTATAATGATTCATTGTCTATCCCTTTGCTAATTTTGATGGTATGTTTTAGCTTGAACTAACTGTTTGTTTGGATACATTTCATCTGCAGTGATGAGCATTGTTATATGCGCAGAACAAATAAAAGTATAACCTTATTGCTTTGACAATCTGTAAATGTAAGAGTTTCAAATCTCATAATGTGCATCACTTAAAATTCTCTGGTCTTATATGCATATAATATCCTGTGCACTGTCAGTGCAAACATATGCAAAACTCCATTACCACTAAAAGATGACAGAGACAAGTAAGTAGTTAATGGCTTATATTGCTTCCTCTTCATGTTTCAGTATAACTGGATTAAAAAGGGAGCTGTAGTAAAATTCACATAAAGCTTCACCCAGGGCAGATGGCTTTAGACCCTGATCAAACTGTGGCTTCAACAAGGATGTTTGAATGAAGAAGGCAATGTGGCAGACCATGGAACAACACAGGGAAATTAAACACGCACACGTAAACACACACAGACGCTCACATTTCAAGGTTTCCATGGAAGACTGTGATTAAATATAAAGAGGTGTCCCAGCATGGCAGTGAATGAAATGAAAAGTGTCATGTGTCTGCAGCCATGATCTTGACTTTAATTGACAAGTTGTCATAGTTAAGGCATGTGGGAGGCAAATAAATCATTCACTGCCCAGAGAGACAGAGACAGTTCATGCTTCTGTTTCACTGAGTTAAAAACACCCAAATTTCAGAGTAAAGGCCCTCAGAACATACAGGTAGGACAGAGACCAATGTGTATTGCCAACAGCAGGACACTGATTTAGTTTAATAAATGTCTGTTGCTCTTCAAATTACTTTTTATTTTTGGGGTGGACTGAACAAAAACAATCTTAACTAGATGGTTACAAATTATTTTTCTTGATTCAGACCAATCAAAATTATGCTAACAGTTACAATTTCTTTTTCTATTTTCAAACTTAATGTGTGCCGCAGCTTTAACAGATAAGTTATAAAGATGCGTGTGTGTTCCAGCAAACAAGTTTTTCTGAATAATCGTATAAAATGGAGTGGGCAGTAGATAGTAAACTGCATCCTAAGAATGTAGCAATTTTAAAGTAATAGTTTGTCCACTACAAACTGGATGGCCAATGGGTCAAATGAAGTCTTTTTTGCTATTCAGTAGTGCAGACCTTCCTAACAAAAGTTAATAAACATGTACGCACACAATCAGCATAACTTTTCAAATGAAAAGCTGCATTTCTGTCTCATTCCCTGACATATACAATAGTGGTAAAATGTCTGCAAGAATCTTATTTGCTGTTTTTTTGGTTACAATAAAACTGTGCATAATGTTGTATCTATTCGGAGCATTTACTGTATTTTGAAATGTTATCGGTAAAACAATTTATTAATTAACCATGAAAAAAATAAATATGAATAATACAAAAAAAAAACCAGCTTCCCTATTAAACTCACAGTCATAATAGCATTATACAAAAAATGTAAATTAAATTAAGTTAAAGCAATGTAGTTAGCACCAATTCACAACAACAGTCACCTTGTATTGTGAGGTTAAGAAATCCCACCAATCACATGACCCACCATTACTGGAACATACTACTGTTGGGTCAGGGTCACTTGATCCAACTCTAATTATAAGCTTTATCAAAAATGAAGGTTTTACCTTGTGTCCATTATGCAAACCGGGAGGTGGTTCCATAGTAGAGAGGGCTCTGTAGCTGAAGGCACTGCCTTGAGAACTTTAGGAAATGTAAGCAGGCCTGCAGTCTGAAAGTGAAGTGCTCTGTTAGGCTAATATGGTTCTATGAGGTCTTTAAGATGTGATGGGGACTGATTATTCATGATTTTGTACTGTATGTGAGATGATGGATTTTAAATTCAATTCTGAATTTAACAGGGAGCCATTGAAGAGAAGCTAATATAGGAGAAATATGGTCTGTCTTTCCAGTTCGAGTTAGTGCTCTCGCTGCCGCGTTCTGGATCAACTGAAGGCTTTTCAGGGAGCTTTTAGAGCGACCTGATGATAATATATTACAATAGTCCAGCCTAGAAGTAATAAACGCACAAACTATTTTCTCAGCATCACTCTGAGACAGGATGTTTCCAGTTTTAGAGATACTGTGGAAATAAAAACAAAATATGAATGTGACTTTTCTTAGTGTACAAAGTTGAAAACTCAATCTCAGAATGGCCTTAAAAACCCCACGAAGAGCCTAGTAGTGCCACTAAGTGATTTACAAACAACACAATCATCAGGCTTCACTCAGTCTGCCAAAACAACCTCATTAAAGGGCAAACTGTTGTGTGGAAAAAGAACAACCAGCATGCATAACCCTAGTTCCACTTTTGCCAAGTTTTTTTTTCTGATCTTTTCATTGTTTGCTGCAGATATAACAGATAAATAAGACACATGTATATAAGAGATGAAATCCACTCCAGACTAGTTTAGTGTATGCATAAAAACGATATTTACATTCAAAAACGTATGTTCTGCTACAAGATAGTTAGCATACAGTAGAACTTCACTTACACTTTAGAACTATTGAACCTCACATCATAGAATCATTAACCCTGCATTTCTTAACTCAGAGTTCACAGGTGGCATGCAGGAAGCGTGCTGAACTAAATCAGTCTGAAATAAAATCATGCTGTGGCCTAATAGCGTCATTTATATTCCAGTTCTGAGTGGTGATTGTTGCCTTTTGTTTCACTCAGCTCATCTGAGCTACACTCTCACATATATATAGGATGAGTAAAACAGTGTGAGTAAAATGGCCAAAGCATAACTACATTTAGGCCTTGGTGGCCCTTAGCCTACTTGTTTAATGGTTACCCCCTCCAAATTGCAAGGTTTGGGAAATACAAGGTCAAATATGAATTCATAAATGCTAAGCATTATTTTTTTTCATGTTTTTTATAGATCATGAGAGACTGCAAACCAGTGCTGTGTTTGTTCCTTTTTTACAACTTAATATTTATTCTGGCAGCACGTTTTATCAAATCCAAGTCTGTCTGGACCTCATCTGTCAATCACTCATCTCTGCCCCTCAAGGCAGAACAGTGTTCAGAGGAAAGGAACAGTGCCTAGCGAGCAAGCTGCTTGTAAAGAGCCTTAACTTTAAACAACAGTGAAATTAAGCATATTGCTTCAGTAAGTCACTAGCTTAAAATATGCTATTTTTCCCATAAGCAGCTAAGTAGCCAGATGTGAAGTCATGTTAAAACAAAGATGTACATCACATGAAAACATAACATGTTTAAGCAGGGAAACGCTTGATCATCTTGAAAGTAGTTAAAATGTTCAAATTACACATCAAACTGACAGCTAACTTTTGTCATTTTCAGATTTTAAATCAAACAAAAATCAAACTGTACAGTAATGTGCAAAGGTCTTGAGTTACCCCCTCACTCCCTTTATTTTGCTGTACGCTCCAGCCCACCCAAAATCCTAAATTGGATAAGCAGAAGAAAAACATGTGGCCATTAATTAAGATTTTTTTTATTATCACAGACAAGAATTGGAAAAAAAACCCCCATCCTGATAGCAATAACTTTATACCAACACAGATCTATTCTGAGATAAAATGACAATGAAGACCAAAATAAAAGCATAGTAATCTCCTGCTAGTTATAAAAGTGCTGTGAAAAGCCTCTTCCTAGTTGCTGCTGAAGAGGCAGTCAAATGTGAAGAACTAAAGCTGCTCAGAGTGGCTAACAGCACTGAAGGCTAAAAATCCCATTTCCATCTGGATTTGATTTAAAATGCAAACACACTTTGTTGCAACAGAGAAACTAAGGCAATGTTGCAACTCATGACATGTCTACAGGCTAACCCCCAAAGCATTCAACTAGCTCCTCGAGTTCTACTTTTCTTTTTTCCTTTTCTCTCTTCCTTAGGCTTCGTCTTGCACAATTCACTCTTTCTCAAATATTTCTTTCACTCAGATAAAACTTAATTGAATTTGACTATTTTCTAATATACGTCCTTCAGTCAAATAAATAAAACTTACTGATCATGGTGCTACAGACCCTTCTATCTCCCTATCCTTCATCTCTCAGATATCTGGCTCAATATCAAGGTTTTTTTTTCCTCTTATTTTGGTGATTAGGTCCTTGGTGTTCTGAACTGAATGTCTCTTCTATCATGGCTTTTTTCTCCTTCTCACCTCCCAGCTAAGTGCGTGCATGCTGGTGGTGGGGGCTCGGATACACACCTCCATCCTTCTCATCCACCATTTTTCCATACTCCATTTCTCCTCCTTTCTTCTTCTCTGCTATATTCTTCTAGAATGATTGTGGCTGAATAGTCTTTTTTTTTAATGTTTAGTGTTTTAGTGATTTGTAATGGAAACCATCAAGAGGTCATGGAAAGATTTAAAGAGGAACTGAGAAAAGGCAAACCATCTGAATGCACTTAAAATAGGCTGCACAATTTTGCTACATGTGTCAGCCCAAGGTGAAAGAAAAATGTCCACAGAGCAGTAAATTTGCATCTCTAGCATGTTACTTAGGGTTTGCTTACCATGTCATTTCGTTCACGCTAAATAAATGTGAGCAACCCTCTGAAAATATCATTTGATTACAAAGGATGAAATTGAAATGTAAGGAAGACATGGCCACCAACTACTTGTCTTTTGAGATATATTTATCCTGTAAGTTCTTCTAATTTACTCTGATGCATGCCACAGGGCAAATGACAAATGGTGAGATGTGACTACATTTGTGCATGTGTTGCAGACATTAAGGAAGACTAATTAGGGGTAAATGCCATGTGTTTGCCATAGGACAAACACACTGGCGAATCATACAATACTGCACTGGCCAGTAACTGTATTTTGCTCGTTAAATGAGAGGGTAACAAAAGAGACAATGTAGGCGATGTTATGTTTCTCTATTTTTCTGTACACACCCAAAAATAGAGGAACATGCGCATTTACAAACACTGGAATATGTTGCGGAAAATAACTTAAATTAATATGTATTCTCCACGTTTGCAAGAGTGTGCTTATTAAATTCCAATTATGAGTGCCTTCTCATCTATATATGCATTTTTGGCAAAACTCTGTTAACACTGTGACACTGTTACACTGGATTATAATTTAAACCAATAAATAGCTTAACATCTGAATGAGAGATTCAAGCACTTTTTTATGAGTACATTGAGCTATTAATTAAATGGAGGTTGCATATGAAGAAGTCATGAGGAAACAGCTAATTCTTAAAGCTACACTTACAATGTGCATTTACTTATACTGTACTATATATACTGTAGCTATATACTGGTAGACTGGTAGCTGTTAGTACATTTTAACACATTGATACAACATAATGCAAAATGGAGGTTTTTTTAATGGATGCGCTAATTAGCTTTTTATTTCTAGTGTTGAAAAGCTTGACTACAAAGAAAATTAAGCATTCTGTTTTTTCCTCCTATTTGTAGCTCATTCTAAACTTAATTGTGGCTAATTAGCAGCAATGTGACTACTGATGTAACACACATTTTCAAGGCAGAAAAAGAGATATCAAAACACCTCATATCTGTGAGTATGTAAGAACTTTAGAAAACAAACAAAGATTTTGATGTGTCATATATCATGTCATTTGAGTGCAACTTTAGCAAGGATGATGGGGGTCTAATGTACTTTTTTTGGGATCACTCCTCTATCCAAGCTGAACAATTAATGGCACCTATAAAATTCTACACCATAATAATGTAAAAAAAACGATCAGCCAAAACTCTTATGGTGAAGTGTAAACAATGATTGTCTCATTATCATGCATGCTTCTACCTTGAAACCTGGATTCCTGGCATTCTTCGGCATATTACTCTCAAATATAACAGGCATCACAAATACTGCTCAGCAATGATTCAATAATGTGTAAATTAATTTGAGGTGTTGGCATGGCCTCTATACTTCCCAGATCCTAATTTGATTAAGTATCAAGAGATGCACCAAAAAGAGCCTGATCCAAACATGCCCCACCCCACCAAAACATCTGCTGCCAAAGTCCTGGTAAAAGATAGCCCAGGAATCCCTGAGTGTTTTTCTTCCTTTTAGTCCTTACACTGAAATTATTGACTCCATGCCTGTGCTAGGTTTTAAGCTACTAAGCTGCTATTGAGCTACAATATACAGATCTAAATTAACATGTACTGTCAGCTTAAACAATATTTTGTATGGATTGGTAGAGTCATCACTCAGTGCGAAACTGTGTTGTCTGAAAAAAATAACTAAGTTGTTGATTACATAGAGTCAAGTTGTCTCTCTCACCAGACAGAGTATGTATGTGTAATCAAGCATAAGTATAGATTTCTTGAGTGGAGTCACGTCATTTAGGGCAAAAGATTTACAAATAATCTGGAGTGAAATGCCTATCCCAAACACTGAAGCTAATGAGAACGCAATCTTAGACAAAATTAAAGTCCTGTCTCTGCTGACATCTGGGGATTCAGCTTCTCATTTTGATGTATTGATTTAGATGTGCACTCTGGGATGTTTCATTGTTAGCATCATGGGTCAGGTTACAGGTTCAAGAGAGGACATTGCTGACGCTACCAATTAGTAATTCTTGAAGTGCAACATTTTTTTGCTAATTCCATTTTTTTTGAAAGAGGAGGGATGAAGTGCTTTTGAGTCTGGCGTTGCCTTAGTGACTTATTGGATATTTTCTGATCTGCCACAGTAACAAAGTTACTTTGCCAACGTTTATTTTTTGGAAGTACTACTCAATAGTAAATTTGACTATCTTTAAAAAAGTACGAGAAGGCGTAAGGCCAACATCATTTTTCATATCCAGCTCAGTTCCTGTGTTTAGTAATTACTACCTAGCCTTACATGCTATAAATATCCTTATTTTTAACTGATTGGGAATTAGGAACAACACACGTCAGCTGTTGAAATATGGGATTCTTTTAGGCAAAAAATTCTGGGCTTCTCAGTTTTGGGGTAAAAATCCCCTTTATTTCATTTCAATTCAGTTGTTGCTAGGAGCATTTGTGCACAAATGTCTAACATGTTAGCATAATGTTGATGCTTGCTGTCATTTAAGACACTGGCTGAAAATGGAAGGATGGAGCAGCAAGGGATCAGTGTTTACCCACCTGGCCAATTAGAAGACAGAGAAACCTTCAAGATGGAGTCTGCCTCCAGGAGCAGGTACTAGTCACTGTTATGGCACTCAGCAGTTGCTAGGCAACACCATCTATCCGTTATAGAGCTAACTTGTTGTGGGTATGGCCATTATATGTATAAATCACTGGTAATCTTACTACTTCAGATAAGGTGCTGCATCTGTGTTTAAAAAAAAGAGAATGCGAGGTTTTATTTATTCTTCCAAGAATGTCTGAAATTGATCACCTCAGACTCAGTAAGATCAGGTAATGTAAATACATTCAAATCTGAAGACGCATGATAGTATTTGGCCTCCATATAAAAGTGGAAACTACGGTAAAAGGCACATTTTAAAGGAGCATAAATTCATCAGCGCCTTCTAAGTTGTCTGACATTCCTGATTTAAGAGATTAATCTTATGTGAAATCCCAGGTAAGTGTGCAGTGTTTTGTAGTTTACTCAAGGAAAGATGAGCTATGGGTTTCTGTAAAGATGTGATATATGCACCACTTGGCAGAGGTTGCGGTGTAAGCAGAAGTGATGAGAGCATTGACACATAGCATACATCATATTGAAAGTTGTAACAGCCCTGAGATCTATGGCAAATTAAATACCTACTTTATTTATATTATGACAAATATTCTACACAATGAACATAAAAACTATTATACAATGTTTCGGATATGAACTTTTTTGCATTCTTTTTTATTATTTTCTTACATGGTCACTGGCATGTTTCTGCAGTGTTTCAAGTAACCTTTGTGCAAACACAAATAATACAAGAAACATAAAGAAGGTACATTTACCTTGTGGGTTTTTTTGGTTTTGTCTTTTTAGCTTGTGCAGTTTGAGTCCCTGCTGCATCTTGCTCTTCTTACAGTGAAGCTAGTTTCTTTTTTCTTCTTTTTATTGCATAGCGAGTTTTTGTTTTGAAGACAACTCTTTACCTAAGTGCAATAAAAGCTTCCAAACAGGTGTTAATCACTGGGCTCCCCTTTAACTCTTTTCTTTGAAGAAATAAAGAAAAGGTCACCATTGTTGCATCACTTTTCAATAAACGTAGATATTATATATTGTGTTTTATCTAATAATATGTGTATCGTACTAAAAAAATACTCTGATTTGTCTTTCAGATAAGGGAAAATATGTTTTTCAATATTGCCATAATTTGTATTATTTAATAATTTTTTTAGCACCTTTAGATTTCTTAGCAATGATGAGGCTTTATCCAGTTTATTTTACATATGATATGTTGCCAACTTGTAAAGTGAATATAGTTATGTTTTCTGTTAGAAGACTCTAAATGTGAGCGCATGCACTAAATTTAATGGTCTCCCTGTAAGACTGCTGACAATGAGACTTTGCCTGCAGAAACAAATAAAATTAATGCAGTCACATATTACCAACATCTAAAATTCTAACTTTGTGCACAAATTGTAATATCAGTGTTGAGTTGCATGATGTATTATACTGGTAGGGTGGGAATAAAAAGATGGGGAAACTAGCCAGATCTTCTTTGTTTGTACTGTATTTTTGCAGATCCCCAGAATGAAAGGTACACTGCCTAACCAATGCATTTTTCTCTGTATATGCATTATTTTATTAAATATTATATCAGTCTTCTAGCCCATAGCTGCCTGGTTCAAAGGAAGTTTGGTATCATGGCCTAGAGCCCAACTCTCATACACACACCTACATCTCTCTCTTCTCACTCTCTCCTTTCCTTTTTCTCACTCTGTCTTTCTCTCTCTCTCACTCTCACCCAGGCACAGTCCAGCAGTGCCAGCTTTGCCCCGGGCTGACTGATCACAGGAAGGAGCGACATTTTTGAATTCCAGGGAGGACTGAGTCACACAGTCCCAGCATCAGGCTCCACGCACTACCCAGCTTTGCTGCTTTTCACAATTGCAGACCGCTATGATTCACATGGAATTTTAATAGCCCTCTCTGCTAAAACCGTACCATTGTCTTTTCCCATTTGTCAGTGGATATTTCCACTGCCTCCCCTTTCTATTAATGCTGATATTTACTTATTTATTTCATGACAGGTATGTTGGTGGCCCACTTACAAAATTGACTTAACATTCTTTAACATTCTTTTAACAGAAATTGTATTGTCATGAAAATGGCAAGCAGAATATGCTAAGGGCAGAGACCTACAACTTAAAGATTACTTTTCTGCTTCAAAACATGTATTGGCTGATTATCAAACAAATAAATACCCTGATTATCAAACATTTAAGTGGATTTTGCACTTTCTGTGTCTGCAGGTCCTCAAACATCGGCTTGGATCCCTGTAACAAATATTTCATCATCGGACAGTGAACACGAGGGTCCAAGCGGATGTTTGCATGCCTGTCTTCTTTTTTGACTGAGTGGACTAGTGAATTTACGTTACAATGCACCAACTATGCATGTGCCCAGGGAGCGGACTTCAAGTGGACTTTAAAGAAGTATAATAGGAATGACTACTGTCAGGTCTCCAGCTGTCCCTGTCCATGTCTGCAACTGAGTATAATCCCGACTTTCAACTTAGAGGAATTGAATTTAGTTTTTTAAAATACATTTTCATTAATTAGAGAAAAATAGGAAACAAAATATGTTTCATAAAATACAAGAATCCCATAAAGAGAATGGTAACAATTAGGGATGGGTATCGTTTAGGTTTTATCCGATACCGGTGCCAAACCGGTACTTTTGAAACGGTGCCGGTGCTTAAACGGTGCTCAAACCGGTGCTTAAAGAATGGAGAACACAAAATTGGTCCAAAAACCTCTCATGTTCAGCTGTTTTTTGTAAAAAGATAACAATGTTAGCCTTTTCTGCAGCTATAGAGCATATATGGTATCACTCTTGGCTGGAAGCAGTGCTTAAACAATGGAAAAAACACAAAATTGGTCCAAAAACCTCTCATGTTTAACTGTTTTCCACTTTTTCTTTGTGGTCATTTTGGCCTTTTTGGCCAGGGTGAAGGGAGTATCTGCCATCAAACAAGAAGACAGCCGCATGTAACTACAACGGTGTTTGCTAGTTCACCTTACATGCATTAATTTAATAACATGGTTAGCCTACTCAACGTAAATTACACACGAACAACATTAAGCTACTCACGCAGAGAAGAACGGCGGCTGCTGCCATCATCATCCGTCATCATTTCTGCTACACTGGCAGGGCTAGTAGGGGCCAGGACTCTACTCTTCGAGTTTTTGGGGGATGTTGCTAACTCCAGGTCCGATAACAGGCACCACACCCGCAGTAGATGTGCTCGGTGTGAGGTCTCACAGCAAGCTATCAAACACGGCGCATTTCTCGGCTTTAAAAAAACCCGCTATGCGTCGCCAGGTGTTTCATCAGATTCGAGGTGTTACCTCCTTTGACAGTATCACAGTATCAGCTTAAAGCACTTGTTGCAGGCTGCTGAGTTTGCATCTTTTGCTGCGAAGTACAGCCAGACTTTTGACCGCTTCGCCTTGAGCATTTTTAATCTGTAGCGCTGCTCTAAAAGAACGTACGTACCTGGACCCGCCTACTATCCTCGGAAACGTAAAACGATTGGCTAGAATTGGCTCAGGAAAAAAAAGCACCGAAATAAAGCACCGAAATGTGCACTGCTTTTCGGTCTGGTTACTACCGTTTATGTCAGAACCGGACACCGGTACCCATCCCTAGTAACAATACAAGTTTGGAGTTTGGAAATCTTCCTTATACCATGGTGACATGGGAGAAATCACAAGAACAGTTAGGCTAGTAGCAGAAGCATTGCACTGAGCCTGAATTATTAGTGCATGAATTTTCCATGTACTTGACCGTTGTATGGGCAGATTATGAAATCAGTATAATGTGTATTGTACATGTACAATTAAGTTTAGAATGAGCTACAATAGGAGGGGAAAATAGAACGCTTAATTTTCTTTGTGTTCAAGCTTTTCAACACTAGAAAAAAAAATGCTAATTAGCGCATCCATAAATAACCCCTCTATTTTCCATTATGTTGTATCAGTGTGTTAAAATATACTAATAGCTACCAGTAAACCTCAGCCATTATAACCAAAATATTTTTTTTAAATACATAGATTTACATATTATAGAATTATAAAATAATTTCCCATATTATCTCGATCGATGAGTTATAACACACTGAGAAGCTCACCTATTTATATTCACAGTTGTTCCCATACAGGAGAGGGCAGTGCTGTGAACCTGTCTAACTTCAACCAGCGGAGGGATTCAGAAAAAGAACAGTAGATGGATGAGTGAAACTTTAAACCCTGAGCTTATTTACACAGAGACCATAATCCTTACACAATCTCCCACCACTGTCCTTCACATTCGACTAAAGAAAGTGACCTTTAGTTTTACTCACAGTCACATACACTTTACAATGTGTTAAACAAGCAACTTGATCAATAGGTGGAAGTCAGTGCCAAAGGTTTAAAACACACACGTTGTATCAGGTGAATAAATTTAACTATCCCAAAATTTCACACAGTTATTAGTTCATTCAGTGCATGATCGACTCATAACGTCTTATGTCCGCTTGTTTTCCGTGTTGTTTAAATGCAAAGTTTGGAGGGAGTCTTGCAAATGAGTTTCACGGGTGTTATGCAAATGATTTCTTTTTGCATGAAAATAAATTCTTCCTTTCTTCTCTTTGCTCCCAGCATAGACACATGACACCCATAGATTGGAAATGAGCTTTGATAACGCACATTCCTTCTCCTCCTCAACAGCATCCTTCCCTTCCCATATTTAAAAACTCCACCAAGATCATACAGACACACAATAACACTTCAGTATTTTTGACAGAATTCAGCATTAGCTGAGTTTTTGAATAGATTCTTACATCATACACAAATTTAATGAAGAGCCATATAACCACAGAAAGAAACAAATTAACCTTTAGACTCCAGAAGGGGCATTTAAATGCTGGTTGCTCACATTCTACACATATTAGGATTGTTGTGTTTCCACAGACAATCAGCCCCCACTCTAAATACCCCTTTGGTGTTGGCTGCGGCTGAGAAGTGAAGTGAAGCTGTATGTGGGACATTGCTGCTCATTAATGTGACTATGCAATCAAACCAGGTCAGATGGATGCATTGGGGCTTAGAGGAAGGATTTGATAGCCAGCACAGAAATGCCTTATAATAAGTTAATTAGACATTCACTTAATGATCCTGCAGCTATCCTACCTGATAGTTCCTTGATAGGCTTTGCGTCTTGAAAATTGAGTGTCACAGGCTGGTACTTTATCAGTCCAGTGAAGTAATAGGAGAATCTTTATTAGGATTAGAAACAGCCCTCTTCCTGACTTGGAATTTGACCATCTGTGGATTGAAACACAATAACCACACATAAACCATTTTGCCACCAATCTGGCAAAGATGGAGACATTAATAAAGGTTTTTAGTATGGGGATTTTTCTTGCTTATGCAATATGGGACCCATATGTTAGACACGAGGAGTAGGGACGTAGCTGTATTTGAAGCCAGGAATAGCAAATTCTTCATAAGCACACATTCTGTGGCATAGTCTGGATATATAATGGTTTGTTGTTGTTGTTGTTGTTTTGCTTGCTTGTTTATTTGTTTTATTCTTCTTTTGCTTGTTTGTTTTAAATATAGCAAATCATAAATTAAATTCAGTAATGGATTTTTTTTCTCATTATTATTTTTTTAGATACTGATAACACCACCGTACGTGATCAGAAGGAAAAGAAAGAAGAAGGAATCCCTGTACACTGAAAGAAACATGCGTGACTTTTTGTGCTCTACACAATGTATATATTTGTACTTGGGTTAATTGGCAGGAACATATTAGGTTACCACGTTCAAAGAATGAAATCATGAATCTAGCTGGCTTAAAATGGTTATAAGTTACAATTTGTTCAAGTTTGTAGGCTGAAAAATATAAACTAAGTGTCAGAGACTAAAAACCCACTGAGCCGCTACCCTGTGTGTTGCTGAGTACATGCTGGGATATGCTCTAGTCCACCTTGCTATTTAACAGAATAAGTGGATATAAACAGATGGATGGATTTAGTAATATAACATTAACCATCTGTGTGTCTTGTTGTTTCCTTCTTCTCATTTAGGTTTTTCCATTATTACCTGTATCCCAGAGCTGTGTTACTGTCACAAGGGTCCTAAACTGCAATATACCATTAGCTTGCAGGGGACTTAGTCCTTTTCCGTGAGCTTTAGTTTCAGTTATCCAGGCCTTATCCCACTTGACTGATATCTCAGTGGAAAAGCCTTTACAAGACAAAAAAACTGTAATAAGATAAGTAATAAGAGTTTCTGGCTCAGTCTTTGCAGTTGTAATTAATTAGCTATTTATCAAACTTTACTACATTTTACTCATGAATCATCCACAAATCAGGGTTATTGACATGTTATTTTAATGTTATTTGATTGAATATTGAGGATTTGAATCCCCTTAAATTATAAACCAGCAATGCCAGTTACTCGTGATGTCAAGTTTGTTTAAGCAACTTTATGATTCACTTATTAGCATGTAACTACATCAACAACAATGTTGGCCAATGTTACATTAGTAATTAAACTCAGTTATAGTTTCTTGGTCTCAAAAATGGTTGATAACTTTCTAATTGGCCTGTTTTTTGTTGTATAGAACAATAAACGTAAAGGTGAAAATGGATTGAAAAGTCATTATGAATTAGAGGAGTTTAGTAATTATTTTCCTCCAGTGGAATATTATTCCTTAAATTACCCCTCGGCAAATGTAAGTTTTTGTATTGCTGTTTTATCTATAGACCACTGCTGACAGGTCTGCTCTCCTCTCCCTAAGCCTGCTGCTCACTCAGTGGCAAAAATGTTCACCTCACTTGAGACCAGTGGCAAGGTCACTGGAGATCAAGAGCCCACGTGCACAGTTTTTTTTTCATGACAGGATTGGGGCTATGCCTCTGGCTGGCAAATGGCTGAAAACTGCTTTGGTTAGAAAAGATATGTCAATTACAGGGAAATGTATTAGAATGTAGGTTACACTCTACCATTTTTGCAGATAATCTGAAAAATTTGTCACTGTCAGCTTTCAAGAAATACAGTCACCGAGAATGTCTAAAAAGTTATTAAATCTAGTGATGCAGTTACCAATTTAGGAATTCTGCTGTAAGCAGCTATGTTTTCAGCTTCGCACTATTTCTGTGATCATACTGAGAGCAATCACTTTGCTGAGCTGCAGTCAGTAGGTGAGTTGAGCTCACTGATAGCTCTAGTATCAAAGGTTTTGCAGCAATAGGTGGGACACAGTACATAGCAAATTTAGTATATGACGAGCTGATGATGCATGATATTGCATCTCCAGTTACAGCAAATTCCTTTGCATCAGCGCAACTAAAATGATTTGATAATAACTACAACGTCTTTCCTATTTTGTAAAAGCCAAATTAACCATTGTTTAACTGTCATTTATTGGTTGTTTTACATATGGAAATGCTTGCTATTAATTTAAATGAACTGGGTCACATAGTGTGTCAAAAGTGGTGCATAGTTAACAAATTATTATAAACATAGTTTGTTGTTTGTTTATTATGCACATTTTAGGAATTAATTAAAATGATCGATTGAAGAGCACAGCAAAACAACGTTTTTCTCTTTGGCAATCAACCAGTGTAAATTGAGGCACTCATTAAGACTGGCATTGTAATTGTTTGGTGATGTTATACTTTGATTTACATTTATCAATAAATAAAATGCAATCACTGCCATTTGATTATACTGTGTTTGTTATTCTTAATGATGAGAAAAAGCTGTTAAGAAAGTAACGCATGATCTATTTGAAAAGGCCATTTAGAATAGATAATATTAATAACTTTTTTTCATTATCTGTATAGTAAAGTTGCATTCTGTTACATGCCATACTGTATGGTGAGCTGTGAAAATTGGCCTGGCGTGGCAGATTTGCTGGCTTCAACAACAGTGAAGTAAAATAATTCTGGAAATGTTTTTGCCCAGCGGTGTTTTGAAAAAGGCCATTTCCTCAACATAAAGAGCCAGAGGGAACATTTCTTGGAGGCAGTTTCTTTTGTGTTGTATCAATTTCTTATGGCATGCTGTTGTTACCCTTCTCTAGTGGTGCATAAACACCCCTGTGCTCTCCCCCTAAAAGCATTCCTTTAGGAACCAGCCTCGTGGGTTCTTAACATTGTGCTGAAAGTCAGCTGTAGCGGTACAGATGTCCATGTCATTACTTCATGTTAGCTATCTGTATATATCTATTGATATACATTATTAGCACTGCAATAAAAAAAAGTTTTACAGCAAATAGAAGGACCAGATTTGCTTTTCAATCATTTCACTGTGAGAACTGTGAAAAAAAGGAAAACTGACATTTTTCTGTTGATTTGTCTACTGTACAGTTAATTTTAAAGAACGTCTTCTCTAAAGTACAACAGAATTACTCAAAACAATATGTGTTCCAGCAGAAACTGGGAGAGGTGTACAGTTTTTGTTATATCTTAGATTTCTTTCTAACTAAAGACATTGCAAGCAGTGCATTTAATTATTAAACTTTGGTTAACTAAGTAATTTAATATTGATGAGAGACAATTACCCCTGATGGCAGAAAGCACTTTCTAGTCTTTGTCACCTATTAGCTTTTGGCAGCAAAACCTGGACGATAGTGAAGATCTATTGCTTATATCTTAAAACTTGTCCTAGTTATATTGATAATGCACTATCACTGTAGCGATAGATGGCATTATTCAATGTTTCATTCAATTGGATAGACATATTACAAGGTAATGGAAAGGTGTACAAATTCATAATTCATAGTTAGAAAATGACAATAGTAGTGCTGAAAGAAAGTGGCTTAACATTCAGCGGGCAAAGGAATTATTTGCTACCTTTCAGAAAAGCTTTCTCCGAAAAGTATTTCTGACATTAGCCTGCTTCATTCTCCATTTACTTTCTCTTATCTATTACATAGAAACTACCATTATATAGACAGCAAATAACAGCAAAAACAACATCACTACAAAAAAAGTATTAAACAAACTCAGAATAAGTTGACACTGGTGTATATGTTCAGTCTTTTGGTGAAATAGTGGAGTAATGCCACTACTGGATGTCATATTTTTTCTCTACTCCTGTAGTATGTGTTTCTGGTCCTTAGTTTCTCTGTGGTCTGTGGTTACGCTACTACAACATTATATTCGTGTTACTTCGGAAATTGACCTGAAACGCATTGTCACATAATTACCAGTTACACACATCAACACAAATACCTATTCTAGTGAGGACACACATAGTAATTTCTACTTCATTTTTAGGTATGAACACAAAAACCAACAACACAAAGCGAAGATGAAAAGCAGGCTCAGTTAGGCTACTGTAGGAAAAGTACAGAAACAGAGGCTACTACAATGCTGCAAGGTTGACTGCTCATCACTGCCTTTGTTACCTGTTGAAGTTCAGAGTCTGGCTGCTAAGCTGAGGTTGTAAATCACTCAGATCTAATAGCATTTTGAATTCTTGGCTAGCTTTGTGTTAGCATTCTCTCAGTGCAAATGCTTGTTGACAGGCTAAGTTCTATTTTTAGTATAATGAGGTATTTCCTGTCTTGGATGTAGTTTCAAAATTGCACTCTTGTCCTTTCATGTGATAACAATAAAAGTAATATCCATATCTTCACTCCTCAAAAGCTGTAGATTACCCCATCATTTTCCTCCTCCCTGCACATAAACTATAATCAGCTGATTATATGGGAAGCAGGCAGGAAGACAAAAGTTTACTCAAATTTTTTACATTCTGTGTTGTGCAGATAACTGAAGTAATGGCATAATTATAACTGTAACGTAATTACTGGATTTAGTACAGTAACATGTTACATTACTGCTTTACTGAAAAAATGTAATGTGATTATACTTACTTTGTCCATGTCCCAACTTTTTTGAGATGACATCAAAATCTTAAAATCATACATTTTCTCAGTTTAAACGTTTAATAAGTTTTCTATGTTCTACTGTGGATAAAATACAGGTTTATGAGATTTGGAAATTATTGTGTTCAGTTTTTATTTAAATTTTACACAGCATCTCAACTTATTTGGAGTTGGAGTTGTAAAATTACACCCTGAAAAAACTTCTCAAAGTAAATAAAACTCACTTTAAATATCTTTGCCTTGGTTATTTATTTATCCTATTCACTGGTGCAACACATTTAACCAAACCCTGGTTAAATAAGAAAAAAAAACATGTTAATAGTTTTTAAGCCACTGGCTTATTCAAATGGTGGTGCATGGGGGACATGGGACATACAGTGAGAGGAGGTTTTGAGAATCCAATGTGAGCAAGTGCAAATATGCTATAGCTGTGATGAATAGCTATGCCAGCCTTGGTGAGTAACTTTGGACCTCAGTAAGTATAAAAGGTGGGGAATGTTATCAGGACATTCAGTTGTCTCTTAGTAGTGATATCTCTAATCACTATCTCTACTTACTTTATTCATTAATGCTTCTTTGCAGTATGTATATTTCTATATATATGGACTTTGAAGACTTTATTTCTGTGGAAGACTTCAGTGCCCTTCAGTTTGAAAAAGTGAGTCACAACAGCATACTACTGATAAAGCACACAGAATGAAACTATACAGTGGTGTCATGGACACTTTGTCACTGTTTGAGTCATAGATGTTGCCTAACATTGCATTAAAAACATAATAACCTTGATCTGTTGAAATTTTGAAGACAGGGAATTTAAAAATATGTTTATCTGAAATTCTAAACTCTTAACAGAAACTACACATTACCTGCAACTTTCTTATCCATAATTTGGAAACTAAAGACAACGGGCTATAACACAAAGGGGATTTTGTTACCAAAGCAGCCTCACTTTTTTCGGCTTTGGGGCCGAATGTCAGAAAGAAAAATATTTACACACATTGATTCATTCAGTACAAGGTCTTACATAATTATCCTTTTTAAAAAAAATGAGTTCAAGAAAGCCAAGAAGAGAGGCTAAATAGTGAACAGAAAAACTATGCGGGGACAGCTGTGTTGCCCAGTTATGTAAGCGCAATATTTTACATTTTATGGGACTACTGTAGTAGGCAGAAATGTTGTCACTCGTTCTGCCCACCCAGCCTGCCAAATGCAAAGCACCAGTACTGGAAACAGAGGTTAACTGCAATATAAGCTTACCTAATCGCCTTTAAGAGACATGCAGTGCAATATCCATGTACTGGATCAGGGTTAACGACAAGAGAAATTCAGAAATTAAATAGAATATATGATATGATTGACAAATCATTATGGCACGGCTGCGTCTGTAGCTTGTCCGCAGTTTGGACTCAAGCATTTCACTACATGTTCAATATATGTTGTACTGTGTATGTGACAAATAAAAATTTGTATTTGTAAATCATGTCAAATCCATAAAAAAAGATGTAGGTTTAAGGAAAAAGAAGAATAGCTCCAAGTTAATGCAATGTAGGAAAACGCAATGGCCCAAGAGCAATACAACCTTATTTTCCTAGAATACAATAAGTCATTGTGGAAGTGTGGCAATACAAAACCCTTAGAAACAGACTTCAGCTTCATGTATTTGGTTGCACTTCACATAAAAGCAAACAGCTATTTTAATACGAGTGCAGGTGAATTTTTATGTCCAGAGCTTTGATGGGCTTTTAAACACAGTGTAATTTCCTTCAAACTGCCAGCGCAGTCATTATGAATGAGTGTCATTCATTTTAATATAAAAAATGCTCACACTTCTTCTAATGAAGACAAACTATGGCGCTAACATATGTGTATGAAATAGCTGATCACTATAGCTTGTGGTACATATGTATGACATAAAATCATTCAAACTAACAGACAAAATAAGCATTTCCAGTTTCCAGTGTAGGTGCTCTGACTATTGACTTACATGTAAATTGCAGATTGAGGAAGTTACGAAAAGTTAAATTGTTCACTTTCTACTATTTAGTATTGATATTTAACTCTAAAACATCAAATTAGCTAGAAAATTGGTTTTGGAACGAGTATGGGAATTGGTTAGCGCCCAACCATCTGAGTGTCAGTTTCTTTTTTTTTTTCTTCAAGGAGGGAAAAAGATCACTGACAACAATAACTGAGAAGACACAATCCCACCCATCAGTCATTAAAAGCCATCGATTTGTAACAGCCGCTATGAACGGCTTCAGATGAAAATTGCTGCAGCAACTGATCCGTCAGCCTGCTGTTAACTACATACAGAACATCAGTCCAATCAAGTACAATTGAGAGATGTTTAAGGATATAGCTTTCTCCCAGAGAGCCTCACAGACTATTACTATTTGTGTCAACACGTCTTCAGGTAGCTCTGCTAAGTAAAGCTGAGAAATAATTCCCTGCTAAAACTTTTTTGAGTAAAAATTCATTGCACAGTATAATTAAAGATTATTATACAAATGATAATTGATTACGCTTCAGGCCATATTTTCAAGTATGAATTTTTTAATTATTGCCATGTCATTGGTCATTTTAACAGTACATTTTAAAGTAAAATACTAAACTTTTCATGTTTTAGTTTTAAAAGATAAAAAGCTTGACACAATAGCATCAAGCCTATTAAATTAGCATTCTTGGTAAATATACTAATTGTACAAGCAACCAGACATGGCCCACATGATTTTATATGTTGAGCAGAGATGTATTTGCAGGAGAAGCTAGTGATGATGGGACTCATAGGAATCTGAAAAAATAAACAGGTACCCTAAAGGCACACCAGTGTCAACTTATTCTGAGTTTGTTTCTGTGTAAAAGGCAGCATAAGACAGCACAAGCACTCACTGATGTATTTGTGCAGGGGATGCCAGCAGTTTTATGAGTGCACTACTTGTCAGTTTCTGTTTGCGTGACATAGACTATCAAAGTTATGAGAAAGAGAGAAACAGTGAGAGAAACAGATTAGGGTAGCCAACAGGGGTCCTAGGGAGAAAGTGTGATTAGTGTATTAAGCATGCATCAGAGTCTGTCCCAGCTGTCTTTGCAGAGGCAGGGCATCTAGATAAATAGGTTTAATAACCCTGTATTGCGATAGAGGAGCAACAGTTGTTTCCCATTGATGGCTTAGGGCTATGACAGACATACCCACCAACCTTTAGAAAGCAGTATGACAACCCCGTGTCCTTTCTATTCCAAAAGCTTGTGACCCATTGACGCCCTGGGGACAATGAACCAGCAGTACCAGTGGGAGAAGCCCATGTATGTTAAAGGAACAAAGGCCCGGCTAATGCATTGCCTTTTCTTTTCATATCCTGGTGGGGATACTCTGACCTTCTGCCTGTTGTTTCAAGATGGTGAAAGCACCAGCGGTAAGACACTGACCTCTAGAGCCTTGTCTTCAGTGTCCCAACCCCCATCCCCACCCCCATTCAACATGCAATTTAAACTTGAGAATTGTTGTCACCAAAGTATATGCAAAAAAAATCAGATGATATTTCTTTATGACAAAGTAAAAGGCAATTTAAATAAAAATATGATGTTTAAATAGCCTACTTTCCAATGTTGTAAAGGAGACCATGCAAATTATTAATCAAAGTGCGCCGAGAGGCCCCTCTCTTTTGTGTACAAAGAATCCATCACAATCCAGCACACCTATATGGAATGCATCGATTCCACATGGTGGTATTTGTTCTCCAACACTTTTCATTAAACCTTTGAATGTAGATATAATCGACTTGAATAAGAACAGCTTGCTCTGTGATTTTAAAAATAAAACCTGCTCTTTGAAAGCCAATTTACATCACTGCTGGGTAACTGCAATTTTTCTCATGCCATCAAATGATTAATGGACAACTTAACAGACAAAATCAATTAAAAATAGATACATTTGAAGTAAGCAAAAAATAGCATTTAACACAGTGTCATTGGCAGTTTTTCTGACCTAAAAATAGGTTCATTTATCTTAATTACAAGAAATGAATCCTTTGAAAATATGTGCAAAGGAACAGTTTGAATATTAAGAAAAGAAATGTTTTATTTTAACACAATAGAAGTGTAAAAACATGTATTGTCCACTGACATCAAATAGATATGAAGGGTTCCAATCTTACTTTTTCAACTTCTCCAGATATTGACACTCAAAAAAAGCAAAAAGTAATCTCAGTCATCTTCCACTTTCTATATACCCTCTATCTTTCCCCCCTTTTTCTTCACAAAAGACGGATTTGAGTTGTTCAAGTGATAGCTTGAGTGATGGCCATCTTGGGAAATGAAATATTTGCTGAAACTCTGTGCCCTTGAAAGTTAATTCACAAGAACACAGGAGGTATTGCAGAAACCGTGAAGGATAGAAGTAATGGGTTTTCTATCTTTGTCAACCTTTCTCTTGTTTCTTTGGCTTTACTTTAACATTCATTTAACATTCTGAATACATATTCTGATTAAAAACGAACTTGAAACAAATATTTTTGACTAAACTTGGTTACACAATGCACACATATCGTTAAACAGCTCTAGATTCTGCAGTTAATTGTAGCTATTTTGAGGGACTCTTACTAAAAGTGTCATTCTTTTTTTTTTTCCTGCATTAATGTGGCTCTAGAGCTAAAGCAATTAGCTAGTCAGTTACCAGAAAATCAGCAGTTAATTTTGCTACTGGATTTTTCCATACATTCCACATTTATAGCTTCTCATTCTTAATCAAGTTGGACTTGAATTTATATTGCATGTTTCTCTGCTTACATAAATGGCTTTGACAAATATCGCCGACACGTTATAATTAATTTTTATATGGTAGGAGTAGTAGGATCTGTTGAATCGAATCATTGTGATGACATTATGCTTTCTTACAAAAAATGGAATTTACAGTATGCTGCTGGAAGTCAATTTTTTATGTTATGTGAAGGATGATGAACATTTCCTTTTTGCATGGTTCAGGTTTGGCCAAATGTGCAAGGTGTTACCATGGATCCATGGTATTTGGAGATAATTTTGCTGATTGTTAAATCTAAATCTAAATCTTTACTGGTGTCTGCTATGTTTGTTTACATAAGAATATTTTAAACATTACAACTTTATAAACAGTAAATCAACTCTATATGTGTTACAAATATGTTAGGAAAAAATGTGTCAACAACAGAGGCTTGTACAACATACTAGCTGCCATACAAATGAACTACCATCAGTGAGTCCATTTTATTCTATTTAAATGTAAGTTACAATTTTGAAGCCTCAATTCACCATGAGAGCACCTGGCTATAACGCATCTAAGCTGAGAAAATGACTCTTTCCAGTTCTGTGCAGCACCACAATCAAAAAAATTCACTCAAATGCACATCTCTTCTAATACCTCTCTCATACTAGCCAGTATCGACTGTGCAGTTCTGCTTAGGCTTATGTTTTACTGTAAAAAACATGTATGCAAACCTGGCCAAAGAGTGCTGCTACCTGTGCACAGCAATGCTTTTTAAGAGACTTAATAGGCAAAAGTCAATCTAAAAAAACAACAAACCCAAAACACAAACAAGCTAGTGCAAATCTTGATGACAGTACAGGCGTTGTCACTTTCAAAAGGCACATGTTTGTTTGTTTTTAGTGTTTTATGATATTCCACAGAGGGACATATCAACCATTTATCTAAAAATAATCTTCAATTCCAGGTTTATACTATAAAATCTTGAACAATTGTTTGTATGCACTAAAGGCATGGAGGAAAACAAAACAAAATTATATTTATTGTGGTTGGACCTCAATGATGTTTCACTTCAGACCCATTTTCCCTTTCCAGACAGCCAATTGTAGACCACAGACATGAGTAATTGGCCAAAAGTGTCAGTGGTACATCTAAACCAGCTCTTTGTTTACACTTACTCACTTTTTCAGCTCCTGCAGATGCAACAGCAGCACAGTATTCTAGGACGTAATTGCAAAAGGTGAGAGGGCCAAGGCTCTCAGTGAGGCACATAGGTGGCTCAGAGGTGACTGCAGTCCCTACAGTTTGAAGAGCTGTCTGCTTGAAAGGGAAGTTGACCCAGACAAGACAGGAGCCTCTCTTTGCCTTGTGGAAAGCAAGTGGGAGGGCAAAGGTCACCTCTGTCTGCCGACATAGCATTACTAAGACCTAATAGCAAATTGTCACCATGGAACACACCTCAGCTGCAAAGAGATGTTTCAGGGACAAAGCCAAACACAAGCTCTCCAAGGCTGGACAGTCCTTGCCAATGGGGTTGATTCCAGTGGTATAGTTTGTGGTCTGGTTTTCAGTGGATAAAGGTGTGAAAGGTTCCCAATGCACAGCCCTAGTTCTTTTTATACTGTACTGCATGTTCTTACAGGTCAGAAAAACTCTAAGAATTTTGGTTTAACTTGTGCGTATTTGTTACATTTTATTACTGACTATAGTAATTACCATCCTCACTTTCTGTATTTTTTAAGTCCTTATCACCATTACATATGACTAAACCTCATTTGGATTTGAGAGTCCGAGGACCATATTTGTTGTAAAAGTATATTTAAATCATTGTTTTATTTTACAATTATTTTTCATGCAAAAGACAGATTTTATTGCAGATCCAGATCTATAATTATAGTATATTTGAAGTGTATCTGATAATGGATACAATAGAATTTTAACTACTTTTGCAGTCTTTTTCTTAATACATTTGTTCTTGGATAAAGTGACTCATCATTTGTGAGACATTATTTATATATTTGTTATTGCCAGCATTTCTCAAGTTAAAATTTTGTGTTCACTGTTTGTGGTAGAATGCACGTGAATTTGTATGTTCTACAGATCTTTGTGGAGCTTGTAACGTGTACTATTGCACAGCACGCATTACAAGGTCATCACATTACAAGGCCTGTGACACAATTAGAAAAAAAAAAGTAGATTGGAGACCTCCTGGGACTTTTCTAACTAGTGGTCAATTGTAATGGGGGTTTCAGTGACCCAGGAGTAATTATTTTAACAGCAGTATCATGTTGCTAGTTACTTTATATTGCATTTTTTGCAAGTACAGCAAAATGAAAACAAAATAGCGAATGTTAAACTAACATGTAACACAATTATGTGCAATGGCCTTGTTAGAAAATTTGCAGTCAATTATCTTAAAATGACATTTAATCATGCCAATTAGTTAATGTCAGATTTTGATGCACTGTATATTTTACTAAAACAAATTAATTTCTTATGGAGGAGTAATGTCCACTCCCATTATTCTTGCAGTTTCATTTTCAACAAGTCAAGCACCCACAAAAGAAAAGTAGCTGGGTCTTACAGTGATCTCATGATATTCTGAAACTTGACTGAAGAATTATAAAGAATGAAGAATGCCCTTTTTTTCAACATGACATTCATACCTGCACATAAAAAAACCTGAAAAAAATCAAGTTGAAAAAGCTAGTGTGGTATTACCACAAATTCCTGCACAAACTCTCAGAAAAAAAGTAGCATCATGTTAATCCCCAACTTGAAGTTAATGTAAACTCCAGATAGCTTTTCTCCATCAATACACTGGGAACATGGTACACACTTAAGCAATATTAGGAAGTAATTTGACTTTATGTTATTACACAAAGTTGATCAAGTACAGAAAAATACTTTTTCAGGAGCCAAAATAATCTTTTGTGCAACATTACACACACTTGTGAAGACTGAATAAATCAAGTTGTTGAAAAAAGAGTTACATGTGTTCAACTATGAGATTAAACCCTCAACCTGAATCCTCTTTATATTTGGTTAAATTCCCCTCCACAAAAATTTTAGATTTTTCAGTATTTCAGATTTATAAATACCCCACTGTTTAATCAGATGATAATATCAAAAACAAAAACTAAATGGGCAGCACGGTGGCACGGTGGTTAGCACAGCAAGAAGGTCCTGAGTTCAATCCCACCATCAGGCCGGGGTCTTTCTGTGTGGAGTTTGCATGTTCTCCCCGTGTTTGTGTGAGTTCCCTCCAGGTACTCCGGCTTTCCCCCACAGTCCAAAGTTTGTGGGGATAGGTTAATTGATTAATCCAAATTGCCCATAGGTGTGAATGTGAGCGCGAATGGTTGTCTGTCTCTGTGTGTTAGCCCTGTGACAGACTGGCAACCTGTCAAGGGTGTACCCCGCCTCTCACCCTATGACAGCTGGGATAGACTCCAGCACCCCCCCCGCGACCCTGAAAAGGATAAGCGGAAGCGGATGGATGGATAAAAACTAAATGGTAGAAATAGAAAATTAAATGTAACAGTTTAGAGTTTTTTTTATGAATGTAGTAAGTTTTGTCTTGTCCAGTTTACTGGATATGTACAGTAAAATATATATACTATCCCATACTTGTATGCTATGGTTGAGAACTACTATGGTTGACATTATACATATTGTAACACATTCTGCTGGAACTGCATTTTAGTTATATGTATAGTCACATCACAGAATCTTTCTAGGTTTGACAGCCAACAGACAAAGAGGGAAACCAAGCATATCTTACTTACAGCATAATTAAAGAGAGTCTGTCTGAAAGACTGCTGCAGTTCACAATCACCTGAGCTCTAAGCAGTGCTACTTCACTCATGCGAGCAAAGGTAAAAGATTTTCAAAGAGCAATCACAGAATCACTGAGCACAACAACAGACTGACGTGACAGTCTTGTGAAAACAATGTCACATTGAGAACAACCAATATAAATATGCAACACAGATTTCCCAGCACAGGCAGCCCCACGGAGGGTTTTTGGGATTCTCTAGCTACCTCTATGGAAGTCATGAAACCCCTGTAGCACCCCCAATGATTTTCCATGATTCATTAATATAATTCTCATTTTTTATTGTGTGGATACTATAATTAAAAAAAATAAAATAAAAATAAATAATATTTAGACTAAAACACAAAAATATTTCATTTAACCCACATTGTGGGTGTTGAACTACGCCCACTTAGTTTTTTAGTTTAGCAGGTGCGTGTGTCATAATGGATCATTTTTTACTCCATATTCATGTATGATGCCTCAGTTAAAACCTGGAAATGAGATTTTGCGGAGCTCTACCTGGTTCACTGCTGCATAAAAAAGAAGAACATGCACATCCTATCACCAGCCCTCAAGAGTTGCTCTCCCTAATGAAGCCCTACAAAGATGCATTTATAGGCTTGTAGTGAATTGAAAAGAACATGTTTGAGACTTCCTATCACATCAGTAAGCTGTGACTGTAGTTTTTCTTGTCTGTGCCATTTGAAAAACTACTTGGAAAAACAGCAGTGGGGACTCTTGAACCGGTAACCTAGAACTGCTGGCAGTAAACACTGCCCTTGGACTGTGACAAAATCATCAGTGTCTTTGCATTTTCAAATGACAAATACATATTTTTTGTAGAGGTCTCATGGTAAGCCTTTTATTATTTTCTTTCTTTATACTGTTGCTTTTGGTGGTTGAGAGACAATTTCCTAGGGTCTGTTTATGTAGGTAGGCTCACAAATCTTATGTTTCCTTGTTAGACACAGAAAAAAAAAAACCCTAATTACCACAGTCAGTACTGATATGTGAAGGTGTGTGCGCATCTATGGGTGTGTGTTATGGGTGTAGCAGTAGAGTGTCTAGCATATTAATGGTAAATCTTACATTTCATAACCCACTCATTAAAAGTCAAGCAACCTCAGAGCACCAGTAAAAAACAAACAAAAATAATCTGTGACATTGCCATTGCACACCATACAGAAACCAGTTATGCTGAGCATTGAACAAAGCACAAAAATTAAAAATTATTTATTCCTTTTCCTTTTGCAAACATATCTATCCAGTCTTCAAAGTCAATGTTTATACCAGTTTGAAACAGTGATAGTGCAGAGTTTGTTCTGAGCTAATATAATTTGAGCAAGTAGAGTCAAAGATGAGACTAGGATAAAAAAAACAAAACACACACACAGATACACACAAAGAAAAAGAAAGCCTTCTTTCTCTAACCTGCAACAGGTTAGAGATGAAATGGCTCCTCAAACAGCTATAAGGCAGCAGGGCCTTTTTTCAGGGGCCTTTTTCCTTAGTTAGAACTGATGAGATGCCATCACCATTTCTCCAGACTCCACCATCACTGTGTGCAAAGAGCTTCTGCTGGCGCAGTTCGTCTTGTGGCTTGTCCTGACTCTTGGCCCATCAAGCATTCTCTGATTTTTGCTTTATCTGACCCTGGAGAGCTGTCGTTTACAAACCTTGCCAAGCAAACACTACTTCCATTGCTGATGATAGCCCTGATGCTGGCAGTGGGACTAATGTGTCTGCTTCAACACTACCTCTATCTTTACTACAGATGCCTGACTGTGACTATTGCTAGCAGCGACACTAACTGATGATGGCACCTGTTGCTCATTATGTGATTTCAGAAGTTCTCACTACTCTGCAGTGTTTCTAACTGAAAAGCTGAAGTTTGGGACTCATTTTTCATTATTCATTTTAATCCACAGAATGATGTGAAATTACCTATTATCGCTCTCTAGGTCAATTTTTCACATATTTGAGTTATACCGAGTCAGACCCAGGTCACCAGCATCCACCATTGTATAATTAAATAGCTTAGTAGAAGTCTAAGGAGCTTGGAAAGAAAAGCATCTGGAGTTCTTTAAGTTTCCTTGAAGACGTTTCACCTCTCATCTGGGAAGCTTCTTCAGTTCTAAGAGCAATTGGTGGAGAGTCCCAGATTTTAAGCCCTATGGGGGTGTCCCCAAGAGGGTCATGGACCTCCTATTGATCCTCTACCTAATCACACAAGCCAAGTGGTGAAAATGGGTCTGGGTCACAATCAGCCAAGGTTTCGGGTTAACCCATTGTGAAACCTAGCCCCACCCTATCATGTGATTTACTGAGGCCAAAGGCCCAGAATGTGAGTGGGCATTAAGGCATCTGGGAAGGGATCTCAAAACTGGATTATAGATGGCAGACAGTCGGTGTTGTAAGCAGTGTTGGTCAAGTTACTTAAAAAAGTAATCAGTAACTAATTACTGATTACTTCCCCCAAAAAGTAATCCCGTTACTTTACTGATTACTTATTTTCAAAAGTAATTAATTACTTAGTTACTTAGTTACTTTTTAAAAACACGATTTACAACCTGAATAGGTAATAAAGCAATAGATCTTTCAGCCCAATTCTACTTTTTCTGCATAATCCATCATATAAAATGTAATCAAATGGAAACGTCTCTTTTTAAAACTTGTTTTATTAGTTTTAATCTTTTAACTTTATGCATCAAGCAAAAATTTAATTATATGCAACATTTTCTGACTGGAAGAAATTTGTTAAACATTTAATCCTATTTTCTGCACATTCCAGCACATAAAATAAAATATTTTTTTTGTGTTTACACTCACTCTTTCAAATAAATGCAAGTGAAACACAGCAGAAAATAAATAAAATCAAAGACTAGCGGTCCTGTTGCTCTATTTTCACCTGTAAAGCAGGAGTGGGGTAGGCGGAGGTGTGCCCTGGTGCAGGTGTGCCGCAGCGGTCAGTGGAAGAATCCGCGAGTTTCTCTGTGATTTTCCCATTACGTGGTAGCGTACTCGGTGCTTGCTTGGAAGTTTAGGGGTTTTTTCGCTGTAAAAAGACGTTTTCTTCCCACGCACAACGGATGCTAATGTTTTTGTCACTTTTTACGGAATCAAACTCAAAGTAAGGTCAGTACTTCCACGCTTTAAACGCTGCACGCTCATACTCTCTCCGCACTCGATATATTATCCATTGTTGATCTGCACACAGCTGTTGTCATGAACGTGGCACTCGCTTACCTCATTGTCATGAGACACTCTCGCAAAAAAATCACGGTTTTAGTAACGCAGTAACGCAGCGTGCTTACGGGAAAGTAACAGTAATCTAATTACCTTTTTTGCAATAGTAATCCCTTACTTTACTCGTTACTTGAAAAAAGTAATCGGATTACATCTCTGGTTGTAAGCCACCACCTCTGTTCAAAGATGGTCGCTCACAGTGGACATAGATGGCTTCTTTCACTCCTCTTTCAAACCGTCTGTCTTCTCTGTCCAAATTGTGAACATTGGCATCCTCAAAAGAGTGACCTTTGTCCTTTAGATGCAGGTCACTGAGTGGATGAAAGGTGAAATATCTTCAAGGAACATTAAAGAAGTCCAGATGCTTTTCCTTCCAAGCTCCTTAGACTACAATGACCTGGGTAACTGAGAACCTTCACAGACATATAGCTTAGCAGAAGTGCAGTTGGATTCTCCTAGCGCTTGCATTTTCTTACTGCTTATGAATCCTCCTTAAAGTTTTTCCTTGACCCTATGACATTTCCACCGAGATCAAGGAAAAGAGTTAACTTCTTGTTAATGCAATTCCACAAGAAATGTCATTAATTCTCTAGAGGGCACAAGATACTGCTCAGTGAATAGAGGTGAATGAAGTGAAGGGTAAAAAAATAATTACATCTCCTTTAGACAAAAAGACCCAATTTTTATTTTCACTTCACAAATGTACTATTGATTTTATATTCATTCTATTTTAAAATTGAAATAGAATGATACTGATGTTCTACCTTTTATCTTTCAGGGAAGCCAATTATATAAAACACAAGCATTCTTCTCATAACTGGACATCGCCACTTTGTTCATGTTTCTAAATGATAATTACAACAGATCTTAGAAGCACAGTTCAATTAATATATAAGCTTGTATATGTATAAAAAGCAGCTGGATTTTGTGGTTCACAATGACCGCTGTCAGGTGGCTCTTACTAGTATTTTTCAGCTTCTGCATACAGTATTTGAAGTGTGAGATCAAACTGGTTAACGTGATAATTTGGCTTTGGTGCATAATATCATTAATGGACTAAGAAACTTTCTCAACTTCCACATTGTGTGTGCGTGTGCGCGCGTGTGTGTGTGTGTGTTTTGTTTGTTTCATCAGTCACCTTTGGTCTCAGTGTTGTCTTCCAGGATGGCTGCCCTTATTATACGCCACTGAATGGCATTCTGCCGTCTGGAGAAATCTCAAGCAAAAACTTTGGACTTGTCTGCATTATTAAATATTAAATATTAGCAGAATGTAGAAAACAAACTTGAATGTAATACAGGTCAAACTCATGACTAATTTTAATGCTCCCATTTCATTACAATACTATGTTTTAGCATAAAGTTATTTGTCCATTTATATATTTTCAGCATGTTCAGAATTTTCTCTTTTCAGTTGCTCTCAGTTATTTAGCTTTGTTTATACTTACAGTGCAATTACCTATGGCTACCTTGCCATATAAATAAATTAATAATAATTTAAATAAATTATTGTCACTCAGTTTGTTATGTGCACCTTGTGTGCATCTTATAATTGTTCACACAAGGAATCATTTGGATTGGTTTAATATAAGTCTCTTGTGCTGTAACACCATAAGTGTTACATAAGTTGACACTACATGATGTAACATAAGTATTTTTTCCAGGAGATATAACGTGAAGCTGTAATTACCATCTTCTTTGTATGAGCTGTGACTAAGGATGTAACTCTAAAAACAACACTTCCTATGACATTCTACTGTTTGATTCTCTGCAGTAACCTTGGCAATTTCCTCAATCACAGAAAATTAATTCCAGTCATGCCACTCCCTCCCCTGAGTTGTATCAGGCCCATGCATTGCACTACTGGCCTTGATTCACCCTGAATACCAGCCAAGCCCAACGATTTTCAAGTCCCCAGGCCCCTATTGGTATCTGTCTGCATCCATTCTAGAAATGGGCCAGTCTTTTGTCTGCACACACTTCTTGGCTGCCAGATTGTGACAGATTCAGTCCTTTTTAATTTCCATATTATAAGACAATGTCAAAATACTAGGATTTTCTTACAGTGTTCAAAATATATTGTGGTTTAGAACTTTTATCAAGCCCAAGATGAATTTCAGCACAATGTAAAACAGAAAAAAATAGAAAGAATCTACAGAAATTACAATGTGCAAGGAACAAACAGTAGAGTGCTTCAGCAGTTCATCTCTCTATGGATGGGTCGTGGGGGCAGCAGTCTAAGCATAGAGGGCACAATTCAAAAACCAGTAAGTGCAATGGGTGCATTTGTGCAAATGGCGTGGGAAACTTACTTTAAAGGCACAGATAATCCTGTGCGATATATACACATTTGGGAACTATATATACAGTGCATAAGTTCATTCTGTGATCTTATAGCCTTATTCCAAAATGGTCAATACCATCCCTGCAGTGAAGCGTGGTGGTGGCACCATCGTGCTGTGAGGATGTTTTTCAGCTGCAGGAACTACAGCAATGTACAAAGACAGCCCTGATGATAACCTGCTACAAACTGCTCTGGACCTCAGAATGGGGTGAAGGTTCACCTTCCAACAGAACAACAACCCTGAGCACATTGCCAAGATAACAAAGGAATAGCTTCAGGACCACCCAGTGAATGCTTTTAATTGACCCAGCCAGAGCCTAAACTTGAACTCAAACTAACATCTCTGTACAGATCTGAGCACCATCCAACCTGATGAGCTTGAGAGGTTGTGGAATCTATTTCCTGAATGGATTTTTGTCAGAGAGAAATGATATATGTATGCTCATGAAAAGGAATGGCGACTCGGGGGGTGGGGGTTGAATCTACAGTGGGAGGTTGTCTAAGACCAAAGGCATCTGTCTGGGAGTGGCTGTAATTGGCTGCAGTGTGGCATTGTCTCATTAATATGGAGCCCAGGGGAAGGAGACAGCCAACTTCCTCCCTCTGTGTTTGGTTGTTTGACTGTATCTCCATTGATGCTAAACGCAGTGCTCCCGAGGCACCCCATGCTTGTTGCCTGCTTCGTTAAAACCAAGAAAATGAATATTAATGTTATACAGACTGGAAGTTTCACTAGTAGAAGGGGGTCGTCACTCTAAAAGGCAGTTACTACTGATTTCTGGGTGTACTTAATGGGGTCTATTCAAGAGGGTCCGATCCTGCAGGACTGCATGCTCGATCAACAACAGAGTTCTGCCAACCCTTATTTTCTTGTGGAAAGGGAATCAGCTAATTAATGCACAGGACACGTCTGGTACAAATGGAAAATAATTAATAACACAAAATCTAAAATGAATAACACTAGAAATAGTTTTATGTTCCTATTATTAGCGGACTCCTATTATCTAAAAACAAATATTTGTAATATTTACTTGTATTCATGGTGCAGAGTAAAGTAAAGTGAACAAACTCTAAACTGACAAAACATGGGCAGCAGGAGAAGAAAAACCTTGAACTGAAAAGGCTGTAAATAGTGTGTGGAACCACCACCCTAACATTTATGACAGCTACCACTGCCTGTTCTCAATTTACTTGACACCAGTAACACCAGCAAGCAGACGTGTCAATTAATCCACAGATATTAGTAAACACCCACAGACAGCAGCATTAAACACACTTTCTGCAGCTGACAAACTTGTGAGCACACACATCTGATCAGAAATTGTAGAATCTCTAATAAAAATCTTTCAAAATATGTGCACATGTTTGCAGGGGCATAGATCCTAGTGTTTCATTTTGGGAAGACTCCTTTTGTTCCTTAACAAGCTTGGCTCTGTATACATAAAGCACTGTGCAAAAGTCTTAATCCACCCCTCATTTATTTATACTTCGTTTCCAAGGAGCCAGACTTTCTTGTACTTTTTTTTTTTTTTTTAACAATCATCTTTGAATTATTCAAGAATAAAGGCACCCAACTCAGAGATGAACCTGTGTTGTGTCATTACATAACTGACAACTTAGCAAATAATTTAAAATTGTATCTTCAGGCACTTTGTTACTAGCAGTCTGTGACAAAAGCACAGAATTTGTTCCTATTCATTTTGCTGAATCTATGAAAGATGCCAGAGAAAATATAGTTTGTCAGGCATAAGATAGTATTTTGTTGCAGCAACAAAGTTATTGCTAAAGAGGTATCAAGCAACTTGACATTGTGATCAGTGTGTGTTTAACAAAAAAATAAAGAAAACTAGACAAATGCAGGACAAAGAAGCAGTAGGACAAAAAACTATGTTAGGCTTATCTAAAAGTCATATGCTTAAGAAAAGAAAAATGTCAACCAAAGACTTAAAATGGGATACAATACCTGCTACCAGTGCAGTAAAAGCATACCTGGATAGAAAAGCACACAGTGGAATATTCAGTCATACATTGGCCTCCCCAGAGTCTGCGTCTCAACATTAATGAAGCAATGAAAGATCATATTGAGAGAGCACAGAATGAAAGGCAGCCAACATCCAAATTATTCCTGAAGACTACTTAAAAAATTCAAAGAAAGCTTGCCTAAGGATTTTCAGGTTCAGGTTAAGGCTGTATATTGAGGAATAATAACTAGTGACTTTTGAGCTCACTAATAAAAATTGTATTAAACTGTATAAACTTTGTCCTTTGTGCTGTTTCATGTTTCAGTTCATCTTTGAACCAATTTTCCTGCAAAATGTAAAGAATGAGATGAGTAGCTTAAGACTTTTGCATGGCCAATCACATAGCTGATTAGATTTATACAAATGACACTTATAAAACACAGTAGTTGTTTCCTTGTTTTCTTGATATAAGTTTTATGTCCTAACTGTTTTGAATTCAACAGATCAGAATTTGAAAATGCAAATGTGGAACTCAGAAAATGGAATCCTTTGGTTTTGGGTAAAAGGTCCCTTTGACTAATCAGTTAAGGAAGTCTCAAAATTACCAATTTATTCTTTAAATCTACTGATGAATAAAATTTGTTATATGAAAAGCATTCGAATATTATTAAAAAGTTAATCTGAAAAGAGAGGATCATCTTTTATCATAGTTGTGAATCATTCTGACAGCAGTAGAATAGAAAAAGTCTGAATATACATAGTATTGTTACATAATCAACTATAAACACCTCATTAAGGCAGAGTGAAGAGACTGTCCCAACCTACTAATGTGTCAGTCTCTCAGTAGACTGCTATCTGTTAGCAATGATCTGATGAATTATTAATTATAGAATACATAGAATTCTCACCAGGGAGCTACTCAGTATCCTCACAGCAGACAACCACAGAGGGACATCCAAGGTCAAATAAAAAATAGGTTTCTTTGCCAAATGTATAAGGATAAAGACATTGGAATATACCTGTAATTGGTTTAAAACACTGCAATGTGGAAGGCTCCCTGCCAGCCCTGCGGTCATATTGGCTGCTTTTCCAGTTGAATTTCAGTAGCATTAATAAAACTTCAATTAACCATCAGGGGTCCGTCTTCCAGCTCACCTTCCTAATCTAGTTTGATGGAAGCAGTTAAAGCATCAGTAGAGCCTATTTGTGCCTCTTCCACCTTAGTAGTGAGTAACAGATACTTGTAGTTATATGGGCGACACTGCTTTCAAGCTTTCAAGTGTGGAAGACTGCATCATGTAGTGTCAAACTTTCTTAACCTTTATTCTCTTTAGCTTTTCTAAATAGTTTGGAGCTCTATAAAAACTGCCAGTATAGACCTGGTGTCAAACTGGTTTATAGGATCTCACCCCTGATGGTTAAATTATTTAGGTGCTTTGAAGAGAGGAACCCAACAAGCCTCCCTAATTGATATACCCGCACACAAACACTGACACTGCTGTGAAAGGGTGTGCAGGTCCTCATCACTGCAGATGCCTTTTGGGCCTATTTTCATTCTTCTTTCGGCAAATGGGAGGTTTTTAATGAGCGACCACCCTGTTTCTGCAACATTGTCTGCAGAACAGCTACCCACAGCTGGACTTTGGAGTCTGGAAGACCTTCCATTATGCTTCCTCAGTAAATGAGATGAACTGCAGTAATAGGTTTTCTTTCTGTGCCAGATCAGTTCTCAATTATAGTTTCCTCGTAGTTCTTTTCACACACCATTTGCATCAGTAACAGCACTTTGCTACTCCGCAGTAATGTTTTGTGAAATTATCTTGAAAAAAAAGTTAATTATATTTGTTAAAGAGTATATTATTGATTGCAGTATTAATTCTTTTATTATTATTTTTTTCACTCTCTAGCCTTTCTGAGTTAACATAGCATTCAGCATTTTATTTCTTATTTTTGGTAAGAGAAGCAATTGCACTGGTCTCCTTGTTCAAATATAGAGCTGTGTTGAAGCCCAGCTGTGCCGAGTTTGAATCTTAACTCGACGAAAATACAGTTCATATACTGTTTATGTTTTCTTACTTTTCCATTATCATTATGATTTTAGCAAAATAAGAGTTGTACAGTTTATCTAAAAGTAATTTTGGAAAAACAGGATGTTTACACGTTAGCAGTGGCTGACGTTTAGCTCTATTCAACATATGAATATTAGCTACCTGTGTACACGAATATTAGCTACCTGTGTACAAGCAATATAAGCATTTCAGCAGTCAAGAAAATTCAAAAGGAATATCTGTTTGTATTACAATGTACCTGGTTCTGTTTTTTTCCTACATATTTTATATTTAACCCCAATTAGCTTTCCAGCAGACTCCCAGGAGTTAGCTTCTTTAACATTTTAATGCTCTCCTTTAAACAAAGAGAAGCAAATTGCCACTTTGGGATCCAAATCACAAAGAGTAATTGATATAAGTTTTCAAACTTACCTCAGTATTTACAGCACAAGTGAATGCATACAATATGATAAAATTTAAACCAATTATGAAGTAATTTATGTGGTTTGTTTAATGGTAAAAGCTATATCCATTTGCTAATGCTAACTACCAAGTCTATCATTACTTAGCAATAAAAGCTGCTGGTCAACACAGCACTCTAAATCTTGAGACTGTCTAAAAGAAGTTTAATTTATTGCTCTCGGTGGTAATTGTCATGTTTTTATGTCAGATAATTAATTAATTTTTTAATGGAAACACTCCCTGTCAGTATGTGCATGGAGATAGGAAGTGGGTCTTGCAGATGCCAGTTTGTCAAGTGAGGTAGGGCTGATTTAATGCTCCTTCCATATGCTTAATCATGTAAAACACACAAACACGGTGGTGATTTGTTGGCTGCCAGTCTTCCCCACATTTAGGGTGAGCCAGTGGATAGATCTAGCCAGCTGGATGTTCCAACTCTGCTTTCCCTTTAAAGCTATTAATCCAGGCCAGTCTTCATGCCTTTGCTTTGCAGTTGTTGATGGTAATAATAATGATAATATTCCAGTTTTTCAATTATTTTTTAATTCATTTATCATTCGGCAGTGTCCAAACTCTACATTTTAGTATGTGTAATTACATAGATCAAATCAAATCAAATCAATATACAGCATGTAATGTCCATGAATCGCAGTTTTGAATTTACAATTCTAGATCCCTAAAAAGTGTAAATGTGTATGAGTTATGCACTCAAACGCCATTCTTCTTCACTTATGTAAAGTGCTGTGAAGAGCTGGGTTCAAGAGCCAGATATTTTCAAAATATATTTAGAGACAGAGTATGGCCATGTGGGTGAACCTCTATTTTTCTTGTTGTATCTGTCCTATCTGTCTCTCAGCGATGTATTTATGTCCAAATATATTTTTAAAAGAAACCCAAGCATAATGCACTGCTACTAACTACATTGTGATCTTAATTAACATAATTCACGTGTGTGTGTGTGTGTGTGTGTGTGTGTGTGTGTGTGTGTGTGTGTGTGTATTTAGACTGGAGAAGAAGTATTTAAGCCATTTATTCCAAGATTTGAAAAGGTTAAACTTTTCTGGGATGTGGGTCTAACAAATATCAAACACAGGAAATGTCAAAGTTGGTACCCCTGATCAAATGAAATGTCAGAGACAATACCTCAGCTCAAGCCTTTCCTCACTTGGCCCATCATTCTCACAACATTATATTTTTAGTCAGGTATAAGAGGACTATCTAAATAGGCTTTCTTTCAATGAGCAGACCTATTAGCACCATATTGTTTGAACTCCTGAATGAAACGGGCTGGGGTCCTTTAGCCCACAGCAGAAAGTTAAGGTCATAAAGTAAAATTCTCTTGTACTCTTCTCCGTCCTTTGGCTCCCAGCTCGACTTTCTCCCGTTTCCTCTGCCTGGCACAGAGCCTTGATTCATCCCAGTGTGGACATTCTCCCATGCAGCAACTCTGACTATCAAAACAACAGTCATTAGGCAAATTTGCTTTGGTGCAGGATTACGTTAATTATCATGGAATTATCACTTCATTAAAGCAGGCAGAGATAAATTATCTCTGATGAAACGAATGCAAAATGAGGAAATAATGATCAGGCCCACCAAAAAAAGAGAAAAAAATTAAGAGACTACTTGTCGAAAGAAATCAAGTCGTTGTGTTGCAGAGCGTTGATCCCTAAGAGGCATTGCAGCACAGCACAACATCACAGAGCAAGTGGGGTTTCACAGAGAGGAGTAAGGACCACCCACCCCTTTACCCACTGCAGTCGCATTTCTCTGTTCAGACCTCAACAGAGCCTGCACTTTTCCTTGCAAATTGCAAGTATCATTAATCATGCCAAATACCAGTTTTAATGAATGCCTGCATAAACCCAGTAACATTCTTTGTTTCTGAGGAAAGCCTTTACTTTATTTTGCTGGAACAGGACCAAGATGTGATTTTACATTTATATATTTTATGTGAGTTTATAAAATATAATGACTTTGGTTTTTCTTACATAGCATTTTCAACCCTGGTCAACCACTTTCATATCATTTATTTGCTCACAAAGCAAATTATAATGTTACATTAAAAAAACGTCTGTAATCTTCATTCTTTTTTCACTTACATTTTTTTACCGATAGGTATTTTTTAAGCCAGTGTCCCAAGTATTTTTCTTAAGAACCCCGTTTTTCCATTTTGCAAGACCAGAGTGGTAAACAAAAAGATAAATAAGATCTAAAGCATTGAATTGTCTTGTGTTAAATTGCATTTGTAATATAACCAATTACCTGCTTGTTTCAATTAAATTATTATTTCCACCATGCTCTTTGTAAACAGGAAAAAACATATTTTTTGTTATCCCAGTATTGATGTAAATTACTGCAGCACAAGGACACTGGTTTCTGATTTATAATCATGACAACAATCATATTTCTATGGCAACATTATGCAACAGCAGGAGCCCTGTCATTCCATTGCTTACCAATATCCACTGATGTGCACTGTGTAAGAAATAAAGTGTCCTATTAAAGCTGGTTGAGAGGAATAATGTGTGAGAATAATAAAAGAAAACATTGCCTCAGATTATGTTTGACCTTTTATCTCTTGTTTAATTTATTTGTTCACCCAGTCATAGTTATGCAGGTAAAACAATAGTGATTGCCATTTGTGATGCAGCAGATTTCATTATTAATTTGTTTCTGATTCTTAAGACTGTGTCTGTGAGAGCATTTTGATCGATTGCTGCTCTACAAGGTGGTTTATATTTTGTCAGGAGACAGAAAGAGCAAGACTTTCTTATAATCCTGCCTCAGTTACTGTCTCTAAATGCATTGAAAAACATTCAATAGGCCATTTCCTTCAAAATGTCTGTGTTAGTGAATGTAGACCCTTGTATAAGAACAATGGCCTAACCTGTGGTTGTGTTTCAATAAACATTAGCTATATCCTAATTCCCACTTCCACTACAGTGCTCTCTTATATACTTTGCTGATCAAAGGTCTTGATGAACTGCACCACTTAAGCTGTGATATAGACTTTCCTTAATCCCTTAAGGAGTTCTTAGGCTAGAAGTTCTTATAATGGTGGCACATTGTTCCATGAAAATGCTAGTTTGCGTTGGAAATTGGGGTCCAGGTTTATTAGAATCCATCCTGTTGAGTCTGAGAACAAGTTCCCAAGTGAGTTAGAGAGAGAGGCTAAAGGATCCAGATATTAAGGAGTGGAATTTCTAATACTCACACTTTCTCAAACTGAATCCCTGGAAGCCTTTACTGCCTTCGCACTCCTGCAGTGTTATCACCCAGGCCTTCTATTGTTGAAGCATTCTGGGGTAAAAACTCACACAGGCTACTTATTCTTCATGGGGTCACATTAAACAAAGACACATACTCCTGGGGTTTTCTGTGACTTCTAAAAGCATTGCATTGAGCTGCATTGGTGAGATGAGGTTGAATAGCATTTTCCAAAATGGAAAGTGTGTAATGAACACTGAACTGTGAAAACTGAAGCTCATACACTTAAATGATGCTGCCATTAAGCATGGTGTTTGACAACAAATATATAATAAGTACAATACTGGACATGAACGAGTCTTACAAGAATACTAAACCCAAAGAGGGATCACAGGTGTTGATAAAGCTCCGGCTATTGTATGCGCTACCAGAGAATTGTACCAATACAATACAATCACAGCATGAGCTATACACACTGCTGTGCTGACTATCTTGGTGTCGAGTAGCAAATTACATAAACCACCCACAAGAAATCTGTGAAGATGTATTTGTGATGATACAGCCACAATGGCCAGAGCACACTTTTTCAAGTTTAATGTTTCATTTCAGCCTATATTTAATGTTCTTCTTTAATGTTGAGGACAATTCTGCATCAGACAAATGTACAATAGGCAAAAAAAAAAAAGAGTCCAGTTTCTTCCAGCAGCTGCCTGGAAGCTACACATGTCTGTCGTTGAAGCTGCGGGCTATCCATTTACTTTTGTTGAGAGATTTAAATAACACAGAGAACAATAAGTAGCATGCACTCTACACACCGTTCCAATTTCAGCTCTCGGAGTAATCTCTCATTCTTCTCTTCAAAATGGTGAGATCCATTCAGCCATTTTTATGACTACCTAATGGCATTTATTTGCAGAAGTCCTGTGCAAATATTATGCATATATGTTGTATGCATACTATTTGCATAGTAATAGTAATTCATGTGCATGTTTTTTATTTGTTAATAATTTCCTTTAATCTTTTAGTTGTTGTGAGAAAGACCATTATCAGCCTTGAAGTCCAACATTCTATATTTGCAGTAAAAATAATGAGTAACTCGTGTATCAGATTTGATATATTTTCATCCTTTAGTGGAACTCAGAAAGAAAAAAAAAGTCACAATGTGTGTTAAAGCAGAATTATTCAGGTGGTATATATTGAAAAACAGTGGTTCTTAAATTTCAGCTACCAGGCATTTATCTTCAGTGCTGTTTAATATGTCCCTTTATTTGCTGTGACAGCAGGGGCATACGGCACATCTTTACTCTGGTATTTTGCACAGCTTTTCTTTGGACATTGGCTGCTTTTTCACCCATTTTCTGTCCAGTATTTGTACCCTACCATTTTCAGAGAACTCACTGAACATTGACCTATGAGTCAGTCACCCAATAAAAAGGCACTTAATGTTGTGTCATCTAGAGCTACATAACAGTCAGCAAAGAACCAATTTTAACCAGTTTCATTTTGGTCACTTTGTTACTAGCAGACTGTTGCAAAGTACATTTTCTTCATCTGTATTTAAAAAAATTGTCAAAGATAGCACAAAATGACAAGCATAAAATATCATTTTTGCACCAACAATGTGATTCCCATAAAGTTATTAGCCAGAAACTTGGCATATCTCATCATGGTGTACTGCGTGTCCTTAAAAATGTGAGGAAACTGGACAAGTGGAGGAGAAAAGAATAAGTAGCTGCTTTGAAATGAGCTATCAACAGCAGCAAATTACAAATAAACTGGACTGAAAATATGTGGCACGAGGTCTGACAGAGTCATGTATCCAGATTTTTGGTTCAAATTGTCATCAATATGTACAGAGGAGGTCAGGAGAGTAGTACAACAGTGAGTGCTTACACACATCTGTAAAACACAATAGAGACGTGGTTTGAGACTGCATTTCAGCCAATGGTACTGAGGTTTAAAAAGGTTTTTGTTACATTGTTAATAAGTATAGATTGATTCTGAGAAATTTCATTTCTATCCGTCCATTCAAAAATTGTTATAATTCTCAAAAGCATATAATTGGTACAAAAGGAATAGTAGCTCACAAAAGAGGTAAACAAGGTCACGGTAGAGGAAACAACAGCAACAAACAATAAAGGTTCTGCATTATAAAATATAATATTTGTCTTTATCCTTGAAAGATCTTATTCCCCATTAAGCAGCTCCAGTGTTTTGTTATGAAAGAAATAAGAGTGCATTCCATGCAGTGTCCATTGATTTAGAGTGATTTTCATTATACAGCTGAGGAGGCCTGTTATGTTAATTTCTAGACCTTCCAAAATTAAACTTCTTTGACCAAAGTTATTTAACTTGGTGCACTGATGTATTTGGATACTGACCTCAAAGTGCTACTGTTGATAATGGCCAATTTTCAGAGCTTTATTTAATCCCTAAAGAATGCACGGTGTCTAGTACACAACATGTGCATATACAACATGTTTATCTCCTGGCTGATAAAAAAAAATCTCTCTAATGAGTAAATCACAATTAAAAACTCATAGTGTCAAAGAAAGAAATGAACGAACAACTCCGCTTTGAAATAGCAGAGTTGTTCGTTCTTGCCTTGTGCTCAAGAAATAACTGTCAGCTAAATGGTCAAGAAATTCCCACTGGGCTGGTTTTCAGAAAATAGTTCTTTCCTTGTACCGACACAAAAGAAAAGGCAGAAGGACAAACACAGAGAAATGACACTGAATGAATGTTCAAGATCTTTTCAGCTCTCTTTCTCATCACCTGACACTTTAGTTTAGCATTTTGTAACCAACCCAAAGGTGTCAGAAGAAGTCCAACTCAAAGTGTTGGGTATACTGCAAAACCTAATGTGTGTTCTCATAGTCATTCCCCTTTAGCTTGATGACTGATAAAGAATACAGAGTTTTTCAGGCATGCCCGACGCAAAGATTTATGTGCACACAATGGATGCACTGTTTCCCCTAGTGATAAAACCATGCATAGTTTGTCTAATATGCTGTGTTGCGCATTTGCTCGGGGAAAAAAAGTCTAAAATCAATATGCCATCAGCTATTTAGTAAATTATCAATAAAGCAATTCGAACAGCATTGCAATACGAGTCACAACAAGATAAAAAGAAAGTGTTTGAAAACACTCATTTTATATTTTGTGTAGTTTGTTGTCAAAAGATCACAAGAAACACAAACACAGCTCGTAACACTCAAAATAACAAAGACCTTTTCACTCCTGCAGAGGTTTTTGAAGATATTGCATATATTTGAAAACTAATCTCTTGTCTGCAAGCAAGCAGACAAGAGAATAGTTTTAACCAGGAGAGCTGACATTTGAAGTGACATGCTCCTTTGGTTTTAGCTTTTCACAGCACATTTTGGTCTCACGCTGGACTGCAATCCATCTTTCTGAATTACAGCACCGGAACAATTGATCCAGTCTTTTTAGTCCCCAGTATATTCCTGTAAAAAGCATCATTCCACAGAGACAGAAAACAGATTGAGATGGACTAAAGAAATGGATTCTCAGTTCTTCTTTTAAAATGCTTACGGTGTTTATACCGCTTATGAGCCAATATTCAGAAAACCTGACATTTTCTGTCACTCCAAGAGGACAGAGAGGTCAGAGAATGTACCTGTGCCAGGGTAAAATAAATCATTGCCAAGCATAGAGTTTAGGTCAAACAATCACCCCTCTGATAATGCATGTCCATGGAGAGGCTGGCGAGATTCATTGCTGTGCTCCCTCTGACAATAATAGAGGCTTTCAAAGGCCACAGTCTTTAATTTCTAGTCCCTGCTATCAGGGATTTTACCCTCTAGAGAGGGGGAGGTCAACTGCCCCAGTTCCACAGCCCTAGAGCCGACATCCTGGGCATTAAGGGCTGAGAGAGGTGACTAAGGTCAGGCTGTGATTGCTGCTGGAGATGGCATGCTGTCAGGTCCAGGGGCTCATTGGACCCTTTTTTTTGGGACAAAGAAGCTTTATAGAGCAGCTCCTTGGTCAGTCTTATCAGGGCATCACTAATGGTTATGATATGATCTGTCTAGCATCACTTCCAATTAAAGCTTGCTGGGGGAATGTGGCAGACACTGCTTCCCATGTCAGTGAGGGCTCAGTAGCGCTCTCTGACTGTAGACTATTGTTTGAGCCACTCATTTCAGTGGTGATCAGAGTTTTGTTGTGGCTACCACAAAAGGAAATGGCCACTGGCCAACCCTGTTAGATGTGGTTGTTGTGGGGAGATGGAGAGGGTAATCAGTCTTCTTATTGATACCATGACCAGCCGGCTTCTCATTACGACAAAGGCTAACCTCTCCTATACAATATGAAGCTATAGCAAGAGGTTGTTCTTTTTGTGCAGATAGCAGTACCTTCTGACCAGAAAAATACATCTCTGAGACTACTTATAATTTCTAAAAACTTTCTGGCCTCACACTATAGCCTCTGAGCTGATATCCCATTCTTGGAGCTTGCCACTTTCAAATGACTGTGACTGCAGCAATCCTTAACGGTGGCAAAGGCTGAACTTTAGATCCACAGTGCAGTGCAAGCCAGAATCCATCAAGGACCTCTTATCTACATCCAGGCCTAGGTTGGAAGTTGTGCAGACTTGGTGTGATGACACATATGAGGCTAGATGAACTCGGCTCTGCGCTGATATGAATTTTTTCCTGCGGTGATTATAATCATCTTGCTCAGGTGTGGATTTGGGAAACAAACCATCATCTGTTTGGCAAATGGCCTAGAGAGGATATAAAAATACCCAATTGAGAAAATGCCTAAATACTAATAAAAAAAAAGTAGCACTTTCCTTTTAAGAAAATTAATAGTTTTACATTAATTAAGGTGAAAAAGCTTACTGAAAAACTAAAAAATCTTAACCAGCTCACCTGCTTTTCAGTGGTAGAAAAATTAGAGAAAAGATGTTAACCTTGTGATGTGAATTTTAGTTACATGCCTGATTTAAAAATCTCTTGGCACACTGCAGTGGACAAAAATGAGTGGATTTTCTAATATGCAGACACAATATTTGTGGATGAAGTTACTGAACTAACTAACTAACAAATGTCACCAGTGTTTACATTTTAAGGCATTAAACTTCACATTTGACTAATGTTTTCTTTCTATATATATATATATATATATTTTTTTTTTTTTTTTTCATCAATTTTCTGGTGTTTAAAGATTGCAACAGGTTTCAATATGAGATTTAGCACGTTACCTCAGACATGTTGTCGGCTGTCACCTACTTCAATGGTGAACCTCCACTAGAGGTTAGTGAATAGAATAGATGGTCGTAATGAGGCAAGAGCAGCTGCAAGCCCTTTTGATAGAATGAGGTCACTAGAGCGTGAGCTATCAGTGAGCCTGAATGGGGGTTGGTCAAGGGTGGGTCTCACTCAAAAGAACCGGCGACAAACTATTTTGTATTGAAGGAATGTGAGGCTGCAGGCACTCCTTCTGCTCTTTTTCAACGCATGCCTGTGTTCAAAATAAATCATTTTAATTGATCTCAGATTCCCCCTCTCACCATTTTGCTAAATGATAATTGAAACATTAATAGGATGTTAATAGGATGTGTGTCCTAGTAACCTTTTATATAAATCTTACCCTAATGGAGAATATTCTCCATGACCACCATGAATCAAGAGTAATTAAATATGCATGGAAAAACACTAGTTTGGGAATTTCCTGCATTGCAAATAAGGTTTGACTGAGTGGGATAATGGATTGATGCAGGAGACAAATGTGCTACATATATTTGTTAGAAAATAAAAAAGGATTACTGCAGTATTGTGGCACTGAGCCTGTTTTTCAGGTTAATGCTAATGAGACTGGGTTCTCTAATATGGATTTTAAAATGCATACTTTGCCCTTCAGTTGGAGGCAGGACTGTACCTTTGGTTCAGGCAAGTTTGTTATGGGGACCCAAGGGTCTAAACACTGCTGAAAGGGCATGAGTAATTCATATGAGTGAGGCAGGGCTAGAATAGTGGTTTTGCCCATGAGGAGAGACTTTAGCTGGAAGAAACAAGATCCTCCTTATAGACTAATGGATGTGTTAGCAAGTGTGCTTTCAGACCAGCTTTCATGTTGGCTCCACCAGGGGGTATAGAGGGAATGGCAAATTAATTATAGAAATGAAGCCAACCTCTTTTTCTTATCATAGAGGGCAGCTGTGTGGCATGTGTGTTTCCTCTTGCTTGTTTGCTTCGTTCAGTCGCTACAGTGGCAGAAAGTGTCCTGCTCTGTATCTAATCTCTGCTTCCCTTTATCAATCCATACCGCCTTACTCATGAGAAAGACCTGCTGTCTGCGAGGGAGGTGAAGAGTGGAGCCTTTATTGAGTGAAAATTTCATATAAAGTGTTTCAGACTTGCTGAGAAAGAATCAAGCTTTGTCTTGCTTTTCAACTTATTTCATAGCTTTTACAACCTTCCACTCAAAGTCGACTAATAAATCAATATTTCAAGTGGGATCTAGTGTTTCAGTGACATCATACTGTTGGCTGTGAAAGCACATTACCCACCAGTGGAATGTGAGTCTCGATGACAGCCTTCGTGGTCCTGATCAGCGTCTACGTTGTAGTTTTTTGAGAGACATTTACAGTGTTAAATCTTCTAAAAGTGGCATGTTTGACCCACTGTTGCGGATGAAAGCGCTCTGTCTGAAAGAGACACTAGCACACACACACACACACACACACACACACACACACACACACACACACACACACACTAGCCTCACTTTCTGAAAGATTCCCAAAGGTCTGCTTTGGAAATAATGGGAAAGAACAACAGTGAATGCATGGAATATTAATGAAAGGTTTAAGCCAGCCTCAGCAAAAACTCTTAATATCAAACAGATATCACATATCAAGCAGAAAGGACATGTGTTGATGTGTTATCATGCTGTTTTCAAGAACAGCGTGCTGAAATTCACTTTGTAATACAAAATGTTAATGTATTGTGGAAAGACTGAATTGTCTCATAATAAAGAGCTTGTTGCATTCTCCACTCACCTCCTACACCGGCTTACTTATTACTGATATATTACTGCATGTTGAACATCAGTGTCAAGGATGAACTGAAATTACAACAATTCCTGGCTGAGAAATAAGTTCACATGTCTCTGTTTTTTGTTTCAGTCTGAATATACAAGACTGTGAGAAAAGTGTTGCGCCACCACTCATTTGTTTGTATTTTGATTCCAAGGACACAGACTTCCTTTTAAATTTTTAAGTCATCTTGGGCAATAGTTTTCCAGGCTTTCCAAAAGAATTTTGTTTTTCTGTGGACACTGACCAGTTTGACATATGAATCATTCAAGCATAAAAAAAGAAACCTAAATAGAAAAGATGAACCAGTGGTATGTCCACACATATCAGACTAACTAGCAAAGAACCTATTTTAAATAGATTCTTTAGGTCATTTGCTTCTATCAAAAACTATTGCAAAAACAAAATTTCTTCTCATTTCTTTAGCTGAATCTATGAAAAATGCCAAAAATATCACAGTTTTACAAAAAGCTATTAGCTGAAAACTTGGCACATGTGGGCATGTCCAGTGTGTCCTTAAACCAACTGAGGAAACAGGGCAAGTGGATGACAAAAGAAGAAGTAGCAGGGCTAAAAAGTATCTACAGCAGTATCTGAGAGAGTGACACAGGCCCTGAGAAATGCATCTGGCTCTTCAGTCGAGAAGGGCCAGATGGTCTCAGAAATAGTCTCAGTGGAAGCGTGGCTGTCAAGAAGCTGTTCTTAAGAAAGGGAAACAGGAGAACAGGGTACGGTACACGTACAGTGGAAGCTCTGTCATGGTATTGGGGATCTTGTCAAAATTGATGGAATTCTGAACATAAAGAAGTACTGTCAAATTTGGATCCACCATGCAATACCACCTGGAAAGTTTCTGATTGACAGTGGCTTCATTTTTCAGCATGACAATGATACTGAACACACTGCTGCCAATGCAGTGAATGTATACCTGGATAGAAAAACACACAATGGAACACTATCAGTCACGGACTGGCCTCAGAGCCAGATCTCAACATTATTGAAGCGGTATGGTGTAATCTTGACACAGAAGGAAACAAAAGAAAAGCTTTTGAAAAACTATTCCCAAAGAAATTATGAGAAAGCTCAGCAAAATAAAAAAAGGGGAAGTGGCTCAATCCTTTTGCACAGTACTATACTTATTTAGGCAGCACTGTGATGGATAAATTTCAGCTATCTAACTGCCCCTACACTAAATTTAATCCTAGTGATGACTTGAGAACTTCTTTCAGTACACAAAGACACAATGGTTGTTAAGAAGCAGTGGATTCAAATTTCAGTTCAACCCGAAATTTCCCCGGTGTCGAGTAAAAACAAGAAAACAAAGCAGAGAACATTTAATAGTTTAATTATAAGCTGCTGTATACATTCAGTGATTATTCCGATTTTCATGTTGCCAGAAGCCATGGGTGAGACCAGCAAAACATTCAGCTACAGAGATCTAGTTTGTTGTATGCAATTTGTCCATTTTCATTCATATTTTTCCACATTGTACATAGTTTACTGCAAAGCAACATAAAACCACATTGCTGATGTGCAACACGGTTCTTCCAAGACCTTAGTTCCCTCTCGCATGATTCCACCCAGTCTGTTGTGTGGTGCTCATAGTAAGGGAGAGCCCTGTTTATGCCACTGTGGTCTCAACCTTAGCTTTGAGATCAGGAGAACACAGATGGTACAGGGTGACAGCAGTGCTGAGTAAAGCTAATCTGCACATCACAATGCCCTCATCTGAAGTTGGAAAAGTCTTTTTTTTTTCCACGTGATTGGGCCATATAGGAAAGCCAACCTATTACACAGATAAAATAGGTGGAACCTCGTTACAGCCTGGAGAACACTGGAAGCTGTTCTTCCTCCTTTGATACTAAGATGAAGCAACATCCTGCAATCATTAAGGTTGTGTTTGCATCTTTTTTGGTTTCTTTTGCTATCTCACTCTAAGCTCATTGAACTGACACACTAATGTTGGTGCTGAAATCGCTTTTTTTTTTTTTGTCGTTGTTGTTTTATGTAATTTTTTTTGTCTTTTTACATTTTCTGGTAGCCCACACAGAAACTGGATGGCACAAGAACTGACCAATAAGAAACTCTTTACAACAAGGTAGACTGCAAGTCAACAGTTGCCAGGGATCACACAGTAAACAAAAAAATAATCCAAGTTTTGAACATAAACAAAAAAAAAAAAACCCAAAACAAATCCGGTTCAATATAAAAGCAAAAGACAAATGAACGAAAAGCAAGTTAATTTCAAGTATAACTTACTCATAAAATAACTACACAGCATTAAATATTCTCATTATACATTTTAAATTATTTATAAAATATATTTTGGCATATATGTTTTTTTTTATTTTTGTGTTTGTGTAACAAACGCTACTGTAGCTTCAGTTGAACACCAATGTTTATTCATTTTTTTTCTCTTGAAACAAAACATTAAAGGGATTGTCACATAACAACAGGTTATTAAAAATGATAATAGTAAACCCTATACAGAGTTTCACATAGCAAGACATGAGTGACGATCCCTTCTATCCTAGCCCCATAGTCAAAAGTCAAAAAAAGTACAAGACCAAAGCACAAAGTTCTAATTTGTGCTCCACTGGCTACAATCAAGGTTGGGCACAGGAGATTTCAAAAGCAGAAAGTCTTTTTTTTGTTTCATACAACGCAATTTGATCACAAGTATCTGTCTGTCCCACTTCCTGCAGTCAGAGCAGCTTGGCAGACAATGAGAGTTCAATCAGCTCCATCCGTGATAAAATATAAATACTGTAAGGACCTCACAGTCTGATGACACGAGGATGTCCTCAGGGATATGCAGAGAAAGTTTCTCTTATTTGTCAGGGATAGGAAGACATGAGACCGGGAGGCCTCACCTTCCTTCTCCTGAATGCACTGAAAACTTCTGAAGGAGTAAATTGATGATATTTTTGGATGAATCCTGTGTGTATTTGTTTTTGTTTATTACAGTGACAGAACTCTATACAAAGGAACAAAGAGCGATTTTGGCAGCTAAAACAGACTGCAAAACCAAAGAAGGCAAATATCAGTTCGTGATACAAAAGTAGTTCAAAAGGCATAACTGTACGTATGAACTGGCACCTCAGGTGTCCAAACATGTAAAGTCCTGCTTTGGGTCGAGGGCTGGAGAGCTCCACTGGCCGTGTCCATGCAGTCAGCAGTAACCTGCCTGTCCACTCATCGCAGGCTGATAGAAAGAAATCTGAACAAAAAGCAAACAAGGAAAAAGTACTGCGACTACAACGAAGCCACATCCACTACCTGGGCCTGAGCACACAACTAGCTGCAGCATACATCAGTTTATCTTCAGCCCAGGCTGGTTTTTGAATTTTGTATACTGCAAATGGGTGTGTCTCTCTACTGCCACAGCCAGATTTTCTTCTGTGTATACACAGCTATTGCGGGGTATATATATGTGAGTTTACACTGGATGTGTGTATACATGTTGGTGTGTGTCACAGAGAAGCTTGCTAAAGCACAATGTCCTTCAGGCGCTTGCTGCTGGGGGATTCCTTGTCTCGGCCATCGTGGAGAAGTGTGTTGATCTCCCTTACAGCCGGCTCACTGTCCTTCCCCTCCGGCTGCCGCAGCAGGCTGTGGTTGGCGATTCGCTCTGCGTCACGGCATTTAAGCGTGTTGTAGGCAGATGACGGCTTGGACATTGGGCTCTTCAGGTGCACAGGGGAAGTGATGGGACTGGCCGCCTCCCGCCCATTGCCAGCTTCACGAACAGCCCCTCCATTGGCCTTGGGGCTACACACCTGAGACTCCTGAGTCCGCTTTCCCTTTATGTCTCCTCGTTCCACATCTTCAGACCCATCCTTGCCAAAGGTGGCAAAAGTCCTCTTTGTTGTGCCATCCTCATAGTGTGGCACGTCCACTGTGGTCGCCTCGATAGACAAAGCGATGACGTTACGAGCGTGCTCGGGTGACTTGGCGCGTGCTGGGACTGTAACGCGAGGCATCCAGCAGCGGTCAGAGTGGCCTAGGATCCGACACTCATCTTGGCAGTGAAAGCCCTCACTGGGATCTGTGGGGAAATAAAGAGACAACCTAATTGTTATATTTGTTCTTAAAGTTAATTGATTTTCGTCTTTATTCTGATAATCCCCTTATGATTTAAGTATGTCAGAATTGACTTGAAAAACACATGAAAACTCAGTTTAAAAATACAAAGTTAAGCATTACTAAATGATTTTTTTGCAATCTACATGAGCTCAATATTACACTCCCTTTAACACTACTCCATGATAACTAGGGCTGGATGTTAGGGGCACGTCTAATATGCCAATTAAATTATGAATTGTTAAATCAAAAGTCCATTTGCAGCTGTTGTATAATTGAGTTTTCTGTAGCAACATTAGATGAAAGGCAGGTTTAAACATTGCAATCAGATATCTCACAAAGACACCAGACGAGTTGCGGTGCCGCTGCACGGTTCATATCTCTCTCCCTCTTTGTTTCTGTCATCTGGCGCCGGGTTATAAATATGTAATGATGTTTAACGCTGAAGTGAAAAAAAGATTTGTCTGAGTCTGTATAACTGCATCTTCTGCATTTTGTTGTGTTGATGGAAAAACATTTAAGAACATTTCTGCATCATTATAACAACAAAAGGAGCCGAAGTCTCTCAAACTCAAATGCTTTAATTCTTGTTTGTTCTTTAACAGTCCAAAGAGCAGTACTCAGAAATCTCATGTACACATAATTTTGTTTGTCCTCTGTCAATTTCATTTAGAAAATGTTCATGGTGTCACATTTCTAGCTTTAGCACCAGAACGTTGATATTTTTTGGAAAATTTCAAACAAAACTCATTTTTCCTAAATCTCGATATGAAACCAAACCCCCCACCTGCTTCTTAGGAAGGAACCTGCCACACACATGCACAGTGACATATTTCTTTTCTCCCCTACTGCTTGTTTTACTCTAAGCAAGAGCCATCCTACTTTTCAGAGGCCCAAGGTGACAAGAAGGGATCGTGAGAGGGATTGCGATCGACCCAAATGCATACACTTACATCTGGCAATCGCAGCTTGACAGATCACCTAATTAAAATCACTAATGATCTGTTTTTCTCTCTTCTTTTCTGTACTCATGAGAGGCACCTCTGCTAAGGCCCCGGGGATCGATATTTAAAGACTGGAGACAGGCTTTTCAGGAGCAGATATGCCAGAGTTGTCTCTCATAAAGTATAATCTGATGAGACTGACAGATATGACCGGTTACCATGTCATGGAATAACTGAATGAGTATGTTAGGGATATCATGAGCTGTCTTAAAATTGTGAAGGAATCATCGCCTATGGGCACCGAAATCGCAAGCCATGAGTTACCAATGTCCATATGACAGAAGAGGATTTCTCTCATCATGTCTGTCTAATTGTGCACAGGCTGACATGCACTAACATGACATTCTCTCAAATGAATGTGGATAACGAAATCCCGTTGTCTTTGTTAGAACCATCTGAACTATACTTCACAGTAACAATTTAAGTACACACAATTTAATAATATGTAAAATGCATTTTTGAATTATTATTACGCAATACTATCCAAATTATACGTAACAGGCATAATGAGGCTGCTTTATTTAATTACCATACATCTAAGCTCATTTGATGAGGCCAAGAAGCAATAATGTGTGAAAACTGAATATTTCCCACTAGTTATAGTCCTGCATCTATGGAAATTACAATGAATGCTGATTGGTCCAAGAAACCGCAATGGCAGCAATCAGGGAGACAAAAGGCATTGAGTTGGGGGTTTTGTTTAAACATATCCAATCAGGATGTAATAATGCAATCACAACAGAAAGGTTTTTTTCCCAGGTACCAAGAACATAATAGAGGATGATGAATAGAAAAATAAATAAACATAAAAAAAGCACCATTTCAAAGCCTTTTTAGACCCGCGTAACTGCTTTACCTGTAACGGCACTTTAAAAAGCATTTTTTAAATTATTTTTATTTTGATTGCTAAAATATTTTAAAAAGGGGAAAATTAAAAGACGTATTAGGGCGTTTTTTTTTTTTAAGCTCGAAGAGGCAATGTAAAGCATATTTAGAAAGATAATTGTTCACATGAGCATTTAGTGCTCTTATTGAAAACTTTTGTTTTACATTCATTCAAAAGTTGAGCTCTATATTTAGCAATCTGAAATCTCACCAAAATTCTTGTTTGGCATGTTTGACAAAGTAGATCTTTTGCTGCATTGATTAAAAATTTACAAGTATCTCGGTAATGAATTCAATTTCCTCTAAACACTTTGGCTTATTTCTATAGCCTAAAGCACTTTCTAAGGCGTGAAAAGCCTTGAGGCACAAAGAAACATACACAAGTTGTATGCTCTCTACTGCGCCGTGCGTGCAAATGCAGTGAATGCCATTTCTCTCCTTTCCTTTAGGGGTCTATGAGCGAGCAACTGGGTTGTAAATGACATTGTTATGAAAGCCAAGTGCTATTAACACTCACACATCCTGCCTTTCCTCGCAGCTTCATAAAACGCAGATGTTGCTCTAAAAGGCCCCAAAAACTGGAGGAGACAAAATTTAAATGAAAAAAGTGACAGGCCATCGACCTTTAACAAAACGTAATCTCCTCCCATTAAAAGATAAGAAAAAAACAAGCTTGTGTATGGTAGGAGATGAATTAAAGGCTTTTACAGCACTGCTTAGATTTAGAAGTCAACAAGTACAGAAGAGAAGACAGTAAAGGCCCTCCTGCTGTGCATGTGTATTCAAAGTTATCAGGAAAATAAGCTTGCCAATCAGCTCCAGGAACAGATTTAGAGTACAGAACAGAGAAGGATGTCATTGGGAGCATTTCCGATCCACAAAATTAATTACGAAGGGAGCTCCACCAGGAGGTTCAGGCTGGGCTGCATCTTTTTGTGTGTGTGTGTGTGTGTGTGTGTGTGTGTGTGTGTGTGTGTGTGTGTGTGTGTTTTGTTCATTTAAAATATTGTGCAATATAATGGTAATAAAGTACAAATCTAATCATGTATCAAGATCACAACACTACTATTATATCAAACATGCTGCACTCTAATGTTGACTCCAAGGTAGTAGAAAGGACTTTATATATAGAATTGAAAATATGAAATAAAAAAAAAAACATGTGCAAAACCTAAAGTCTCCTGATAGTGCTCCATGTTTTTTCTGTTTGTAGTTATAGCACCAATTTGCATCAACACAGGGTGAAAAACACATGTTTCCTTCCATTTCATCTTGCATCTGTTACCTGCCGGCAGCCGATTCTGTCCTGTCTATTTGACTCAATCAGATGAAGGTGTCTGAACTTCAGCTTACAGCAGACAGATCTTCAGTTTCAGCGAGGGAATCCCACATCCTGACAAGCTCATTGCTCAGTTTACCCTTGTGCACTGCGTATAATGATCCCTTCATGTTATGCAGCTGCAGGTGCTATTTGTTTGTTGCTAATGTAGCAAGAAAAGAAGAATCAGCAAAAAGACTAAAATCCACTGACACAAAAGGGAAGGGATGCGTTCACTGAGCGAGACGCCTCCCTGTATAATTCCCTGAGCTTTCGCCAGCTATTCTGCGTCCTGTTTGGCTGTACGCACAGAGCCTGACTTGGAAAACGCAAACGCTTATCCCTCCAAAAGTAGCGCACACAGCCTCAAGGTAGAAAATGATGATGTAATCCTGTAAAATCAGCGTAAGCAGCGGCAAAGCAGAGAATACCAGTTTGGAGGGCCAGAGACAGGGTTGAGTAGATATGAACCAGATTCAGGTGACAAAATCATAATTCTGTATTTCTTAGTTTGACTACCACAAGACAACTGGGAATTGCAGTATGACACGATTCAGTCAGTTTGGTTTTACAGGATGATAAACCCTAAAAAGAATTATGAACGGCAGTGCAGTAACAGCAGTATGGTATGATAAATCATCTTACTAAGAGTGCCACTTGTGGCTTAAACTACTTTTGTTTGTACTTCCTCTATATGCTGACATTTTTGATGCAGAAGAAACAATGCATTTCAAGTGATGGTCTTATGAAAACAGATGCTACTCAACAGACATCCAGACAGTATCACAGCTTCCTGTGATGTAACTGTTATGAAAGGAAATAATGTCGACTAATTTAAACCTCGCTATGCTTTACTTATGGCCTCCACAGACTTTACCAATTCCCTTTGATTTCTTTTGCTTGTTTTTCTGTTGTTACCTTATTGTCTTTGATATTAATCCCCATTAAATATTCAGTAACAACGCTACCAAATAGTCTGAAAAGATCAAACAGCACACAACAACACTGCCATTATGCTACGTGCCCCTTTTCATTTCTGGTTGAGAGTACAGGTGTAAAATCCCAAAATCGACTCATAAGTTATAAACATGATCGAAGCCCTAAGGAGTCAAAATTTCTTGTCGTGTGTGTGTGTTTTCATTTAAAGCTTTTCATTTGCAGCTAAAATGTCCACCTTTCTGGTCTCATCTTGGTATGCCACAGTATCTTTAACAATGAGAGGGCTGTTTTCTAATTGCTCTCCATATTAATTTTCCATCCTGGCAGTCACATGGCAAAGCATGATTAAATCTAAATTGTTACTACAGAGTCTTGATGGAGCCTGTAATGCAAAAGCTGATGAAAGTATCACAAGGGAGAGAAAAAAATACTGCACGAACAGAAAAGACGGTGCCTGTCTGTGGTTGGTTAGTGCTCAGAGTTCAAAATATGCTCAAGAACTAACAGGTTTGGTTCTCTCCGATTCTAACACAACAAATAGAGCTTAACATCTAGTCTGTCCTAACTACAGCAAAGGACAGTTCTACGGCCAGCTGAGGCTGAGGCTTGGCCAAGCAGCCTCCTACACTACTCACAAGGGAGAGTCCAAGCACTGCTGTCATCCCAGCCAGCCAATTCAGTCTGTGGGCCATAAATCAGCCTTGAGGCTTGGCTCCTGCGGGAGCAGCAAGATGGAGTGTGATGGTCTTGTTTTTACAAACAGTAGAGGGGCACCCTTACTGCGCCACGTAAGCCATCATTCTCTGCACAGCATCGAGTCCTCTCCTTCTCCCTACAGCATCTGGTTCAGTCACATCAAGCTATCCCCCCCCACCCCCCGAAACCGTCTAATTCATCCCTCACAGCTCCCTGCACAAGGCCATCCTTTATGCGTCCCCTCCTTTTGTCTTGCTCTTTCATCTAATCAGTTCTACTGTCTCATATACGTTGATGTAATTAAATGAATCCTTCACCCAAAAACCTTTCTCTAATTTCTGCCTATCTGTTCAGAATTCCTTCAGTTCTGCCGGTCAAATATTAATTGTCAAGAAAATTAGACACACTGTGTGGCCTTGTTAGTACTGTCTTATGACTGTCGAAGCCTGGGGTTCATAGGGCCGTCGTTCTATTTCTGAGCATTAGTAGCAGTCAATTTATCAAGAACACATTCACTGCCTAATACATCCCGCGCTGCACTGAGTGTCTGACAGCTTGTCACTACTACCAGGCCTACTTATGTCTTCCCAAAAACCTGATGTAAAATGGCAAGTTAACTTCATTTTCAGCCAGTCTTACACTTTCTTTTCTTTGGAAATGCTTGTCAATAATTGTTCTAAATGCTAGCAACAGTACGTGCCAAATTCTGCAAATTTTTACTTCCACCGTATGCTCACTTCCCTTGCTGCTGGCCCATCCAGCAAAGCTAGAGCTTTCTATAATGGGTATGGGTATAAAGAATGAATTTCCAAAGTGGTGTTGACAAACAATGCACTAGCCTCTAAATTGGTACAAACGGCATCTGTTTAACAGCTGTGTAACAGCAGCGGGATGAAAAAAGTGATCGCTATGCTGTTTTATAAATCACTATGTCATCGCAGAGCAGTGTTTTGTTCAAAAGCAGGACCACTAGCCAATGGACTGCTTGATGTAGTGGAAACGATGTGAACTGGTTGTCATTATGACATACGTGGGTGGGCTGGTTTCCATGCCCTGGCAACAAATACTATTTTGCTGAGAGAATTGTCTCACCTTATTGTGGCCTACTCCTACCATAGCTGGCTCCTAGAGGTTGCAGTGTCTCAGGAACAGTTTTAAAGGCTCTGAAAGTATTAACCTTGGCTCGGGTCATGACATAAAGAACATTTGAAGGGGCATGATTTACAGTGTTCAGGTCTTGTTTGAACAGACATCAGAATTTATGCCCTGGTTTTCATATATTACATGAGCCAGTGACCATTTAACTCTCTCAACAGGCACTCTGGACTAGATTTAACCCAGACAGAAGGGCATAAAGAGCTAAGCCTAGTTGTACACAGCTGTACTGTGTTAAAGAGGCAGTAAAAAGATTCTTAACACAGGCTCCATCACCAGAACAATACACTTACATGTTCACAGAATTCCATAAAAAGAAGGCCAGGATCGTGTCTGGCAGAAAAGTACCCCACTCTTCAGCCACAGTGCCAATTCATACAACATATGATGACACTAAGTGAACACTAAAATTCATATCATTATGATATCCATATCCCAAAATTATTCTGTTCAGGTTTTGCTGTTTTAATCAATCCACCATCCTTAGGGCTAATTGGCATTATTGTTAAAGAACTATATAAATAAATAAATACAGCACTTGGACTTTAAAATTCCAGTTGCATTTCAGATACTGAAAGGTTACTGAAAGCAGATTGGATTTTAATTATATATTTCCCTAATTCTGTACAGTGAACAGATGATAAAAAAATTTGTACTATACACGTGGTTCTTCTTCTGCGAGATAATGATGCCAACCATAACACTGTCATAGGAAAAAAGAAATCAGCTTAATAACTTTAGTGAAGTAAATTGGATAATTTTGTGGACATATAACTTTCCCAAGGAAAAAAAAACAGAAAAACTAATCAGGGATATAATTCGGTGATGAATTTCATCAGAGAAATTTCATCTCTGGATTAGAAGTGTTTTAAATGGATGATTATTTTAAAATATATAAAAATGCAATTAAAGTCGAAATTAATCTTAAACTTGGGCTCATCTCATTCACATAATTTGATGTATTTCCAATTGAAAAAGCATTTGGTGGCAGGGGGAGCTCAAGCATGAAGGAATCTTTCAAAGGTGCCAGCAACAAAACTGCAGTTTTCCTTAATTGGAAAAGCACTGTAAAGCATTTAAAAAGCTTCACTTTATTATTACCATATTTTTCTATTACCAAGAGAAATTGTAAGAATTGTTAGTATGTACTATTCTCAGTTCTTTTGGATCCCGACTTTCAAAAAGCAGGTAGCATGATTCAGAATTACAATATTTGTGTTTGTTTTTTTTTAACTTACAAACAAGAAGCAACGCAATCCAAATGAATGATTAAAAGATCTCTTTGTAAAGCGACTGCATCGGCAAGTGTATGCATTTAAATAGAGTGTTTTACCATGACGTGATGCACTTTGCAAAAATCGCACGGCGAATTTTGGCCTTGTAAAGTCTGAGCAGCTAAATTGCTCTTCTAATGACGAGCTTCAAATTAACCTGTACTCAGGCGCTGAATGCCCCCAACAACAATATAATACGCCCCTCAAACTCAGCACAGCAGGCTGCCAGCGTCCCTGTTGCAAACTGCCCACTCCACAATGCCAGCCAGCCAGACCGCCTGCCTGCCTGCCTCTGTCTGCTTGGCTCGTTTCCCCTACAATACATCTGCAGAGGACATCTTTAAATACACTGGAACAAATGCAGCATTTCTGTGTTTAAGCTTGACCGAGCTAGCGAGCTAATTTGCTCCTACACCCTTGAGTCTGGGAGAAGCAAAGGGGCACACTCTTAAATTACATCAATGAATGGGGTTGGAGCATAGATGAAAGCTACTGTACGTGGTGAGTGGGGATGGAGAGGAGAAAGAGAGTTGGAGAGTCGGCTTAAGGATAGAAGCACTCTGGACTATTATTATATTTTGTCCAATCTGTAAGGTAAAAACAGATGTCACTGCGATCTATGGCTGACAATTAAATATTCTTCAAGGAAACCAAAATATCAGTCTAATAAAAAAGTAATGGTTCCACGTAAGAGAAAAGATAAAGCGCTAATGTCAAGGTAATAGTACACTGCAAAACAGAAAACATTGCTTTGTGTGCTATGGGGCTTTTAGTGAATAGGAAGTCCAATTCATTTCTTTTTTCACAAATATCAAGGATTCTAACTCTATTTTTATTTACTTATTATTGTTATTATTTTCGGTGCAAACATTTCTCACAGTGAGAAAAGATTACTGTTTCACCTCTTAAGTGTTATTTCTTTTAGCCATCTGAAATGCCCCCTATCCTTCAACACTTGTCAATGTATCCAAACAACTGGGGATGGCACACCGGGCAGAAAACCAATATCTTGGATTTCCTCTCCCTCTGTGAGCTTCTGCTTTGCCTCAAAAGACTGGCCTTACATAATTAATATAAAGTGAACTTGACTGAATGTGAAGCCACATTACGCTAGCCAGGACTGTTTTATATTCCATTTTATCTTGTCATAGAAGTACCAGCATGATTCCTGCTCTCTCATGTTCTTGTGTTTTCAAATTTTTCCTTCCTTTAAAAAAAAAAGGAAGAAAGGAAAAAAAACACATTTTGCAAAATAGGACAGTATGTAGTGTTATGGGCAGGTTATTAATACAGTAAGAGGAGGTGGGTCACCACGGAGAAAAGCAGGTCACGACTTGGGAAAAAAAACAAATAAAAAAAATAATTACACAATTTTCTCCACCTGGATCGTCAACATCACTTAGCAGCAAATAAAAGAAATAAGACAAACACAGCAAGGTCTCCACTGTGTTGAGATGCATTAGATTTCCACCTACTGGGTAGAGGAAACGCACGAAGGAGGCCTTCTAACACTTTCTAATGCACTTCCATTTCTCTGTCACAAAGGCCAATCTGTTTGGCATCTGGGAGGCATTCTGATTCTCTCCCAGGTTCTCCATTATCCACCACAGTGAGCTTTGCACCATGATACCACTTAATATAAGACAGTCAGAACCAATGTCTGTAGCATTAGCCACCCACCCAGTGCTACACTGTATAGAGGAGTGACACTGGTGAGGCAGTCCACGAGGAAAGCTACAGCTTGTATCTAAGACACAGATTGAAATGGAGGTGGAAGACTGGCCTGAAGAAAAGAGAAAGAGCTAATAAGCACATCTTTTCTGATTTAAGGAACATGACTATAGCATACATAAGGATGATAGCAGGGGCCTGACACAGTGCTAGTAATTGGATTTCTCAGCCCCTGTGCCCACTCATGATAACATGCTGAGCTGTGACATGAAAAGTCCTTATGTGTGGCAAGAGAGCAAGGTGCAGCAGAGTGGAAGTGACAGGTGTCAAAGATCCAATTCCCCTGCTCCTCTCCATCTTTGAGTTCCTTTTCTCTAGAGACAGCTGAGGAACAACTTGCCCTGTGGTAAAGCCAAACACCAAGCTTGACATTCAGTTGCAAATCCAAGGTAGTTAAACCTATGTAAAGTGGAACAGAGGGGAAGGAGGGGGAGGAAGGGTGGTATTAGTGGGGGGTCTCTAAGCACTGTGGGTATAAGAGGTCATGGCCTGATTGCTTGCTTTATTTATTTTCTGATGCTGATGTGAGCTGAATACAGACGAGCACTGGATTTCTAAGATGAGCTGGAGAACACACAAAGGAGCCTGAGACCCCCCGCTGCATCTCGGGTGGTCGTGCAGTATACGGCCGTGGTCCCCTCGCTGTCCTCTCCGTGCATTCGGAACTCATCCTTAACGAGGACCGCATGAGAAGAGGCACATCACTAAAAAAAGCCATTCTGGGACATTCCTGTCTGCCATTAAACATAACAACCGACCTCTCTCATTACCTTTTATCCTCCCCTTTAAAGAGGTGGGGTACAGAGTGGTATAAAAACTCAAATTTGGCTGCCAAGATGCAGCCACTGAGCGAATTTTCTCTCTCATTCAATTATACATAAAAGGAACAACATAAAAAAACCTCCTGGAATTTATCACAAGCATTTTTCTTTATATTATAAACCCTATCTCTGAAACTAAGCAGATTAATGTTAACAGTTACTCCAGTATTTACATGTTTCGCGCTAACCTGATTTTACATAATATACTAATGTGAAATGATAATTAGGTTAATGCCCAGAAAGATATGTGGTAGCCTTAAGGAAATATCTTATTAGCGGCACAATACAAAAATAGAGGGCCTTTGTGACTGTTTTTTTTTTTTATAATGCTGATAAATTTACTTAATTTGATTATCCACCACCACCAGCTACACCACAACGGAGAAACACCGCTCTGAGTCAGTTCAGTTCTTGACCTTTCTCACCAGTGAACTAAGTCCAAGCAGAGTGAATCCAGGGTGTGCATGCCAGAGTAACTCAGATTAAATTCAATGTGATGTTCAGGTTATGTGCTCTAAAATTTGATCCTCACTCAGCGCAGAAGACCCCTTTAAGATAAGCAGTAATATATGCTTTTTTAATCTGAATGACTAAAATTACTAAGGTGCGTGTTAATTCACTAAGTCAGAAATAAACAGAGCACAGAGGATTATGAAGACGTGTCGAAAGACAAAATGCCTGCAAGGCATTGTGGAACCTGGTGGCCAAGAAGGGGCTGGGGGATCCACACATATCTCAGCAACTTCCCCCTCTCCATTACTCTGATCTCCCTCTTTCATCAATAGTTTATATTCAGGGCTACTAGCAGCCGCACAGTACCTACCACTGTTGAGGCTGACTCAAAATGTTCAATTACAACACACTGAGCTCATCTCTGCAAGGTCATCTCGGGGACAGAGAGGGGAACACTGACACTAATTGGTAAATGAAAGATAGTAATGATAGTGCTGGTTTTCTATGACTTCCCTTTAACCTCTGCTTAACTACTTTTAGAGTACAAATCCAGTGCGCACAATCTTCTGTGTTGTTTTACAGTATATGCAAAGTCTCGAGAAGAGAAATCCTGCATTTCTAAAAGTAAAATGTTACAGAATAAATCATTCTCGCTGAATATACATGAGGAGAGCAAACTATGGAAATATTATGGCACTCTGCCTGAGGTAGTAACCTTTTGTTGCCACGACCGAGAAGGACGACATAACTTTACATATTACCACTACATATTCCATCTGAGCTATAATATTGTCAGGAGAAAGAAGGTGATGAGAACTAAGATAAAAATCAGGATGGAGAAGACAAAGGCATCGGGGGTAGACAGTGAAATGAAAGAAAAATAAAACAGATGAAATCTCAAATGGATTAAGGAGGATGGAAGTGCAGTGTTTTTTTCCCACAGAAAGGAAGTAATAGGGGTTAAAAAAAGAAATGCACATCGCTGCAGCACAGGAGACCCCCCCTCTCTCTCTTCCTCCCTTACCCCAGCTGCAGTGATAAATGTCTCTTTGTATTCTGGACAGAAAACTGCGGGCTACAATGTACTTGTCAAAAGACAGCTGATTTTCCCCTTAAACAGAGCAGAATATATTCTTAATCTTTCCTTTCACACAGGGAGAAGATAAAAGAAAGGCCTCGTGCCAAGACACTTAAAGCCCAGAAAATCTCCCTCCATTCACTACACGTTTGTGTGGCGCGCAGTTATGAATGTGTTCCTGTGTGTACAATATACGTGTTTGCAGCAGCAGGTGTAGATATAGCATGTGCAACTGCATGCTATTTGTACTTTTCCTAAATTTCTCAGCATCCTTAATCCCCGCAGTGAAGCCATAGTTCCACTATGAGGGCTCCTAAATGGAAGTCAGTGCTACAGGTAATGGAGCTGATTATAGCTATCTGGGCTATGGGCCGGCTGCCAGACTCTGCCCTGCCTGGAGGGAGCACAGGCCGCCTGGTGTCTGATATCCTGGGATCCCTGTAATACAAGCCTTGCTTTGGCAGTCACTCTGTGACTATCCTGCCCACTTCCAGCCACACATCAAGGCTCCTTTGAGTTTGTCTATGTGTATAGTATGTCCTCATCAGGCTGTTTACTCAACAAAGTATCAGACTGGAGTCATACAATTTCAGCAGCAAAGCTGTGGTAAGTCATGCTTTCAAAGGACTTTTGTGGGCTCATGATAGGACCTCATGTTGTCAACAGAGGATCAGGCTCTGCTGCAGAATTATAGTATCAGCTGTTTTCTAAACAAAGTGTAGAATGCTTCCGGTATCGAACTTACTCAAACAAACTGCATTCCCGACACAACACACAACAATGGCTAATCAGCTGGGAATGCATCCCCCCCAACATAAACCTTTCAGCTGACCAGCAGCCAGTAGGGTTAACACAGTAATCCCTCGCCCTTATTTCCACTAAATTTCACAATAAGGATATTTACCGCAGTGCTGGGCATCAAGTGTTAAAACATGGTATGCTAGTCCCATTAATTTATCATTGCAAGTGAGACAGCACGGTGCAACAGGTCCTTACATTTAAGTAAATGAAAAAAAACATCAATGATCACAACAAAAGACTAAAAATGCTTAAAGTTCCTTAAGTATAAAACATACTCTGTCATACTATGAGTGGTATAAATGGCGGTCCACTTCTATTTTATGACATGACAGTGCCATGATTAAGACTTGGTTAATCAAAAATGTGACTTGTGCCTTGGTATTTCTTTGTGATGCACTTTGTGATCTTTGTCTTGAAAGGTGCTATAGAAATAAACTTTTACTTTACTTTACTTGGGGAGGTTTAGTCATCAAATCCCTGGGGGGCACTTTGTCATAATGTCTTTACGTCTACCACAACAATCACTTGGAAAGGTTTTTTAAAAAAGGCCTCTTTGTTAAATATTAATATTAACAGCTCTACTCTCTACAGATTTTGCTGCTCTAAAGTAAAATCGCTTATTTTCCTGACAAATTTCCATAACATCTCGAGAGCTTTGTCAGCGGTCAGTTGTTGAAATGTCACCGTTGCCCTTGTGAAGAAGTGACAATAACTTTTACTTTGCAGGTAACTCTTTACAAAAACACGCAGCAACCATGGAAATTGGAAACTGAGTACATTTAAAGGATATGTAAATGAGTGCATTTCAAGGAGAAATTACATTTTGCATTTGTTGCATTATACTGTGGCGGGGGTTGTGGGTGAAACGTGCAAAGAGGGCTCTTTGTTTTGCTGAGTTGACTTTACATGAAAATAAGGTGAGATAGTGATCACCCAACCCCTTGGGAGAAAATCACAAAAACGTGTCAAAATAAAGATACAACAATAAGCTAAAACATCAAAAAAAAAAAAAAAAAACCCTCCAAAGCACTCTATTTTTATGTAAAAATTAAATGCCTTTATTCTCAAGGCCTTAGAGGTTTTTTTTTTATTTTAGCTTATGTGCCCCTTACAAAGAGCACCACAAATGGATGTTTTTTAAATCCAGGAAGGATTCAATTCACTTCTAAAGATACTGAAAAAGATAAATGAAAAAATGGGTGTTATCTTAATTTTTAATATTATTATTACATCGTAGAAACAACAAAAAGTGACGTAATGAGCGGAGTGTTGATGTGACCCTCGAGAAAGATCGAAGGTGTGAAATGTTTTAATTCTAGTTATATAATTATAAAATGATTAATCATACTTAATAACATCAAATCGATCAATTGGCAATTGAGTTTTTACAATTATATTTCATTTTAGCACAAATGAGGCTGCAGTTGTTTAGTCATACAGCCCCCTGTTTTAACACAGTGTTTAAAATGGCTTGCATTGCAGGAGAGGTTATGGCATGTGGTGATCTCAGAGAATTATAAAGACAATATTGCGGCTGTAAAAATGGCTGCTGCCTCGGTTCCTCAAACAAGGACCAGAATCAGTGAGAGCCACAAAAAAGCAGGTAGACTGGAGACACACACACCACAGCTCTGCATCTTGCAATTCACTCTATTTCCCCCAAACTTCTAGTATTTCACTCTTGTGCCATCTCTTTATCTTTCTCCCTCCTCTCCCTCTCTCTTGTTCCCATTCTTTCCCTGATTAACCTTTAAAGACACACACTTGCAGCCTCACACACACTCAATACACTGTGCACACACTCTCGAACAGGTTTAAAATTCAGGTACTCTCTCCTCTCTCTTTATTACACACTCGGCCCCCATCAACTTCTGCACATTACCTGTTCTTAATCTCCCTCCCTCTGTCTGGGATCATCCTGATCCCCCTGTTTTCCCATCTGCTGTCGATTGGGGCCCAGCTTTGCTAGGTGTTCAACAAACAACGGTGATTCACTTGGTTTCTGCGGAGATTATTAACACACCTAGCATGCCACAGCATCATGAATAAGCAATGGAGATCCGGAGCCCTATTTTCTCTCTGCCTCTGTGTTTCCTCCCTCTCTCTCCCCCCTCTCTCTCTGTCTCTCTCTCTTGCCCTGCCGCGTTGTGAACTGAATGCCAGGATTGTCTAGAAAATGAGCTGTCAGTGGAGGGCCTGCAATGAGATACATCAGGCTCATTGTGAGCCCTAGAAAATAATGAACTATTCCCATTTCTCTCTCTGATATGTTCAATACGCTATCCATGACAAGTGCAAAGAGATAAGCAGTCCCCTCTTGAGCTGATTAAATACACTGGGTATATTCAGGAGAGCTTTGGCAGAGTGTAGGTTCAGGGGATGCCATTATAGTATTATAACATTACTATATGTTTGCAGTTGATGGTGGAAATTAAGATCCTTTGCATGCCCTTTTTGTTTGTGTCTGCAGTAGCTGAGAAAGAGCAGCTAGAGGTAATTTTGCTCGCAGAAATTTTACAAAAAGCACCACATTTTCTTAAATTCCTCTTTGGGTGTCTTCGCTGTTTTTATATAAATTGTTGGGGTGGTTTAGGCCTCAGGATTTCTTTTAAATTAGAGGACAAATAAGAGCAGTGTTTTCTGTACAGAAGGAGACTCTTCTTCACAGTGTGATACAGAAAGAAAAGAAAAGAAAATCCTCAGACCTTTTTTTTAACGACACGCAAAAATTAGGCAGCTGTTTTACATTATTAGGTGTAATTTCAATGTGACAGAGCCAAGACTTCACAGTCACCGAATTTTATTCAGCGACGTAAACAAGATAAAAAAAAAAATAGAAAGAAATTTAAGCCCAGATGGACACAGCATGAAATTACATTTTATTTCTATCTTTTTTCTTTAATTCTCCACAGCTCGCAGGCAAAAATCTACATCCAGGTTGTTCATTACAGAGTTCACTACACCTGCTTGCAAGCATTCTCTGGTGTGCTTGAGCATGCAGTGTGTTTGCACTCTATCTTCCTTAATGCTTGTAATGCTCTGAGCTCTTTGTCACTGTCAGCCATTTTACCTCCACTGGTTCCACATTAGATTAGACAAATCCAAATCAAAATGGATGGTCCCAGTATAGAGTTTATATGTTAATCTGATCGTAAAGTATCATAACGCAACACGTGTCATTGCCAGCCTGAATCACAACAAGGATTTTGATGCTTAATTCAATCAAATGTTGTTTGAGAATCAGTCAAATCCTCTGGCACGTACACAGTTACCTTGGAGTGAGAGAAAGGGAAAAAAATCATTCCCACCTGTCACAGAGATTGTTTCTTCTTTTCCTCTTTTTATTTTCTCTCGCTAAGACTGCTTACTAGACTCTCAGCTCATCTCTCAATCTCTGTCTCCCTCACACACAGACTCTGGCTCGCTCTCCCCTTCTCGTGTTGTCAGCACAGCCCTGTTCCTGTTGCCTTCCTGATTCTGACACCTGTCAGCATTTTCGTTAGTAGATCAGAGAACTGCAAACTAGAAATGTTCCCGTGGTGAATTTAGGGCAAGTTTGCAGCAGGAACATGTGAGATGCCTTTACTCTTTCTTTAATTCAACAGGGAAAGGGAACTGCTTGACTGGCACAAAGTTGGGAGATGTGGGTTGGAGATGTTTGCAGTCAGTAGATGGAAACAGAAGAGAAAAAAAGATGGAGAGACATATGGAGGGAGAGAAAAAAAGCAAAAGAAAAAGTGGGGGGGGGAGCTGAAATCAATTAGGAACAGTGAAACCCTGTGGATCTGCTGATGGAAGAAGGGAATATGGAGAATTTTGCAGCCCACGGAGGGGGCTTCCATTCCTGGGTTCCAGCTTCAGGCACACACCCACAGGGAGCTAACAGATAGATGAGAGATATTCTCTGGAGGTGGAGGCCAAGGAATATGTCAGAAATAAAAGAGGCCTGTTCCCTGCTCTGGCTAATTGAGCAGTCTTAGATCCCTTTGAGTCTAATAAGCCAAGAGAAAGTGATTTTATTTGAAGAACACTTACACGTTGACCTGGATACAATTCCAAAACTGAGATCACAAAAATCTAAAGGCACAGATCGGACACTGTAAAATGACATCATGCCCCCACCATTCCCTCCCGCAGAGATAACTCGAGCGATTTAACATTACATGAATCTTAATCCTTGAAATCCATGGCTCATCCATATCCATGTGAATTAAAATGTGAGCTATGACAATCAAAGGATGTCAAAAAAATAGATTAAGCTCCCTTTGTCACAGCTCCTTTAGAGTCGTCTCCTTTGCTTCTCCCTTGACACTAATAGTTCTACAGAGCTAAAGCTAGCATGTCGCACATTTCAACCAAATCCCCCCAACTTCACAGACATGCCTATAAAGATAACGAAGAATTCACTTTATATAGCTGCTCTTCTCAATTTATAGTTGCAGCGATATCATTCATTTCTATTCTATTGGCAGATACGAGGGGAGCATTACATGTTAAAGATATCTCTTCCTTTATAGATTTTAAGAGATTTAATGTAATTTGTTCTTCAGATACTTCCTTAATCTAATCCACTGGGTGAGGATAGTTAAGGTCAGGTTTTCAAAAGAGTACATACACACGTCTTTTTAGATTCTTGGCAGGGATTCAACAAATTCACTCAGATTTAAGTCGAAAGTCTCTTCACAAGCACTTCGCTCAAAGTTACCTTGGTATTGGCTCGTGCAGGAACAATGAATAATGTTGTTGAAAAGGCATTACTGACAAAAAAGGCATACAACAGATGGACAAAAGCCAAATATGAAACTCCTAAATTGCTTTAGGTGGGAAAAATGCCCGCATTGATATGGTGCCGGGCTAGTTAGCAGCTGAATCTCATCACACGAATGGATTCCCGCATGAAAGTCAACAAGATGACATGGATGCAGGGTCGTTGTGTAACCGTAACAGATTGTCTCCTGGGCAAACAACATCTTTACATGACACTGGGAATAGTAAACATTTGCACTGTAAAAGCCCGAGAGTTTAACCCTACCTCCCTTCCCGTTTCGGCTTCCTTTTGTTCTCAGCGCTTATCAACACAAGAAAACAGAACAATAAAAAACACACAAAAAACAAGCTTCTTCTCTCCTCAGCTTGTGCGTGTTGTTGTCCTTTGGCAATTGTAGTCTCTCAACTTGTTTTGTGCTTTCGCTGGCAGGAGAGGTGCACTATACAACACAGTTACTCCCAGAAGACATCTAAACAGCGGGGTGTTTAGTGAACATGCCTATTTGTTTTCTGAAAATTCCCTCCACTCACTCACCAAAACTGGCAGATAGTGTCCATTTTTGTCAATTAAAACAGATGAGCTCAACTACTTCTATATTGTATAAACCTTTCTGCCTTTGTACTCAAGACACTTTAAGCAGAAGGGGATAAAAAAGCGTGAAAACGAAAAAGCTGGCCTTCTCCTGAGAAACAACAACAACAAAAAACAAGAAGATATTGTCAAATCCTGATACGCCAGGAGAGACAGGACCATGCATCATGGCGAACCAGCCCATAATGTCATCTTACCATGCCCTTTACCCATGTAATTAGACCGTTGAGATTGCAATAGAAAGATGATTTCATTTGGAATGTCATTACATTTCCGCATGCGATCTTTGCCCAATTTATTTAATAGTTATAACCGCCCTCTCATTACTTTGTGGTGTGACCACTGCTGCAGAATGACTACCAAAAGCAATGGGAAAATAGATTCCACTGAGGTATTTTGTTGTCGCTAAAGAAAAATCAGAGGCCAAACGTGAGTCTGGAGCTAAAAGCGATTAAATTAATAATAAAATAAAGAAATAAATAAAGAAAAACCAAACCATCAAATTGTAATTCCAAACAGCAACCTCATTATCATCTATTTGTTCTGGTCAAAGGAAAGGACAGACACTGTGAAATAGCCTGTTGTTCTGTTTACCGGCTATGTGGTGCTGAATTACAAATTCAGGAGGCATGTATCCATTTTGCTGAAACAGATACAATCATTGGTGGTGTTAATGAAAAAAGATCTGCCTCAGAGAGCTCTCCTCACTCGTAATATTCTTCATGTACATTACTTCTAATTGTCTCCAATAATGAGATCCCACTACTAGAAGACCCGTCAGCAAGCACTTTTTAGAGACCCAGGAATTTTTTGCAGGTTCTGAAGTAATTACAGCTGACAACCAATAGTCAGCAGATTCGCTTTTCACTGTTCATTATCGTCTGATGCCACCAGGGTAACACCCAGCACAAGCTGATTCTCTGGTCATCATACTTCCTGACCCTATGTATTTCTCGGCTAAGTCATTACAAGGTGTGAACTACCAGCCAGGAAGGCATATCCACGCGCACGACTCCATTCTTGAACAACGTAAAATGTGGGCTGACTAATGTTATTATTACCCAGTCGAACAATATCAACAGTGAAACTCGTTAGTTAGATATGCCAGGAACCAGACAGGAACGAGCCTACAGATATCCATTGCCGCTTTTTCAACCACACCCACACACTTCACAGTCCACTGACAAAAATAGACAGAATAGATAAATAATTTATAAAAAAAAATCACATAATCTTCATTTCTTTGCGCTTTTTTTATAAAGTCGTATTCCTTTTCGTTATCTCTTGCTCATTAAAATTTTTTCACTATATGAAGCTACGAAAGAAGAAAGTAGAGTAGTGAGAAAGTACACAGCCTTAGTAGGACAGTGTTAGAAAAAAAGAACTAAAATTATGTCAACGTTAAATGAGGAAGGAAAACCTAAATTTGGCATCAGTTTCCAATTTGGGGCACGGTGCAAACCTAAAGTTCCGATGCAAAGGATATCTATAAGAGTGTCCTCAAATGTCCACTCTTTCCTCCTCACTATGAATGAAATTCCTAATGGGGGTTATCCTAAAATATCTGCAGTGTTTCACACACTGACTCTTGCGCTGCCATTGCACCTGTGCGTGTAGTGCTTCCTTTGAGGACTTTAAATACCCTCAGGTGCATATAGTAACATCCTGGACTCCCAGACAGCTATATCCTGCTTTTTTTCCCCCTATCTCCCTCTAACTGACCCACTCTCTACCTCAGTCTGACTGGCAGTAGTTAAGAATGAACATGACCCTTACACTGACTTCTGCCAACCAAGCGGATCTCTTTTTAAATGGTGAGTCAGAAATGAAACATCAACATTAATTCCTTGCTAAATGATCCAATTGAATAATGGATGAGGGCACATGGAGATATGTAGATCCACCTTCTACCTTTATGAGCCTAATTGCTGCCATTCAAGCACATCTGAAGTCAGCTCATCCTCAACAGCAGACATGGCTACTATCAGTCAATAACGTTGGCTAAGCCTGTATCAAAGGGTAGCCTTTGCCGTCAGAGATCCCTCACATTAGCTGTACTAACATCAAAGACAAAAAAAACCTGTGATGTTATTCATATACTTGCACATTTGAGACTTCCAATGGGCAAATGCATCTTAAAAGATGCTCCGGTAGCATAAAAACAGTCTCAGTGGCACACAAAAATACACATTGGTCTTATCTTGAAACTTGAAACACATCCCAAACGATGTAGCAATCCTCTAAACACACACAGTGCACACACACATAAACACAAACAGACACAGATTTTCTTACCTTGGTCTGGCAGCTGGCAAACATTAGGAGGAACAGTCATGTTCAGCACGTCATTGACAGCCGTGTCAACATAGTGTCCCCTCTGGACATCATGTTCGCTGTCGGTCTGGTCGCTCTCCTCATGGCCGCTGTCCTTCAGACTGTTCCCCTCCAGGTCCTTGAATGTCGATGTGCTACATGGGGGCCAGGAGGGAGGAAAGGGAAATGTTGATTAACTGTCACCTCACCTAAAAACATGCTCTTTTTCATCCGTCTCTAATGTGATGGTTTGTGACGACTTGTCTATCTTTCGCTTCGTGTCCCTTTTTGTGCTTTTTGTTGCTTTCTTTAGCCTGGTGCATTTCCATCAATTTAAAGTGGATGAATACTAATTTACACTGGCTCTAAGTCTAAGTTAAGCACCACACCTTTTCAAAGAACAAAACCTCTTTCCAGCTTCTGTTTGCACTTCCATGTAATAAGAAGGGCGTTTAAATCTCCTGAGAGCCTTCTTGGATTAAGTGGACATTTTTCAACTTCATAGATAGCAAACCAGCCACAGGATGTTTCAGCCAGGGACATTTTGGATGGATGCACTGACTTCAAGGACATCGCATTGAACAAACAGGAGGCACTCACTCACTACAATCAAACAAATACTGCAGTAATCAGGAATTCCTGGAAGGAAGATGGATGTAGAAAATGCTGGAAGCATACAAACTGAGCATCTGTCTTGTTCGGGGCTCACAGTCAATAAAGAGGGTGGGGTGTGGGGGCACAATCAACAGCTGCACAGTAACAGCGTGATTTCCCTTCACTTGATTTCCATCCCACTAGAACAAATTCTGCTTTACAAACAACACTAAATAGGGGTGAATATATGAACATGTGTTCATGCACGAGAGAGAGAAACAGAGGGGGAAAAAACATGAATGAGTTTATGTAAAGACAGACAAGGGTGTTAGAGGTTAGAGGGGAGGAAGAACACAGACTGAGGAGAAAATGAAAGTAAACTAATGTGCACAAAAAATGTAAAGGAAGCAAAGGACAGTGCAAGGTAGCTGCATTCCATAGTGCGAGCCTCACATTCTCCAGTGTGGGAGAGAGGACTGCAGTGGAGGTAATGCTGGCTCTCTGATGTTATCACTGTAATTGCACCTGTCCCAGACCAGAGGCTCCCTGGCTCCTGAGGGGATTTCTTTGTAGTATGCTGCAGAGGCCCACACTTGAATGCTCTTTGTTTACATTAATGCAGGGATTCTTTGGGGGAGAAATTGCCATAATGGGTTTTCAAAAGGCTGGGATGGCCTCAAACAAAAGGAAGCCTGGAATGTTCTATAGCTGCAGGTAAGAAGGGAGAACTATAGTTTACAAAGTGAGACTGGTTACAAAAACCTCTTTGGCTTGAGGGAATTATTAAATGAAACCCATCCCAGTCTCCAGTCCTGAATTCCTCAAACCCTATCCAAGATCTTGGTTTAGGTGAGCTGAATAACAATGCACAATGAAAACATGTATCCTTCTTTCCCTGACAAAGGGGAAAAAAGTAGGCAATTATAGTCCATTCATGACTGTTTTCTTTAAAAAAAAATCTTTTAAACATAATATGATGATTAGGTAGTTGTTTCTTTTTTCCGTTTACCTAATAAAATTCAAGTTTATGTGTAATTAATGAAGCAAAGTGCATAAGTGTATCACACTTATCTGCAAATATGAAAATCATTACTTGCAGATTCTGCTGCCCTGTGTAATTTAATAATCCGAAAGTATGACTTTGTGCCTCATTCCAACAAGTGTCTACTAAACGCATTATTTTAGAGTAATACTATTTATCCTAAAATCTTATCCTCCCCTTGCAATTATACAGAATGAAGAACATGCAGGAACACATGAAAACTACTGCAACAGTAGCTGTGCACTCATTAGATAAAACAATTACAGATAACAATGGTAATGAGGTGCTGGTAACAATTCCTAATCAAGACATACCTTTTAATGAGGTGGGCTCTGCTGTTCACATAACTGGAGTCAATGGAATAATTCTCCGTCTGTAAGAGAGTGATGGCGGAGCAGGTGGGGTGGGGGTTGTGGTGGAGGGATGATGGGGGCAACAGAGAGAGGTACTTTTAATAATGGAAGCAACCAAAATAATGTTACCAGTAATTGGCTTTCAGTAGAGATGTTATTTTACACAAAGGCCCTGGTGAGCAGCCTCGGCTTTCAAAGGGCTGAATCCTATTCTCTTTCAAAGCACACACACAGAGAGGCTGACTGGGAGTTGAGAGCTGAGGAGAGTGCTGCAGTGAGCGCAGCCTCTCTTCTCCTGTTCACCCTCCCTGCTCTCGATCCCTTGCTCCCTCCCTCCACTGCCGGTCAGCCCACTGTCTTTAAAATGGAGTCATTAGGGAGGACAGACTATCATGCAGACAGAGGGAGAAGAAAAGTTTCCCTTTTTTCGTCTCTGAACTCTTCACTTTTACCATGTTTGAGAAGACATTAATGTGGATATATTAAATAAATAACTGCGAGAGAAGTAGATGAAATTAAGAATGTACCAGGGGAATCTTAACTTTGCAATTGCAGATGAAAAGGCTTTCAGAATATGCATGCGATAGATCTCTGACCCACATTAGAGAACGCAGTTCAAAGAGATCTTACATTCATTTTTTTCTCCCCAACATTTATTTAGCAAGGATAATGTCTGACGAGAAGAGCACACGGGCAGAGAAACTAGTGTAAACTAAGCAGGTAGACCCTCCCTACATGTGCCAAGCATCTACTTACACTAGGTAAGATGCCAGAAGGCCATAGGATATCAAATCCTCTCAAAGGACACGCTCAGTCCTGCAAAAAGCCGGGACGTGACCCTTTTGACAAGGTTTGATAAGATGCAGGTATTTTCTCCTAAAAGAAAGCGAGGCCCTTCACTTAAAATTCCATTGTGCAGATACTGTATCCTGATAACAGCTGAGTCAATGGCTGGCTTCCGAGGAAAGTCTACAGTGTACCGATATCAAAGCCCTGTTGAAAAAAGTCACCCTGATGGTAAGAAAGGTTAATGCTGGCACCGGAGCGCAGTTGCTTATTATCAAGTGAGCTGCACATTTGACAGAGGCCTGCTGTTGAGGTAGCAGTGGCCCTGCAGCTGTCATACGTGGTGACCAGACAGATTTGGATTAAAACTCAGTGTGCAACTGTGCGAACACTCTCCTTATTAGATGTTAATGGGGTTGAACATTTTGAACTTTTTCAACGTCTGAGTGGAAGTGAAACCACAATGCAGATGAGTCTGTGCAGTGAGGATGAGGGAGCAGAGGAAATGTCAAACATCAGTCCCAGTTTTCTTGGATCTCTTTTTTTTCCAAATAAATAAATATAAATAAATAAATAAGAGCGATGCTGGAAGATCACAGCGTTTACCCCTGGCAAACGGCTCCTGTGACCTATTTGCAGTTTATGAAAAATGTAAGAGACTGTTAATGTTAATTTGTTCAGATTGATGCCATTCTCACCTGGCTTTAATCACAAAATGTGCCATCGTTATTTGTCAGATACACATCTTGTCCCTACAGTGGCTAAAAACTTTTCTATAGCACAAGCCTGTTTATCTTTAAATAGTCTGACATGCACTACGTCTGTCTTAAATAAGCAGAAGAGCTCCTGCTTGCCTTCTCACCTCCTTTATGCCTCATTATTTTTTTTGCAGGAAAAATGCATGATAATAAGCAACAGTGCAACGTGGGCTTCTGATTGGGGTTTGTTAAATTATGATGCAATATATTTATGCACTGAAGGTTAACATCATTCCTTTTCCCTTTTACCATTTACCCCTAATTAAACTTTAACTCATTACAATGGGGAAGATAATTCATTAAAAAAGGAATTTAATTAACATTTTATTATTATCCCATAATTTGAAGCACACAGTGTTTGTTCCTTTGTATTACCCCTGACTCCTTTTGTTCCCGATCAGCTTGAGTCTTTTAAATATCAAAGGTAACGGAAACCTGCAAACCAGATAAATCATTAATTAAAGATTTAAACTTTTATTTCTAAAGTATGCTATTTTTCACAGATGTCTGCGTAGTGGTCTATCAGATTGTCTCTGTGCATTGCTGTAACAATTCCAGTGCAGATACTTGATCTGTTACTGCGTTACATTATTACCTACGCTGCATTTTGATCGCAGTGTACACGCATTAAACTGCTTCATCTGCTATAGTGGCTGTGCATCCAGGAAAACAGAAATGAAAATGCAAGGCGTGAGTAACAAGGAGCAAACTTAATTTAAACGACAAGATAGAAAAATTTCTTGTAAATGTCACCCTGGCTGCAGCCTGTAATTGGTGTGGTTAACATGTTCTATGTGAGCATGCCTTAAAGAGGAGTGTATGCCCCTGCTCTCAAGCTGTCCCTGTACTGAAAATGAACTGTATTTGTGATAATGCAAATTTCAGATAATGATTTTACATCAAGCTCTTTTAAGAGTGTACAACGCAAAGAGATTCCTCATAATATTCTAGTCGATAGTGTTGCATCATCATCTCTTCCACATCAGCTCTTCATCCACTTTACAGCTCCCCATTAACCAAGAATGTGGTTTATTTTCTCCACTTATCAAATTGTTAGTGGAATTAGGCAAACGCCTATCATGTGAAGGCTTATTCTTGTCCACTGATGAGTCAGTCGGTAGTGCCTATTCTGAGGAATAATAGCTTGAACTTCCTGTAAAGAAATGTAATGTCTTCCCCCACATTTCTAACCAACCTCAAATTGGAGGACATGTCAATATATCTTGCTGGGAGGTCAGGTTTCAGGCAAGAGGATGAGGACTGCTTAACTACAGCGAGGATGCCACAAATGGCTACTTAATCAGGTTGGACAATGTGTTGTTGTGATTTGAGCGGCCCCAGTTTGGCGGCCAGAGCCACTCTATCCCCATAATTATTGTTCCGTTTCATCTGGAGGGCTGGAGGCAGGAATGTAGTCCCTGGTGTCGCCGGGTGACTGATAGGTAGTGTCAGCATGAGTGGGGAGCGGAGTGAAAAGAGAGTGGAGAGGAGCGCGAGACGGTGAAGATGGGAGGAAATGGGTGAGACTTGACCTCTGGGAGACTTGCTGTCCAGTTGCTGCAGCCCAATAGCTTTCCCCTTTTCACCCCTTGCTTCTTTCTCTCCAGCAAAACCCGAAGCACAGGGACGGTGGACTTGCTTCTCTGCAGCTGAGAGGAAAAGCAATCTCCTCGCCTAGTTGCTGCCGTAAGATTTGATTTGCCTTCCTCCCAGCGTGACAATTGGTTCTGCAGTCTGGATGCAAGTGTATTCATTGTGTGGGGGCATGGGAAGCACCAGAGAGAAGAGGAGGGGTGGGGGAGTGAAGACACCAGTTGTTACACCAGTAAACACCCGACAAGTTCAGCAGATGTCACACAGATAGGAGAGAAAAAGAGAGAAAAAAAATGTCACACAGCTGCCCTACTGTATGTATTATTGAGGCTGATATGGCACAGAGTAACATTTAAACAAGGAAAAAACATCATGCACTAATGACATGCTATTTAAAAAAGATGCTGCTAACAGCTATTTGCTTTATACTTAAGAACTAAATTGGTTTTCCATTACAATCTAAAGAAAACAAGTGGAATGAAACATGATATATATATCATATATATACATATCATATATATATATGTGTGTGTGTTAAAAATTAAAAATGCAAAAGATTAAGTTTCACTTTAATACCAGAGCAATCAACCTTTTTCTGAAATATAGCAAGAATGACACATGTCCTTGAAGACATTTGGGTGACGGGGGCTTTAAAAAGGCTAAAAGTAAGACAAAATGGTTACAGATATGAGTGATTCACATCTGTCATGGATGCAACTCTAAAATGTCATCAATTTAGCTGACAAAAAACATCCAGCCGTACTCCATGTGGACACAAAATGCTCTTACTGCCACACTGAAATGCATAGTTTAAAGATAAAGAAAAACAGACCAGAGAGAATCTATTACAACTGTCAGATTAAATTTTGCATTTGAGCAGACCTCCACTTTGTGTTTGAGCAGTCTGTGGTTGTGCCTCAGTCTTTGTTTATCAAGGACTCCCTTTGGCCTCACAAGGAAATGTTAAACATAATGTTCCTTGTTATTGATATCCCATTGCTAAAGCAAGGGATGAGAGGGAAGCAATCCGGGCAGGTTAAAGGAAAAACCAGCTGCAATTAGGGAATAAAGAATGGGTTCATTATCCCTCTAGGTTTGGTTGTGGTTCAACTAAAAGAGTTGAAAAAAGTAAGAAAGCGAGGGAATTAAAGAAAAGAATAAAAGTTTATGAAAGTGACTGTTAACACATATATAAATTTAGTTTTTTAAGTTTATTTATAAAACCCAATATATTTAATATTGACACTGACAGTTTCATATTCCTTTTTTATTTCTTAATACTCTTTTCTAAATGTACACTGCGAATATGAGCTTTGATCCTCTTGCACATACACACCCTCTATCTGCACTTCCCTACAAAAGCACTGCTCCAGCAATCCCTGACTTGCAGGTCTGTGCTGGCGCCCGCTGTCCTCGTCTTTAGGTCTGCACCCAGGAACGTCTCTAAGCAGCTCAGACTCAGTCTGCTTCTTATATTGTTTACCGTGTAAGAAAAAAAGGAAAGTTTTTTGGCTCCTGAGATGCAATAACCCTCACTAGCTTCCAAACCTTTGCCCTCTAACCCAGTGACCACCATCACCACTTTCTTCCTGATTATAAAATTTCCCATAGACCCTCTGCCATCTGCTAGATTATAGATTTCCCTCTTCCTTTAGAGAGGCCCCGGCCCCTGAGGGAGGATCAGCGGTAAAAAGGGTGAAAGAGTGCCTGAGGCACAGCCGTGGTCCTGGATGAGATTACATTTTCTATTTCTGCCTGCTTAAAGGGGTCTGCTATAATACAGAGAGTTGTTACTATTTAATATTAACTGACTCTCCTGTAAACTCAAATTATACACAATCAATTGTGATAGAGGGGAGCACGTGTGACAAATAACCTGCCACATTGTCTGCATCATTTCACTTCATCAGCCATCAATTCACCCCAAACCCAGAAGCCCATTTGAAAATCAATCATGTCATGAAACTGAGTGATTCTGTGGAGAAAGGTTTTTAAGACTTCCTCGCCCAGCTGTAGTTTGTGCATGTCTACACTCTCTGTAACTGGAAAAAAAAGGGTGAAATAAATGCTGTTACGAGGTCACTTGTGTCCATCAACACATTTGTTAAGTGTTCATTATTGTCACAGCAAACTAAATAACAGCTTTTCTGAAAAACAATGACACAGATACGTAACTACAACAGCCCTTCCTGCCTGTGTTTCCTCGTCTTCCCGTGTGAAATTGAGCAAATATTTGCCCATTCAAAACAACACAATCCCCGTCACCCCGTTCGCATAAAGGACGGGGAAAACGGCCAAAGTCCAGTTCTATTGCTTCCTCCACCTGTGTATATAACATCTAAAGAAAACTGCAGACCGCGTGGCTGTTTTCTGTTCTGAAACAGAGACAAAAGCCCAGACCAGTCTCCATGTCACTCAGGACTACAGGCTCCACAGAAGTCCAGTTAGTAGAGATGTGATTAATTATACATACATTGATAGAAACAGCATTCATTATTCATGAGCTGCTCAACGTCAAAGATATTTCCCTCCCTTTCAGCATGATGAAAAGATTTTAAATAATAGCCCCCATTTGCAGATGTCTGCATTCCAGCGGAGTCGGCTGACGCTAAAGAGGCTTAAGTCAGAGCTGTTGTCTTACAGGGAATCACTGCTTGGGCCCAACATGTTTCAAACTGTTGGTGGCTGTTTGGTTTCCTGGGGGGGTGTTTTTGTTTTGCTTTTGTCTGCTGCTTTTAAGGCTTTCCGATGGAATTATAGCTTCCAATTAGAGCGAATAGGTGTCTGCTGCCACACCAGCCACATAAAAGTGGATAAGGTTTCATTCAACACCTGTTCAGCGTTCAGGGCTGTTCAAGCTACGTGCAGGTCACAAAGAAAACCTGTGCTTCTCCATGACATTAGGATCCATGGTTTTACATAGTAAATAGGGGGGAGGGAAGAAAAAGCCTCGACTATCAATGCTGTTTCCTCAAAGAAATCGGCTTACTTTTCTTAAAGCCTGTGGAGCCCAATCAAACTCAAATGGCAGGAACTTCCCCTTTAGGCAAGTCTTGAGGGATTTTCTTTAATTTGGATGTCAGACTGAAAAGTTTTCTCACTCCTCTCATCCCAAAATCCGTTAATGTGTGTATGGCGCCGCATGAGAAAGGTAGGTGGTGATTTTTTGAATAGACTCCGCGAACATCAATGAGAACATCTAATCCAGGTAGACTTTATGGTTTCCGGCCCTCTAGGAATAAGCATTACAAACACATGTTTTAAGCAGTCATTTAGTTTCTCTGAGAGAATTACTAGATAGCAATTTCGCTGCTCAGTTGTGGCCTACATTAGCCAGTGTTGAGTTAGTTTGGGGGGAGGGGGGGGCTGAATTAGAGCACAAGATATCCCCAAAGGTTCTCCCCACCTCCCCTGGGCTGGGCCTTAAAAATAAACATTCAGAAACACTGCAGATTATGTAAACACATTCTGCTTAAATGCTTACGTGAGAGCAGTGACTGAATAAACAGCATAACTTTCAGTCACTTTCAAAATCAGTAAACTTGGAATTAATTTTTGAATAACTTGATGCACATGACGACAGAATTCTATCAATGCGCGTGGCGAGCGGATCAACTTGAACTCTTGTGCATTGCTTAAGTACAATCTCACTTAGCGGCATAAAGGTGGCTGCCAGTCACATCGGTGCTGCTGTAGTCTCTCTTGTTCGTGTTCTCTCTCTCTCTTTTTTTTGTCTTGCTCCCTGTGACAAGGCATCTTTCCAGACATTTTAGTTGGATGGAGATTTGCAGCAGCTCATTACAGACTGGGAGGCTCTGTGAGCGGATGCAGTCACTCGGAGATGGATTGAGTGGGTCTGTTTATTGACATGCCTTAATCTGACACTGGGTAAAGGGAATGAGTCACCGCCTCCAGACACACTACCACATCACAGCCACTCCAGCAAATAGGGAGGCAGCACCTAGGATACAAGTGGAACTTCATCAGCGCTCATTAATCCAACAACCCCAGGCCACTCGCTCAAACAAACCATGTTTACACTGCATGCTGGCTGGATGGAGGGGTGATGGAGCTTTTCAAAGGGCATGTGTGCAGGTGCTGAGAACTGCACACACAAATGCGCATACTGTTGCTACACGTACACATATGCACAAACACAAACACACGTACAAACAGGTACTCTAGCCTCAAGCTCATGAAAAACGTTCCCGCCCTCATAACCCACAAGCCCCTAAACACAATATCTGTGTAGACCAGCTGCTAAAACTCACTTGATGCACTTTGTCTCGCACATCAGAGCTGGTGCTCAGATCAGGGGTTACTGATTGGGCTTGATGCCAAAGTATGTAGAGCAAAAAGGGGCTTTTATTTAACGGATCTTTTAGCTTTTGTCAGAGATGGGCCACTCCTATCAGTGATTTGGCCATGGAGGCCTAGTTAGCATTTTGATCCTATTTGCTGGTGCTCCAGTGTGACTCACATCTGGTGATAATATTTGGGATGAATCCTTCTAGACAGCTATCGGTGCTGGGATTGACAGCAGAGTATTAGCCGCTTGCACATCTCCGCTGCATCTGTAAATCCAGCTTGTTAACAGGACTGTGACAGACTGCCATCAGGACGGAGACGGAACAAAAACAACAACTAATGCTTTGTGACGACACCAGTGCTTGTTTTCCATTTCACCACTAATGTTCAGTACAATGTCTAAATGTGAATTCTTTGTATTTTATATTTGAATATAAATTTATGAAAAAAGTTTAAAAAGGAGTAAACAAGGATCGTGTGTGAAACGCATAAGCCAGTCACGAAAATAAACCTTTTTTTGAAGAAACACACAGGCACACAGGGAAAGCAGGCAAAGGGGAATAAATACTATGTGAGTCAGAAAGAGAATTGCACGACACGGATTTACATTAAAACACTTTGTTTTTCATGCAGAAACACACACACACGCACACAGAGTCGCAGTGGGGCAGAAAGTCTGAGCGGGGCCTGATGTCTGCTCCACCGGGGACTGGGAGCGCAGCAGCTTGAGAGCAGGGCCAGTGGATAGGGGTCCAGATGTAGCAGCCTTGACCCACTCATTTGTAAGGGAGGGCTAGAGTTAGGATGGGGGGTATTTCAGCTGCTGAAACACACAGGGATTAGCCACAGTGACTTCATTTAATTTAATTTGTATTAGGGCCGTCTTTGGGGGCAAACATCGTTTTTAACTGCGAGGGGACATACGGGGTCATGGAAAACAGCAACAGACGGTGGATCTCTGCCTCCTACCCCCGCAGTGCATCAACAGGGGAACGGGAGGCACTGTATTCTCAGACGTACAGACACATACACACCCACATACACACGATTACACACGCATGCACAAATAAATACACCTGAGCAAATGACTTGTTTCCCTCAAATTATGACTATATTATCAAGTCAAATCTCTCAAATTGACATGCATCTTAAACCTTGCATCAACCTTTCCATAGCTCGATTTCTTGAAATGAAGGCCTTTAATCCTTTTGTTCTGCCACCATGAACAACATGTAGTAATTTTCGTTGCTTATCAAAGCTCCGCTCTGTGCAATTCTGTGCCTGTGTTTGTGTGTGTTGCAAACACTAAGCTGTTATCTACCAAGAACATATCTTAGGGGTGGATGTTTATCTGTGCTGATGCAGATTGGAGGAGTTCTCTTTGTCTCAGTGCAGTGGTACATAATATTATTTGTCTTTTGTTTTTTCATCGTTTATTTCTCCTAGGCTGATATAGTTTGATGTCCTATAGTGGAGAAATCCTTTTAGTTACCCCCGGGCATCTAATGTGCTTTTACTTGTAATCTGGGAAAGGCTGAGGGGAAAAATCTGTACACAATCAAATAATTTAACTCCCTTTTGTATTCAGTGCAACATGACTTACAATGCTAAGTAGAAGAGGAAAACAAATCCAGTAAGTGAGTGAGTACCCAACATTCCTCCTTACAATTTACACTAGCTCTGTGGAAAAATATGGCACCGATCAGCTATCAAGTCTGCTGTAGCCAAAGCCTGCGGTCATACAAAAGCTTCCTCTCAGTCTTGCGCAGGTGATGTAGTCAGAGAAAAAGCTAATGTACCATGCACTGGGAGAAGAAGTTTTATTACAAACACAGTCAAAAAAAAAGAAAGAAAGAAAGAAAGTATTGCCTTGTCTGTGTGAGACAGAAAGGACTGTACTGCTGAAGCCTGTTCAAGACTATCAGGCACTCGTTTTTCCTCTCTCCCCCAGCCCCTATCAAAAGATGTTACTGTGTAAAATGTCAAAGAAAAAAGAAGCAAGAGAAGTAATCTCCTTCTCCTTTTTGATCGCAAGTGGAATAATTGGAACCCTCTTAGGCTCATTACAAGAGTTGCCCGCCAGCCAAAAGACGGCTCCAACTGCCCCTCTTCATTCATGTTAGAGCTTTGAAAAATATTGCTTCCTCTAGTAACAACTCTTTATGAGATGCAATGACTAGAGGTCCTGGTACCTACATTAACGAATAATCCCACAATGCCTTTGAAAATATATCTTTCAACTTCTACTGTCAAACATCAATTCTGAGCAATGGGAGGGAAACAGCAACAATCTGGCTCTGTAATAATGTCATTATGCATATTGCACAGCACTTCTCACCATTACCCTTTTCCGTTTTTTTTTTTTTTTTTTTTGGCAGTGCTGTTCTTCTCAATTACATAAGTTATTCCATATGTATCCCTATAACTGATAGGCTGGTCTTCATTGTTATTACAACTATGCTTGTAATTATCGTGACTCTAATTACTATTACTGTATTACCCAAATTAACCTTATTCTGGGTTTAGATCACCCGCGCTGATGCTAGCCAAGACATGCCTATGAAGAATGGCACCAATGTCCCTTCAGATAAATCCAGTATAATTAGCTGTGTGCCTTACAGGGCCTGTGTGATGGTAATAATTAGAGCTACTGTAGCAAAGGTCATGCAAAACAATTTAGAGAGGATGCTGGCTGCATGTGTAATGGGAGGAGGAAGGCAGAGCTCAGATGAACATGGCGACTCCTCCTATTCTGTCTTTCAGAGATCGAAAACGTATAGCTGTTACTTTACCTCTGCATTGGCTCCGTTTTTAACCAATGCTCTCAAAATAATAAAAATTGAAACCCCATTTTAATGGCAAGTAGACTTCCAGCTAACACAGTTTAAATGGATCCATGATTAGATTCGAGGAAAGTGCTACAGGGTGTATCTGTTAACTGGTATCAGCGGAAATCGATTCGCTGCCTTAGAGGTGTGATAGCCGCCCCATCGCACTGTTGTTGCATCTGTTCATTAGCTTGAGTTTAATGTGTTTATGCTTACCCTTAGTTATCACTATTAATTGTGGAAGAGAGGGAGACGGCGAGAGATGTTCTGATCTACCCAAGTGCACAGGTTAATGAGCTGAGTCAAAAATGTTGACACAGAGGTAAACAAGTACTCACACCGAGGTTCTTCTATTTCTATGCTCCCCCCATGTGGCTTGGCTCTCTCTGCAATTCCCAGATTGCTCCTAAGCTGAGAGCTCAGGGTTCTCAGTCTTGATCCATCAGGAATTCACTCTGCTCCCTCACCTCGCCACCATCACACCCCGATGAGATAAGTAACAGCCTCGCACTCAAAAATAGCATCTCAAACAACACATATGCTTATGTGTGCTAGATTGGTCTCCATCCCCTGCTGCAAAACACACACCTCCTCGTACTCCCACAAGTCTCAACAACACTTCTTTAGCAAAGAGGGATGCAAACAGCCCTAAAGTGGTAGTATAAGACTTTTGCTGCAGCTACTGTCTATCACCTGAACTATCACTGTTTTGCATGTTGAAGTTGATTTATTACAGCAAAGTGCCTCACATTACTGTCGACAAAACTGGGATGTTTTTAAATTTTGGCATGCTTTACCTAGCTTTTTAAGAGCTCGTGATTTGCATTAATTTGCACACAGCACTTAGCTAATAGTTCAGAATTTTGAAAATTACCCTAATTTGCTTTCTAGATAAATTAGATGATTTGAAAACTACACTCGTTCGATAAGTATGAAGCTCAAGTAGAAGACAGGTAGCTAAGCTTGCCATTAAGACTGCAAACAATGGGCTCTGTCCAAAGGGAACCCAGACACACTTCGAAAACATACAAATCAACATCTTAGTGTTTGCTTCTACAGGAAGTTGTGAGCTCATATTTTTCCTTCACACATTGCCTTACTTCCTAGCTTGCCTCTATGTATGACAATCAGATATATAGTGATATCAAAACAAATAATTAAATTAATAATAAATGTAGAAAAAAAAACAAATCCATCAATAAATATTATTACAGGAGCAAATATTAAACACTATACACCAAGTGGGAGAATTAAAGCTTTGTGCAATCAAGTACCATTTTAAATTAATAGTGAAACTACAGGAAAACTCACACAATCCTTTTATTTGTCACCTCGATCATTTTATCCTGATATACGCTCGGATGATTTCTGAGACTCCGGCAGTCTTGAATCCACATTTTTCAGCAACAGCGACTGAAGCCATTGTGTCATATAGTTAATAAATGTGTGTGTAAAAGTACTTCACTGCAATACAAACTGCACTCAACTGTTGTTGGATGTCTAATTAATTATTATTATTATTTTTAGTTTTTAATTTTTTTTTTTTAATTAGAGTCAACACACTAATGGAATTCATGCAGTGGAAGAAGAGGCATACACCAGGATCCATATGTCTTTGTGACAGCAGGGATTTAAAAACTGTAAATTGTGATTATCATTGATCTCATTCGTCGGATGCCTAATCTCTATGACTCACATCCACACTGGCCCCACTGTGACGATGAACTGTCCACCCCCACATCTGAAGTCCAAAAAAAAAAGTGTTGAGGAAAGCAGCGATAAGCGGGGCCTTATCCTTTTAAAGACACTCCCGTAATCCATCAGCGGTGGGAGGAGGGGGGGGAGGCTTCAGCTTTAAGGGACTTAGTCTGGATTATAGCTAGTCCTCCAAATTAAACCAAAAGTCAGCTTTCTGCAGTTGCTCATGCAAGCTGGCAACTGGCTTGTTACCAGCTCTACAAACATGGCAAATGATGAAGGTCTATAATTAGAACATTTTCTCACTTAGCCACCAGATAAACTAACAAAAGTAGCACAGCAACAAAGCCTGACCCATTCCCCACTAAAGTGACTGTTCTACCTTTCTGTCTCTGACCTCCTGTGATTTGACTCGGAATGTCTTCCATTCTATGTACCTGACTCTGGTTGCCAGCCAGCTTAACTACAGACAAGCTTCTCAACCAGGGCAGGGCTGTTACGTCCCCATTGATGCCGCTTCCCACAGCAAAACAAGGCCAAATCTGGGGCTTAGAGGCTAAAATAATCATTACTGGGTTGCAAACAAATGAAAAGTCAGAACACTACTCCCATGTCTGCCTCCCTCTGACATTCTTTTGGATTGTTTTTTTCTCAGATATACAAATTTATGCTGCAGTAATTTATATGAATATTTTAACATGTTGGGAAATATGCTCATATGTTTTTTTACTGGGACTCAAGATCATTGATACCATTCTCATATTAGTGCTTCCCAGATGAAGTTAAGGCAAGCAACTGATATGCTACCTGGAAACAGGGAGCCTAGTTCTATGCAAATGTAATAAAATGTGTATGCCACCAATGACAAACCTCAGAAAGCAATATGTTATATCTTGTTAGGTCCATTTACTGAAGAAAAAAATGCAAGCAGTGGTAAAATCACAGTCGTAATCTGCCTTTGGCTAAATCTTAACATGGAGCAAATATATATTAGAGTAGTTTTTCTTTATATTCAAAGATCCAACAGTCAATTTTGTCAAAAGATTTTGCAAACTGATTCTTTTAAGGAGACTATTTCACCAAACTGGGAGGACAAATGTTTCTCTCTGTTTACAGAGGGAACATGTTGTGTTCATCTCTGTGCATGCACGTACATGCACTGTGTTGATACATCAGAGTCTGCTTTGATGTAATAGTCCCCAGACTTGATAAGAGCACCTGAATTTACCTCCACGGTGACCTTCCTGCTTTATTCCCCCAAGGAGGAGTCAGTCTGTCATTAAAGCACAGAAATTATAAACAATCTTTAATTTAACAAGTGCAGACATGCTGGCTTCTCCATTCACTAGCTTCCCATTAAACTGAACTAGGAACAGCTAATCTTGAACTAAGGAGGTTACTGGGGAACGTACTGCTCTCGGAGCAGTCTGACAGAGGCCAAGTGCTTTTCATTCATCTACTTGGCTGCCTGTGCTGTGGTATGTCAAATCATGGACGTGAGGGGAAAGTCAAAACTGTTGTCCTATTGTGCTCCACGGCCAGACGACTGAACCCTGAACATTGTTTTATAATGCCAAAAGAGAGACCCAAGATGGGGGTAAAGTTGTTACCAATTCCCATGGAAGACAATAATAAATATCAGTGGTATTGTTTTCATCTTCCACACTCAGCCCAGAGTAGATATCTAATTTATTCCCTAGCACTTTTGCCTTTATAACTTGACCTAATCTCACTCAAGCAAAGAAATGGATTCCCACCTTCTCTAGAAAATGGATATGGGTGTAAATAATATGCCTGGACACTTTCTGAAAAGCCTTAATCCCAAGAAAACAAACCTGATTGAAGCAGGCCCACCTGATTTGCGTTCAGGAAAACTAGATAATCAAAATGCAAAACAGCCTTTGATAGAAAAATTAGCCAAGTTCTAACATCAAATCCCCTACAAACAACATCAGCAATTTCGCCTCCTGAACTTTTATTTGTATTCAGTGTTTGGGTTTTTAATGTAATCACAGTGCATTCGGGGCTCCATCAATGAGCTATTCTGATTTGCGTCAGGCTGAATCAGACTAACTGCTTAGAGGTCTGCAGACATCATGAATGAGAAAAGGACCCACACACTGAACGCATTAGGGGTCCTACCATCGCCTTAGACAGAGGTACAATGGGTAAGGGAGGCGAGATAAAGGAAGGGGATAACAGGGGTGAATGAATTGCTGACGTTGATCAGGCAGAGAAGAAGGGCAGAGTGGGAGAAAAGAAAAGAGGAGGCCCAAGACACTGGCCACACAGGGCATGAGGGAATGGGGGGCTTTGAGAGGCCTACACTCGGTCATAGCCCATTAGCCCGGTTGGGTGAAAATGCTACAGCTCATTACATGCTCTGCCTCTGTTGTGTGGATGAACAATGCACAATTACGCTACCCTGCTGCTTCTCAAGCCATACTGCTGCATGCCTCTGAGGCGGCTGATATTGCTGCTATAGTGGCTCGCTTGCCAACAGCCCCCGTGCTCATCAAACATCCCATACATGGACTCCCTAATGCAAATTCAGGTTTATGTGTAGAAACAAAAGTGCTGTTTGAATGTGCTAAAATAAAAAGGGGAGAAGCAGGAAGGTCTACTCACCATCGGTGTGCACAAAACAATGGCACAATGCAGCATTTGTGTGAGTAATATAATGACTAATGTCTAATCCACCTTCCTTAAATTGTATTAAATGCCAGACATGCGACAAATGGATAATTCTTTTCTTTTCTGCTGAATTAAGTTTCACTAAGTGTAAGAATTATCGCAAATCCAGGTGCAGTCTGAAAATATAGATCCATGTGTAAGAAAACTAGTCCCTGAAACTGCTGTGACAATATCTGCAATGCAGTGAATAAGTAAGCCCAGAATTCATCTATCCACCAGCAAATTGGTTCACTTCAAGTCTTGCTCCTTTCCACTCTACAATTATGCATGCAGAAGTTGACATTTAATCTGATGGGGGAAATGCTAACTAACATCCTCCTGCTCCCTCTTTGTTTTAGGCAAAAAACAGGACACTTGGAAAGGTCATTCTTCCCTGGTGTCAGAGCTGGCTGCTTGGAAAAGTTTCTGTTCACAGTGACTATTGTTATGTTTCACAGAATCCCTCCCCCATTTCCCTGTCATTCAAAAGGCACAACATCAGCACTCAAGAGAAAGCCCTGGGAACTCCTTTAACAATGTGGTAACAAGTCTGACAACCCACAGTTCAACTAAAACAGGACAAGGGGAAAATTAGAAGCCCGATATCTATGAATTTTAATTAATACCTTTTCTCTGTGCATTTGGATAAAATTAGTTTTTGGCACACGTAACTTTCATTACAGGAGAATTGTAATTACTTTTTTCTCACTTCGTTTACTTTCCCAAAAACATTGTGGTTTTGTTGTTCAATAACACATCTGGAAAGAAAACAATTATTTTTCCAAATATGGATGGCAAGTCCTTTGCTATTCTTATCTGCAAGAGGGAACAAATATATTGAAGCAGAGTCTATGTTTTCTTCCAGTGCATGCCAGTAGACATTGTAAATATACTTCTGTTTTAATATTCTTAAGCCACAGGGATGGCAATGGGCACATTCCTCTTGACACACACTGAATGCAACAAAGAAAATAATATTGTGAGCAAATAGATTTCACTTCTGGCCATAACAAGTCTTAAGGTTTGTATTTTTTTTAAATATGTAAGCTGACCTTTCCTATCCTATATTAATGTAAATACAGACATTTCCACCAAAGGCAGCAAAATCTGAATTAACGAGAGATAGGTTTTTTTTAATAATATTTTTTTATTATTCTTGTCCTCCCGAAGCTGTGTGAAAAGTTACCTCAGACTTGTATTACTTGATTTCCATGTTTATTTCTGAAAAACCTCACCCCCGCTTTGTTTCACACTCGAGAACAGCCAGACTTGGCACATAAACTTTGCTAAAAAAATTTTTTAAAAAGTGTGACCTGCTGGAATGACCACTTTAAACGTCTCAGTAAATCACTGGTGATGGTACATTTGCACACCTCTATTGTCCTCCTCGTGTTGCAGGATTTCCACTTGAGAAAACAAAATGTGGCATATTTGTGTCAGAGAGCTTAATTTGAAAAATACAAAAAAAACCAACAACACCAGAGGAAACTCATTTAAATGGGTAATTACGTCCACGAAGCATTGCTTGCAGGACTTAACAAGGTGCGTAATGAGGGTCCCCTTCCCCAGCGATAAACATCATCGCCATGTCCATTTTCTTCACTTTACTTTGCCATTTCTCATTTAGGGGTGGACCCATCAATGTACGAACCCAGTGCTGTCATACCTCTTTGAGCTGACTGAAATTGGCATATGACTAAAACCATTACCTAACTATTTTTGTTTCACAAAAACCCCTTTGGTTAAAGGATTTAGGGAAAAAAGCAAAATTAAAGTGTATCTTCCTCAAATTAAGTAAAATTATCTCAAAAGATTGAGGAATAATTACGTAGATATGATTTTACTTTTCTAGCTCAGAGTAACTGTGTGCGTACAATCTTCTGACACGTACTTGTGCCTCTTACAGTACGCAGTTATTTGACTCGAGATTTTTAACTACTGAACGAACTTGACGCACCTTAAAGGACTGATTTTAAAAGACCGTCGAAATTTAAAGGAAAGATATCGAGTGGTGCAAAACTCAAAACACCATCGTTCGTCGGTGCCACGGAGCACATTCACAAGTCCACAAAACTAATCATAATATTTGTGTTTTCAAGGGGGAAGAGCATCTTGTACATGCAATAAAGAAGTGACATGAGTGCTATCTGTATCGCGGTTAATACGATTTGGGCAATAAAATCTCTTTCTCATCCTAATGCAGTATTTTAGACAGAAAAATAACATGTTTCAGGCTGCAGTAGTACAGGTTGAAGAAAATCATTGACATTCTATAAATAGATATCACCCCCCTTTTCCCTCCCACTCTGTCTCGACTTGATTTTTCAGGCCTTGCCATTTTTCTACAGTATAACTCCCTCTGTACAATCTTTACAAGTCACATGTGGTTAAGGATACATGCAGTGACATGTGTACATCAGATGCTGTCACTTGTGTGTTTTGACTCTTAAACTCTTTTGGCTGGATGCTCTGAACCTGACGATAGGGCGGCAACCCGGCGGGGCTGGATGCTTCTGACTGGCTGCCTGGGGTTGTTATGTCATTTCATTGTAGATTCGCGACATCGAGAATGACACGCAGTGATGGGGTGTTGCGGGTTAGGGTCAAGGCTATAAAAACCTAACCAAGCGTAAAACTAGCACTAGTTGTACATGAACTGAAAACCATCTTGCTGAGTAATGCTGCTCTGTCAGCTACAGTTTGACCAGTTTGGTGAATTAATTACAATCAGATATAAGAGGCCACTAAGCACATCACATCACACTTTTAATTTTCTTTGACAGATGCTGCTTTATTTCACTTTATAAACACTGACACTTGAAAAGCACAAGATTTCTGAAGTCTCTACCTTACAAATAACCTCTCTAAATAATTAACAGGTTCAACTGCCACTCAATCAGTGAGCTTCTGAGGCTTTTGTAGATGAAACGATTCTTTTTCAAACAGTCTGAAAATAGGAGACGTTAAAGAATGTAACATACCCCACCCAAGTCTTCCAACGCATCAAAAAATAAATAAATAAACGAAATAAAATGCAAGATCAAGGGGTTATGTATCCCTCCCCCTTATTGCACGACATCTGTATAACTGTCATTTTCTCTTTCCTAACATGATTAGTCTTTGACAAACTATTCAGAGTTGCAGAGGTATATCTGTGACCAGAACTAGACATCAGTAAATTTGTGACACTAGAACTGTCCTGTGAGATCAAACACTAAACATGACACAAAAATAAAAACATTTTAGCAACATTTCCACCTTAAGCCACGCGCCGGCACTACACGACACTAAAAGTGTACTTTAAATGCAAAATTCACAGCATTGTTTGATTATTGAAAATGTTGAAATATGCTTCTCACTCCTCCTTCTCTGAGATTTCTGAGTCAGTCATAATGATGTAAATGATAATGTCACAGCCCATATTTCAAATAAATGTGACACTCCATAAGAAATATTGTGTGTGCCTGTGTATTCATGAGTACATGTGTGGGGGGAGATTGGCAGTTTCAACAGATGTGTAGTATGCACTGACAGCATGACATCTATTTTGCATGCTCAATATGACACGTCTGAATGCTCCCATGCATATTGTCCTGATGTGAAGTGATAGCAAGGGATGTGCATCCTCGCTGGAACCACTCCCTGTTGTCTTTCCTACATCAATATCAAAATGTCTTCCTTACTAACGGGAAAAACAGCAAGACAGACACGCAGATCTCTTTCCAGTTCTCTTTCTTTTTTTTTTCTTATTTAGCATACTTTGATTGACTGCGAGTGCAAACACAAAAGGTACTTTTTTTTCTTGTTATATAACTAAAACTTGGACAGTGTATTTGAAGGGGTGTGGTGGGCATATGGATTGCTGGGTTGCTGGATGACTGCTTCAGTTATCAATCAATTTATCCTGTAAAACATACTTTTGACCAAATCACTTTTTTTTTTCAATTTTACACATCACCTTGTTCTGATAAACCCTCCCTACAAAAAAAAATCTCTTACCTGAATAAGGCTAATCGATGAAGTAAGATAACTCATTTTCCTGCTATACTCATTATCTGGAATCACAGGTGTGAGAAGCCTTAGTACACATTACAAATTCAAAAACACATTCTAGCCAAAGGCTATTTCTTTACTGTATAATTGTCTCCCCCACCAAGTGATTCACTATAATTAAGCCATGGAAGACAGCTCTATTCTCCTGTGAGCGTTCATATTAGTGCTACTACAGGCAGGTCTAACAAACATCTCACAGCTGATGCTTTTCAAAACAATGGACAGTAATGTTTAGGGATGTATATGGATGATATACTGGTCCACATTCTCACGAGGGAGAATACAATATACACAATGCAACTACAGGTATGAGGCCTTTGGGGAGACCTGTCACTGTTATCTTGGCAAAGCCTGCTGTAGGTGTATGTGTGTGTGTGTGTGTGTGTGTGTGCCAGCATGCTTTGTCTAACGCAGGAAAAGCTCGACTCCAGCTGCTCTGACATAAGCAGGATGCTCGCTGCCCCACATAAACTAACAATAGAGGAGAACTTTCTATTGATCAAAAGCATAAATTACAAATAGATACAAGCCCATATCCTGTTTCCCTCCATTAACAAACCAAATCTGACAAGGTTCTGATGGCTGATAATTTTAAACTACACGTTTGGAAAATAAACAAATGCAGCGACATCACTGTGCCGTGGTGTAAAAACAAAAGGCTTTTCTGCCAAGGATAAATGAATCATGGATAATTACGAGGTTGCCCTCAGGATGAAAACAATTTTTGGGGACAAAGCAGCCTTAGTAATCACAACAGTGCAGCCACTCGTGTGTCCTAGCCAGTCAATGGGATATGAGTTGAGGACTTGTGGAGTCAAGTGGTTTCAAGCCCAAGCTTTCTCATTGTAACAAAGCAATTAACAGTCATTCCACTGCTGTTTGTTTGTGCTATAAATGGCATTGTAATTATACCAAAACATTTTTTTAAATTTAAGAGTAACATTTGTACATCCTGTATAGCCTCTGTCTCTTGAAGCTGTCACAATGGGGAGCCAAGAAAACAGTGACAACTGTCATTGTGCTGGGTTATCTGTTGGGGGACAAGGAATGCTCTTGATACTGTTTTCTTTACTTACTGAATCTCACACACACACTCTCTTTTCTCGGTCCAGAAAATGTGCAAATGTCGGGTCAAAGAGATGTTTGTCAACATCTAGTGGAAGAAGGAGAGAGAGGGAAGCTGCATGCTAAACAGCCCCAGCCTCTATTAGGCCAACCAACTGCCTCCAAGAAAATGAGAAAACGTGGTCGAGGCTCAGACACCTGGCACTAAGACTCAATATTCACCCTGGCTCACTCCTTATCTCTTTATCTGGCCTCACACAGCTCTATCAAGACAACTCTAAGCTTTGCATATGGAATCATCAAAATCAATATTTCTCCTTACTTGCTCCCTCTCCCCTTTTTCATTAGGTGAAACAAATAAAGGGTGTCCTGATCCTGCGGCAAATGTGCTTTTATTGGATGCTTCAGCCAAAGAGACAGGATGCTGTTCAAGTTTTTGTTTTTTTACCAGGTTAGTGGATATCTTGTTGTAGATTTTTTTTGAGAGAGAGAGAGAAAGGGTTGTGTTGACCTGCATAGCACTGCCTACCAGCTGCCACAATCACAGCAAACTGGTCACTTCATGTACCTGCTGAATCCCACACCTCTGCCTCCACTGACACAACTACATTTTTCATTCTTTCCACCTGTGTTATTCACACACAGTCACTTGGAACCAGCTCAGACAGGCTCAGTAAATCAGCATGCCTGTAAGTAGGTCTCATTGACCTCTCACAATCCATTGGTGCCTGGATCTTTCAGGATCATCCAGTCAATATATCAATATCCATCTTGTGTTCCTTGTTTTAAGACCCCCTACCCCCACCTTCTCCTCACTGGAATGTCAAATGGAGACTGTAACCATCATTTACAAGGGTGTGTCTGTGTGTATATATGTGGAGCTTGCCACTAATATGAGTGGGTGTGGTAAATACTCTGATACAAGTACACACACATACAAATCTAAATGTCCCCCTCTCCCATGGGATTGAGGAGAAGTGGGTCATGAAGAGAAAAAGAAAGGTTGATGAAAGAATCCAATAGACGAGTTCATACATACAAAAAAATCTATAAACTAAGGATCAGCTGGTCGGCATACACCTGTCAGCTTGAATAGCCTTTCAAGTCAGACCTTCACTGCTCTGCTGGAGCCATGCATGGTGTGTCAGGGTAATTCAATGGCTGGCTGTGCAGAGCAGCCATGCGGTAATGCTGTAGCCAAATGGACGACATACTGATTTAAGCAATGATTATTCTTTCTGTTAGCACCTGAAATGCTGTGAGGTAGAGGTGATTAGCCAGGTCAATACATCTGGCAGGTGGACAAACTCCTGGTTTTTTTGCAATTGCTCAGCACATAGAAATAAAAAAAAAGAAAACAAGTGGAGTAAGAGATGCCAAATAATCCACTTTGTTAGGCCTCCAACTTCTGCTTGGCAAAGCACTCTCATCAAAGGACAGCTTCAGTGCCTCAGCACCTTAGAATGCCTTGAAGGATTCCTCTCAGATCGACTGACATATTGCCATTTCAGTGGCTCAGCTTTTCCATCAATAATAGACCAACATTTCACTGGCACTGTATTCTTTGGTACAGTGGAATGCTACATATCCCTGGACCTTTTTTTTTTTTTAGATATTTTTGCCCACATATACCTGTTATTTATTATCAAGCAAACTAAATACTAAAATTACAAAAGTAACAATTTCTTTGTTTCTCCTAAACCATTGCATTTAATCACAGGAATCAGTTTGAAATTTAAAATGTATTCTAAAGTAATAGCCAAAGCAGCCCAGCCAAGGATCAAGGACAGAGCACAGTGGATTTTATCTCACCTCTGGCAGTGGCATGCCGTTGATGATGAGGTCTGGCTGCTGCTGGTGACCCTGCCCTGTGAACGGGTGCTGATAGCCATGGTTGGGAGCTGCATTGCGTGAGTTCTGGTTCTCCACGTTGAGGAAGGTGCTCTCAGAGCGCCTGCAGCCCAGCGGCAGGGTCTGCTGGTGGTAGTCGAAGTAGTTGAGCGAGGAGGTGAGAGATGAGCAACTCACCACATTCATCTTGTCTGTCTCTTCAACGTCTCGGGGCACCAGGCGGATGTCGTTCTTGCTCAGCTTCTTCTTTTTGCTGGACTTCTTCTGGTTGCCGTATGAGTACTCCGCGACCCTGCGCAAGTAGAAGAAACTGAACAGACTCAATAAAGCAGTGTTCTGCCTTCCCCCTCCCCTGCCCATATGGTCAAAAAGTTTCCCCACCATGCCAGCTAGGACACTGTTCAACCATGGGATAATTGCCCCTTTCCAAAGGTGGAGCAGCGCACGTAAGTGACCTTCCACTCGAAGCTTGCAGTGGAGCTGTTATCCCTTGTTTGTTTGCATTTGCATGCTCAACAATTGACATGTCACAAACAGGCAGACAATATGCAAACATGCCAAAACCACAGAAGCACAGCAAAAAGAGCACACTGATACTGAGCAGCATCGGCAGTATATGCAATCACATTCAAAGCACACATCCCACACTAATTCCATTTTTTCTTTCATTATCAAGGGAGCCCACTAGCAACACGGAGTGCAGGAGAACTGCAGATTCAAATTCATTTAGCTGCTCTCAGTGGCTGCTGCAAACTTGAACTGAGTATTTTGACTTTAACGAGAGCAAATGAGCAACACAGCCATGTTTTATCAAAGGATTCTCAGACTGGGGGAAATATCCATTCTTCACACAGCCTTGCAGTTTTCCACAGGAGAACAGATGCTAAATACTCTGCAGTGATCAGTGCAACCCTCACTAGACATATTCAAGAAAATATGTGATCCTTTTTACCACCTGCATTACCTCAAAGACTGGAAAAGGTCATTTTTAACTTTATGGCATGGGGGATATGGTTTGTTTCCCACAATAATTTGATAACAAAACTATAGCTGCCAATGAAATTTCATTACCTGAATGTATCCGATCCTTTCTGATATCAAACATGTCTCTGCTTTACTAGGCCTCACTGACCTCTGTTCTTCTCTAAAAGGCAGCGCTTATCCTCTATCATTCCTAAAATCACACTGACTAAGAAGGTGCACCACTGTAGTTTGTCTTTTTCATTTTTTCATTTTTTTCTTTCAGATTGCATCTTGAAACAACCCCCATTCTGCTCCTCCTTGATTCAGAGGAAAGAAAATGGGCAGCTGCAAGGGTAGAAAATGCTTCATCGCTGTTTCATTTATCATTTTAACATGTTTTCTTTCTACTTTGTGCCCACAATGAAATCTGGGAGGGAAAATCTTCAGAGTCAGAAAGACTGACAGAGGACAAGCAATAAATTGGAGACAACTGCTCCTCATATTCGAGGTGGCGACTGAGAAGCAGAGCACATCAGTGCTGATTAAAGCACCCAGCAGGGATAGTGTCGCACACTCGGAGAGCAAAGTACTGGGAGCAGTTCTGAATTTTGAATTTGTTGTTGTCTATCATTGGGGTTTTTTTCTCTGAAGAAAATGTACAACTGACATTAAAAAAATGTGAGAAATGTTTCTGTCAAGATGTCAATAAATAGATTACCCTGTATTTCCAAACAGGCTCAAATAAAAACACGTTTATAAAATTTTGCCAGGAGATATAAGTGTCTCTTGTTAACAATTAAAAAAAAGGGGTCGACTGTGATGGAGACATAGTTTGTGATTATATTTTCCTCTTAGAACTCTCTAGTCCAAGTCCAATCTTTGCAATTAAGAGTGTTGAAACACGCCTGTGATAATTTCAAGGGAACATTTTTTATACATATATGTACATAATTTGTAATTAACGGTGAAAAAAACAACAACAATTATTCTTAAGTGAGTTCTCACGTTTTCATGACCACTACTGCTTAAAAAAATGAAGTAACTTTAAATGAACAAAATAATGTTTGGAGCAAAATATGATTATAGCTTCAGGTTAAATTCTCAAATCCAATCTATATGTAAATTTAGTGGTAATGTGGCACGGGGAAATCAAAGCCATAACTGATGTTCAGACTGATGAACACAACAGAATATCCGCTATGCAAGTTCAGGAACACAATAATCTGCTCCTTTCCATGAAGCAGTCTTCATAGTTAATGAGTGGGATATGACTTACATACTCTCATAGAATCTAAACTCTTTTTGTTTTTATATTATATTTATATTTACATTATTATACTTTTTGTAGAGAAAGGCAGAGGGGAGCCTGAATGATCCTTGAGGAGTATCCATAATCACACTAGATTAAAGCTGATAACAGCCAATCAGCCACGGTGGAGGTTAAATAATAAATGTCTGGGTCTGCTATTGAGCCAGTGGGGCGTTAATTGTCCGGCAACACATCCGCAAATTGAACATGACAGTTGAACCGTCATATTTATGAGTCAATTGGTTACAATGAAAGAATTAAATCCATCAATCATGTTTCGCTAACACGGAACAGTGGGCCTTAGCGAATGTTTCTGATTTAATGCAGTAGAGATTATTTAGATATAACTCAATTTCAGCTGTGGAAAGAAATCTGCTGTCCTCAGATTAGAAGCCTTTACATGCTGCATAACAAAAGCAATGCACTGACAACTGACAGGTTCAAGCGTGACTGCGAACACACAAAATGTCTGTCTGTCTCTCTCCCTCTTGCATACACAAATCTATACATCCATACACACAAGCACGCACGGGCTTTAGTCAGTACCTGCAGTTGTACGTCCGGATCTCCTTGTTATCCCTCTTGCACTTGACCGCCACAAAAATCATGGTGATAAACAGGATAGCTGCGATAGAGCCCAAGGCGATGATGAAGATGAGAGACAAGTTGACAGGTCCTATAGATTCCTGCGCACTGAGGTCTGGAGAGAGGTACACCACTATATAGGCCGAAGAGGACAGGGAGGGCTTGCCGTGATCCCTCGCCACAACTGTGATTTCGTAGGTGGATTTGGCGTTTTCTCCAAACATTTTGGTGGAGCGTATCTCTCCGTTCACCTGGTCGATTTCAAAGAAAGTCCTGTCTCCCTCTGAGATAGTGTAGGTCAGCCGCCCGTTCTCCCCCTCATCATAGTCGTCAGCTTTAATTTGGGTCACCATGTAACCCTTCGCAGCGTTTCTTGGGATAGAAACTTCCGCTGTGCCATTAACCAGCGGAGGGTTTGTCATAACAGGTGTGTTGTCGTTGACATCCAACACGACGATGCGCACTGTTGCGTTACTTGATAAAGACGGATTGCCGTTGTCTCTGGCCAGCACTTTGAAATCAAAAGTCCTAGTGTATTCATGATCAAACGACCTCATTGAATAAATGCGGCCTGATGGGTTTATGCTGACATATGTGTTTACATCCATGTGCTTAATCTCACCAGGGACTATTGAGTATGAAACTGTGCCATTCATCCCCAGATCAGGGTCTTCAGCTGATACTGTTAGCAGGCATGAGCCAGGGAGGTTGTTTTCCATCACCATCTCTTGATAGTGTGGCTTAAGAAAGTGGGGAGGGTTGTCGTTTTCATCTGTGACTTTTACTACCAACGACTTTGTGGCGCGTAAAGGGGGGATGCCACTGTCCTCTGCTTGGATGGTCAGGTTGTATGTGTCCTTTTGCTCTCTGTCCAGCCTGCCATCAACAAGTATAGTGGAAAAGCTCTCATATTCTTGTAGTCTGAACGGAACATTACCCTGCAGCCTGCACTGCACTTTGCCGTTTGCCCCAGAATCCTTATCTGACACCCTTACCAGCGCAATGACATATCCACGCTGCGCGTTTTCACTAACTTCCACCATCTCTGTGTTCAGTGAGAGTAAACTGATGACAGGTGGGTTATCGTTAGTATCCATCACATTCACGGTGACTTTGCAGTGAGCTGGGATAGAGTTTGGACCTAGATCTTTGGCTTGGACGTCGATTTCATATATTTGCGTCGTTTCATAATCCAAATCACCAATGACAGTGATAACCCCGGTTCTGGGGTCAATTTTGAAAGCATCCCTCGTTTTCTCGGTGACGTAACTGTTGAACGAGTACAAGACCTCTCCATTAGTGCCTTCGTCGGGATCCGTTGCATTCAAGTCTATGACTAATGAATTACGGGGGGAATTCTCCATCACATTAACTGTATACACTGGCTCGTCAAAAACGGGGTTGTTATCATTAGAATCAATTACTTTAATATTTAACTGGACCGCACCTATCTTTGGTGGGTCTCCTCCATCTTCTGCGCTGATTTCATATGTATAGTGGGACTGAGTTTCCCTGTCTAACGATTTTTGCACAACAAGCTCAGCAATTTTCGACCCATCCCCTCTGGTTTTTATTTCTAGTCCGAAAAGCTCATTTGGAGTGATAGAATATGATTGCACTCCAAAGATCCCCGAGTCCGGATCGCTTGCCCCCTCTAGGGGAAACCTGGTACCAGGGGAAGCATTCTCAGAAATTTCTATGTCAATGTGGCTCGTAGGGAATCTGGGTGCGTTATCGTTCAAATCCTCAATTTCAACTTTGATGACACAGATCTCCATAGAGTTTGACATCACTTCTAGGGATATAATGCACTTTGGGTTTTGTCGACAAAATACGTCCCGATCTATTTTCTGTTGGGCTGTAAGAATTCCTGCTGGACTCAGTTCAACATATCCAGGATGTGAATTGGATATGACCCTCAAGTACGGGGGCTGCGGTGCAATCTGAAATCCTTGCTTTAGTGCGTCGTTTGTCACGTTTCCTATCACTGACCCGGCCCTCATTTCCTCGTTTATTCCATACTTTAAATTGATAACAGCTTCAGTCCCGACCCAAAAAAGGAGGAACACAGCAGTTAATTGTATTAATTCCATCTCCTTCGTTTGCATTGTACCTGTTGACTTTTCCTGTGCCTAACAAAGACCTTGATAATTACGCACAGAGGTACACGTCAGAGACAACTGGAAAAATTATGCAAATTAACCATCTCATTAAAATGTCCAAAAAGTGTCTGAGTGATGAAAATCTCTTATGTATGCAAATTATATCTAGGTGTGAAAGCTAAAATTCTAACAAGTGCCTTAGCCTATTTCACTCTCCACAGGCAGGGAACATCCTCTGGTCTACTGCAGCGGACGAAACACTGGGGACGACAGATCTGTGAAAACATGCTGAATCTTCTCACAGTACTGATTTAGTCGAATAAATCCGTGCTGCTCTTATCAAGCGGCAAAGTGGTCTTACACAGGACTCGTGCGATGAACCGTCCATTTTCAAGTGGGCTGGAACTAGAAATAAATGTTCGGACTGCATAGACACAAAATTCCTTTGAGTAAGTCCACAATTTTAAAAAAAAATCTTCTTTGTTGATAAAGTAAAGGAGCTTAAAAGTCCGTGTTAGATTTTCAGCCTTTATCCCAGTCAATATTTAAGTCGCATTTTGAATAAACATCTTGTTTTGTGCAATTTAATACAGGCAATGATCAAATTTCCTTATCGATAGACAGCTATAGGCTTTTAAACTGCACAATTGATGAAAAAAATAAAATAAAATAAAGAATCAGCAGTCGCAAAATTATTCAACAGCCTAAGTCCGGATAGCTTTGCTTAAAAAAGAGGGTGCAATTGCAGGAATGTCTCATCACATCACTCAAGTCCCGATTACCTTTTTATTTCCAGCAGATTTAGTCTATCGTCCCCTCCGTAAGTCTTCAAGCTTTTACTTACTAATTAATTTCCTTCTGTGTCAGTTGGAAAAGGCTTCACATATCCCGATTATTAGTCCATGCAACACACAGAAAAAAAGAAAAAAAAAATCCGATGAAAATGTAGCCAAAAGCCTGTGGGAGGAAACCTTGTCAGAGCACTACTGTATGTTCAAAACGCATTTCATGTTTAGCTGCAGCAAACTGAAGCACAGTCGCCTATATCCAGCCTGGCTGAGGCAGAAAAAAAGAAATCACTACTCGTTGCCAGAAGGCTGTCTAGTTGACTCCAACAAGCGCTCCTCTCGCTTCACTGGTGCACACTGGCGAACTCTCAGCTCCGAGGCGAGCGCTCGGTCTGAGGACCCGCAATCCCCTCAGCCAATCAGGGGTTACACAGGAGGGCTGGAGCTGCTGGTGGGTGGGGCAAAGTACAGCAATGAAACGCGGCCAACTACCTGTTCTCCTGCAGATGGACGACTCGACGGGCAATTACATCGTACACGCCGAAACACGAAGCTGAGTATTAGATGATCGTTAGAATGCGGTTCCAAATGTAGGGTCTGGGGACCCATGGGGGTCTTTGAAAAGACTCCCATGAATGCCACAGACAAAAGTAACAGACTAATTTCTTCCAGCAGAAGCGGAGAAGAGAACCCACGGATAAGTTTTCACAGATTTGTCCTTGCGTTCCTTTCTACTGTTGTGCTCCATTAAATGTAACAAGTCATATTTTACTATACAGATCTTCAACAGGAGAATACTCGCTCTTGTTTTTGACTTTTGTTAGAGACAAGAGGTGATACGTCAAGGTGTGGCCACCTCTGTGCCAGAGCAGACATCGAAACTACTCGACAGTGTTTACTGTTGGCTTATACTGCATATTTTAGAGTCAGCCACGGCCCGCTGATCTATAGCCCACAACCGTTGCAAGTGCACGCATCGTGTTGCATCATTTAGACCCTAGACGTGGCTGTCATGCATTTAATGTTCTGAACTTCAGCAACACCGGGCACCACGGTGAGGCAATTTCCAATAATGAACAAATATTATAGGCCTAGATGATGGCTTCCATGTAACAACAAGCTGGGGGGAAATCTTGCCACGGGCCAAATCAATAGTAACTCAGATTTATATATAATAAAAAGAAATTCGAAAAAATTCGAAAGCTTTTACCCCACGAACGGTCACAGCCAGTTGTCTGTTTCATACCTGCTTGATGCTAGCGTTGTTGTATTTTTTATTATCGCTATTAGTTCATTATTTTGTTAAATACTTTGTAATGAGCACGAGAACCATAGAAAGCCTACAACAGAGTGTTTTTAATTATAGCGATAATGATTTTTATTACGCCATTTAATGGCTGTAAATATTAAACCTTTTGTTAATAAGGTCAATGATGAGTTGGGTTCACCGTGACCTTCATCCTACCTACAGCTAATGGTCATAATGTAACAACACATTCAAGGCGCCCGTTGTGCTATCTCCACAATGGGTAATTGACATTATGGCTCCATCTAATGTGACCATTAAATCTCAGCCAACACAAGCAGGAAAACTATGGCAAGAAAAAAAGGATTGAATATGAAGTTGTTTTAGTCGTTCTGCACATATTGCAGACTGTCATCGCCCTCCTTGAAATCTCACTCTTTTCATTCAGATGGAAGCGACACTCGCTTACAGCCGGCCCTTTGCACACAGACACGCACGCACACCTCCTCCCATGCAGCCCGGCTGCTTGCCTGACTCTAACCGGCGCTCAGCCGCCATCACATCCTGTCTAGGGCTGGCAGATTTCAAAGTCACAAGGGTGACACCTAGCGTCCGCAGCCTCCGCTCGATTCTGTTATTCCAGCTTGTCCATTTTACCCCCAGACTGTTTCACCCCCACGAAAAACAAACAGCGTGCCACAAGAATAACAATGAAGCACATCGGCAAATCAATTCCCTGTCTTTATTGGAACAGAAGTCTAGAGTTTGACCACAATTAATATTCTGACCAGGAGGAGAATTAGTTCTGAGCCATATCCAATCATTGTTAATCAATATAGGGTTGTTGAACTGTATATGGAAAGGAGAATACGGTCATTCTTTTGCAATGTAAAGATGTAATTTACCAAATTCATTTATGTTTCTATTCACATCAAAAGCTTCAGCTGTGTCCGTTTAATAAAAACTCAAGCTACAGCAGCTTCACTGAGCCTGATTTTGTGTACTATCTTGACCAAAAACCATTCAGAATACATGAATATGAAAGTGTACATTACTGTATCTCACACACCAGAACAGAACAAATTTTTGTCCTTAGAAGTTTAGAATTACTATCAGCTCCATATTTTTTAAATGTTGAGATTAAGAAAAAAAATAAGTTACACTATCTCCTTAAAGAACCTCTTGATGTTTAAGCAATTCAGATGCCCTAATGTCTTAATGGACGTTTAAACTTATCTTGCATAAAGAAATCACATTTTGACAAAAAAATCAAGTGTGACCAACTTGTTTGCTTTGCTGCAACACCTTTAAGATGTGTTGCAATTGTACAAAGACGGTGCCAGTAGAATCTTTAAGCTCATACATTGTTAATGTTGAGTTAAACAACCTTAGGCAATGGCAAGGGACTTCTTTTCTCCTCGGGGCTTTCTGATCACTGTATGTGCAAAACAGTGGAGAGGACGCTTTGTATTTCTGTCAGTCTGAGATTGTGATGCAGAGGCTTGTATTGTTTGCTTGATTGTAAGTAAAAAAGAGAGAAAAGTTCTTCACAAAAACTGTCAATTAAAGTCATGAGCAACTTAAAACTGCTGCTTTGATTGTTCACATATGTGCTGGAAAGTGGGTGAGCAACAGTTTGCAATAAATGAAGATGGACTTCTGTTATTGAATCTTGTGTGTTTTTTGTGTGGTTTTTTAGGTGTTAAGACATTGAGTTACTAATTGCAAAATGGATTGAGTTCTGCCATTAATCCAGTACAGTAAGGTTAAAAAAAAAAACCTTAAGTATGAAAATTTTCTGATTTGAAGAGCCGCAGTATGTGGCGAGGGCTAAGAGGTTAAAAATGTTGGAAATGTTTCTCACCCTTCAGTTGAGTGCTGTGTGAATAAACGCAACAGCACTGCCTCGAGCAGCAGGGTAGATCATAAACTACAGCAGTAATTTAGCCACAATGTATTTCTTTCTCTCAGAAAGCGATGGCATGTTTCATTTATGAGCTACAATCTACCTCAATATACTTCCTGCTGTTGACGTACCTTTGTGTCTTTTATTGATTTTACAGCTACATTAAAATCCTTAAATTTTCTGTTGTGGGTGAGTGATGATGCATTGTCTGTTTTAACATTAGTGTTTGGTTTTTCTTTAACCACAACAATTACTTGTTCTGTAAAAAAAAGAAAAAGAGGAGAACTTATTGCGAGAAAGTAAAGTAATGTGTTTACTTGTCCACCGATTCATTAAACTGTCAGTCAGTCAGGCTCAGGACCACACATAATGTTCCAGCCTCAGTTCTCTTTTACACCACCGTTACAGTCTATTTAACTCTGAAATAACATATGATATATTTACCATAAAAATATATATTATACATCAAAATAGGAAAGTGATAATCAGTACATTTCAACACCTAACAGAAAAGATAGAAAACTATGCCCTTATTTGAGTCGTGACACATCTGTGTCACAGTTTAAACTCACGCAGCATTTATTCTTGATAGAAACTATTCACCACGAACTGCACTGAGTGTTTCATTTTAAACTGGCTATTAATAGGTTTGTGATTCGGAAGAAAATTCAGTCTTTTTAACCAAAATATCATTTTCTTTTTTTAAAATGTAATATACATTTCTTTCCTCACATGTATGTAGCGCTGTGTTGTGTGTGAATTAAAGCTGGGTGGAGATTAATTCTTTAACCTGAAGTCTGAAGGCAGAGCAGTCTTAAATCCAAGGGAATTTCACAACCTCACATCAGTTTTGAGTTTATTTGAAGCATTTGTGGTGGGAAGCTTGAACCAGTCCATTTGAAAGTACACAGAGAATGACTGATTTTATTTCATAACCTTTTTTTCTCCTCTGCTGCCAAGGAATGGCACAGATCTATAGTCTGTCCCTGCTGCTTGCTGGGAAAGGAATATCTAAGCTTCTCTGACAGATGCTGGCATTATCACCTCGATGTCCTGCCCAGCATTGAATCTTGGCCCACGCACAGCAATGGACTTACAGGAGCGACCATAGGACAGCAGAGACAGTGGTACATCGATTCAGACTGGGCAAGATGGCCATGCTTATTTTGGCTGGAGCTGAGGATGATGTTATTATTATGGTCCTCACCCATACGGCTTCTCAAAAAAATTGATTCCTCCTGAGCACCCCTTGCCAGAGGCATAAAAAGGAAGGGGAACTGACAAGCTTAATCTATGGACCTCTCGTCAATGACGATACGCCCTCCACTCCATTCCACACTGTGCCTGTCCATGATACATCAATTAGTATCAACTCTCACCATCCATCTGAGTGTTCACACAGTCCCTTGGGCACACCAACATGGCTGTGTGCACAATGCAACAGCAAAATGGACGTGTTTTCTGCTTTTCAGCAACTTTTTTTTGTCTGAAATGCTGGTGGCTGATGTGAGACTTTTAATTGAATCCCATTTTGAATCCGGAGTTTACCAAAGCATTGGTATGGGACCCAAAAGTGGCAGATTACAGTGACTGCAGCTTTGTTTTATGTCATTCATTCTGTTACCACTCAATACCATTTCCCTCCCTCCCAGTCACTTCTCTGCAAATCAGTGAGTGGATATAAAATGCAAGTATTTCTATGGCATCATACTTTCCTCTCTTATTTGCTGGAGTGTTGGCATATAGCTGAAAAAAAAAACTTGGATTTGTGACTTTCGCTGACAAACATTTTGGGCACAAGCATTTCCTCATTCTTTAAGAGCTGGTGTTAATGTTCACAGATCTGATCTTATGCCTTCCTGTGAATGTCCAAGGCTTCCTTGAATAGCCTCCATCAGGTTTAATGGAAATACAGCTGTTTCCTTGCTTTGCTCAATACAAGCAGAAAATGGATTCAGATGGCCTTGCATTAGAATGGATACGGTCCTTGTTATATACAGATGCAAATGAATGAAAGAATTGTTGAATGTGGCTGTTTGAAGTTGTAGGGTTGGTTGGTGGGGCTCCGGATCATCAAAAGCGGCATCAATTTAATATGCAGTTTGTTGATGTTTAAACAATTAATAATTTGTAACCCAATGACCCATTTGCTTCTGAATGAAACATATTTAAGAGAAGCTTATTCTATTTATGCATAATTGGTTTAGCTATTTATGCTGTTAGATGGCAATTAACAGACTTTGTGTAGAATCCTCTCATGTTTGGAGCCAAATGTGCTCTCGTGGTTTCTATTTGAACGTCTGTATGATAAATAACAGTTTAAATGCTTTTTTGTTCAAGTGGAATTACAGTTTTAGAACATCAGCAATTCGTTGTATTAAATTATGTTTGAGTCTGTTCTTATTGTAAAATTACTGTATAGTCTGATGAAGTGAAATATAAACAATTTGTTGTCATTCTAGTTTACTTGATAATTTTTTCCTCTTTTAAAATTTTGAATGTAGCCCAACAGGTTGGATAATAAAGGAATGTGCTTGTGTAAATGTTAGAACAATTAATGAGATGAAGGATAAAATCTGAAAAATATAAAGTACAGGGCATATAGTTAATTTTTTTCTATCTATTGATTTTCTCATCTCTGCCTGTTGGAAATCCATTTAGAAAAAAGCAGGATATACTTTACCGACCATTTTTAGCCTTACATCAGTCATGATATTTGCCATTATAGTAGCATTTCTCCAAAATCAACAAAATGCTTCTTTTTAACATTTTTCTTTTTCCCTTGACAAGCATTGACCTCTACCTATTCTTTAAAACATTTCTGTATTGGGAAATCAAGTATTTTAGAGCTATGAATGCTTTAGGCAACCTGAGCCGGTAAAGAAATATTCTTTGAGTCAGTGTGCTTTGTACCAAATCTATCTTATTGATTAAAAATTCTAGAGCTTCATGTTTTTGAATCCTTGATCATTTGAATCATGATATTTAGCATCTCTTTCCTGTTTCCATAGCATGAAGCACAATAGGTGCAATCATGGGCACAATACCAAAAGATTTCCTTTTGATCTGATTACCACAGCGTGCAAAATCAGTTGTCTTTGTTAGGAGGTCTAGGCCTTTTCAAGGAGCAAAATACATATATATCTATATATATATATATATAGATATATATATAAAAATAAAAAACAACAAAGACACACAAACCTAAGGCTTTGAATGGACAATAGACAGGATCTGTGAACACGTGTTCACGTGGTGTATGGTCAATTAGCTTTGTGCTACTGTGTTTATTCAGTGTCAGCTCTGATTAATAGGCACAACATGGTGGATAGAACACCTGAAAATAGTGTGTGGTGCCTGGGTGGGACGTTGTCGCCATCTGATACCATCTCAACAACATGGCACTTATCTCGTCGCCCCCCCCTTGGGGGTGTTTACAGCTGTTTTCTCGTCAAGACAAATTAGTTTGGCTGCGTACCTTTTTTCACCCCCTCAGAGTGAAGCAGTGAACGGAGACGTCATGGTCACTAGGGTCTGGCTGTGATTCTGAATTGGTGCATGTGTGGCCGTGATTAGCTGCGTTTAATAGGTGGTGACATATGCCAGTGTTAAGTAAATGTGTTGATTGATCTTTGTATTCACTGCCTGGGGAGCCAAGAAGGGAAAAACATATTGTTGGGCTTTAAATTCCTCTCTAATCTGTCCATCTAATCTAATATCCAAAAATGTTTTGAGCTGCTGTGCCTGACTTAGCCGTGGTAATGCGTTAAATCCCGACTAGCCTTACTGGACTGCATGCTCTAAAATGCGACAATAAGGTTATATTCACAGATGAACACTTCCCTCCACAGCATGGCCACACTAACAAATAATCCTCTCTGCCTACCATTGCCTTGTTCTATCTTCAAAAGCCAACTAGCAAAACAGCTGCAGTGGTTTTCACTTAAGACAGAAACTTCCCACTTAAACAATTGTTGACTTCCGTTTGACAAAAAAGTATTTATTTATTTTTTTCATCAAATTACATTTCCTTTTTTAGTGACCATGACAGTGCTGTTAGCAAACCCCAGTGTGTAAGCACAGTCACCCCTGCAGGCACCCATATGTTGTCTGTGTGATAGATGCAGTAGCATGCAGGAGGGTCATGTTTATTGCTTCTCGTAATGTGCCACCAGAGGACTTTGCCCTATCATTGTGCCAGTTTAACATGTTACACTTCATCACCCTAATACTGGGTTTGAGGAACATTTGATGGCACGGGGTACAGAAGGCTAGCCGCAAATTAGTAGGTTTGTTATTTCAACATTAGCTTGTCAACACCTCATCTTAATTTCACAGCTGAACCATATCTGAACCATATAAATGGAGACCTTGAACGCTTTGGCTGCTTGTGTTGAGGGGAGATAGGAGGTGAGAGTGTGTGTGGGTGTAACCGCACAGGCGCATTTGTGTCTATGCCACTATGTATGGATGTGAGTGTGTGTGCGTGTCAGCATGTGTCGAAAAGGCATTCTCCTCCTCAGAGACATGTGAATTCAAAATAACAGACACAGAGATAGAAATAGAGGAAGAGAGACAGCGAGAGTGAGCGAGAGAGAGAAAAAAATAATCTCATGCTATGTTATCCTGCAAAACCTGACAAACCACCCCCGAGACTGATCTGGCTTAGCATTCAGTGTGGTTAGGAGCTTGTTTGTGCTCCTATGATTGGAGCAGGCTGGCTAAGTTGGCTTCATAACAGTCCAGTCACAGTGGAGCCCCAGTGGAGTCATGCTGCCTGAGGATGGCGGGCCTGTCTCTATCTGACCACAGATATCAATAAAGGCAGCAGTGCAGTCCTCTGGGAGGCTGGACAGTCCAAAATTTCTTCCCTGAAGGAGGGTTATTAATTGTCTCGATGTTGTATGTGGTCTGCTTGCACAACATGCTTTTTTTGTTGAACATTTTAAATTCCAGGCATGTATCCCAGAATGCAATTAGTCCCCACCATTAGATCAAGCAACACATGTCTTCTTGCCTCGTGCCTGGTCTGGAATTATGGTGAGGGGGGGGGGGAAGAAAGAAATTAGTATGGAAATTAGCTGTCTTCAAAGCCTTTGGCGTTAAAGGTGGTGTAAGGTGCTACAGGAAGGTGGCAGTTCCCTTTGCAGATATCTGGGTAACAGAAAATGTAGGGATACAGAAGGATTGGCTTCCTTGGGAGACTCATATCCCCCTGTGCATAGTGCGATTACCGAGATGGCACATGAAAGGCAGTTCATGCTGTTTAGTATACTTTAATTGTGCATTCAGTACAGAGTGGTCTGGGGTAGCAGATTGTATTTTAGCATCACACACCGAGTTTTGATCCATAGAGGGTTGGAGGTCCTGAATGTTTGTAATGTTTACCTAGTGGAACCAAGCCCGGGCCTGAGAGATGAGCCTGGTTTGCATTCGCATCCTTTGCTCACTTTTTTCTTGGTGTTATCATTGGTGATAAACTAGCACAAATTCAAAATGCACTGCAGTAAACTGTGGGGTCTCCAGAGCATCAGAAGATTTATTTAATTTTTTTTTTTTTTTAAATCCAATGGATTTAAACCATAAATTCAACACAGCAATTTATAAGTTTGAAAAAAAAATCTGACAGCATGTTTGACATTTTAATTTGGTGTGTTAAATATGAGGTTGACAGTTACAGAACAAACACGGGAATAAATGGACATTGTCGATGAAAAAGTAAAACATTAAGCCATTAAGCCTGACAACCTTCTGGGGCGTGCAAAAAGGAGAGAAATTGCAATAAATAAATAAAAAAATAAACTGAACCCAATAGTTTCAACGGAACATTAAAACTTTATTTAGAAAAATAAAGAAAAATGGCAAAACAGTTTTTCGGCAATCAATTAATGAAGTCATTGTGGTTTAGAGTTTTATGCATATTACTAAAACAGGGTTGGTGCCAGTTAATGCTGGAGATCAGTGTGGTTTTGAGATGTGATATAGTCTGTACTGAGCATTTTACTACAGTGAGGTAATGTGTTAAAAGTGTAATAGTGGCCCATCATTTGAAGCATGGGATGTTATGGTTCAGATATACGATAATTGTATGCTGTGCTTCAGCAACATTTTATAGTTTTATGGAGTAATGCTTGGTTGTTGACTTGTTTTCATAACCTCTTAGTAGCTTATAATGGAGATAATGTTTGGGGTCATATGCTTATTTACACAAACTGAACAGAAGTGGATACAAATTTTTACTCTTATGTAGACAGTCAGTTCATTTGAGCAATAAAAGGTTGATCCCGCATGTTGTTTTTTAACAGCATCCAGCGTCACATTTGGATGCGCATACATACACACTCAGACAAGCCCATGTAATAATGCACACCTTACAGTAAATACTGTAAACAAATAGTTTATCAGCCTGAGACCCGAATTCAATTTTAACACTGCCCCCAGCTGAACCAGATCTCACACAGTTGAAATCAATCACTTTCTTGCAAAAGTTAATGAAACATATGAGAACACAGGAGTTAAATCAATGAATGTGTTTTCATGGAGGTGTCTTTCAGCGATTCACATTTCACAGCAGCGTTACAGTATGCCAGTATGCTAAACTTACTGGCATAATTAACCATAGACTAAGTTAATTAGTGAGTTAGGTTTAGGTTCAGTGGCCAGCAGCTAAGCTCTGTGCAGTGAAGTATTTCTACTTGTCAGCAACACTAAAGGTTATGAGGTGCACTTTTCAAAACATTCCCGCACTACTCAAAAACAGTAAATCGCTTTATCAATCCAATAATTGAAAGAAATAAAAAAAAAAACTCACATATTAGCATTTTTACTTAAATGATTTTATTTTATTTGACAAGTCGAACTTTTTATAGACTAAATCCACTGCTGCTTTTTCAATTGCTGAAATTAGCTAAAACTTTAATACTTAATTCTAACTGGACCATTTACAGAGTGGGTTTACAAAAGTGTTGGTATTTGTTTGTTGTGTACTTACTTTCTGGCAAACAGGAGATATTGCAGCTGTCAGAAAAATTCTCATTCTTGCAGTAACCACTGGGAGGCTGATGCCGGTATTTTTCTCCCTATCAAATGCTCGCTTTTATTGTTAGTATAATAAACGCATGCAGTACTATAAGAATAAAACTAGCACAGGTGAGTGATGTTCACAAATGGTGCTGCATGTTTGTAATGTTTTCTTATTGTTTTCTGCTTTCTTGTTATTGCTTTAATATTTCATTTCCCCCTTTATTATTTCACCATAGTTGCTATTTATGGAACAGGGGTGGTAATTCCACTGTTTTCATTTTCTTGCCGTCACTTGTTCTTTTCTCATTATGTATATTTGCGCTGGTTGAACAAGAAACTATTGAATACAGACTTCTGCCAGTGCAGCAGTCAACCAACAAAACACTATCAGTTACCTATTCATAGTGATACAATGCTAAACAATTCACCTTTGACTCAAAGTGCACAGTCTGCCCGGAATACTCATGTGCTATGCCCGCAACGCAGTGCACTTTCATATCAGCATAGAGAAGGGACCAGTTAATCCAGAGGGTTATGATAGTGAAAGTTCTTCTTTATCCACCTTAAGATGATCCTGCTTTTGCAGTCCTGCGTGGCCCCGATAACAGGGAAAAGCTGAGGAGAGAAAAAGTACACGGGTATGCGTTGGATGTACATCCCGAGGTCTGCAAAGGGCCGTGATGGCTCGCCCACAAAAAGCATGGGGTTTTGTTACCTTTGTGTTCACTGAGGAACATAGCAAATGGGCACCAGGTTGTAGTTGTGACAGCAGTATAAACACATACTGATGGGGGAAGTTTAACAGTTTGACTACTGGAGATGTTTGAAGAAGTTGTTTTAGCCGCTCTGTTGTCGGGCAAGACTTAATAAGGTGGGCAGTAGTAAGAAAAATGGTTGGTGTGTGACAGTTGCAGAGTGCATAATTTAAAAGTACCCTGCGGTATTGCACAGGATCTTAGCAATGAACCGGAGGCTAGGAAGCAGAAAGGTGCAATCAAATGATCGAAGATGTAAACAATACACGATTTTCAAAAGTTTGAAAAACAGCAAAAGCATAACATTTCTGTTAGATGTCAAGCACAAACAAACTGAATATTTACAGACAGTGTTTGGGAGTGACTGGTTACATGTTGAGCTGCAAAATAAATGTCACTGTAATCAGTGTAAAATATAAGTCATTTAGTTGCTTTGCCCCTTTTGTTGCTTCAGCCTATTAATGTTAGGAGGGATTACAAGGAGCTGTCTCTGTTCACTCCTAAGCATGAGGTCAAATTTTGAGTGATGTTTTTTTCTCTCTCTGAATTTGCACTGCCTCTTATTTGCTAATCAAATCATTTATCTAAGCAACCACAGTCGGCTAAGCCAGTGAAAAGTCAGCCACACCAGCATGTTGTTGGATAAAGATGCCTTTGAGTGCTAAAAATTCCACAATATTTTCCTTCTGAAATCACAAAAGCTCTAAAATTACTGTAAAATGTAAGTCTTCTAAGCGAAACACCTGAATAGCACTGCTACTATAATTAGAAAATAAACGAGCATCAAAGAGGGTGCGCCACTGCTCTGCAACATACAAAATATTGTATTTCCAACATTTCACTTGCACAGTCAATGCTCAGGTCTCAGCGAGTTTTACCTCCACTGCTGCCATTCAGCGTTCACTCCCACAGTGCATTGATCCTCTTGGAACATAGCCAGAGTCCAAAGAGCAAGAAGAAAACTGTTGAGTAGCAATTCCAGAGATGTCCCTCCTTTCTTTAAGAACTGCTGACATCATCTGCATCTCGTGACTTATATAGCTCTCATAAATTCAAATACATGGTTGGTTAAAACACATGAATAAGACGAAACAACTCAGGTGGAATACAAATAGCGAGGCTTTATAACCAAATCATGAAGCAGCTCCTGGGGAAGCAGGACACTTGAGTGCGGACATCTCTCTTGCTATCTCCTCCCTCTCTCCCTCCATTTCTTTTCTCCTTTCTATCCCTGTCTCTGGCTATGGGGAAATTACCCATGAATGAAACAACTGTTGACACAAAGAGAATTATTTTTTTGCCCTTGCTCCACTGTACGGGCAGTGGATTATGAAATCCTGTGATCCAACCTCAGTCCTCAGGCCTCAGTAAACATTAGCTGACACATGGGGGAAAGGAATCCCCATAGCCTCAGGGCAGGACTGCCTCTTGCCAAAGTAAGCACCACCATCCGACTACATAGTAAAAGAAATAATGAAGTCAAGAGGTTCTTAAGAACAATTATCTTAACTATTTGGGTGTTAATGGCCTTAATGTGCTGAATAGAAAAAATGTGAACATGTAGCTGAGGAAGAGACTCACCTTTTATGTGACCTTATATTAATGAATGTATGTAATCTAGGGGAACTGCTCATCCACAAGAAAGTCTATTAAAAACAAACAAACAAAATGTTTGGAAAGACATTAACATGCATGCGCAACAACATGCATAAAACATGCATTAAGCAGTCTGTTTTGAAAACATCACAACTGGTTAATAGATATTAAAAACACAGTGAGTTTATGTTTAATATGGAAACACAACTATGTCTTGAGCTCATCTGGTGATATTTCACTTTCAAATTTCTAATAATTTTTAAAGTGTTTCTGAAGGTCTTTCAAAGTTTTTGTTTGGACATCGGCTGCTTTTCCATTCATTTCGGTCCTGATGAATGTTTATTTTTCTTTGCTTGCGTTTTTCAGGAGTCTTAAAAATGACCCATGAATCATTCAAGCATTGAAAAAAAACATCTTAGATCTTACACATAACAGAAAACTTAGCAAAGAACCAATATTAAATTTTAGGCACATTGTTATTAGCGGCCTGTTGCATAATTTGCTCCCATTTCATTAGTTGAATCTATATAAAATTCCAAGGATAACACCGTTTCTAAGGCATTAAATAGTATTTTTGCATCAAAAATATGCTGTGCACTGTGTCCTTCAAAATACTTGAGAAAACTGGACAAGTGGTGGACAAAAGAAGAACTAACAGGCTTAAAAACACTACCTCAGAAGAAGAGCATCTGAAAGTCATGTGCTGAAGAAATATGGGGAAAGAAATCCAGCAAAGGCCTGACACAGGACCTGAGAGATGCATCTGACCCTTCAGATTATCCATCTACTGTTTGCTGAAGGCTCATCAGAAATGGTTCTATAGACGCATCGCTGTGAGGAAGTCAGTCTTAAGGAACAGAAAAAGGTAGAAAAGGCTGGGATATGCCGTGTTATAGAGGTCATATTATATGAAAGTGAGGGGAGAGGTAAAACAGTGAGTGTCTATCATATGCTATCTGTATAACATGGTGGAGGCTCTGTCATGATTTGACACTGCATTTCAGGCAGTGGTGTTGAGGATCTTGTTGAAACTGATGAAATTATTAAAGCAGAGAAGTAGTGTCAATTTGATCCACCGTGCAATACCATCTAGAAAGTGACGATGATCTTGAACACACTGCCAATGAAGTAAAAGCATACATTGAAACCCTGTAAGTCATTGACTGACCTCACGAAAGCCACCAGAAGGTTTACATTACTGAAGTATTTCTAAAACATTCTTCATCTTTACATAGCGCAGAACAAAAGGTAGCCAACATCAAAAGAAGAGCTTTAATGTCCTTCAAGAACCCTGGAAAATCACACTGTGTGTGTGCGTGTGTGTGTGTGTGTGTGTGTGTGTGTGTGTGTGCACCAGCAAGTTATTGTCATAATCAATAGACATCATGTCTTCACAGGACATTTTTCTCACAGTACTCTGCAGAGGCTAAGAGCAAGACATGGCTTGACCTTCGTCACCTGCTTCACCAAAAGTATGTGCCACTTCCTGCCACTGCCTTTGTGAAAAGACGTGACTTCTGATGTTACACTTTAAACAAAAGAGACCACAAGCTTAGCAGAATAGCAGAGCAAATCAGACAATGATAGACCAATCAACTAATTCACACCACATTAACAATAAAACTTTAATTTTGCATTTTCTTTACAAGGAGCAGTGAGGCCAATCAGCACATTGACTACCCAGCCTCATTGAAAGCTCGCTACTCCAGTGATAGATAAGGTTGTAATAAGATATAGTCAAAGCCAAGCAACTAATCTGATATTTCACCTCAGTGAAAGATAGGAAAGATATAAAAACGTATTAGGAGTGGGCACTAAGAGGATTAGTGTATGGAAACGGATGTGTGCCGCCGTTTTAATCCACTCATGCTTAACCCTTTGAAGCTGCCCAATCTGCTTCACGCAAACAATGATTATTTAGTCTTGCTTTTTATGGAACCGTTGCTCTTGTTTCAGACCAGCAGCTCTCCAGACACACACAAATCCCTCCCACTCATTTAATTTGATTTTGTATGAAAGAAGGGGAAAAAAAGGTGAGCGGTGGACTGACAGAGCTCAGGTTTGATTAAGATTCTCTGTCCTGTGACAACGCCGCACGGGACTGTCTCCGGTGAATTACTCTGGATTGATGATTGACATTTAGTGGTTTTGCAGCTGTGTGTGTGTATGTGTGTGTGCGTGTGTTTGGCTGTGTGTAGGACTTGTACATGTTGATCCTGTGTGTGCCACTGTCCTTGTGTGTGTATTCATGCGCATGTGTGTGTGTGTTTAACATATGTGTGTGTATCTAAATATGTCCCTCTCTGTATACCAAATGCTTGGTGGCTTAGTGCAACCTAATCTAACATAGCCACACTTTGAGGACACGAGATTAAGTACAACCTGACTGTGGAGGGCAATTAATCTTCCTTCCGCATACAGGCAGCAGCTTAAATTTGGTGTGGGCATGAAAGGTAAAAACACACAAGGTTGACCTTTTCAAGTATGTTAAAGCTGGTATTAGTTTAAGGGGGGGGCAGTGCCACTGAGGAACCTTTCAGGGTGATCGTCTCTGTCAAACTGAAGACCTCACTCTGAGAGAGACAGCTGTTACACAGGATATGAGGAGTTGAGCCCAAAAGCGATCCTGTTCAGTCATAAAGGTCTGGCCTTAAGGGTGGCTCCCAGCAGCCCACCCATCGTCACTATCTGTTGGGACATGATCCTGGTGACTGCGAGCTCTGAGGAACTGCATGTATGTTACAAAAGGGCACAGCCATTATTAAATCATAGTCAGTGGTGGGTGGCGGAGACTGGGAGAAATAACAGGTGTCAATCTTCATTAAATGTGATCTGCCACCTCTCCAAATTCCAAATTATTCCCCTATTAAGAAGAAAAATGAAAGCAAAGATGCTCCCTGAATTTGACATCCTAATTAATTACTTCCTTCACATGAGGAATTGACTCATACTTCATGTCACCTTGGAGCCCTCATGTGTTTTGAATTGCAAAATTAGTAAAGAGAGTTCACTATAAAATAAAACTTTGAAAATAGCAGAGGGTTTTTTACAATGTTTCGACAGCTTCTAATATGAAAAGGTAATACTTTTAATTAGTATATTCAGTTTAATTATCTGTATTTTCACATCACGTCATTGAAGCACAAACATACTGGTTTTGAGCATGCCACGAGTTGATTGTGAGGCATAAAACTCCAACACCCATGATGGCAGAGCTCACTGACAACGTAATTGGCTATACTGTGAAATAGGCTCGAGTTTTATTATCAAATCAGTTGTGGTGAATTAAAGTAGTGTCTTTCATCCTGTCCTCTCACTTGTTATTTAGTCCCAGCACCACCAGCACCACCAGCACCACCGCCACCACCACCAACCCTCTGGCAATTCCATCCCCAATTGTAACAGGCAATTTCATTCTTACAATCAATTACAGGTTGATTGTGAATGGTCCACAGTGAGAGAAAAATGTGAAAAGATTAGAAATATGATTTGACTTCCATGGCTAACTGAAAAAATGGGGTGAGAAGAGCTTTTATGACCGTCTCTTGCTGTCCCTCTCTTCCTGTCAGACACACAAATCACCACAGTATAAAGTTCTTTACAGGCATAAGAACAGATTTTTGCATAAATTTCACTTTCCAGAGTAACCAGTGTCCTTGTGAATGGCACAGTGATAGTTTTACAGCATTACAGATGGCTTGATATGATGAACTCAAAAAATCCCCACTTCTTTCATAATCATGTCTGCAACATGACAAGTGAAGAATGCTGAGCATCATTGCAAGACTTGGCTCCCTCCACGTACAGTTGTACATCAACTGAAGCATCTCATGCGTGCTAAATGTATGTCATTCTAGCTTACAGCCAACATACTCCTTTGGTGCAAATTTTACACTTGGCAGGGTGATTAACGTTTGTGATGCACTGAATCTGGGTTGCCCAGAAAGCGTCAGAGCTTGATAGAGTGGGACTCAAAAACGTTTTCTTCTTTTGCCTTTTAGGATGTTTTTTTTCTTCTGATGATCACCAAAATATATATTTCCTCTGTGAAATAACAGTGATATTATATTATCAGCTATTATAACTGTTATATTAGTTATTTGAGACAAAATATCATTGGACACTCAGTGAAAGGATGCACTCCCACGGGAAATCTGTGAATTTATGTTCCATGCAATTTATGAAATTAAAGTTAAAGGATGAAGTTAAAGGGTCCCTATAACCTTGGAGAACTGTCTGTAGAACCTCTTGTTCAGGGAACGCTCTGGAAGCTACTGCACTTCTCACTCTTCTTGTGTCTCCGACTCCACTGCTTAGCAAATTGTCAGACAACCTACAAAGAGAATTATGGGCCCTGAGGGGTCTTGGGGAAATTGCACCACTGGCAGTTTTATCTGGGGGAGCTGCAGGGCCTAGACAATGCTCCACTTAAGTATGATGACAGACTAGAGGGGATGTACCCAGGCCCTTTCTATAAACTTCACAAAACCCCCACAGCTGAAAACTAAAAATCCTGCCATCCCCTGCTGAAGCTGTCGCTGTAGGGCAAAAGTCAAGTACAATAAATTTTAGCTTATCAGGCAACTTGAAAACAGAAAACATATATTATTTCTGGATGTATTCCATTAGCAAAGTAAATTCAAGTTTTGCCAATCTATAGTTTCATAACGTTAAACAAATATTTATTTATTTTTTACCATTCATTTGGATGGTGTCAAGCCTTGATGAATTCTGCATGTGAAAATCATCCATTATAAGTGTGGGCTCTTGCAGGAAAACAAATCAAAATAAAAACCCAAACCGCTGACTTACTCGATGACAGACTGCAGCCACAGGTCAGCATGCAGCGTGTGATATGTTAACATGAAGTGTGCAGTGGGGATTCGTAACAGAGCACGATAAACCTCTAAATGAATGTGAGTCCCATTAAAGGGAGCATATTTATTTGAAGTGATTATTATCACACAGACTGAAGGTTTCTGCTGGTATCAAGAGGAGACACCAGAAAGACACAGTATTATTTTGGTAAGTTAACATATTGGTTTGAGATTTCTGATGATGCTGTGTGATGTTGGTTTAAACACTGCACATGACAACAGATATGAATGAATTTCCATTGAACTGTTTCTTTTATAATGACTTGTTTATGAAGGTGTTCCTTACATGCCTAATCTCCTTTCACATTTGTGAAAGCTCCTACTAAATGCATATTCGTCTTATCTGAAATGGGCACTCCCTGTGTGCTTTGTGCGGTGTATGCAGAAGTTTCTCATTAAACAAAGTAATGAACAAGTGTATCAGAAGCAGGTTAGGTTTTTTTTATTTTTTATCAAAACCAGGAGTGGAGAAGTAAACCAAACAACATAGCTTAATATCTGTCTGACACAGAGAGCTAAGTAAGAGAACACTGGACTTTTCCCTTATTACAATAGAGTGAGAGAGATAAATAGTGGAGCGAGGCTCACTGTGTATGTGGTACTAGTGCAGCCTCTAGCTGCCTGACCCGTCCGTGGTGATGAATAATAAATGAGCAGGACAGAAGCAGTTACCATTTGGAGACAGTTTCCTGATGAATGATTACTGGCTCCATTGGGTCTGTATTTGCATAGGAGATGAAAATGTCGAGGGGAAGACACATGGCTGTTACTGTAGTGGAGCTATAATACTTTTGACTGCTGAGAAGGCAACTCTTCTAATGTTATAATCAGCTAGCATGGCTGGTCATAAGAGACCACACATAAAACAGACTAAGTGAAGATGGGTGAGGGGCACATGAGGTGACATTTCAAATGAGATGTATTTATCTGTTGTGCTCTTAAATTGGTTGTCTGCTCCAGCAGAAATTCCGATTTATGTTTATACTATTCTGTACAGCTGTTCCTTTAATAATCCCATTCATTACCGGGCGACAGTTATTAACAAAGTAAAAAAGAAAAAAAAAGACTATGCAACTGAGGTGAGAAAAATTATCAGGAAACACACATATATATATATATATATATATATATATATATATATATATATATATATATATATATATATATATATATATACCAAAAAGAATAATGAGGTCAAAGATAATGATCACTTTTGCAGAAAATGAAACAAAACCAGCTGATTAATCCTTTTGCAGACAGATAAAGCCTGACTGCCACTTATTGTACTACAGCAGCTATACCACTGTGCAGCAATATCTACTAGCGCTGAAGTGAGCGAGATAAGGATTTCATGGTCATCGCGTCAGCTCACAAGGCAGTTGTGGTGCTGCAAGGGAGGGTATGACTTCTGACTGTTCCTGCAGGGCAAGATGAGAAGTGTCCCTGTCAATGTCAGAACTCTGTTTACACCTCAGAGCAGCCACCTATGCCACCACTTCTCGCCTCACCACGCAGAATCTTGCTTGGTTTGATCAGCTTTTTGAGTCAGCTTAATCTTGTCAGGCTTGACAATGAAGGCTGATCTCCTCTGTTCTTCTTAGCAGTGGAATCAGCCTACAGCTCACCCTATTCAAACAGGGCCCAAGATTCCCCCAGAATCCATAATCATTTCTACGAGGGATTTTTGGATGTATCAAACATTCTCAAGTAAAAGCACTGATCTGCATTCATTCCTACCATAAGCCGGCCTGGCTGAATACTAAACGTCCCTGCTAAATTCTGAAGGCCCCCTTTTAACAGTGCCTAAGATATGCATAAGAGGGGAGAATAAGAGAGAGAAGTCATCTTCTTTTCTTTGTCGTTGAAAGGAGATGAAGAGACAAGTGTCTTTTAGTGCTCTCAGGGTCGGTTGGTGCTAAGAAAAAGATAGAGAGGAGAGGAAAAGCGCTAGAGAGTAAGAGAGAAAGCAGAGAGAGAAGGTGGGAGCCATCATTACCACAAGGCTACTTAAAAATCCTCCACTGAGGGCACTTAATAGAACCATTTGTAATAGAGGCTTCCTTTCACGATACACTATGTCTGCAAAGTATGGAGACGCTCTACATGTGGGTGGATGAGTGTAGAGAGTACAGAGTGGATGTTCTGCCCCCCAGATGTTTGCTATGTACTTTTGTCTCTAAGGAATGTAATTAGCATTAGTTGTCTAGGCCGCAGTATGGACAACTCTCCTGCTCTAGCATTTAGCTGCACCTGTAAAGCTCTTTTCATACATGAACTGTAGCCGTGAAATATTGTGAACCTTACCCTCGAAACGATATGTTGTATGATGTACCCTTTACAGTTCAATTCGACTGGTTTGGAAATTAAACAAACTTTACCTTGCATGCAGTGTGTATGCATAAACTAATGGAGGGCAAGAATAGAACTAGCAATTGTTTACTGCATGTGGCTAATCACGTATGAAAACAGCCACAATGAAGCCACCCTAATAATTACATGTAAAATTAGTTTTTCACTTATGATATGATATGTTTCTAAATATATCATATCATGTCTGTCTCGTTTTATAATGTCTTGCTAACACTGAAACTCTAAATCTTGTCATAATGATTTTGTTGTCTCTTGACTCTTTGATTAGTCTTCTGATAATTAATTATTTCAGTATTTATTTAAGGACAAATGACAAAAACAAAATGGTTTTGATTATATTAGAATATTTTCTGTGACAGATTTTGAATCGCTGATTGGAAAAGAGTGTTTGCGTGGGTTCTCTCTGGGTACTCCGGCTTACTCTCACAGTCCAAAGACACGCAGTTAGTGGGGATAGGTTAATTGGAAACTCTAAAGTGTCTATGTGTCGTGACAGACTGGCAACCTGTTCATGGTGTACCCTGCCTCTCGTTCTAAGACAGCTGGGATAGGCTCCCGCCCCCTGGCGACCCTGAAAAAAGGATAAGAGGAAGTGAATGGATAAATGGATGGATGGATTATTGGAAAGGACAATAAAATTTGTCAAAGTGGGTTGTGAAAAGTTATAATGGGCAATTCTAAAATCCTAGATCACAAATAAGGAAAATAACAAGTCGAAGGAATTGTATTGCAATCATATCTTTCATGCAACACTCCAAGCAACGCCCTTTTTAGTGCCTTTACACCTAACAAATTTATAGCTTCTGTTTAAGCAAAGACTTAACATAGTGGTACTGTGTTACTTGGAAGCACATGATTTCAAGCTTAATCTGATTCATGGATTCATGGTGGACACTTGCCAGCAGTTAGTGGAAACAACTGAAATATTTGCTGAGGCAACTCTTTTAAAAACCATATCAAATTTAAAAAAAAAAATGAATAACTGTGGCACACACACAGCTTAAGCCAAAAAAAATTCAGAGGAATTATGTTCAGTGTACACCGGTGCTGAAACAAGCCACACTGTATCTCCACTCTTCTCTAAAACATGTAAGGTTTGGTGAATTATTTCTGAGCACGAATGAATCAGTCTTGCTGTATGCACACTTAATACATCACCAGCATGCACACATTTGTACTGCATAAATAGTATGTTCCAGCAATTATATTTCTAATTATAAGCATGGATTTTTTTCCCCTTGTGAAAACAGCCCATGCAATAAAGACAAATAGTAAAACTTTGTTCCCAGTAATTTTAGGCTTGCCTGTACTGGTTAACATTAACACTGCAGGTGAAGACTGTTCTGTTTTCCCCCACTGCTATCACTCAGATAGAAACAGAAAAATAAAAAGTAACATTGTGAACAGTTCAATAACTATTTCTCTAGATGTAATAAACTAATCTGTTAGCAAGTGGTCCCTATTCACTTTTTTAATGCTGACTCTGTGGTTATCAGGCTTCCCTAGTCAGACCAAATCACGCTACATTCCACAATAACACCAAATAGTTGATTGACTTCATTTGTTCCGTGCAACCGTCAAAACCCCCGATGGAGTATCTTAGCACACTGATGTTAGCAGGCTAAGCAGTGTTTACTGATGTTACCTGTTTCACTGTGTTAAAACTGTTCCCTCTAAAACTAAACAAAACCTTCTGTGTGTCCATTTCTGACAAACATCTTAGTCTTCTGCTATCTCAGGAAACCTGTGTTAATTAAGGTTATGAATTCAAGGTTTTCTTAGTCTGCAAACAGTTTGTTTCCAGGTTTGAGATTTGACACCACTGCTGGAGCTGCAATTGCACAGATCCTCCCCAATTGTTACATTAAAAGCAAACTAAAATGAGAAAATTGTACACTTCCTTCCTTCCATTCAGACATGCACAAATTGTAGGAAGATACTTTTGCAATAATGGCTTCTACTATTTATTGTATTTTTCCAGCTTTTTCTTAGCACACACAATCCACTGTATAAATAGTGAACTAAGTAGATCCTTCAAATCACATAAACATTGTGCTAGACCTTTAAAAATGAGAACAACTTGACTGATGATAGAAAAGCTGTAGCTGCTGGAAAATGCTTGTGCTGTTTCAGTACAGGGTTAAGATATTTAAAAGGATGTTCTCGAAAATAATTTCAGCAACCTTTAACCATAAAACTTACAATTAAACGCTTGGTTTGTCAACAAGAAGAGCACTTTCTTACTCAGAAGGTGGTTTGAAGTGTTGCACTATTAAGTGGCTGTTGGAAATTTATTGTTTTTGCTTTGCAATCTAGTGAACACTGGATAAAAGGCATCAAATGCAAAGCTAATAGAAACAAGCAAAGGCTGTGAATGTAACTTAAAAAGGTGTGTATTGGTAGAAATGACTACAAACTTAATCTAAGCAATCAACGATGAATGTTGATCCTTTTAATTTCTGCTTAAAAAGTAGTTTGCATTAAACACAATGAAATGAATTGCATCTTTTCTCCAAACCTGCTAGAAAACTCTTCTAAACATGATGGTCATATACGTCAAAGATGGTGAGAGTGTATCCTTATAATGCTTAGAAGACGTTAAAATGAAAGAGAACAAAATCTGGACTTTGTTTTTAACAATAATGGAAGGATTAAAAAAGTCCTGATTTAAAATCAAATTTCAAATAAATAATGAAATTAAAGTAAACCATTTTTCAGAGTGGATATCATTTTATGAACAACCATCTTTGACAATACATCTTTTTTTTGTTCACATAACCATGACGAAAGTAATGTGCTCAATAAAGATGACCAAAAAAACAAAGCAATAAATCAAAACGGAGCATAAAAGGCTTAAATGGGACTGCAGCCCTAGAATCTGACGAGGCGCCTCAACTACAGGATAAATGAATTCCTCTCAATCTGGTCACATTTTGTTCGTCTTTGGAGCCGTATTTGACTTACCAAGGAGTGACTCATGGTTATGGGCTGTCACCTTTCTTGTTCATTCTCAACTCCAGCACTTTGAGATCCAGCTAAGGAAAATGCCACCTCCAGAAAAGTCTTCTCCATTCTCACTGTTGGAATACAGCTGTGAAGGTAAGTATAAAAGACAGCATGTATGTAAAGGAGAGCTTTGTTGGGTGGTGGAAGAAGAAAAATGTTCTGCTTAGTGTCTGAGGCACAAGTTAATAAGATATATTCAATGTAACTGTGTAGTTAAGATTCTATACTTGATTGTGGCTGACTGGTGAGCTAGCCTGTCCAAATAAGTCTGGATTTATTCACAAATGCTCAAAAAAATGTAATAGTATTACTTAATACCATTAAGTTGACAATACAGAACATGCAGAAGCATATTCTTAGGTAGCATTACAAGAGTAAAGACCGAAAAATTTGAATGGTTCATCTATGTTTACACATTTACCTGTTGTACTCTGTTTCATTATTTGTATGCATCAAACCAACTCGTTTATAGTACTGCTGATGCTAATGTTGTGATTCCAACCCTAAGTTACAAGAGTAAAGATTGATTGAGGACCTACATGCAAATTTTGTCTCCAACCATACAAAATGGACAATCATGGGGCTATGGCATACATACTGAACTGCTCAGCGCCAACACGAGATTGCAGGGTAGCCATTGTGTAGTGACGTAAAAGTTTTCCATTCTTTTCCAGCAGATCTCCAAGCCATTCTGAATTTAAAGAAAAATCTAATAATATTCAAAGTTATCGAGTAGATTAGCAGAGTTTATCAATTAGTCTCACCAATCCTACTTTCAGTGGCTACATCATTTAAAAAAAACAAATGTAGACTGAAATGAGAAGATTCAAATAAACTAATATTTGCAACTGAAAACTAGAAAATTAAAGTTGGTTGTCAGTGGTAGATGGTAGTTATTTTTAGCAATAACTATAGCTATAAAAATATACTATCTATTTGGGGTTTTATTTTTCACTTAACTCCAAAAAGTAAATACAAAAGGTCAGAAGAATAAAGATAAAAGTATAAAAGTAACTCGAGTGCTCATACTATCCATCAGTAAAAAAGTGAAATATTAGTTGGCTTTGTTTCAGTTTAAAATATGAGTACATTCCCACTTGGTATTCAACACATTTTGTCAAAATGTGCTTTGCTGCGCTTATGGTTGTAAAATGGCTTATCTTCAGGCTAAAACTGATTCACACAGGCAGCAGAAAAAAGGAGTATATGCCACAGGTGATTACTGGAGCTAAGGGGTGTGTCAGCTTCTCTCCTTCAACTTTGGCCCCTGTTCTGAAGCAGGCAGTTAAAGCAACGAGCGGGAGTTGGCTCCACAGGTTGAGCACTGAGGTTAGATGTCGGAAGCACTGGTCTCTTCTGGCTTAGAGGCGTAGGTCTGTGCAAGCATGCAAAATTGGCTGTGAGTTCAAAGAGAATCAGTGAGAGCGGGGAGTTGAGGTGAAACCTGTTATTTCTCTCTCTCTCTTTTCTCCCCCTCTCTCTGTTTGATTCCAACTCCCTCTCTCAAGCCTTTTCTAATGATGACTCTATCTGCCTCCCACTGGAAGGCAGAAGAGCAGCGGCCTCAGGGCCTGCAGCACTAACGTATCAGCATCGCAACTCATGCTTTCCTCTATCTGTTCTTTTCATATCAACCCTCATTGAGCTATTTAGCCTTGAATATGAGCAAGTGGAATAATTTAAGGATGTCAAGAATTTAAAAAAAAATCCTGTCTTAAACTCACCCGCGATTATCTTTTTCTTTTTTTTTTCGCCTTTTTCGAAAGCTGTCAAATAGATATGGATATGAATGTTAGATATTTGGAGTATAGTTGATGGATCAAATTTAAGCAGCAGAAAAACATTTGATCTTGAAAATGTGGTGGTTTATTAACAGGAAAAAACTGGGGAAAGACAAACCCGCTGATTCATGGAATATTCTTGCAAGAGAGAAAAAGAAAATCCTGATGCCTTTCACCATAGGCATATAACATAGCCTAATTATGCTTCTTCTTTGTAAAACCGAATGCATTTAGTGTTTCAAAATTATGTTTTTTCCCCATCTGCTGCCAATTAGCTCCACTACAACAGTGTAACAGGCAGATCCCATCCTACTCAGTGCAGGTGCTCCTATCAACCAGCACAACTCACAAGGGCAACAACAAAGATGAGAGCCCTTAGTGGCTTTCAACCCCTAAGTACTGCCTGTTATGTCTGTTTGAACAAATGACCAAGCCAACATTTATCAAACCATGCATTAGTGATAGCAATACAAACTAAATAATGGTCAGTCAAAGAATGAGACCATTTTAAAGTTTATTTGTTTTATTTTATTTTTTATTTCAAGAGCTTGGTGCTTTTGCAATCAAGGAAATGGTGCAATGGAGTTGACAGAGTGTATCTCCTCTGTTCAAGATTTTTGCCAGGCTAATCCCATCTATATCCAACTGGATGAAGGTATGATATGGTGATGAATGATGTAGTCTGTTTATTTTGTGTCCCTTGAAAATCAAAACTGAACTGAAACCAATTTGTTTTTGCACATTTGTGTGATGATGCCACTCTCTCCAGCCTTCAAAACAATTCTGAGCTGTTGAAGCCTGCACTGTAATGTTATAGAGAGCATCAAGATGTTAGCAGGAGATCCTTTAGGTCCTTTCCGTGAGCTGCAAGGTACGGCATAAATGGACTAGACGTGGTTTTTTTCCACAGACGCCACAGATGCTCGACTGAACTGAGATCTGCAGAATTTTAATTCCTCAAACACTTTGTCATGCTCCTCAAACCATTCTTTATCATTCTCTACCACAGCCATCAAGGAATACAGTTGCCTTGAAGGGGAACATAGTTTGCAATAATATTTAGGTAGCCAGAACAACAAAAGCAATATTCATATGAATACTAGGACCCAATTCTTCCCATAGGATATAGTGCCGATATGCTTCCTGAGGTAAATGGCCCACAGGGCTGTCCACATGATGTGAAAGAACAGCCGATTCATCAGAACGCCTACATCTTTCCTTGCTCCCCTGTGCAGCTTCGATGCTCATGTGACCATTGCAGGTGCTTTACTGTAGGTGGTGATCAGGGGTCAGCATGGGCACTCTGACTAATTTGCTATGCGGCCCTACCAGCAGCATGCTGTGATGCACTGTGTGTTATGACAGTATATCAAACATAACATCCAGATTTTCAGCTTTTTATGCTTAAGAAACCATTCTATGTTGGACAAGATTAGGATTTTCAGTAATTTGTTGTACAGTCTATGTTCTCCATGAGCCATGGTTAACCACGAAGCTATCACATCTGGCCCTTCTTTGGACAATGTAGTTTGGGACAAACTACTGTAAACCAAGAGAACCCCAATGTCTTTAATCAAATGATTATGATGATGTACATCTTCTCTCCACCCATTATTGGTTTTACTGTCGTGGATAATTGGTAGACTATCAGTCTGCTTTATAAGGACAATGGCAGAAGTAGACTAGAGCAAGTACAAGACTGAGAAAACGGTGTTAGATAACACATAATAAATCTGTGGATTATCTAATCCTAATTATAAAGAATGTTTTTTTAAGAATCATTTCTATTAGGTTACAGTAGATTTCTAGACTTGTGCCAGAAAGAGACAAATTGTAGAATTACTACAGAACAATTTTAACATGAAATTATAACATTAATCAAGTAAATCCAGGTACCTAACAGTTACTAGCTTGGTCCATGAATACATAAATCAATGCAAACACATACAATATCTAAAACCTGCTGATGGCAAAACAACTTTACCTTGTGCTCATCTTTAAGGTCCAAAGAAATATTGAAAGTCATTTTATACCTTGAAAAAATAAAATACTGTAACACAATGCTACTTAAAATGTGTTGTTTATAAATGTAATCTGTGGTGCAGATTAATAAATGCTTTGCAGTATTTGAGAAAAGTTGATAAAGTAGCTGATATTGCTTACCATCAGGGGATTTTAGAGCAGTGGTAAAGAGAGAGGAGCTGGATTCTATATTCTGTCTGCTTGTCACCCATTATAATGCTACTTTAAAAAACTTCACAAGAGGTCCTAAACTCAATTAATTGTTCTCTTTGTAAGTACTGCATTACTGTGAAGAGTGCAAAAAAAAAAAAATATTTTCACCAAGACACGGGAATGTGTTTGTATGTGTGTCCTTGCACCATTCTTACCCAAGAAGTGCTTTAGCCTATTACTTACAATGTTTGGAAAATGCTTGTGGGTCTGAATTTAATTGAAACCCAATTAAAATCACAGCATGAAAACTCTAATAATAGTCAAGGGCTTGTCGTTAAGAATTGAAGTTCATAGAAGATGCCTCATTTCCTTCACACTTCCAATTTAGTCTCAATTTTGAACAGGGGCTAGGTGTATAAAAGCCAAAAGAGAATGCAGTAGCAAAAAGACACCCAAAACAAATACCCTGTTGCTTAGAACAACTCAAACTGCAAAACCTCAATTCATCCAGAACCCTTTGTCAAATGACCTTGCCAGACTCAAAGGCAATATGAGTAGCAGGTTCTTGGCTGTGATATCTGAGTGCTTACAAGAAAAAGTACTTGTGTTCTCATTTCCACCGTGACCATAGCCTTTTTGGTCCAGCAAACAAGAGTTCTTTTAAAGGTTGCACTCAATTAAGGACTCCCAGTTGGGCAGTGACCTGACAGCTGGGCAAAGTATGCACTCATTTTACTTTACACTTCTGACCTGCCCATGCCTACAATAAAAAAACAACAAAAATAAAAAACAGAAAACCTACAAAGAAAATGCCAGCTCTCTCTGATTCAGTAGTAAATGTATAAAAACTCTGAATGGAAACATTTGAATTCCAGATACTCAACCTGATGTTTGATCAAATACTTATTCCTTAAATCTTGCATGTCCAGTTTTTGTTACATTAAAATATAAGTGCATACTGGTCAAGTCTGTCTTATAACATCCTCCTCACTGAAAATACAGTTTTTGGCTCCTGTAATCGCTCCTGCTTGATAAAATGTTACATGTTAATAGAGCTACAAAGAAGAGATGAAAAACAAAATTCTCAGTGTTGGGAAACTCATTCAAAATTTGAGTCGAACATAACCTGAGGCTTTTGGGTAATTTAAATCCAGAGGGAGTCTTTAAAAGCCACTCTCTTTTCATTCTAAAATTCCCTCTATGTGTTTCCCAGGACAGTCCTTGCTGAGGTGCAGTGGGGGGACTGTCAACTAAAATATTTTGTGTGCTTTAAAATGTGTGATAAAGGGTAGAGTTAATGATATTATAAAGGCATTATACATGCCCATTTTGGTGAATACATTTTTAAATTTAACATTAACTAGTAATGACTTCATGAACTTCTTCAGAAATAAAATTTTTATCATTAGAGAAAAAATTACCAATAATCATCCCACAGATGTAATATTATCTACAGCTACTTTTAGTACCATTGATGTTAAGTTAGACTCTTTTTCTCCAATCGATCTTTCTGAGTTAACTTCAATAATTAATTCCTCCAAACCATCAACGTGTCTTTTAGACCCCATTCCTACAACACTGCTTAAAGAAGTCCTGCCATTAATTAATTAATTAATTCTTCAATCTTAAATATAATCAACCTATCTCTAATAATTGGCTATGTACCACAGGCCTTCAAGGTGGCTGTAGTTAAACCCTTACTTAAAAAGCAATCTCTAGACCCAGCTGTCTTAGCTAATTATAGGCCAATCTCCAACCTTCCTTTCATATCAAAAATCCTTGAAAGAGTAGTTGTCAAACAGCTAACAGATCATCAGCAGAGGAATGGCTTATCTGAAGAGTTTCAGTCAGGTTTCAGAGCTCATCACAGCACAGAAACAGCTTTAGTGAAGGTTACAAATGATCTTCTTATGGCCTCTGACAGTGGACTCATCTCTGTGCTTGTCCTGCTAGACCTCAGTGCTGCGTTTGATACTGTTGATCATAATATCCTATTAGAGCGATTGGAACATGCTGTAGGTATTACAGGTACTGCGCTGCAGTGGTTTGTATCATATCTATCTAATAGACTCCAATTTGTTCAAGTAAATGAAGAGTCCTCTTCACACACTAAGGTCTATTATGGTGTTCCTCAGGGTTCAGTGCTAGGACCAATTCTATTTACATTATACATGCTTCCCCTAGGCAGCATCATTAGAAGACATAGCATAAATTTTCACTGCTATGCAGATGATACGCAGCTCTATCTATCCATGAAGCCAGGTAACACACACCAATTAGTTAAACTGCAGGAATGTCTTAAAGACATAAAGACCTGGATGGCCGCTAACTTTCTGCTTCTTAATTCAGATAAAACTGAGGTTATTGTACTCGGCCCTGAAAATCTTAGAAATATGGTATCTAACCAGATTCTTACTCTGGATGGCATTACCTTGGCCTCCAGTAATGCTGTGAGGAACCTTGGAGTCATTTTTGACCAGGACATGTCCTTCAACGCACATATTAAACAAATATGTAAGACTGCTTTCTTCCATTTGCGCAACATCTCTAAAGTTAGAAATATCCTGTCTCAGAGTGACGCTGAAAAACTAGTTCATTCCTTCATTACTTCCAGGCTGGACTACTGTAATTCTTTATTATCAGGATGTCCTAAAAACTCTCTGAAAAGTCTTCAGCTAATCCAAAATGCTGCAGCAAGAGTACTGACAGGGACTAGGAAGAGAGAGCATATTTCTCCTGTTTTGGCTTCCCTTCATTGGCTTCCTGTTAAATCCAGAATTGAATTCAAAATCCTGCTCCTCACTTACAAGGTCTTAAATAATCAGGCCCCATCTTATCTTAATGACCTTGTAGTGCCATATCACCCTATTAGAGCACTTCGCTCTCGCTCTGCAGGCCTACTTGTTGTTCCTAGAGTATTTAAAAGTAGAATGGGAGGGAGAGCCTTCAGTTTTCAGGCCCCTCTTCTGTGGAACCAGCTTCCAGTTTGGATTCAGGAGACAGACACTATCTCTACTTTCAAGGTTAGGCTTAAAACTTTCCTTTTTGCTAAAGCATATAGTTAGGGCTGGACCAGGTGACCCTGAATCCTCCCTTAGTTATGCTGCAATAGACGTAGGCTGCCGGGGATTCCCATGATGCATTGAGTTTTTCCTTTCCAGTCACCTTCTCACTCACTATGTGTTAATAGACCTCTCTGCATCGAATCATATCTGTTATTAATCTCTGTCTCTCTTCCACAGCATGTCTTTATCCTGTTTTCCTTCTTTCACCCCAACCGGTCGCAGCAGATGGCCGCCCCTCCCTGAGCCTGGTTCTGCCGGAGGTTTCTTCCTGTTAAAAGGGAGTTTTTCCTTCCCACTGTCGCCAAAGTGCTTGCTCATAGGGGGTCACATGATATGATTGTTGGGTTTTTCTCTGTATTTAATATTGTGCTATCTACTGTACAATATAAAGCGCCTTGAGGCGACTTTTGTTGTGATTTGGCGCTATATAAATAAAATTGAATTGAATTGAATTAAATTATGGGAAAAGCTTAAAACCAGCAATTAGTTCATTTGTAATTATTTATTTCTTTGGATGTTATAAGCTTTGGAAGCTATTTAAGTATAAAAATGGCGGGTTTTGATAACAATTGCACCTCACATGTGAAAGGAAAACTATGTGTCATAAAAGGCATCACCTTTCAAACAGGGTAACCCCAGAGGTTGTATTTGCCACCAGGCAAGGCAGACAACAGATTAGGGCCCCAGGCCAGTAGGATACCTGACAAGCTTTAAACTACAGCAGTGGCCATGTGCAAAGTTTGTGAAGACAGTAAGAGAGGCCTGACCTCCCTTAGGGTGCCCCACCAGACTCTACATTCTGTTTAAACAACCCTAATGGCAACAACAAAAACCACTCAGTAGAAACAAAGAGGAGTTATTTTTCTTGGAGTGGAGGTATAAAAAAAAAAGGAAGAGGAGGAAAAAAGCAAGACGGTGGTGAGTGGAGCAGATAATAATGATTAACTTTAATGGTAAATAACTCAATACTACCAGTCAAGCTTTAACTGTGGGAGAGCAAGAAAGAGACATGAATAATGTAACTTCCATGTGCACCACATTGTTTTTAGTTTACTTTGACATTTAACATTATTAACCTAGTGAGCAGATGAGCCTAGAGTGTCCAGCTCTGCTGAACATAACACAACTCAGACTCAGGACCCTGCCGTTCGACTTGTTAGCGCAGCTAGCAGGGAAAAGGAATCTAAAAGCTAATACTTTTAGCTTTTTAGTACTAAAACTGTTAACATATCATAGCCGACAGCTTGATCTCTGGCATTGCTAGTGAAATAAACACGGTATCTGACATTTACAGAGTAAATGTTTTACCTGTTGTTTTATAAAACAGATTCATGACCTGCACTTTGCAACACTGTTTTTTGTTTTCTTTGTTTTTAATGTAGCTCAGCTGCCCAGTTCATTATCAAACCACTTTCTTTTTTTCTGTGTGTCCTTTGGGCAACACAGCAGTGATGTAATCAGTCTGGTGTTTAAATAATACTGATAAATGATTAGATTAAATTTAAGTGGAACAAGTCATATCTGATGAATGGTATGAATGGTATAGGCTTTGGATTATTTGGATGTGAACATTATTATTTTTACTAGTAAACCTTACTAGTAAACCTGAATACTGACCTGCTATGCACAGGTCAGTATTCAGCTCTCAAATGAATTGTCAAATGTACAAATATATACAATTGTGGGATTTTTATAAAATATTTATATATATCACAGGTGTTGGCACTCACAGTGTCCTACACAATGACTGGGCCACACAATCTAAGAAGAGATAGGCGATATACAAGCATACATATATATGCTACGATCATTATACAGTATGATTCTTCTTAGCATTTACAGAAAAGCACACTTATTGCATTTCATATATTCAGAGTTCATTCAGTTTTATTGACCAGCACAAAGACTTCAACCAGCTTTCCACTTTGACAAAAAGTCTTCCCTTCTTTAACTCTATAAGGAGTAATGTGACTGCAGGCGACTGATAACCTAAATAGGCCAATTCTCTTCAGGTCAGCAAACAACAGTATTATCTACAGGTGACAAAGTCAGTCCCGTTGCACCCACTTGTTCTACTGTAAGTACTGTGTTTTGGGGTTTTTTTTAATTTGATGGTTGTAATGTTGCCTAACTTCACAGTTTCCATCGGATACAAATTCAATAATCTTATATGTTTAAAGATGCTGCAGCATTTCCTTATCAAAGATACTTCAGTGTGCATGGTTCCACACACACTGTTGGCTTTTTCCACAACCTTAATACTAATTATTAGAATCACAGAACAAAGCAAAACATATTGAATTTTTTTAACCCCATTCATTCATCTGTACATCCATTTTTTTCTACATATCCAAGTCAGGGTTGTGGTGGAGCTGAAGCCTTTTTCAGCTGCCACAGGTCAAAAGTCAGGGTACATCCTGATCAGGTGACCAGTCTATCATAGGGCTAACACAGAGAGATGGAAAATTGATCACGTTCAGAATCACTGCTTAACCTAACCCCTTTGACTGTGGTAGTACGCAGAAAGAACCCACACAAGCACATTGAGAAAGTGCACACTCTGCAGAGAAAGGCCCCAGACATCCAGTGGATTTGAACTCAGGACCTTCTTGCTGTGAAACTACAGTTCGAACCACTGAGCTGCATTTTCCCCCATAGATTAAGTTCTAGTGCAGTAAATGAATGTGCAGTAACTCCATAGAAGGAATGATGATTATGCCAGGCTTTTACATGTGATGAAGGAAAGATAAGTCATAACTTTCCTGTGTAAATGAACATATGACTAATTACAGGGGCCATTCTAGCTTTAAAGAGTGTGATATCACACACTTGAAGGTTTTGTGTATCACCAAACATTATAGGCAGTAATAAATGTAGCAGTAGCAATACATGTATCTTCTTTACGGTGAATATTTCGAAAGCAGTGCAACCCCCTTTAGCAATATATATAGCACATGGTGAAGTACTGTATTTGCTGCTGTTTGATGGAGAAGGCCAGCCACTACCATATCTCACTTGCACCAGCACCCTGGGAATCTAACAGTATTTCAGGCTCCACTACAAGATGCTTCTAGCAATGTACCAAACAGAGAATGTATGGTTTATGAACAATGTGTCTGTGTACTTGATTTCCTATACCACACTGGCCTCACTTCTTACCATCTCACTGGCCTGCCACACATCCACACACAAAACAAAAAAGAAGCCACTAAGATTCTTCCAAGTCATGGAAGTACAATGTGGTATTCACTTCTAAAGCAACTCATAGTTTTAACAAACAACAGTATTGCTACAGTTTGAAGTTTATTGTGGATGGAATAAAGTGGAGTCGGGCTGACTGCCATCCATAAGTGCTAGTACTAGAGTGAATAGAGCGGATGTGTTGCTTTAAAGCAGAACAGCATAACTGCCAGAGTCACTCATGGACGGGGTTGTTCCTATCCACAGACTATTAGAGACCTGTTTATAAGTGGAGCTGCCAATCAGGCGAGGTTCTGGTTTACCCATTTTAATTTGACTTTGTAAATGCTACATAGTGTATAGTGCATTATGTACTTCATTATGTGTGGCATGTACTCCCTGATCCCACTCTCACTGTGTTTCTAGAGAAGCAGTGGGTAAACTGAATGCTACAAGATTTCAATACTCTTGTCTGTGCAGATGGTTGCAAGTGTGTGTGTGTGCGCGGGTGTGTGTGTGTGTGCATCAGTGGGAGGAAGAAAAGACAGAGTGACACAAAAAAAGCCCATCTGATATACAGCAATAATATATCATAGACTCACTGATAGCATTAACACATTTTGTCAATGCATATACTATTGGACGATTTGCTAAGCAGATGTCCAGTCACAACTTGCTATAGACTGAAGAGCTTGGGTTTTTCTACCCTCTCTAAACTCTTCTTCTGGCAAATAAGCTTACTGCCTGCAATAATATTCAGAAGATGGAAGTAGTCACCATGCTGTCACCCACTGGTTAGAGGAGTCCCATTGGAGTTTTTTGGCCGTCACAGTCTTGTTTTGCCAATCTACAATTGTTGTGATGGGGAAATAGATAACAAATAACACTGCCACCTTAAATCACAGACTACTTGTCACATGATCCGGTCATGCAGATCCAACTGACATTCATCTTTGCATAGATGTAACACATGGCCAATGTAATGCTGTGCATCCTATTGTCACGACAGTATGTATCTGCACAGAACTACAACTATGCCTTATGATCACCCTTTATATCTAAAAAATTAAAATAAGAACAAAAAACCCCTAAAAGTGAACTAAGAAAATAATACGAGAAATGATTTTCACCCCCAATACCTCCTCAATGATTTATTCTGTCCAGTGACATTTTTATTGATATCCCCTTTCTTTTTAATAAATAAACAGACAGGGGCACATACTTTCTCATTCTTCAATAAGAATAAGCAATAGATAGAAAGGTGTGGTGGAAACTCTACAGTGAAATAACACAAGGTTAACACAACTAACCTTGAAATGGGCAGTTTTTGATTTTAATGCAGTTGGATAAACTTAAACTAAACTCAGCGTTCGCTTGTTGACAGGTGACAGATTTCACTGTCTGTCACGATGCTTACACTGTTGCTCCTTGTTGTTTGAATATTGAATAAAATGAAAATTTGATCTCTTGTTGTTACTCTATTTGTAAGGCTTGCAAGCACAAAATGAAACCTGCTTGGACCATAAATATAAAATGTTATTTTTATCTCATTCTTATAACAAATGACTTAATCATTTAAAGTGTGCGTCTGTGTGTGTGAGCCTGCATGCGTGTGGATTGTCACTGCTGTAGTTAGTGCGTTCTGTTCCTTCCAAATATAACCAGTTGTTACCAATGTCAGTTGCACAGTGTATAATTACATCAGGGATTTCTCATATTTCAAATTCATTTGTTTCTCAACACTGTGAATGCAGACCTATAATGTAATCTCAGTAGGAATTTGGACCAGGCTTGCAGTGGTTAATAATTCAGCTCAGAGCTGGAGGCTTGCATTGAGGTGAACCATGCAGCAGTCTTGTTAAACATTCATGTTCTCAGCTGTGCCTCAGTCCTAGAAGGCATTTGACCGCTAGAGCGATAACTCAAAAGGTAAAGGCTTCTCATAGATATTAATATCAATTTGATGTCTGTGGTGTCTGCCCCTACTCAACAATAGAGCTGAGCTATTCAGCATCTCCACGCTTTCTTTGTCTATCAGTTACAAAGAAAAGAGTCTCTGTGTTCTTGCAGGTTTCATGTACATTTGCATGCGGTTGTTATTGTTATTATTAGTATGTAGCAATGCCCAAGTTCTGTCAGTTTTCTTGGAGAGTAACAGCAGTTTAAGAATCACAGGACATCTGCCAAATGACTCCAAAGCATTCACAAAAAAATATATAATTACATGGTGTGACAACAAGCAAGGCTAATGCACTCCATGCTCATTATCATTAGGACATGTTCTCAGTTGGAGGCGCTTTTTGTTTCTGGCAGGTATTATTTAAAACAGGAAATGGAGAAGTTTTTCATTCATTATAGTCGGCAACAATAAAGATTCAACAAGGCTACACTAAAAATGGGACTGGAATAAATTTAGACTGTACAATCCTAAGTGACAGCTGCTACACATCCTTTCAAGATGTAGCATTTGCCTTTTTTGGAAGTGGGATGGGGCGGTGTGGGGGGGGGTTAAACAAGAACAACGAAGGCAATAATTGTTTTGGCTTTTGCTGGGGAGCGATTTTGTTTATATGTAAAAGTACTGGTGTATCAATATCAATAATGGATGTTGGTTAAAGAGATTAAAGACTGGATTTTTTTTCCTTCAGACTGTTAAAGATATAGTACAGCATTGTTGAACTGTGTCTCCTTTACTGCAACCCAGTGCGTACTCATCAATCATGCTCACAGTACAACAACACAAATTAGTTCTTTTTGGGTGGCAGTGATTTATTAGAACGGCAGCTGGATATGCAAGACTAAATTGTTTTTCTTCACTTTCATAATTCATTTAATTCTCCAAACAACAATTTTCTGGCAGGTCAGTGTTGTGCCCAGGGTTTGAATTTTTCAAAGTGGTAGCTGATGTAATTGTTTGTTTTTTTTGACTCCCATACAAAGTGAACTGAGCCTGTGGCTACTAGTAACAACTTGCATGCGATGCAGGCAATTTGACAGAGTCCTTTTTATCAACTTTTCTTTATATGTACCTTTACAGGCATCATGCAGTATGTTTACCTCCAGAGTACAGACAACTAATTATAACCCAAACCAGATAAACAAGATACACTACCTGCTGCAAAACAGCAGGTAGTGACCCAGTTCTGGTCTTTTGGTAGATCAAATCAAATATATACATGACACATACACATTAATATTGTATAAACAAGATAAAAAGCATTTGCTTGTCATATGCTTCCCAGTTTCCCATGTGCACTGTGTGCATTTTGCCAAAATCAGTGTCACTCAAAAAAAAAGACAAAGAACCATAAAACAAAAGGATGTCAGGATGGGGGAGTTCATTACAGAAATAATGGTGTGCAATGCAAGATGGGTTAATTTAACTGAAATTGATATTAGCAAATCACAGACAAATTCTAACAATTCTTCAAGTCACGTTTAAACTTGTAACCAACATTCCTGTCTTTCTCATAAGTTCTAAACATAACAAATGTAACTACCTACATTTATATGATAGAATTGTTGGTTGTATTGCAAGAGTCGATATTGCAAAGAAAAGAGACCAAATAGATTTTTGATAATTTGCAAACTTAAATATTAAGGCTGTTTGATAGTTATGTCTTCTCAGAGATACGGTTAGGCAGGAAGGCAATCACTGAAAGTGTGGATATGAGCTGCAGGATTCTGCCACTTGTCCAGATGATCTTTCAAAGTCAAACCACATCTCCAAGTCCTTACAGCAACCCCAGCTGACTCTTAAGCTGAAATTGTTATTTGCTTGCAGCCACTACACATAACAATTTGGCTATGTTCATACATTAAGGGTTTATCTGAAATGTATTTAGGTGCAGATCATTTAGAGTCTAGATAACAGATATGACGGTTTAGGGCTAGGTGTAGTAAACACTCTATATATTTCTTAGTGGCTCAAAAAGTAATAAATCACCAATGCTTATGCTGCTAACACATGTTGCTGATGCAACCAAAGCCAGTATCGTTTTTTATTCTCCCGTCTTTCTCCTAGATTAAAAACAATGCACATGAAAAAACATGAATACTTTGATCATACAATAAATGTAAGCACGCTACTATATTTGACTGAACCTATACTAACACCCAGGACATTAAATGCTGGTAATGATGAACTGAAACCATTATCTTTTGCTAACCCAGTAATTTCAATGCTTAAATCTATCTGTTCAATCTTGTTTGAACTTTGTCACTCATTCATAAGATCTTTGCTGTCAGCAGAGGATACTGCCATGGCCAGGGTATGAAGACGCCAGTGTCATCTCTGCTGCTATTGATCTGAGTAGATTCCAAGTAAACTATAAGGTTGTTGAATATACTTGTAAGCACTTCAGTTCCATGACTGCTGAAAATATTTAGACACAAACAGATGTAGCAGTCTTCAAACATGGGTGCTGCATTTATTAGCATATTATAACTGAAAAATGTATGTATGACTGCCTGAGCCACTGGTCTGGCTACAGTTACGTTAAAAAAGGTTGCCTTTAATATATAATTTACATATCCAGCCCTCTTATCTCAAATGTATATTCTTAACATGCTGGTTCACATTAGGCTTATAGCAGAATAAGAGCCAGTATATTTCACTAATTTATCTTTTAGCTAGTATTTTAATTCCCCAGAAGTAGATCCCTATTAATGAATATTCTAAACAATGAGGAAATGAATATGTTGCATGCATCAAAATGCATGCATGGTCATGAGTTGAACTGGTTTATTATGCGGTATCACATATGCTGGCCACCAGTAGCATAATTTTACACAGAATATTCAAAGACACATGTTCTCTGGTGCTTTGAGCTGTAGGTGGAACCATTGCATGAAAATGCCCAGCAGCCTGCATTTTCACTTCAAGCCTGTCAAATCTAGATATGTAAACACACGAGACTTTACACAGCAACAAGGGCACGGGGAGAGATATCTATCACATAGATGACACCCCAGGATTGTCTTTAAGCTTTCTTGGCGTTGCACACATAAATTAGCCTGTGCCAAACTAGGATCAGTCAATTATGCTGGGGGTGGTGATTAGTGTTTGAACACAACCGTTTTGGAGGTGGGGATTATCCCTGTCAGGCAAGAGAGGACCCCAACCTTCACCTTTACAAGGTGAAAATCTTGACTTTAGCGAAACGTAGAAGCGAGACAGACATTTGAGTTTTGCGAGACCACTAAATACAATAATAAGCTATAGCACTTTTACATTTGCTTTTTTGTTAGACGTAATCACCTACAGTGGTGATTCAAGGTGAGTCCATAGAACTAGAATTCTTTATACCTATAAAGTGCTGTGAAACAAGTAAAAATTGACTTAAAATCAATATAATGCTGTAAACAACAGTTTATTGCAGCTACAAACTAATACATGTCCAACACTTCACTTCACGAATCAGAGGGTTTTGTTTTGTTTTGTTTTTCTTTTTATGTAATTTTCTTTGGACTGAAAATCAAATTGGTTGAACAAAACCAAATGTGTTTGGTTTTAACTATAAATATGGTTGATGACTTAATTAGTTGCTGCATCTACAATGATTAAGTCTAATTAAATATTGTTTCTTTTGATTGCTTACTCTCGGGCTTATGAAAATTAGGGATATATTTTAATAGGAATTGCATTTATTTGGTACTAATATGCAAAAGCAAATATATTCTGAGAAAAGTTTTATATACAATGTTACATTCACAGGGACAACAGTGGTGGTGACCATGGCATGACCAAAACTATTTCACTCTGTTCACTTTGACTTGGTTGCGTTGAAGGCAGGGAACAGTAACAACTGATTCAGTCAGTTGCTGCTTGTAAAGCATGACATGGTAATAAAATGGCAATAAGACAGAGTCAGTCTGCTATTAGTTTGAGATTGAATGGGGTCGAGATGGCAATACTATGGAATCTATTTGTGAAAATGCAGAGATTAGCTTTGATAAATCAGCAAAAAATGCCATATGTTGCATCTGTTGTAAAACAGAAACATTAACTACCTACATTCAGAGTCCAGCCAAAACTTCTAAAATTTAAACAGAAATTCAGAAATTCCTCCACACGGTGATGTAGTTGCAATAGGGCAGCAATTTCAAAAAGACAAAAGGACCGCAAAAGGGCATAGAAGTGCAGCAACCTTGCTCTGAATATAACCAAAAAACAAGCATTTGCATCGAGTCAAATCACCCAGACAAGTTGCATCCACTGGCGCAAACTGACTCATATTGACTGCAACGTGATGGCAACCTGTCTGCATTTATGTACAGTACCACATGAAAGTTATTTGCTAATTTTTGCCAATCTATGATTGATTGCAGTGATTGCAGTCAAGTCAAGTCAAGTATGAGTGAGGCATAATGTGTGACTAAATAAAAACACTGCCTCCACGTCTGACTTCTGTGTAGTACAGGTACTATACAACACTGAGTGAATATGTTTATTTCATAGCAAGGTAACATAATCACTTAGGAAAATTTAAATGTCTATTTTTTACAATAAATAAATAACGTGTTTTAATTTTTATTTGTTATGATGTTTCCATTTTCAAGTTTCTGTGTACTTGTATATCTACATTGTTGTGATTAAGCAGCTTGCCTTGTTTGTTTAATTTTGTTGGGTTTTTAAAAAAAATCTGCAACAGTGCTTGTATTATTTTACAGTACACATCAGCGCTGAATTGGTAGGCTTGCCAGTTTTTCAGAAGACCTGCTGTTGTGAAACTGGGGGAGATTGCTGGGTTTACACATCCTCTGCGCAGTGTCATTTTTTGCCATTTGGTGAATGTGGGTAGTGTAAATTTCGCTCCTTCACTCATGTCTTAGCTCTGTTTTACAGAATCTGCCCTACAGTGCTTACTATCCACATGTATTATAGTATTCTTTGTTTAGTACAAGTCATGGAATTATAGATTATTAAAAGGTTTAGTTTCCGTGGCAGGTGGTGCAATAAGACAAATTTATTCACCCATACAATTCTCCATTACAACATCTCTCTCTATCTCACTTTCATTTATGTGCACTCTTTCCTCATCCCATCTCACACTTATCTTCCTGTTCCTTCCTCACTTACAGTCATCTAATGCTGTTTATCTTTCTTAATCTACTGTATCTGTTCTTCGATCGTCTTGCTCATTCACCCGCATCCACCAACTGATGCAAGGCAAGGTAACTCACGGGGGAATTAACAGGTGAAATGTATGCTCTATATTTCAAGCACTGCTGTGCTGCATTACTCCTTTTCCTGTACACACCAAACCAGTATCGTTCTCACATTGATCACACCAGAAGTTTATATAATCAATATTTGACATTTTTTAAAGCAACTTTACATTATAGAGGAGAAAGAGAGCTAAGCGCCTTTTCCCCATAACTGCAGGAGATTAAGGTAATGACACAGGAAGACAGAAGGAGACAGGTGGCCTCCAAGAAGTCTCCTCCTATTTTATACAGTAATGAAATTGAATTATAAACCTCTACTAATCTCTCCCACAAAGGTCTAGAAGATATTTTCTACCTGCAGGCATGTCAGTAGCCTGCAATCAGCACATGGTTTAAATTAAGCAGTATTTCCTGCACCAAATACTGTGATTTATCATGTTCTATGTGAATTTTGCTTTTCATTGAATGCCATTTATCTAATCTTACATGTGACATTTTACACTAAATCACAAAATCAAGCATTTGTTCTTTATATTAAATCACAGTTTGACCTTTATATGAATTTAAAAATACTCAATGCTCTAATCGAACTATCCTTCATAAGCTAAAACCATGAATTTTTTGGCTTCATTATGACAGCTTGACATCTCAGTGGCAGCTCGATTATATCCCCTAGCAACAGGTGATGGGGCTGTACTCACATACAATAGCCTTTTCTCCACACAGTGATAACCATTGTACTCACACACACACACACGCAAAGCATTTTGTACAGTGCACAACGTATACTTTTAGCTCCATATGATTCTACAGGGGGGTGAATGTCAAGCTGCATGATTCTCTAAATTTAGTTCAAGGCCATGCCAGTCAAGGAGGTGAGCTCATAACTGTCAAAGCCTGTGAAAAAGAAGTGGAAAGAGACAAGGGAGCGCACACCAGCCTGCAGATGCCGGCTGTATTATTCTGTATGGAGGAGCCCCTCAGCATGTTTATACTCATTCAGTGAGACAGCTGTGGGCATCTCAAGCCTGCCTATGCCTATGCTTCTCCTAGGCTCTCTAAGCCAGCCCCATTCATCATCCTCCAACAGCCCTGCTCTAATTGGGCTGCGTCCCCACCTGCTGTCACTCACCACCTCCTCCACAATGCGCCGGAAGAGATACAGATGTACCTGGTCCGGTACAGCCCTGTCGCAGCTCACCAGTCTCTACGTTTGAATCAGAATAGGGGCAGTTGTGCCCCAGCAGCTACGCTGAGCTGATCCCAGGCACTGCTCTTTCCTTTTCACCCAGTCAGTACCTGACTTTCCCTCTATCCACAGTGGTGTGGAAGCCCAGTAATGATGTGGCCTATCATTTTAACAGGAGACAGGGCCACAACACTCTGGAGGCATTGTCATGGGTACCTCTGTCCTCCAGAATGGGAAGGGTATTAGATATTCCTCTTCATTGACATGACTCTTAAAGTTTGGCAAGGACTAGTTTCATAATAGCTCTTGTCTTATTTGAGTGGTGCCTGCCACTTCAGATAAGACTTGTAGATACCCTTTAGCTACCCAGCACAGCCAGAAGACATCTAATGAGCCTTTGAGATTTCCATGCTAAACCTACCATAAAATGTCCAGTGTGTCAAGACGTGGCTTCAATTTGTTTGAAAGAAACTCCACGGTTTGAAGTTTCAGCATAATAGACAAGACAGCAACCCAAAGTCTCATTTGTTCAATTTGATTTTATTAATAAATAAAGGATTACACTTTTGTTCAACGGAAGATTGGTTTAAGATTTGTAAGGGCTTGGATTGGTCTAGTTGGACTAACCATGAGGGAGATTTGCATTTGTTCACTCTGCGTCTTCCTTGATCCTGTATTCTGTATACTTTAACCTCCTGTCAAGCATTGGAAATGTCCTTGCCTATTCCCATTAGTAGCCAACAGAAATAATAGGAGGAACTTTATGTGAGTACAAAATGACACTGGTTGATATCTAATGTTTGGACATGCTCGAAAGAATTTTGTATGTTCATTAACCCTGTGACCCTAATAAATTTGCATACAAAAAAAATGTAAAGAAGCAAAAACAGAGTTTAAAGTGGTTGTTCTGCTACTGTGTGACATTAAGGGTTTGCTGTATATCAATGTAACCAACAAAAAAGGAAGATGCATTTGTTGTGAAAATGTATTTGTTGATTCTACTATATTCCACTCATAGAGACATGAGCATGATATATGGTAAACATAGAAAATACAAACTGTGACTGTGGAGTCCAAGGTTGGCATTAAGGTCCCGGGTGTGGTTGGATTTTAGCAACAGAATCACTTTGTTCATGCTAAGGAAAGTTTTTTCTGGATTAAAAGTCAACCTTTTAACAGCTAGTGTAAATGCCTGCATTTGACTACCATTAATCATTATCAAAAATTGCATTTGGTACCATTTTTGATAGGTCTGACGCTGACAGAACTGCAGTGAAGAAACTCGTGTATCCTTCTTACAATTAATTGAATACGCTCTTTCGATGTGACCATATGCTACTGCCATATCCTGTCTCCCAACTTTTGAGACAGGAAAGTTTGAAATGTCAATTTTTATGTTTCAGGCTACATAAACATGAATACTTGGCTGCTTCCTGCAGACAACATTACGGTTTAAGTGATCTAACCCTAATGAGGCGTCAGCTGTACAGACAAAACACAGGATGTTGACTTTGATTGTAAAAACACCAGAGCATCATTTCAAGTTGCTTTGATGCAGAGTGCTCTGCAGGCAGCGATTATGTGATGAATCACTCAGTAAACTAAGAGTCTCAGGGTCTGTAAAATATAGCACTCTTGTGAAACATGTATTTCCAGCTAATCAACTCCTTGTTTGACGTATATCTGTTAATTGTCAGTGGTGCACAAGTATCTGTTAAGTAAGTGAATAATTTTGAGGGCACACTTTTTTAATGAGGTCAACAACCTACTTGTGTAAAAATACATGAATAAATATTAGTAATCATACAAGCTCACTGATATGCTTTCAGTTATTTTAAAACAATAGAAAACCACATTCAAACATTATCATTGCATTTTAATAGATATGTCTATTTGTCTTTTTGTGTAATATGTCCTATAGCACCATTGTCATCTTGCAGAAGACCATTAGTTTTATCAGTATTGGCTGAAGCAGATTACTAAGAAAGACTGTATTAATTTGCAATGACCTTTACCTCAAAGGGACAAGTTAATCCAGGCTATGCCAGCAACAGGGCCCCGTACCACCACACAGCCAGCGGATCAACTCACCACTGGGCTCAGTAGTTCCTTTCTTTTTTGTTTAATTTGTCAGACATCACTAAACGTGAATAAAATGCACACTGATTAGGTTAATGTTCTTATCTTTAAGTTGGGTGCATTACCAGAAGCAATCAAAAGCTGCTGTACTTGCTGCATCTATATCTTATCTGAAAATATGATAATGGAGCATTATCATCGTCATTAAAGCCATTACTGGTTAACTATATTTTGCCATTATTCTTCTTTGTACAAGGTGGCATGCTTTATTCTGATAGAATGAAGCTAGGATTCATGTTTGTAAAGTGATCAAACACCATAAGGCTACTTCCTTTGCACAAATCTACATAATTTTCATGTAATTACGGCCTTCAATCAAAACTGCTTATGTGTGTCAGACAGAAGCTGAAAGAAAGAAGGTATTTCCTATATTCCTCATCAACTGTCTTGTTTATTTATTTATTTAGGTTCTCTGCAGATGTCTAAATACATACAATATGATTTATCACAATTATGTAACTTAACATGTGTGGTACGCTTACGGATGGTATACTGTATAATCGAGTCAAGTTTAAGTCTATTATGCATGTAGGAATCTCATTTGGCCAGTGTAGTAATGTACACAAAGACAGTAAACAGAATGGATAATGGCAAAGACAGTACACAAAACAATGCATCATCCGAAGATGATACCTCCTCATCATCTGCTTCTACCCTTCAGTAAACACATAAACAGACTCACATACACAGGAAAGAAAAACAGCTGTGGAAGTCTACTCCCCATGAACAGCACACACATACAAATAATCACATAAATAAAGGAATGTGTGACAATAAAGCATATGCAAGAATATTCTATTCCAACAATACACATGGTGCAGTCAGCAGCAGCTGACTAACATGCTAATAGAGGAATGAAAGATTGCCTAAAGAGGACATGAAAAACTACACATATGCTAATTTACATATGACAATAGACTTACATTAGTTTATGTTAGCTAACTAGTGACAGAATCGATAACAACACTAAAACTAAAAATCAGTTTAAGGAGATCACTTTTGGGCTGCACCTGGCTGCAGCAATGAGTTTTATGTTAAGACACCAAGGTTATACCGTCCATTTTCACTGTCTGTCTATTTAGCAGTAAGTGGCTCTATGTTGTTTGGTTAGCTCCACTTAAGTGCGAAAATCTACCTTTTAGACATAATGTTGTGTTTGTAAAGCACTTTGTGAATTAGAACACAAGAAGAGTATGTTTGAATCACCAAACTGACGAGTCCACACTCCAGCTTCTCCTCACCTGGCCGGTTGTACCGAGATGGCAGAGCAGATGTTTGCATGATCAGCAGTCATGCAGTCAGTGCTATTTTACGCAATAAAATATTCTCCCTTTTCCCAACACAACCAAGCAGTTTACTACATAAAGGGGCTACTACAAAAACATAAACTGATTTTTAGTTTTAGTGTTTTTATTTTCCTCTGGGTTCTGGGTCAGTAAAGTTAGCTAACTTAAACTAATTAAGCCTATTAGCCACACCCAACCAACTGCATGATGTCACGTACCATACTGACAGAAGATGGTGCTAAACATGTTTTTAAAATGTTAACTTTAAGCATTTATTTCTTAAATCCAACTTCACAGACTGTGTTACATCTATGTCAGTTTTTGAGAGCAGGGCTCCATGATGTAGCCTTTATATGTTTAGTGTTTCATGACCTCTTTGATTTGTTTTCATTTCCAGTATTCTAGACCTCTGAAACAGCTCCACAATAGTGGTTCACAGAACACCTTTTATCTGTACTGCTGGTCAAGTTTTAGAACATCTGCAGTTGTAACTGAAATTGACATACATTTATATCTACATACATTTATATACTGCCATATATTTATGTATTTTTATATGCCCCTTTGGCTGTGATGCCCTATTTATATATGCGCCACTGACACATCCCTTTTAACATGTCAATGGGGCATTTCTGCGTGGAGTTTGCATGTTATTCCTTTGTCTGTGTGATCCAGGTTTCTCGTTGGTGTTCAAAATTTACAATTGTTTTTCTTTCATTGAACATGCCATGGTGATGTTGTGGTGTAGCAGCTGCCCAGTGCAGTTCTGGAGTTTTCTTCTTGTTTCCCTCCTGTCGCAGATGAGGAACACGCTGTTTTTGTGTTGTCAGTATGCTGGAAGCTTTGGTATGTTTGAGATGAGTTACGGTAGATAAGTTTATAAAAATAAACATGTTTGAAACTAATTAGTCTAATATGTTTTTACAGTGAGAAATCACTTAACTTTGAAGCTGAGCCAAGTTCCATTACATAAACTTCTCTGGTGAGTTTGTTTTGTTGCATATTCATATTTAGTGCTGTATGCTCTGTTATACATCAGTCAAAATAACCGCTGTGATTTTTAATGTCAAGGTAAGAAACGAAATGTGTATTGTGTATGAGTGAGATTATGAGCATGCTGCTTAGCTGACTGCAAGTAGGTTGGCGGCTAAGCAGGCCTGGGTGCCACCCTAAGGTGGCGGCTATTGTAAAGCCAAGTTCAGAGGTACTGTAATTGTTTTTAAAAGTTTATGTTTTTCTTACATTTTAATATCTATGAGTTCAATCACACTTGTGTGCAGGGTGGTTTTTTTTGGTTATCCCATCCTATTGGATGATTCCCTGTGAGACGGTCCTCATTTGGTGACTTCACTGAGCTATTCTGCTTGGTGCATGATAATTTCTGCAGGTGGATGCTCATACTTGCTAAATGCTGTACGGTTCCTGTGCAGCAGTAGGAACCAATTTAAAACCCCCAATGTGACATGTTAATTTTTCCTGAGCTCAGGTATTGTTTTCAGTGATTTTTTTCTGTTTTTAACAGAAACATTTGCGTGAAAGGACACAAAAAGGGGTTATGCCTATAAATTCTGTGGTTCTCCAAACTGCTTAAAGGACAGTTTACAAACAAACAACACAACAAACTGAACTGATTAAAGTGATAACTCAAATTGTGCTTATGTAATATCTGATGTATTGTGTAATGATTTGTTGTTTTGTGCTGTAAATCTTTATTATTATTATTTTTATATGTTTTCTGTTCTTAAGTGAGTGTGGTGTTAACTGTGAGCTGGAGATCTAACACCATTATGGTGGAGCAGCTACTGCCAACGTCCTTTGAGAATCTAATTTCTGATGAGATATAGATATTTGGAATTCTTTGTAACCTCTTGCCAATAAGACTGTATGATTTTAGGCCTGAACATTGTAGTGAATATGAGAGTATAGATTAGTGAACTGCCCAAGGTCAGCAGTCCTGACTACCAAGCATTAAAGTTTGGTGTAAGTACAGATGCATTACATCTATATGTGTTGCCTCTATTTTCTGGATTCCTCCCATAGTCTAAAAACAGACATGGGGTTAACTGGCAATTCTAAAATGGAACCTCCTAGTTGATGATGCCTGATAGCGACTGGTCTCTATAAGTATATAAGCATTCCCTGATCAGATGCAAGTGGTTACCTGTCGCTCTGAAAGTGATTAAGACCCAGTCACAGAGGCCTGTGACCACCAGTGACAAGAGACAAATGTGGGAAGTTGTTTGCTGTCATAAAATAAATTTGATCACAAAGAGGTATATGGTGCTGCACCGAAAACCACCTTCCAATTGTCTTGGTCGCTAGCAGATTGAATTTAATTCATTTTTATACAAATAGTGCCAAGTCACAACAATAGTTGCCTCAAGGCGCTTTATATTTTAAGGTAAACACCTTACAATAATAGAAAGAAAACCCCAACAATCAAACCACCCCCTCTGAGGAAGCACTTAGTAGCTTTGTGCAAGCACTTCATTAAAAAACAAAAAACAAACTTGGTTTGTATTTTGGGGTTTTTTTGGCATGAAAAATCTTCAGTGAGTAGCTGCCATCCAGCAACCACTCACCAACTTGTTAGAGAATAGCAACTGGATGTTCCTAGGGCCTTCTGACAAGTCTCTAGGTCATTGGTGATAACCTTAATCTTAGCCTCTGAGGTCATCAGGCTCATACTGCAATTTGCAGAAGAGTTTGGAGAGTTTTGGAGAGGCAAGAATGAGAATTGACACCTTCAAGTTTGTGGCCATAATTCTCAGCTGAAAAAAGGTGAAATATCTTCCACTTGGGGAGGAGTTGTTTCCCTAAGTGGAGGAGTTAAAGTACTTCAGAGCCTTGTTCACAAGTGAGGGAGAGTGGAGCAGGAGATTGACAGATGATGAACTGCTGCAGCATCAGCAGTGATCTGGATGGTGTACTGGTCTGGTGTAGTGAAGAGAGAGCTGAGGATAAAAGTGAAGCTGTGAATCTATTTTCCTTTCCCCACCTATGGCCACAAGCTTAAGGTAGTGACCCAAAGAATGATATTGTGGATATAAGTGGCGGAAGTGAGCTTCCTCAGTAGGGTGTCTGGGCTTAGTGTTATAGACTGAGGAGTTCAGTCATTTGGGAGGGGCTCAGAGTAGAGCACCAACGCCTCTACATCAAAGGGAACCAATTGAGGTGGTTCAGGCATTTGACTAGCATGCCTCTTGGGGTGCCTCCTAGATGAGGTATTTTGAGCATGTCCTAACAGAAGGAAACCCCAGGGCAGATCTTGGACAAACTGGAGAGATTACATCTCTCAGCTGGGTTGTGAATGCCTTGGCATCTCCCCTGGGAGCTGGAGAAGGTGGCCAGGAAGATGTCTAGGCGTCTATGTTTAGACTGTTGTAGTGGAAGATGGATGGATGGATAGTTCCATTATGGTTAGGGCTACGGTCATCACCAATGACGACTTAGTCCTCACAATTGAGTCTTTTCTTCTAATTATCTTGTTGTTGAATGAACCCCCAACCAACCAGTCTCTCTTCCCTATTTTATTAGCTACTTTGTCCTTTTTCCTGAGTTTGATTGCAATATTAAATAGATTTTTTTTTCTTATGTAGTTTTCAGAATGAATAATTGGGCGTAGTATCACCGTTTGCTCTGTAACAGCTTTGTGCAGCTGTTTTCACATATGCAATGAAGCCCTCAACCTTTCTAGGCATTACCCAGCGGAGATGTATGTGAGAACACACATGTCCTTATTAGTCAAATCAGGCGTTTAACAAGCCTATACTACCAGGTTTTTTATTGAGCCCATTTGAGAATAGATCCGTTAATTGTCTTGAGTATTCATAGCGTCATGTATACTGCCTCCTGAATGTCTACCCAGGCACCACCCCTTGCCTGACCAACCAGAGCATTTCCCACAATGAGAATGCATCTGACACAGCCTCGTTTTGTGTGTCATATTTAATTTTGAATAGGCCCAGACCTTATTTTCTGATTCTAATTTAATTAATGTGTCAAAATGCTTAAGGAATCTACAAACTGGTAACATTTTGCTTTAACCTAAGCAAAAATTAGCAGGAAAGCTATAAGCGAACTGATTTATTTATTTTTTTTAATGCAGAAAAAGGCTTGGTTTTTTATGGATTTTGATGTGTTTTTGATTTTGGTGACCTCTACCTTGGATAACTTATGGTCTTCCTCTATACTGGTAACTAGAGTTATTCAATAGACTTCAACTGCTTGAATTACAGCACTTGAAAAATTGAATTTTTTCAAATATTTTTTGAGCAATTTCAGTCTCCCAGTGCCAAAAAGTGTAAAAAACAAAAAACAAACAAAAACAAAAAAAACTGAGACAAAATAATATTTTATTTGCACTTTATATTAAAACAACTGTTTTGTTGTTAGCTATAAAATTATAATTTTCTATTTAAAAAGCTTTTGTTGGTGTAATTACCAGTTTCCTTTGGTTTATTGACTTTACAAATAAAATATGTTACTATGTCAAGTTCAAGGAGTGCAGAAGTGAATAGGGTTCAGTCTTCGCTGGGAAAATGGACCTAAGGAAAAAACCCTTCTGTTTTAAGTGCTGCTCACTCTGAGGGCTAGTGTTGCACATGGAGATATGCTAATGAGGACATGCTTTGATTGGGCCACCCACGTCAGTGACTCTGGCTGACAAAGGTGCACAAGGCTGCATCCGCCAGCCTCATTAAAGCCCTGTCCAATTATAGAATAGTAATTGATCGTCTGCTTTGTGTGTTTCTGCCCTCTCTCCTTGTCTCCAAAGTATGCTCGAGGTCAATTTAAAATGCATCAAAGCTGTAACATGGTTAAATCCCCACAGACAGTTGCTGGCCTTCCTTGGCTTTTTGTTAAGCTCATACAAGCACCTGCGTACTAAGTGTTGTCCTGTTTTCCAGTTTATCACTGCCTCCCTTCGCATCGGCAACACGAACTGTCATACTCTGGGGACTGTGAGGGTGAAATATGAAGGGCTGCTATTTCAGTGCATGCAGTATAATGCATCTGGATCATTATTTTTTCTGTAAATAAGGCTAAAGTTTAAATAGGTTTTACCTGTGCTAGAAATAAAAGTGTGAATGAATAACAAATGGTACTGCAAATCAAAGTAATGGCTTTTATTTAGTTTATGTTTTTGTCTTGTAGTTGGAGTATGATGAAGTACAGGGACCTGTAAGAGTGACTGTGTCAGTCAACCATGCTGAAATCACACTTTGAGCAAATATTCCCCACCCTACCCATCCCTCTGCCGATCTGTTGTTTCAAACTGGGAGAAATGATTTGTTGTTTTCTTTTAGATGAGATGAGACAAGGTGGCGTGGGATCCTGAACTCTCCAGCACAAATAGAGAGAAATAAACATCGAAGCGTACTTGTCACAGCCACCGACAACCATCAGGATGTCGAAACAACACAGGCACAAACACAGCGATGCCTTCAGATCTCCATATTTAGACACAGGAGTTGTGTGTAAGCAGAGAAGCAGCAACTTTCAGCAGATTCACAGAGCCTAGGCTCTCGCACTGACAGGGACTAAGTTCAGCTGATTCTCGAGTCAACCAGTATCAGAGGTCTGATTTATCTCTCAATTAGATCTCTCCTGCTATATTGCCTTGGTTCTTCATGATTTGTATGCCAACCAAGATGGCTCCACTGCTGCCCCATTATGAATAGAGACACTGTCTTGTGTGGTCTCATTATTAAATAAGTAAGGGGATGGAGGAGGCAGACAAACGTTTTTAAGCCTTGTCGGAGAAGACGCCATGGCCATTAGAGCCTGAGCATTAACAACAGCGAGAAAGAACATAAACCAGAAGAGGGATGAGGGGTGGAGGTTGGGGGGTTGGAAGGAGGTGGAGAGGCAATGAACTGGCTGGACAAGAAGGAAGAAGCTGTAATTATGGTAATATTGCCACCTTGTTATTATTGTCTGTATTGCATGAGGTCTCGTTGTGAAAATAGCTCAGTAAAGACAGTCAGTGATAGTCATTTTATTTTGTTGAGCCCTTACCTAGTTCTCTATTGTTTATACAGCTCTTTCTGCAACATTTCTCAATGAAGATTAATCAACTTCTTCACTGCATCAAAACAAAGGAATGATAAATGAGAGATAAAAATCATCTCTTGGCTTCATAACAGCCTGGGCATCCTCAATGGCAGGACTGAATGCATTAAATGCAACATGAATTGTCCCTTTATTGATGCCATTCATTACAATGATGAAACCTCTTGGTAATTATCAATTTTGTTTAAGCACATCTGAGAGCTTTGTGTGGCACTCTAATGGATGCCACCGGTGAAGCCAGTCATTCAGATTTGTGTCACCGAGTCATTAAGCCGCCTTTGAGGGAAGTCAGCAATCTGATCCATCATGACAATAATGAGACAAAGATGAACTCATCAATTTCACTCTCCCAAGTACTACGCATTGCTTATGGATAACAGTCGCTCTCCCCTCTTCCGTGACTCAGTCTTCTTGCCACCATCTTTTCACCCTCTTTTAACTTCTCCACCTCTCCACAAGTGTTTCCGTCACCTTTTAAGTCTAACTTTATCATCCAAAACATTTTGTGAAAGAGAGATAAAAAAGATCAGAGAAACACAGAGGGCCATAGTAACAGAGGAAACAGATGGATACATCTCCAGCCAATATGGCTCCAAAGCTGGCAGAATGATTGTGTGCTTTATTTGTGTGGTTTATTTGCTAGCACCTTATTCCTTATGCATCACAATAAAAGTTTTTAGGAAAGGGAAAAATAAATAAATAAATGTGTGCATAAATAAAAACTTTTGTCTTTGATGTTCTCCTGAGAAAATTTTTGATTTTTAACGAACAAAGGTTTGAAACTCGAAACTGTGCTGTGCTTTCTCTGCGTAAGCACAGGAACAGGGTGAAGACAAGACACAAGGATAAGAGTGGTTTGACAAAGTTAATTTGTTTTTCTGTGTTCATCTTCATCTCAGGGGATTTTGTGGATCTAAAAATGCAATAAACTGCCTTAAATTGCTTTGTTTTGATATGAATTTTCTTTGTACGGTCACACGGTTCTTGATTCTTCATACTCCATATAATACCTCATCTCAGAAGACTACCTTAATATGCAATTGTTCATTTAGCCTTAGAATATTGTATCCACCTATGACCTCAGGCTGCTCCACCAGTTTCCATTTCCTCAATCCGCAGTTCCTTATGAAGCTGGCTGATCATAACCAGCACTTAATGATTCATGAACAGAGAAACTAATGGAGTACTTTACACGTTGTAATCGAATGAGGCCATTATAGTGAAGCTAGCTGCTTACTGGGGACTTTGATCAAAGAGAGAGTCAGGATATGATCATGAGATGCATCAGATGTGGATAGATGGCACAGACTGACATCAAGCTTTTGGAATGAGGTCTACATTAGCATGTCTTTGAAAAAGAGGAAGGGTGCCGGTCCATATTTACTCCCAGGGCTATGTCTAATGAAAATGATGTCTTCCCAAAAACAGACTCTTGAAGTGGCTAAAAGCATCTTAAAATCTAGAGAAAGATACATGACTATAAAAACAAACCAAAGAACAGATAGGACTATTTCTCATAATGCTTTGGTAGGCTTCTTTTACAAAACGCGATTGAAAGCAGAAACCATATGAGAGCTATAAAAATGACATAGGAATAAAAACTGCTTAGTAAGGAAAGAAGAGACTTAAAGAAGTGTGTGAGTGTCAGACCTCCTGCCCCAAATTCATGCAGAACTGCATCCTATTTTTACCTTTATGTGGTATTATAGGAACAAAGCACGTCTTTGCATCAGAATGTAAACAACCAGTTAAAGAAAGAAAAAAGTAACGTCAGTTTTCTTAAAGATGTACATTATTCGCAGAAACAATAGGTTGCTTGTCATGAAAATGTGACCATAGCTTATTTTTATAGAAGCTGTTCAAAATTCTGGAAATTAATTTTCATTATTTAATTTTCATGCCAAGCTTTAAAGATCAAATCCAATCTCGCTGTCTTTCTATGTCTATCTAATAAAGTCTTGGTAAATTGAACAGTCTCTTTAAGAGTTTAAGCACATCACCACTGTTGTTATTTTATTTTCTGGTAAGAAAAATAAGATAAAAATGTGAGATTTTTTTTTCCTCTTTTGTTTGCAAATTTTACACCTACAAACCAGCTTAAGTCTGTATTCATTCCAGCCACCAGCCTTTTGTAAGAGCTGTGAAAGAAATTTAAATTTCACAGCATTTTAATTTTGATTATTTTCTGTAACAGTCAGGATATGTTTATGTGCGATTCTGTACAGCCTGACATGTCTGCACTTGCATGTTATGGACTTTTTCCACGTATACTGTGGGAGTAATTACATGCACACATTGTGAACTATGCACAGAACACCCAATAAATGTCAGACACCTTTCATACATTTACCTTATAAAACTTAAACCAGTTCTCACATCTGTATTCATGCACGAATATACACACTAACACACATTCACCTCTCCTTCTCTCTCACTGTCTCTTGCTCTGTGAGCGACATCTCTTAGCTTTGCACCCACTTCTTGGGTGCCAGCACTTGTTGGAAGGAAAGAAGTGTTGACAATTGTCTTCTCCTGCCTTGTCACCAAACAACTTTGTCACACTTCACTGCCAGATTAATTCTAAGACATCCCTGTCAAGAAATGACATTTAATTTTCACACCTCTTCTCTCTGCTATTCTTTCTTTTATGAATTTTATTTTCAAGCACACCCCCAGTGCATTAACTGACTGGGAGTATCGATATTCTGACAGTATGGAAGTCTTTAACTCAAATGAACACTCCCACTTTCTTTGTCTTTCTTCCACTAACAATGTATTATGACAAAGGTAGGTTAGCTTTAAAATCTAATGTCACCGCGACACTGCGTAGCTACAGTAAAACCTAGAGATGCTGCATTATTTGGTCTTTAGAGTTAGCTGACTATACGTTAATCCTTTTGTTCTATTTAGCTTTGAAACTTTAGCCCCTTTTTTTCTTTTTTTTTTCTTTTTAATTAAAAACAATAAGGACGAAAGAGTGAATTACCAGTACTTGGTTTTTTTAGGTGAAAAGGTTCATGCTCCAGTCTTCTGTGCTAAAGCGGTTCATTTGTTGCTGTTTTCTGTCGTTGAAAGAGCAAGGAATAAACATTTTCCCATTTCTTTCTCAGCCCTTTAAATTAAAATGCTGCTCCACTTCTTAGTTTTCATAAGATTAGGACAGAGTGCATGCCCTAGTCTATCTAGTTTTATCCTTCCCATTACATGTAGGATGAGAGCTTAACTTCCTAAGGGGTTCCATTTTAGACAGGATCAATATCCAAGTGCTCGCTGGCCAAAGTGACTTCGGTCCTTAAGCATTCAGTCTTCTGAGTGTCCACATGAGCAGAAAATACAGCTGTGCTATCTCGACTCCATCTCCTCTCCGCAACTTTCATGCTGTTATGACAGGTCCTTTTCATGGTATAAGTAGGTGACTGGAGGGAACAGATCCAAATGGCCAAAACATCCCCTGGTTCATTATCAAGAGGCCTAGAATTTGAGATTATAGGTGATTACACTCATCCATCCCCTTTTCTGAAAAAAAAGAGAAATCTGTTTAATCCCCCTCTCTGGTGCAGCTTCGAAGGGCGCCCAGGGACGGCTGGCATCCATCACAGCCCTAAAAAAAGCGCAGAACATACGGAACCAGGAGGAGCCCTGGCCCCGGCTTGCAGGGAAGAAGGCCAGTTGGCGAGCGAACAAGAGGTGCTGGGTCTGATTGGGCAGAGGGAGACGCCACTTGGCCACAGATCACAGCGGTCAGTGGGGACATCATTGGCCTGCCGGCTTGTGTGGGGAGCTCTCATGGAAAATGGAAGGGCTGAGCAGGGAGTTCAGTGTTGACCTTAGAGTCTGAACTGCAGTCACAACACATTGGCTCTCTCCTTCCAACCACGGCTCCACCATCTCTGACAACATTGACTGACAGCTCTCAAAGCTGCATGTTTGCTGCTCTCCTACACTTTTATGGATTTTCAGTGCACACTGGGTTGGACTGAGTGTCTTTTACAATGTTTTTTTCTTCACAGATTTAAAAAGAAACCTGTTACACCTGATTTCTTTTAAGTGAAGCACTTTTAACAGAGGGACTAAACCCACATCATAGGTCTGTGACCTCATTGTTTCTTCTTTGAAAGTCCTTTGATTCCAAGTATGGATTTATGGAATGGGAGCCTGGTGAGCACACTCCATTTAAAGTTTAAATTGATATACAATATTGATTACCTAGAGTTTTGTTCTCATTAAATTCTGCCTCTTAGGTCAAATTCACATAGAGCCCCTCTCTCCAGAAATTCCATTTAAACAGAGCATTGAGCTTTTCACTTTTTTTTTCAGCTGCGAAACACCAATAACAAGATTTTCCCTTTTTTTGGTCAATTTAGCATTTATTTTTTCCTTCCGTTTGTGATTTCATAGAAGTGTGCAAAGAAGAGAAAGAAGGATATGAGCTAACACTGGGGAGAGGTTAGCAAAACAGTTTCAAGCTGTGCAAATCTTCCTGCATGAAGTTTAATTTGTTTCATGTCATTTAAACAGAATAGAGGTGTAGATTCAAATGTGCAAGGTACTGCTGTACTTGGGCCATAATGCAACCAAACTCGCTTTTAATGTAACAAATTAAAATTGCTGTTAAAAAAAACCTTTTGTGTAATGTGCCTGCCAGTGTAAAGATCTCTGTCCAAATATGCATTTAAAAAAAATATGGAGATGTTGCCGTGTGGTAGACAGAAAGCGTGGCATTCATTGTTTTCAATAGGAGAGCAACAGCAAATCCATAAACTACCACCTACTGCTCTGCAGACAGAACTTGACAAGAAAAGCTGAATCCTCCCAGCCTTCACCTTTTACAGAATAAAGGATAAACAAGATGGGGGGGAGGATGTAGCCAGATATGACTGTGCAACAGCTCTTCTTCTTCTGTCTTCTGATGAAGATAAATCTGTGAGTAGACCTAAGTTCTTTTCATTTTCTTCCTAGTTCATAATTTAAGCTTACCCTTGAATTTTGGCTTAGGTAATTCAACATAAATCACCTTTGCAGTATTTATCTAAACCAGTTGTGCAAGCATACATCTTCACATGAATCAAAGCCAGGATTCTCCACACTGTTCTTTGCCATACTAAAGATGATAGCAGGCATTTATGAATTCAGATATAGTATTGATTTAATAATTAGATCTCTGGCAGTATTTTTATGCTTTGTGACAAATGGTAAGTTGCATCTGACATGGTATTCATGTAAAAATCCAAGCTTTTTGGGGGGTCTCTAAATAACAATATTGGAAGAGATAAATAATAACTTTTCACACTCTGTGAGAAACAGAGAGACCTCACTGATTATTCGGTGGTCTAACACTTTCACACTCATACAAGTTCATGTTTTTCATCATCATCATCCATACAACAATGGTTCTGAGAAGGCAACATTAAAGTCACCCTCTATCTTGGATTGATTGATTTTGTTTGTTCTGTTCTTGTGTAGGAATGGGGTTGAAATGCATAAATTATTGTGGGCTGATACATGTGGTGGCTTACACTAGCACTAACAGTAGCTATAGCATGATATACTATTGTATCATTTTTGCTGTTTGCAGCCAAATTCACAAAAACTTGCAAATGCATCTTTTTTCAAAAACTGTTCTTTTAAAGTCTGTATCTCATCAGCATAAACTCAAACACATGATTTTACTGCATTTATAAGAGCTCAGATCCATCTTCATGGGATCACCTTCACCTGGCCCGCTGTTTAAAAATATATATATATATATATATATATTATTTATTGACAAAGATTTGTGTGAAACCTGGGGACTTAATGATCTTTGCAGATCTGCACTACAGATTAACATGCCATTTGTCCCTGCTTAATTGTCTTGTTATTCTGACACAACAGCAGATGATCAAGAAGTTGAGGTGACCGACAAAAGTCCCTCTTCCCTCACTGCTTTCCCCACCTGTCAGCGAAAGTCACGTAAGGACTCTTTTTGCAAGGTGTCACAAACAACCGAGATGAGGGCCAGACCACACTGCTGGGAGGAGGAACAGCCCTCTGACCAAAAACGATGCTCATGATTCATTCATTACATCGTTAACAGTTTCCAGAGTGTCAACAGCTTGTCTTTGAAGTGATAATCTTAACATTGAGGGTGTCCTTGAATTTCCTCTCTCCATTAAAATAGTTAATGGGAAATGATTTCTATAATTCAGCAAGGAGGAGTTCCCTGAGCCTCCTGTTAGTTAAACCATGTCTAATAAATCTTTAGGGGAAAGACAAAATATGGTAAGCTCCTAGAGAGCCCAGGGCAAATTTCTCTTAATTAGCATTTGATAACATATTTTCTCACACTATATGGATGTTTTGGTGGGTTACTAGCTAGAAAAATATAGTAAGAATACAGTACAGTACTGTATATTTTTCTTAATTATGAAACACAGCGCAGTGCTACTTTAGATTTAAATTCTTATTAAAAAACAATACTTTCTGTGTGGCATTCCAAGTTTATTCTGGAGTATGAAAACACAAAATTTACAATGTTAGTAATAAAGACATCATTAGCAAGAAAAACAAGGAGTTTTGCGACATATAGTAAGGTCACTCTGATTAGATTATTCTGGGACTCACTCTAGTATTAGATGAAGAAACAGAAGCATCTGACAGAGTTAAAATCTTCAAAAGGTGGCGAGGTCACTAAGATGCTTTTATCAACTTGGACTGCTGAGATATCACACATGGTAACAATAATCAGCACCTAAAAAAATAGCACTATGGAACAGAGCAAAACCAACTGAAGCACTGGTGCAGAACTCTCCGGGTGCATGACACTGTACACGCAAAACAAATAGCGTCTTTAATCCCCACAAAGCCCAGTGATGACACATGTTTACACTGTAACAACAGAGCATTCTAACACACTGTATGTAGAAATTATTTCTGAGTTGAGAGCACAAGAGAAAATATGATATTGTTCAGACTAATAAAGTCCACAGACAGAGGAAGTTGACATGGCTGGATGAGTAAACAGCACAGACTTGAACATAAAGACTGTTTTTCCCTTTTCCAATTACTGAATAGGCTTCTTCTCCGTTTGAATGGAATAGCAATATTTCAAAAAGACTGTAATTTGAATTATTAAGATATTTAAACTAATCTAAATCATGAACTGTGAAATGATTTCAAGTTTGTATTTTCTCTGAAACGATTTGTTAAGACAAGAACTATGTCGCACTGCCATGATAGTCTCAGAACCATTCAACAGTGAGCACTGACATAAAATTCACTTTATGTTTTAGTTTTGGAACTTTTTTAAATGAAAAATACTTAATGATCATGACCTAGTAATTAACCTACAACAGATACACCAAACCTTTGATGAGGAGTTCAGTTATTTATTAAATGAGCCAATACTGTGGATTTTGTGGTTGCAACATGAGCACCAAAAGTGGAAAGCGATGATAGACTTGAAATTAGTTACAATTATAAATTGCTGGTGTTACTATTATACTGTATCATGCTTTTAAAAATGAAACTTTTCATGGGGATTGATGATAGTCCATACACTGCTGGGGAGGGGTCATAGCATTTCAATGGAGTAAATAACAGAATTTAGCAGTCAGTGTATATTCAATGTTTGTTAGAAGATCTGGCATAAGGGCAAAAAGAATAAAAGGATAAGACCATCAAAGTCTTGGACGTGTAGTTCCCTTCAGATTTAGTGAACAGACAGTTGGAAAAATGATAAATAATCAAATAACAGTGTAAATACCAAAACAAAGCATGTTAGTGGAGTTAAAATAAGATGAATATTATAGGACCACCCAGATTAAAATCCAGCACATCACCCAAAAACACTGACTTAATTTCAGAGTATTATTCACCGCGTGGTTTAAAGCAGCCAAGAGCAGAAGTTACAATTCCCACCGTAAGCATAATCCATGCTCATTTCAAGCTTATGTTCTAAAGGGGGGGAATTTAAACACAGGCATATGGTGATGATCTTGTATCATACTCACTGATCCCAGCAGGGGCTCTAATCAATAAAGGACATGCTCTTTAGATGTACAAGTCTGTTTTTTTGCATGAAATCCAAAAATGGAGCTGAAAAGGAGAAATGAATCTGTCATTGTGCTTTGAAATCCCGGGGACTGAGCAATTTGAGCAACAGCCATACTGTACGCTTTTAGTCATTTCATATACAGTGATTAAATTATCTGTATGCTTCTTTCTGTTCACATCAGTGTGAGTAAACATTGACTCACATTAAATGTATAGTCAAAATGTATTTTGAAGTAATATGATAAAGGAGTGTATAGATGGTGATCTTTTATTGTCCCCAGTTTTCTTACAGATATGCTTCCCATAGGACATGGAGTATGTTTAGTTTAGCTGGAGGTAGAGGCTGATTCAGAGAGGGAGATAAGCTCTGCTCTTCATAACTGGGCCATTTAATCCCTTGTGACCCAGTCTCTCTGCCTTTGGCAAACACATCATTTTATTGTGACCCTAGATGGCAGCCAAACAGCCAGCCTATAAGGCATCAGTAATGAAAAGCACTAATTCCAGCCTAGTGAACACAAACGGAGAGGCCCGATTCATATTCATGTGCTGAGCTTCTTCCTTGAACTTTGTGTCAACCCATTCATCCATTCACTGCAGTCAGACCACCCCTACCATATAGCATTCTCAATATACTTGACACGCAGAAGAGTCCCTCAAGGTTTGTCTCAGCTATTACAATTAAGCAGCCGACAGTAAAAGGGGTCGGGAATGATTAAAGCTTTTCTCTTTTTGTGTAATAAAATCCTTTTATTCTTTGAAAAGTATTGCTTTTTTCCCAGTCTGTCACAATCCCAAAGTTAGGGGCTCAACACAGGATGTGGGTTTCAGGCAGGTAAGCTAACAAAAGATATTTTTACTAACGCTGAAAAGACAAAAAGCACTGCATGATACTGGCAGGATAGAAGTCCAAAAAAGTAAACAAGTAAAAAACTATGACGGCAGGAGATAACATGGCTGCTGAACAGAGGTGGGTAACCCAACAGTTAGATATCAATCAAAAAGAACTATAAATTTGCAGAATTAAAGACTAGCGAAGTCATTTTAATACAGGATAAAATAATAAGGGCAGGAAAGGAAAAATACCGCTATGGAAAAACAGACAAAAATAGGAAGTAAAATCAAAAGTAAAACCAAAAGAAAACATCAAGACAGAATAGACACACCAAGAAGCACCAAAGACATGGAAAAGACACTAAAATACATAAGGGAGGAACAAAGGAAAAGCTTCTGATGACACCACCTTATGCTTCTCTAGATGCCCTATAACTGCCATATACATTCACAGAAAGCTTTTGACCTTTTTGTGGTAAATTGCACATCTGATCCATCCCAAATGCTCTTTCTTAGCCGAAAGCTGGAGATTAAGAAATGAATCCACAATTCCCCTGTTCAGCAGTCACACATTTAAAGGTATTATGCACCGGGAGACTTTGCATGTAACAAAGTGTGTATTCTCAGCCGGGTGCATTTGCGGAGGCAAGACGTGCCAGCATGGCTTCATAGCCCATGTCTGGGAGATTCCAACAGCTGTTTCCATGAGCCTGGGGAGAGAGAGAGCGTCGAGTAGGATGCCTTCTGCCATCACAAGCTCCTCAAGGTGTTTATTAAAAAAATGTTAATGCCATCAGCATAACACACACATCAAGACTTGGTCCTTGTGACAAGGATCTGGCAGTGCCCAACTGTTTCCACTTGTGGGATGGTCTGGAAGTGCATGCTGGTTTATCACACCCACACAGCAGAAGGTAGGCAACATACTTCTCTGAAGTCCCCGAGGCCACGAGAGATTTAGTTTAGATGTCTTAGCATCTCCAGCACTGAGAAATATTGATTGAGAATCCTAAATAAAAGGGAGAGCTATTCAAAAATTCACTTTAACACAAGTGGGTACACACATGCTGACCACAAACACACAGTCTCTTTCGTCTTTCTCCCTCTTTTTCTCCAAATCCCAGTATATAATGTTTTAGTCATTTCAAAACTATTCTTTAATTCATGCTGACTGTAATGATATGTCAGCCAGCTGAACCCATGGTCCTACACTGATTTAGCCATGTCAAGTGGAAGGCCAAGTTAAAGGGGATTTAAGTAATTTATGACTTCTATCGACCTCTATCGGCAACTGAGGAATTGCATCAACATCCCTGGGTCTCCTCAAAAGGTTACAGTTACTTGTACTGGAGAGAAATATAAAACTCACAATTTCATCATAGAAAGGTCGCTCATCCAAAAATCCCAAAATGTCTGGAAAGTAGATAATACATCATATCGCAATATTATTTAAGGCATTTCTTCAATTCAACACTTAGGTGTTATGAAACTGTTGCAAAATCTTATTGATATGTCCTAAATGCTTGTTGAATCATCAGATGTATAAATATCTACCTTTAACATGCAAAACTTGCTGTACCCAAGCAAATTTGTGGGAGTTACTTCATTGAACTATAAATTCTATTTCAGCTGGAGATAATGCCATATGTTTATCTCAACATAGATGCAATCCTTTTTTGAGATCCTTTTTTTTTCTGCTAGTTCCCTGTCATTTGAAATAAATACTTTGCATGTTCCCATGCATATCAGTTCCCTTTCATGCAGGTAGCTGGAGTCAACACAGTGTATTCAGCTTTCAATGAATAAATAATTTAGCTACATTTTAGCAGTGACAAGGTTTGAAGTGTAATTCTATGGTTTTATTTGCTGGTTATTACTGAATAAAATTATGCATCAGCATTAAAATTCCTTAGATTTTATTGAATTCAGTTATATAAATTAAGCAATGAGGAAGGTCAAAGAAAAAGACGACAACATATTTAGACATGAAATCACAAAATGATCTGTTATTAGCTTTCCTTTTTTTACATTCCAAAAAATATTGACCTGCCTGTTTGAAAGGGCTCTGGGTGCATGCAGGTAAGCAGCAGTGCAAAAAGGTATTTGCTGAAATGCAGTCTCGAAAACATCAGCTAACAACGTTAATGTTTCAGCCTGTTATTACATTTGTTGAATTTATCTACAGTCCTAACTAATGACTGCTACATGAAACAGGAAGTTTTAAACCACTATCTTTTTATCCATTATCAAGATATCCTGGCCATTGCTCCTAGAAACTATGTCAGTCAACCTGCTTATGGGTTCTGCAAAAAGGGTTTTAAATTTTATGTGGCCTGAAAAGCTAATGTTAATTTATGATGCTAAAAGTCTGCTAAAAGTCTGTCTAGTCTTCCAGCTATGGAAAACAGCTTAAAAATATACTTCATATTGTTGCCCTAAATTAATCTTCTCGCTTGTTATTAATGTCTTTGCACATGACTTTAGTAGGATTCAGAATTAAAGACTACGTTGATGAACATAAGGCATTGCCATGAGCAAAGTCATATTATCCAAATTTAAGGGTTGGCTGACAAGATACTTGACATGATCTTGTCCCCGTTGGCTGTGATTCAGTTTACCTGAGGGCAAAAAAAAAATAGCAAAATCCATTGCCAACAAATTAAATTAAACTATTTCTGTCTGACATGTGTTACAGTGGTGCAGGAAGACTGCTTTTAGTTTTATGTGCAGGTAAGATTTTCTTTTTGATGTGCTGACAGACATTTCCTATGGAGCCCTATTAAGGCAATTATGAAGGCTTTCAGCTTTGTTATAATATTCCTAAATAATATCAAAGCTCTTAATTACTTAAAATTGTTGCTAAGAAAGTGATATTTCCACATATATAAAATTGTATGCTCAAAAGAAAGTCTAATTGCTTTTCAATTTTCAATGGGAAAAATATATTACATATCCTAATGGCAAGGTGATTGTTGGGTTAATACACTACTATGCAGAGAAAGAACAAAAAGCACACCCACGCGAAGCACAAGATATAAAGAGGCTCGGCACCACTATGTGTCACCGCAAACTCGCAGCTCTTACCTTCTTTAACAGTGTCATTACTGTGACATGTGTAAATATGCAACGTTAGTACTAATGAGAACAGAGAATAGCCTACAGCATTGTCAGTGTCATCATGAGTGCCCTGATGAGCACAATACTGTATGGCAGACACTATGTCACAAGTAACACGGACAGTTCATTCAACACCGTCTGACTATCAGCACTAAGTTGAGAGCTAAATTCATCAGTGTGGCGTTAATTAATGCCTGCATGATTGAATGTGGAAGGGACGCATGGGAAAGATAATACACACCTACAGGTACAATGCTGGCTCCACTCAAAGATATGATGATTAATTTATTCCTGTCTTCTGCTACAGAAATTAAAAACGGACATGCTGGATTTTTGTGTGTGTGTGTGTGTCAAATGCTTGCTGAACAAAACAAGTCCTTTTGACAGAAGATTAGCAGCCTCTTGGTGAAAGGCATCATATTTGCATTATTTAGACAGCTCCAAGATGCATACACAGTGGACTACAGAGAGACAGACATGAACACATGTTGTTCCTAACTTTGGCTTTTTGATTGTAACAGATTGGTAAGGAAGGAGACTATTTGAAACTGGGTCTCTGGAACACCTGCTTTGAGGTTAGGGTTAAATGGGATTGCTCCCTTTGAATCATTTTGATGACCCACCACAGCTGAGTCTGCAGGTTGTCTTGCTTGCTTTAAAGAGTATTTTGTGCCTGAGATTGAGTAAAACTCGGGGCTTTATCTGACTCGCACACACAAACGAGTATGCACACACACACACACACTGCACCTTAGACACAGACTGGATGGTAGGTGACTGTGTAGGGAAGTCTCTGAAGAAGGAGCAATTGGTTTAACCAAATTAAGTCTTTAAAGGGATGGAAGATTCTGGGAAGCAAGTGTGACATTGCTAATTTAAGAAAACAGAGAAACAAATAAGTCACCAGGATTGCTTTGATCTATTACATTCAGGCATTAACAAAAGATTCTCCATCTTTCTTTTTATAATGTAAACCAATAGAGTAAAATTTTACAGCATTAAAAGAAAAACAGAAATAAACAGTGTTAGTATTGTTATACCTGAAGTATACAGGAGATATCAATACAGACTTGCCTAGATGTAAATTTATAAGCTAAAGGCTAGTAAGTGTTCAGAGATTCAGTTATTTCCCCGTTAACCTTTCGGTTCCCAGCAGATTTGTTGTGTAGTGTAAAACAGAGCTTGATTAATGCTGCTCAGGGGCTTGTATAAAAAGTGTGACCCCATAGTCGCTTGACAGTTGACATAAGGTGACCAAAACAGCAAAGACAGCTTTCTATTTTTATGGATTTTTTTTTCCTCATAAAGATTTCACACCGGCTTTATTTTCATTATACTTATCCATCAAATGTGTTTGGGATAAAATGCAAGTCATCGGAATTATCGGCTTGATCCATCAAAACCATACACCATCCATCAAATCATTGTCTTTTAAATCTACAAAAGACCCCTGACACATTTCCTTATTAATATGTTTGAAAGTCTCAAATAATACCATATATTTGACTGTTATACACTAGAAATATAAGTAGAGACTAATGGTCTACCAGGCTGGCTGATACAAACCCAAGGCACCACCCCTGCTTTTCGCTGTTTATCACCACATGAGCTCCATCTGTACTCAAAGCCTTCATTGGTGACATGTGGCCTGTCCATTATTGCTCTATTAAAAGCCGTGTGTGTCAATGGGACTCATGCTGTTCCATAGCAAATAGGCGTCTTGTATTCTGGCGGAGAGATTAACAACATCAAGCACAGTGACTTCTTTTAATGTCAGTCTTCCTTTGATACTTGGCACTTGCATTTGGGTGTGATTGAGATTAGATCTTACACAAGTAAGAGTACGATGATACTCTATAAAAGAGGGTGATGCCCCTGACATTTGAAAGAGCTTCTTTTGACTGTGTTGGCATGATAATTATTTAATAAGAAGTTTTCTCAAGTTTGCACTTAACTGTGCGTCTTTCTTTCTGTTTGTGTCAGGTTGTCTTTGGCTTCCATGACAATCTTTCACGCACCTTTTCTTCCCCCTCTCTTTTAAAATCTGATCTTTTTGTTATACTCCTAAACTAATTTGCCTACCAGCTTTCACTCGTGGATTTGAAAATGAAAATTGGCGCATAGCCTGACACATACCAGCATACTCTTACATGCACAGTCACAAAGGCAAACAGACATGCAGCACCTTTATTTTCACTGTATGTTTTTATCTCCCCCCGGTACGTCCTTCAGCCTATTTTTTGCCATAGCCTGCTACCACCTGAGGGGTGGCAGAAAGGTGGTAATGGAGGGCTGACTGAGGCCTGTCACTTCATGCTCTTTCACCCTAGGGACTCTGAGTGGGAAAGTAATGGCTAGGCCTGCCAGATGTAGCAGTCACTTTTAATCAAGTGCATAGCTGTCACTCTGCCTGTATTGATCCCGGTGAAATCCCCAGGGAGGCTGCAATCGGACCGGTTTCTACACCACAACAACTTTTCTCTCGCCTTTCAAACAACTCCCCATGTGGTGGCATCTTGGCCAGGTTAATCATAATCCAGATTTGCCACGAAAAACAAGCAAGCGCAGAAAACAGGATTGGACAGGGTCATTGCCCCTGCTACTCGAACACCGTCTCCTGGTGCATGTCAGTATTTCATGTGAAACAGATATCTGCATATTATCCATGTCACTGAGTGTCTTTATGTCTTCGGTAAGATTCATGCACGAGTATGCGTATCTGAAGACAGCATGTCAACTGTATTAGTGTTACAAGCTTAGTGTATTAGAGAGTTTGAGTATATCATTTAATCTTCATATTGTTTGGATGCAGGGTTTGTTTAAAATATCATTGAGGTTAAGTAGACACTGGGAAGTCATATTTGTCTTGTTTTCACTTCACTCAACGGGAAATCATGCTATTGTGAGAGTGAGTGAGAGTCGGGATTTGGCACCTGGCTCTTTACTTTTTTTCAGAGATCTGTTGCAAGGCTCTGGTTTTATTGTTCATTTGCTGAGGCCACAGGGGCTGACTATTACTGGGTCATAACTCGGCGGGATGATGAGGGATGAATTCTAATGTGGATCCATCACTGATAGGAATAGTAGGGAGGTGGTAGAAATGATGGAGATGGAGGACTCATGGGCTAGATAGGAATAAAGTGTGTCATGGCCACACATGCAATATAAATAGGTACACAACATAGAAATGCACATAAACAAACATGTATGGAGGTGCATGAGCTGCTCTGGAAATATAAACCATGACTAAGAATGTCCATGTTTACATTTAAGCACAAATGAAACTGAGTCTGGCTGTGTGTTGTAGACTTTATTCCAAAGATAACCTAAGAAAATTGCACCCCACAGACAACAAACTGTGGTATGGGGGTCACTTTTCTTTCTTGTGCAGCACTTTTCTATTTTTTCACTCATCTCAGAAAAACACTATTTGTGTGTAAGGATCATAGCTTCCTGGAAAAGAGAAATGGGAGAGCAGTTGCAGAATAATCTGTTCCACCATCTAGACACATGGTTGATTCCATGTGGTAAACCTTACTGACAGATCCTTAGAGTAAGAGTAAAAGGAAAGGTATTAGGCAATGACATGTGAAATAGAGGGCAGACTGTCGAGCCCCCTGCATTGCAGATGTACTCCACTGCGCAATAGTGGACAGACAACACTGAACAAGGCAGTGTGAAGACACTGTTTAAGTGTATTTGGTAAAGACCCTTTACAAAAATCTTCTGAATTATAGCTTCAAGCTTGCCACAAGAGGAAACTTGTGACCTGATATTAAGGAAAAGATTTGTATAAACAAAAGGACAAATGATAATGTAAAATGATAAATCTGACATTTTCTAACTACAAAGCATTCAGAATGTATATTTTCTATACTGAGGAGGTTATGGCAACTTGACAATTATTGTTTTATTGCTGTAGTGATATAGTTCACTATTCCCAGCTTTCTATTAGGGCAGAATAATTTCAAGTTGTAGATTTTTAGTTCAGTTTGGATTAAACTTTAATGATCCCTGCAGGGAAACTGGGTTGTTTCAGCTAAGGAGAATAAGATATAGCTAATAATAATAATGCAACAGAGAGTACTGGGAATAATTCAATAAGTCACCACAAGCTGAACTTGCAGAACATAATAGGGGGAATGAATAAAAATCATAGAATGTGTGCAATGGAGGGTTGATGTGGATGTCCCTTGTATTGCTTTTTATTCTGACTACAGGAGAATAAGTGCAGCCACAAAGTTTTTTCAGGAATATAAATATGTATGTGCAAATATAAGTCAGTGTCATCATGTTTAAGATACAGTGTCAAAGAGGATATATTTTTTTTTCTTCTTCTTTTTTATCAGAGTATCTCATTATGTAATGCACATCACAAGAAATTGCTGTAGTCTGCACAGCTCCAGTATAATACAAGCCATCTCTGGTGACTTGGGTAGAATGCAGGACGAGTGGGTTCTGTCTTTGGGATTTGCAGCCGAAGTATCAGCCCTTGCTTTCTTACAACACACTGTTGCAGAATCCCTCTCAATCCCCCTCATGGTGGAACAAAGATTTTGCAGTGCAGCTCACATTAAGTCAGCAGGAAAAACCAACAAAAAGGCACGGCTCCTCCAGCGCCTTCTGTCTTTTCTGCAGGAAACAGACCAATGGCTCTATTAAAGCAGCAGCGGCACACACCCTGGGTAAAATAGCTGTCAGATTTGTCACTTTCAAATGACATACCTATTAGAAGCTAATAAAACCCCTGAGCTAAGTTGAGCCAGCCGACACAAATCAAGGCTACAATTCAGCAGAAGGGTGAGATGTTGAGGTGAAAGAGAGGAGGATATTTCTTCGCTTTTGTGTAAGCTTTTGTTTGCCTGTTCGGTTGCTGTCAAGTTAGACAATGCAGTTCCCGGAGAGTCTAATCGATGCTGCAAATGTCAAAGACTGGCTATGGTTGCATGAGGCCAAAACATGACTTGCTGTGTGGTGTTGTTATCTGCTGGACAAAGACTTTGACAGCTGATGCCTAGTCCTGGGGTATGAGCCAACATCTACAGGCTAAGCTTTGTCTTATACAGTGAAGTCTTCTTATCCACTCGATGCCAGTGATCCCCCTAATCTAAAAGGTGCTGTTAATCAGGAAAATCTCTCTCTTCTGCCTGCTTCTCTGTGTGAGGTACGTGTATCAGTAACAGCAAAGCTTTTGTCAATAAGTGGCAGGTATGTTAGCCTTGTCATTTGGCAAGCATTGGATTTACAGTTGTAGAGCTTTGTAATTACTGCTCAGACACAGTTGCTTTCATTTTGGTGGTAATTATGTTTGTTCTTTGAAATCTTCATCACATTGATTTGTTTACATAAGCTGGAATGTATGCACACATGCACGCCCATTCACAAACATACACGCTCAAATCCATTGTAATTCAGGGAGTATCTACAGTTTAGATTGCAGTGTCATGTCATTAAGACAGCCCCCTCCCAAGGGTACCATTATTGTACAGATGCACAGTAAAATACACACACACACACACACACACACACACACACACACACACACAAAGAGAGTGAGGATACATTAATTGGGTTTACTCAAGAGAGTAGTATTTAAAATGCATTGTACTGAAGACCAAAATCGAACTCCCAAGCCTTCACTGTTGTGACGTAAGTTTTCAATATATCATTGTAGATTTTATCGCTGCAATAAAAGTAGATTGGTCACAGTACAAAAGTCTTTTCTAAAGCAAATAAAATTTCACTAGCATTGAATTAACAATGGGGGTATATAAATTTAATCAATCAATACATTGATTAGCAATTATACAATGGCGGCAGACCTGAGCATAAAAAGAGTGAGGACTAAACTGACCATGAAAATAGTAGACGTGCAACAATGAACTAGGTTTTAAGGGAAATTTTAAAAAAAAATCTACTCCATAAAATTAAAGGAACACTTTGAAAACACATCAGATCTCAATGGGGAAAGAAATCATGCTGGATATCTATAATGATACGGACTTTACAATTCATTGTTTAATGAAAATGAAAATGAAAGACACCTCAAAAATCATATGGCAGATCAGTCTATTTTGCCAAAATTTCACTGGAGCAACTTAAAATTTTACTTAGTAGTTTGTATGTGCTTGTATGTATGCCTGACAACGCAGGAGCATGCGTCCATTCCATCCCTCAGGAATGGATGGTGTCCTGAGGGATCTCCTCCCAGATCTGGACCATGGTCGCACTGAGCTTCTGGAAAGTCTGAGGTGCAACCCGACAGTATCAGATCGACCAAAACATAATGTCTAGATTTAGGTCAGACAAACGTGGGGGACAGTCAAGTTGTATCAGTTCCTTCATCCTCCATGAACTACCTGAATCCCCTTGCCATATGAGACTGGGCGTTGTCATGCACCAGGAGGAACCCAGGACCCTGACAATGGGTCCAGGAATCTCATCCTGATAACTAATGGCACTCAGGGTGCCTCTGCCTAGTCTCTAGAGGTCTGTGCCTCAATCCATGGATATGCCTTCCCTGACCGTCACTGACCCACCACCGGTCATGCTGAACGGCACTCACGTTCTTGTAGCATTCTGGGATACTCAGTCTGTTGCTCCTTGAACAAAGGAGCAGATACCAGCCCTTCTGATGGGTTTACTTACATTGAGACCTTGTTGCTAAGATGTCATTACCTACCAGAAAGAAACAGTGCAGCAACAAATCTTCCAAGCTTGAGTTCTGGGGAGTTAATGGTTCTACTGCGGCATGTTGGGAGGAATAACAGAAATCAAGCTTAAAAACACATACATACCATGCCTTTGTGCTTAATTATATTTTATTTTCAAGATATATTAACTGAAAAAGTTAGAGTACTGCTTACAAAACTTTGAAGTTATATTTCATTCTAATGTTTTGATTTGATGAAGTGAAAACCATTTACATGATTTAGATAGTTATTATAAAAGCTCATCATTAGCTCATCTTTATGTGCTTCTTTGTGTCTTTTAATGTATACTCTAGTAAAAAATATTTTTCAACAACAGTGCCTCGGGATTACCAAATACAAGGAAAGAACATCCATTCTATCTCTATCTGTTCTATCCCAGACTTTTAGTGCCAAAGAGAGAAACAACTGGCCTGTTGCTATCCATCTCGTCCTGTACTTGAGGGGCTCTAGGTGATAAATTCAACTCTTACCAAAGCCCACTGGCAAGACACCAAGCACATGTTGTCCCAGAACAAATGCTTTTAAAGTGTATATTGTTCAGATTTTAGTGTTGTGTTCAGCATCTGGTACCTGCTTCAATCACTGGACTGTCATATTATTATCTGTCATTGCTTCCTCTAGACTGCAGGCTGGCTGATTACACCATCTCCTGCTACACTTTTCCCCCAAAAGTGAAACTTCAAGGTTTCAGCTTCGTGCCTAAATATTGCAGGGATTCTACAAATCAAAGAACTCCAAGAAACTGTCTCTCAAATAAAAAAATGAATTTACTGTTATGGTGTGGTTACGTTTAACCTAAAAAGAAAAAATTTCCAACATGTTTGACCTTTCAGCTTTCATTAGGGACAGATTTCACTGAAACAATGACAATCTTTCCTTGTGGTGTTCCAAAGATACCAGGAGTCTTGAAACATAGTTTAAAACAGAATCTCTATGTAGAGACATTGTTTTAGTCCACAATATTTATCAAGTTGCCATAAGCAATAGTTTGTAATTAATATTATTGTTTGGTCAAGGTAAGTCATTATTAAAATTCTTCAAACAACCAATGTTGTTTTATTAGGGTAGCATGGTGCTGCAGTGGTCAGCATTGTTACAAGAAGTTTCTGGGTTCAAATCGCCATCTGAGTTTATCAGGGCATTTCTATGTGGTTTATATGTTCTCCTTAGTTTTAAAAATATGACCTGTCGATGCCTAACTTTTACAAAACAGGTAGGAATCAAAGTGTCCTGCAAAGCTTTATTATAACTGTTTCGAAGTAAGCCTAAATATGCTGATAGATTTTTTTCATCTCACCTCACAGTTGTTCTATTTTGTTGGTAATAAAAACAAGCAAATAATAACTAACTTGTTTTCATTATTTTCATTCTGGTTGTGTAATTTAATAAAATGCAACAAAATGTGTCACTGTGATGAAAATGGCAAGTTCAAGTACTCAATATTCTAAGTAGCGCACTGCAAAGTAGTCGTATGTGGTAATTATTTACATCTATTAGTAATGTTAATGCTAGCTATGGTATCTTCATGAGAAGGTTTGCATATGTATGTATGTATATATGAATATATATGCTCCATTCAGATTTTAATGGTCAACACGGCAGTTTTCATAGTAAAGATTACCAAGCCCTGTTGTAGCCTACAATATAAATATATGTAAAGCTCCTTTTGAGGTAAGAAAACAACATGTAGGAGCATCAAGAAAATCTACCCTACCAGACCAGAAGATGGAAAGTGGAGGATGTGGAGGGGAAGAAAGAAATCAAGAACCCAAAAACGCATTAAACAGGGCCAGACATGAGCTGTGATCCACATCTCTTGCTAGGCCAAGTTTGAGGAGAGCATTCAAATATTCTCCAAAGGCTTGTCTTTTGCCCCAGCCTACTATGTGTGAAGGAATCAGATAGCAAGATTGATTTGTTTTGCTTCTAAATTAATTTGCACCTCGAGTCTTGGTATAAGTGAACTCACACTGCATCTACAAGTTCCATAGACACCGGCCAGATGAAATCATTTAACATTAGACTACACTATCAAACTAAAAGTGCTTTTGCCCCCTTGACCAAAGAGCTGCATTAAATACATTTGCAAATTAAGTTAATTTTGATATAGAAATTTTATTTCAGAACAAAAGGCCACCAAAATATTTTAAAGAAAAATGTGTCCTAGAAGAATTGTCAAATAATGAAAGAATTTCTATCAAGAAAGCAGACGAAGCTAGCACTATTGAGGTCTGGATTAAGGACATGTATATTCAGCTCATTGGCACTAATTAACACTGAATAAATATCTTGACTTAAATTGGGACTTGGACATCTCACTGCATTTTTATAAACCTTGCTTGTCTTTTGGGGTGCATTTATATTATTTGTAATTAGTCCTAATGTGTTCTTCATTCTTCTTCTTTTTCTATCTACAAGTTGACTCTTAATACTTAGACTTTACACCTTGTCCGAGATTGAAGACTTTTATCAGTGGAACGGCACTAGAAAAGAGTTATATTTTCACATTGTGCATGCTGAAATCCACTGGAGTTTGTTTCTTTTAGGTTAAACAAGATTATGCCAATAAAATACAGGCATTTAGAGTTATTTAAAAGCTGACTTTTAAGTTTAGATTTTCAAGTTTATATGAATCCCTTCCAAAGAGCACCAAAGTTTTGAAATGAAGAAGTCAGCAAATGTACAAGTAATTATAATTAATCAAAAGTTCAAGTTTCAGTGTGCACCTAATGCTCAGTTTTCTACTTCTCCCCCCTACTCTTGGCTCTGTATAATGTCAATGAAAGCAGATATCACTCAAATGGACACACATCTCCAACCACCAGTTTTAAATCTTTAGTTTAAAAGGGGCAGTCGTTTCTCATTGTAATTTTGGGCTATTCATTATTTTTGATCCATTATTTTTCCAGGGTGGCATAATGGTGGAATGTACAGCAAACTTCAGGGATAGTCCATTAAATTTTAAGGAGACCCAGTTTCCTCAAACAAAGCAATATCATAAAATAACACAGTCATTATAATTCAATGCAATATATTTTGAAATAGCCTAATAGTTTTATCATTGTCTGTATATAGTCAACAACTAGCTCTCAAGTAAAGAAAACAACATTTAACTCAATAGTAATTCAATTATTTTGACTATGAATTTTCTCTTATAATAAAATAAAATTCTTTTACAGTCAAAATAAAAAAAAACTTTGAGAAAGTGGTGTTGCATAATTTAAAGAAATCCAGTTTTCTTTGTGCCTAAGTATGTTTAACATGTGCATAATCTCAGGAAATATTATTACTTTCTACGTATTAACGAACTTCTTTCCTTACTTTAAAAAACTGTTTCTCTTTCATCTCTAAATTTTCTCTCAATTTAGAGATAATCAATATTCTGCATACAGGCTTAAATATTTAGATACTTCTCCACTAACATCTGGTTAGATGTCCCTTAGCAAGTTCCACCTCAACCAGAGGGTTTTTGGTAGCCATCAACAAGCTTCTGCGTAATTCTGGCTAAATAGTTGATGACCTGGCCACAGATAGAAGAAGATGGATGGGTGGATATTTGAAGACTCTTCTTGGCACAATTGACCAATTTCATTTAAATTGGTTTCCTGGCATGGACTTTGCTTTTAAGTATAGTCTACTAATTTTTAATGGGGATGAGTTTGGGGCTTTTGGAAGTTTTTATTATAAGTATTCATTCTAAACCCAGTTTAGATGTGTGTTTGGCATCATTGTCCTGTTGGAACATCCAGTTGTATCCAAGTTTCAACCATCTAGCTTTTGATTTGAGATAAAGTTGAAGGATTTGGATGTAGTTCTTTTAATTCATTCTTCATTAATCTATTGTCTATGCAAATATTCATATGTGAAGAATTGACATTATATTGCCCAAACTACACTGGTGGGTCTCCAGGTGTCTGTGTCTTTGTCTGCAGTAGTATAATCACCATGTGAAGGCGTATTCTCTGACATGTACTTACTTATTTACCTGATACAAATTGAACTGGAATTTTAAGCATTGGATATAATTTTAGTATGCTCAACCACCCACAAGCTTTTACACACAATAAATTCACTCAACATCTGCTTGATGTCTTTGCAAAGAGACCATCTTCTCCCTTGTCCATCCTGCATCAACCTCTCAGGAGACCCCTTGCCACCTGTGACAAATGCAAACACACACACACACACACACACACATTGCCTTTCCTCCACATGAATAATGCATATTCAGGCAGTTGGTAGTGAGCTAATGAGTCAATTGCTTAGCGAGCATGGAGAGACAGACACTGGTGCGCTATGATGGTTATACCAACCCGTCCTTTCGCTCAGATTGTACTCGGCACCAGATGTCCAAGGTGCGGGGTGATGAATTATGGGTCATCCCTCTCGCCCCTGTTCTGCAGTGTCACCACATAGGAGGCAAGAGCATGTGGTTTGGCGCATGTGGTTATGTGTATGTGTGTCTGTCTTTGCTCAAGGATGGAGAACCATTTGTGTGCGCATCCTACTAAAGGGTTGGAATCATTTAACTGCAATTCTTTATCTCTGTTTAGGGCTTATGCTATTTCCCTTTGCAACTGAAACTTAAGCATTTGTACTGCCGAACATTTGGGGAAAAGATGTCTGTGTTGGTGATCATACGAAGTAACTAAAATGTAGTCTGTAAGTCCACAAAGAAATGATCAGCTGTGAATTTGTGATCATCTTTGGTGATCCATCTGACTTTTTTCCCCTCTGTTTTACAGCTTATGATTATGTTTAAAAGAACATATCTGACCTATTTAATCAAAGGAGCAATGCTTACAATAACAGAATGGCTTGTCAACTCTTGACACAATTTGAGAGATAATAAAAGCCACAAATGATTTCAGGATATTTATGCCAAGAAACAGCACAACCCACGACCACAGATACAGTTCAGTTAGAGGATTTAAAGTGTGACCAAAGCAACTATTGAAGTCACAAAGTGCTTGTGACAATTGAAGCTGATTCCCTTCCCAAGTCCACTCAGCCACTTTAACAGTCTTTCAGAGTAGAGAAAACTTCTTCCAGTGTCGGAGTGAAACACTGTGTAAAGAGCAAGATTTCATTAATAATCCTTTCAAAGTGAAATGTCTGCCTTTGCAGTTTTAGTGTGATCCTACTGACAGTCAGGGCAGACTAGGAGGCCAAGTTGTAATTGGGGTGCTTGAGCCAGCATATAATACTGCAAGAAACTGTTAAGCATATTTAAACTTAGTCAAGTGCATTTTGTGGGGAGATTTTTCTAACCACACTATACATGGTTCATCAAGCAGCTACATTAGGTTTCCGTCATGATTCAGTATATTTTTCTTTCTCACTGTGTGCTTTTAGGGTTTTGTTTGAAATTACTGAAGTTGTACAAAAATCAGGAAGCACAGATGAGGCATGAGTTTAAAAATGTTAGAGACTGAAGCAGCTGTTTTCAAATATATGTCTAGAATAATCCAATCCTTTGGTTCTTTGTATCATGAATTACGTTTTCTTGATTTGTGACTTTTTGTTAATTGTACATTGTTCAGAAAGCATGAGCAATAACTCCAGTCCTATTGTAAAAGCATCAGTGAATGCCACTGACATGGCTTTTAGTCTAACCATACACAATACGTCTAATTGTGCTACCACACTAACAATTAGTGGAGAATCTCCCATGTAAATATGCTCTGCGCCACAATGTCTGGCTCCGCCTGACCGAGCTTTATTAGCTTTAGGTGCCAGGAAGATGTGAATATTGATTAGCAAACTGCTTCATTGAGCTCACTCCAAATATCTACATTCTCCTGATTCATAATTCAAAGAAGACATTTAGATGAGCACTGACAAATGTAAATATTCCCTAATAGATAGGACTGCCAAAATAATAATTGCTAACAAAATAATCCAGCACTGGCCTTGGTTATACAAAAAAAGCGCTTACATACTCTCCTGCTATAACCTCGACAGTTTTGCACAAATTAATTTAGAAAATTGTAAGGGTTTTACAAACCCACATAATGAGTCACTATTTGAAGAGATAGTTCTGTGTCAATAGAGATTTACTGTCGCCTATGATTTCATTATGCATGCAACAGTCATTCAAAACTCACACAATCAACGTGGCCTTTATCTGTCTATTTACTTTGATTTTTGTAAATGGGGTTCTTGATGCTCCACCACCCTTCAGTCTGAGCCAAATCAATGGTAGCTAACATCATATGATTCATGGCTTCACTGTAGAACTTTATCACAAGGGTACTTAATTACTTAGAGCTTCCCACTGAAAGGACAAACTAGCACAGAAGATTTGTCAGTTGTCTCATACACAGTCATTGAAAAGTACTGCTAATTAATTATAACTAATTTACACTGGTGCTCTTGATAAAGCAATTTCAAAAAGCAGGTTTCAGAATAGTCCTTAAAAGCATGGATTAGATTTGTTATTAGAAATGCAGGATGGTATTAATGAAAAATATATCTTTTGAAAAATGTGTATTATATGATAAATGGTCATTCTCACAGTTTTTCACAGTGTTCCTTATATATGAATAATTTGTGAAAGTATCATACCTTACTGTTTCTGGCTCACTAATTCAACAGGGGCTCTCCCTCTACTTAAGACCTTTGCTCCAGTGCTGAGGTGAGTTGAACTGGGATTCAGCAATCTTTCAACCACACTAAAACTTGTCGGGTTACAAATGCCACTGAAGGATGAATTATTGCCTTAGTTTGATATGCATCTCTGACCTTTCCAGGTTAGTTGGACTGCACTATATTATAGCTCTTTTTTAGGTTGCAATTAGAGTCAATATAATTATATAATTATACAATGCTATGTTTTGATTATTTTTAATTTAACTAAAACATTTTTTAAACAAGGAGTAATAATGGAATCCCACACTTTCAGAAGAAAGGAGAGCTTGGCATTATTTAAATATATCTATTCATTATATTTTTATTATATTTAGTTTAGTTGTTTGCTGTTAACATTTGCTGCGGGATAGTGTTTATGAACAAAAATGCAGTATGAGTCATCAGGAACTCTGTGAAGCCACACTTAGGCAAAGTGCTCCATTGAGTGAAATGCTAATGTTAGCATAACAATATGTTTGTAATGACAATGCTAATACGAATAATGGGACAAAAGGTGGTGAAACAGAATCTCCAATCACTACATTGGAGATTCACTGGGTGGTGATTTGATCCCCAGTCAAGTATTCTTTGGGGATACAAATTAAAGTTGTGCATTTGCAGAGTGATAGTTATTAGGTTTTTTTAAAAAAATAGTTTTCATTCATTTGTTTTCAAGTTTAAGTTTAGTTTCACTTAATTTTCACAAATTCTATGCCATGTAGACATTCTATTCACAAAATCAAATTCATCAAAGCCTCCTGATGCTTGTTGTGCTCATCACACATGCCTCTGACTTTATATTGGAAGGTAAAGTCCTTACAATGTTGAGAATGAAAACTCCAACAAACCATGTCGTACAAACATTTACTTGACAAAAGTGGGAATAAAAAACTCCCCTTTAACAAGGAAAAATCTTCAGCAAAACTATGCTTAAGTGGTGCAGCCGTCTCTCATGACTGGTTGTATAGATATAGATATTTATTCATATCAAATTCAAATCTCAATGTTTCTATTGCAACAAATGCAATTCATCTTGAGAGGAACGTGAAAATCTTCATTAATTTTCAATGTAACACATGCAACAGTTGTTGCGACCACGTGGTTTTGCACAAAGAAAATGAAGTGGCTCACCATTGTCAGTAGGCTTTGTCCTTAAGTTTCATGGCAATGAAAATGAATAGTTTTTGAGCTATTTAATGAACTTGCAGGCTGACAAACCAACACATTGTGTAACCAACTCTCTTGTCTCTTTTGTGTGCATTGGAAATCCAAACAGATGCTTTTATGAAAAAATGTCAGAGAAACTGAGTGCCAAGTTTTTTGAACCACCATCATGAAAGATAATCAAAGCTGCACCTCTAACCAGAAATTGAACAACTGAATTAAAATGTTTTGAATAAAAATGCACCCTAATACAAAGAAAGACCAGCACAAAAGGATGATTGCAGGAATCATATCATGTTGCAAATGACACCACAATGACAAGAAAAAAGTAGTTTCAATGAGCGGCCCAGTCAGTAAATATTTAATTCAAGTTCCTGAAGTGCTTTTTTCTTTTAGTTCTCAGAGTCATCAGATGATTCTGGGTCAATACTCGCCTCGAGCAGTAGAATTTTTGTCATAGTTAATGACATGAAAACATTGCTTTAACCAAAAAGGGGCTTACAGTTTGAAAAATGCCCACAGTTTTACTTTGATATGCCCGCATGCTGTGGGATCAAGCTAAATAATTCATCATCAAAACATATATCATACAAATACATGTTGAAAATCAATTTATTGTTTCAGTTAATTTCGATACATTTCAATAACCATCAATTTTTGATAGTGACAGTAATAATTACTGATAAGTTGTCATTGCTGCAGTGTTTTGTTTTGCATTTCAAAGCAGGTCCCTCAAAACAGTATTGCCACTACTTTGATGCAACTTGCCAATGTCCCTTATAAACCAGCAATTTGTGGCCTAAATTGTGCTGATCTATTATTTTTGCTGAAAGAAGCAAAAATAATAGATCAGCACAATTTAGGCCACAATTTAGGCCAATGGCAGGATGGCACAATGTTTACATCATAATTATTAATCAAATATCTTTTTAAATGATATTACTGCTCATAGACGTTATCTATTACTATCTATTACTCATCATATGAGCGTGAGACACCACAATTGTGTCTCATTCATTTAATGAACAAATCCAACTGAATCAAAATGATTCATCTGTTTTGTCAAAGGTTTTTAAATGAATAAAAACAATATAAATTTTTTAAATACTTTGCATCTCAGATATTTATCATTGTATATTTAGAGTGAGCCTTATTTATCTGAGAAACTTTCCAAAGGCCCAGATTTTAAATGCAGTATTTGCACTGACATACCACCTTACTGTACTTCAACATAAGTTTTTACAGTAGCAATGGGCTTTATGTGCTTGTAAGTAAACATAAAATACACTACAAGTCAAAATCGCTGAAAATCACTGATGACTTATTATTCTTTAGGATTTAATTTTTTTTAATATGATTATTACTTTTCCCCTCGCATGCTACTCTCATGCTACCTATTCAAATAACACATGTACAAACCAACCTGTGTCAAAGCGTTTAGTGAAATCATGCATATCAGTTGTAAATGTGCTCTTTGTCCTTTAGTATATAAGGTGCAATGCCTTTAGGTCCATAATTTGTTGGACAAAGACAGAATTTTTGTAGTTTTGTCTTTGTACGCCATCACAGTGGATTTTAAATGAAACAATCAATACATGTTTGAAGCGTTAATTCAGTTTTAATTCAAGGGGTTTGGACTTAAAGCCCTTTTTATACACAGTCTCCCATTTTCAAAATTGATCGGACAAACTAACTTAATTTTAAATACAACGATTGTTGTTAATATTTGGATGAAAATTCTTTGCATCAATGACTGTGTGAAGTCTAGAACACACAGACATCACCACATGCTGTGTTTCCTCAACTCAGATGCTCTGCCAGGCATTTACTGTAGCCACCTTCAGCTGCTGCTTGTCTGTGGGTCTTTCAGCTCTCAGTTTTGTATTTAATGACTGAAAAGCGTGCTCTATTGGGTTGAGATCAGGTGACTGACTGATTAAAGAATATCCCATTTCTTTGCCTTAAGAACCTCTTGGGTTGTTTTTGCAGTGTGATGTTGGTCTCTTATCCATTTGCACTGTCCGATTGATTTGGCAGCATTTGGCTGAATCTGAGCAGAGAATACAGAAATCTGTACACTTCAGAATTCCTCCTACTGCTTCTGTCAGCAGTCACATCATCAATAAACACTATTGACCCAGTTCCATTGGCCACCATACATGCCCATACAATAATGTTACCACCAATATGTTTGACAGATGATGTGGTATGCCTCAGATCATGTGCTTCATCTTTCTTTCTCCATACTTTTCTCTTCCGATAATGCTAATACAAGTTAATCTGGGTTTCATCTGACCAAATAATGATTTTACTAAAATGCACAGGCTCTTTTAGATTTCTTCTGGCAAGGTTTAATCTGGCCTTCTTGTTCCTGAGCGTAACCAGTGGTTTGCGCCTGGTTGCAAACACTCTCCTTGATTCTAGGCATTCCTTGACTGCATCTCTTGATTGATTCATGAAGGGGTGTCTTGATTGGTTGGATGATTGGTTGTTGGGTTTTTTTGTTTTGTTTTGGTTTTTTGTTTTGGTGAGGGAGCCCTTATTTGTACTCACATGCCTTTGACCTACCCTAATTTATAAAATTACAATGAAATCCTGTAAAATGCACGTTCAACACTTCATATATTATGTCTGCCTCATTTGTCATGGATTAGCAAGGGAAGTGACCTCACCAGACAATGAAACTAGTTGTCAGTCATGCGTCCAATTAAGCTTGAGCCTCTGAAAACGGGGGACTAATTCCTGAGCAGTTTAACCAGGACTCTGCCTTTGGAAAGTCCAGGCAAAGACGAAGTAAAACAAAATTACATGTTTTCCATTCAGGTATGTTTAAAGAATTTATTTTTACAGTTATTCAAATATTAGAGTCCAGGAAAGGGCTCAGGAAAGGAAATAGGCTCATAAAATGCAGTTTTATTTGCAGAAATTAAGTAAAACTTGATTTAAATAATGTTTTGATGGTGAATTAAATATGAAACATCATTAAAACATCAGTGCACATTATACACAAGATAGCTCCACTTTGGTAACATAAACCCATCTTCATCAGTTTTGCCTTCTTTTACTACTGAGGTTTCATTTCCAGTGATACAAACCTCTCTCTAGTTATGTGATTGGCCTCAATCCAAGATTTTAAAATATTCATACTTCCCATAATTTACTATACCTGTTAATGTACCTTATTGGTTCATGAAAATAATCAAAAGTGTCACAGAACAGTTTTAAAACCCATGGGCAACTCTTTTTTTTATCAAATCTCTTCCATCCTCCCTGATATCAGAAGCAGTGACTTATCAGCCAGAAATAGGTTTGCACTAAAGACAGAGAAACCAAAGCCAATATAGATATAAGTTCTATGCATTTAAACATTGCTTTCACTTTTGGTTTAGGTCTTTTCGCTGATGGTCATGAAGTGCAGGTAAAGTGGATGTATCCAACATTGGTAGAGTTTATATATAGAGTCTATGTCAGATTTCTAATTTTTACACTCCTCTACAAATGTCTTTTGGTCATTCCTAGCAAAACTTCCTCAAGGTAATATGAAGGTTCTCTATTGGGGCAAGAAAACCAACACACCCCAGGACACGGAGACAGAGCCCGAACTTTATTCAGTTGATTTGAAGAGCTTGTTTAGCAGTGTGTGAGTTATGATCCAACAAAGGCAGGCTTTTACACTGACTTACTGACAAAACCTAGCCTTTTCCTGCATTTATGGAGCCAGGCCACACTGGGTGAAGCTGTTTTTATATCTCATCCTCCTCACATTGTTGATGAACAAGGTCATATGCTGCCAGCTCACTGGCCTGATTGGCATGGAAGGCAAATGGTCTTTTGGGGAGGGAATGAGGAGTTCCTGCACATGCACGCTTGGCTCATGAACAAGGTGTGGAGCTTACCCACATTCTTTGCTGAGGTTTTAGCAAGAAGAAAGACTGTTTTGGCAGACAGCCCCTTTGACTAAGGCTTCCCCTTGGGTTCAAACGGGAGCAGACAAACGCTTCAAGCACTCAGAACTTGGCTTCAATACAAATCCCACAGAGGAACTCATAAGGCTTCTACCACCGAGTCCCTTTTAGAAAACAGATAAGAAGTCAGTGAGACTCTGCAGTTTGGTTTCACTCTCCACCATGTGGACCATGATGGTGGGCACATGCACCTTCGAGGTAGAGGCTGATCTATTGCCATCCTGCAGAGAGTGCAAAAAAATGCAATATGATTATCAAGCTCTCAGGAGCAGGTCCAGCTATTTAGACAAAAACACAGCCATGGAGAGTTTGGATCTGGATGAAAGGTTGCCATCTTTGTGTGAGAGGAGTTTCTGCCTCAAAGGGAGATACAGTATTTCTAAGACAATATGATCAGAAAGCATTACAGCCTCTTACATGCCATTACTTGTGTGAGTATTGGCTATTTACTGGTTAGCTCAGTAAAAAAGCTGCACAGAATGTGACTTTTTATCATTTAATAATTTAAATAATACATCAAATAATAAGATATATGCACAATGCATATATGTCGGAGATGTGAAGGTTTCAGTGTAATGGAATAATTCATCCATAAACAGAAAAGCTGTGTAGTGTAATTTAAATTCATGATGACTAAAGTGTCAAAGCATAAAGGTTTGGGCAAACACCAAAGTAGGGTAGGAATGTGTAACAGCCCTAAAAATAATAAATCAAGTAGAATACACAGAAGCAGTCGAATGCATGTGCTTTCTCTCCTTTTTTAAAAACAGTTCTTGTTCTTTCAAATTCATGACTTAGTTTCATAGTTTTCACAACACTGACTTTTTCTTCTAACTGTACAGGGAGTGCTACTATCCAATACACACCCACAGGGTCAATACAAACTCCCAACAGATGAAGCCAAAAAGATATTAAAACAAGCCCTTTCAACCCCATAAGATTCATGGATGGTTTAACTGCAGTGTGAGTACAGAAGTGGCAGAGCACTCAGTGAAGATGGTAGTGTACCTCCACCTCCAACACATTGGCAATGAAATTGGAAAATATAAACCTATGTATGTGTGGATGAATGGATGGATGGATGGGAGATAGACAGACAGATAGACAGAGATAGAGACAGAGAGATAGAATCAAGTATGATTTGGATTTTTTATTGACATATTTGCAGAACTATATGATCATATCATGTTGCATAGCTGTGGCTGTGCTGAAGAAGAATAACCCATATTGCACATAATCTAATTTATGGCCCAGACTTGAACTGATAGAACATTTCTGAAAGGATCTGAAAGCAGCTGTGCATCAAGGTATGCATCATCATACTCAAAAAGACTTAAGGCTATTAGTGTTGCTATAGGTGCTTCACCCGAGTACCGGGCAAAGGCTGTGATGTCAGAGGCTGGGTCTCTGACTCCCCGCTGTGTGCATATGTCCCTTTCTGTTCCCTCGTTGCCTCTCCTTGTGTTCCATGCCTCCCGAGTCTGTCATGTGTTTTATGTCTACGTGTTCCATGTTCCATCGTTAAGCTTGTGTTGTCGTGTTTACGTCTCTCCATGTTTCCTGCTTTATTTTGTAAGGTCTGGTGTTTCCATGTTCAGTGTGCTTAGTTTCACTTACCCCTGTATCGTCATCTTCATTTGTGTCAGCTGTGTTTCCCCAGGTGTTTCCACTTCCCTCATTACCCTTTTGTGTTTTTAAGTCCTCTGTCTTCCTCTGTTTATTGTCAATGTGTCTGTCATGATTCTGTTCAGGTCATGCTCATGTTTCTTGTTCATGCTTTTGTCATAGTTTCTTGCACAATCCTGCTCTGACTCATGTTCATTTATTTTTGTCATTGTCAGCACAGTCTAGTTTTTCCCAGTTTAGGTTTTATTTTTATTTTTCACCCCTGGTCATTTTGCCCTTGTTTTTGGATTTAAGTTTTCGAGCTAATAAACGGCTCACTTTTTGCTATACCTAAGTTTTGTCTTTTCCATGTCTGCTCCTGGGTCCACATCACAAACACACCAGCTGCTCAGCGGTGACAGTACGCACTGATCATGAAGGACCAAGTGACAATCAAGAAAGAGATAATTCAGAAGGTGGAATCGCTGTGCAGTGAGTGGTTGAAGCTCCCTGGAAAGGAAGATTGAGAGGAAATAGTTTGCCAGTTGCGGGTATGCGTGTCTAGGTTTCCCTGGTTATGGGAGGCGCTACCCCCCCGATCACGGACTTCCTCTTCACTACTTTCCGACTCCGTCTACAGCAGCAGCTGCCCAGCGTGCAGGCTGTATCCCCGCAGCCCTGCTGTTATGCAGTTTCCCCGTCTCCAGCTGTCTCTGAGCCTCGCTCCTTTTCTGGACTCTGGACTCTTCATCTCCACCTCGGCTGGACCTCCTGTTGCCTGCCTCCTTTCTGACGAAGATGTGGTCAGAGGACAAGGAGTTTGCCGCCACGTCACCCTTGGCTCTGGTGGCGTCTATGTCGCCAGCACACCTCGCTACGGCCCAGTCGGGGTGTCAAGGCTCAGAGGCCCGTGGAGTGGAATGGACTCATGCGCAGAACCAAAGACCGGAGGCTTGAAGTGATTTGCAAAAACAAAAACTTTGCCACTCTGCCATCAGCTCAACCACCTGCTCAACCTTCCGCAGCTGCATCAGGTCCACAACCTGTAGCTGCCACGCAACAACCTGCTCAGTCGGTTATGGTTTTTATACCGCCGTCTGGTCTTGCCACATCCACACTCCTCCGTCACTTTCCACATGGTCGTCCTCTGGACCCCCTCCGTCACCACCACTGGCTCTGTGGTCAGCCTACTGATCTGCCCTTCACCACCGCTGGTCCCCGAACTGTTTTATAATGGACTCTGGTGCCGTCGGCCTCCAGGTCGACCTCTCGAACTATGGAATTATGAACTCTAGTGTCGTCAACCTCCGGGCGAACCTCTCGAACTGTGTGATTATGGACTTGTGTGCTGTAGACCTCCGGGTTGTCCCCTGACATGTTGTTTTTTGGATTTGAATGTGAATACTTTTCTGTATTCACAGCTTTGTGAATTCTGTGTAGAATTTTGAGGTGAAATATGAATTTAATCCATTTGCACTGGATGCGCTGTCTATGTAAAGGATTTGGCCTGTCCAATAACTCACATATGTTTGTATTAATGGGGCTATCACATTTCACAGGCAGTCATACCTGGCATCTAATTAATTTTTCCCTGGACTATTCATAACCCAGTTCAGCCAGAACTATGTGGGTGCAGCTCTCTCTGAGGACACTGGTGAGCTACATCTGTCAAACACAAACCATACATTTCTCATTACAGCAGAATTGAAAATGAAATGGAAATTGCAAACTAAAATTCACCTTTTCCAATATTTAACATGCTAGTTGGCTTGTCCACTGCTGCTTTAGTGAATCCCATCCAACTATATGGGGAGAGTTGCTTTTCCAAGATTTTCATTTTTGTGCCTGACTCCTTCAGTTCTCTCTCCAAGGACTAAATCCTTGGTCTAATTTATTACTGCTCCAACTCTGTGCCAATACATCACAAAGATGAGAGTTTATTTTTGTAATTTTTGCTGCATTTAAAAGAGCAAAGTGTGAGGCAGTGTGGCAGAACCTTTATGAAACCAGCAGAGGTGACATGTTCCTCCTGGAGTAGCGAGCGAGCTTTCTCAAGTTGGCTGTAAGCATTCGCCACATTATAACTCTATAATGTATGCTAAGCTGTGTCTTTATGAAGGCAGTATTAATGGGTGGGGTCTGTGTAACTGCCTTAAACAAGGGATTAGCCTGTCGCTGATGAGTCGGGACTCTGTGATGGGATTATTTACATTGCTCTGGTGGCAGGGCGCAGGTGTCATTAGAAATACAAATCCCCTAATAAATTTCTGAAATGGGGGGAGTTTCTGAAGTAAGGGGTGGATTGAAGAGAGCGCTCCCTGGAACAATGCTTGTGTCATCTGCAGTCTCACAGAATTTGCAACGTTAATCTGGCTATATTATGAAGTTGAGAGTTAAAAAGTTTTGCTTCACTTTGTTGCCAGAGTGTTTCTTCATTGGCTGAAAGAGAGACTTAACAATGTTCTAATCAGAGGAAATAATAGCCTAGGCTTCAGATGCTGTGAGTGGCTGAGGCACCTGAGTTACAAACTCTTGAAGGGTAAATACAGTAATCCGATCAAACGACCCCGAGTCCTTTCCCTGTTCTCATAATTCCCTGCTTTTAGCCAGACGCTGGCTTAGCATCACCTCCCTTGGTAAACGCATATATTAACATGCCTTTAATCCTTAACAGAGGGGTGATGATAACACGTGGACACTTTAGAGAGAGCACTTATCCTTTTCTTAAGATTAAGCATCATCGCCTTGACTAATTATGTCCTGTCCATCCAGTAATTAGATATAATTGAGCAACCTTTATGAGATAAGCATATTTACTGGTTGCATTATCAGCTCACATAACAACGGTTAATTTATCTGTTACCATTACTCTCAGTTGAAGGCAGAGGTTTTTTTAATTACACCAATGTATGAATGCTACACCTTCTTCTGGTAAAATTAGCTATAGCCGATATTGGGCCTTACTGGACTGAAACTAATGATTTTTTTCATTACAACTAATCAATCTGTTATTTTAGAGTTAATTCACTGGTCTCTGAAATTATCTAATTATCCAGATTTGATTATCTAATGTCTAAAAAGATGTCTTCAAATGTCTTGTCTATCCAATAGACGAAAACCACAATTATTTGTCACATTGAAGCAGCTAGAATTAGGAAAAAAAATTCCCCACAATCTACATTTATCTAATGAAAGATATAAATGATCTTGAAATTAAAAAAATAAGCTCATTACTAAATATCAATACATTTATTACTAATAACCATTAAAATGTGTTATTAGTTATTGTCATAAATTTAATCTACTGTCACCTTTTCTCTCAGAAATCACATCTTTTAAAACTCTGTATAAATAAGCACAACTAAATGGTCATACCATGCAAAAAATACATGCAAAGAGTGAAAAAGTTTATTGTAAGAAAAAGCCAGATTCAGAGAGAACAAAACTTCCAGCAGTAATTCAGGGTTCTTGTTTTCTTTCTGCTCGAGGTGATGCTGCATTTCTTTGCTGTTCCCAGGCTGGATGGGGTTCACAACTCAGAAAGACACAGTGGGAAAATAAATACACTTCACAGGGGTGAATGGTACCTCATGTACTGAGGAAAATAGTAGGCAGGATATCAGGGTGTTTGGCAGGTAATTTAGCACTCTGTATACAGTGTCAAACTTTACTGTTGGAATAGCTCAGATGTCAGTGCTGTGAGGGTTTCCCCCCTTGCAATTCATGTTTTATTAACTACCGCTCTGCAGCACTGGGAATTTTTGTCATTTGCACCAGATGATTTAGATCAAGCTTTCACTGATCAGAGCAACTAAATTTACTCGTTACAGTCCTGATGATCAGGCTGTGCTGAAAATCCTGCAGACTCAGCTCAGATCATTCAGAATTTCATATTCATGTTTCAATGTACAAATGTAATTTCTCTTTTTCGTGGTACATATTCAAATTATCCACGAAAGCTTGTGTTAATCAAAGGTCCACTGAGCACTAATGCAAATGGAGAGTTTAATTAAGCTCTACTGTGATAAGTGGGACATCCTGGTAATTAATCAAAACTGACAGAATCTTATAGGACCCACGAAAATAATGGTACAAGTTAACATGTATTTCAGATTGTTGCTTAATGCAGTATATCTGTTGGCTAACTGTGATTAGATTTATCTACTTTAACATTTTGCAGACTGTGTGCAGAAGTTAAAATACCATGAAAACCTGAACAGACATTTTATGTATCTATAATTGCAAAGATAATGGTAGTATGAAATCTCTCATATTGTTTTTAGTTATCACAAATTAGCTAAGGACTAATTCAACATGAGAACTAGAGTACTGACGTAATTTCTCCCCAAGAAAATCAACCATACAGTCACTAGATATGTATTTAACAGATCCAAAAACATTTCGCTTGTTCTGCAAGTGGGACTGGATTACAGGATAAGAAAGAACGGGGTACTTTCACATAAATTTCACAGTTCTGGAAATCATTTTCAAATGTGTGTCGTCATCAACTTGTCCTTTAAAGTAAAAGGAGCAGAAGAAAATCATTTTTTACAGTCAGACTATGAAAGGGATATTTTGTATCATTTATGTGACTGGAAAGAACTGGAAAATCAACCATGCAACATTTGGGTAAAGTGGTCAAAGTGTATATTCAGCAATCATAACAAACACGTTGCATGCAGCTTTACAGTATTTCTCAGTCGAAGAGCGTCAGATTTATTTTTTATTTTTTTATAGCTAGTTTGTGATAATTGTATTTCTAAGATCAGGCAATGTGATTTTGGGGGGGGGGGGGGGGGGGGGGGTGTTTCTAATCATTTATCAAGCTTTTGATTATTATTCCACAGTTGTTATAAACAGATATTTTTGCATGATCCATGTTGTGCCTAATTGTATTTATTATTAGTATTAGTATTATAGCAAAAAAAAACCACACACACACACAAACTGAAGTGATAATTTAATATATTGGAATCAGTAATTTTCAGTTTAAAAGACTAAAGAATTTTCAACAGAAAACCTCTTAATCTAAATGCTAAACAGCCAGTCTGTCAAAAATAAAAATAAACCACCAGTTCATAGGATTCCAACAAAGATAGTATCTGTTAATATGTTGTTATTCCAAAAAAAAAAAAAAGTAAAGGTTAGTGTGTGATGTTTTTCTCATGAATGTACAGCTGTGGGATGGAATTGTGAATTATGCTTATAGTTGGTAAGTGATCATGTGTACTGTCAAATGCACTGTCAAGTACAAATGCAGCAATGGTGATATTAATAATCCAAAATTAAAATCTTGTTTATGTTAATGGGTCAAAATTACCAATACTGTTTTCGCTGGCCAAAGTGAACTTAAAAAGCGCCCTAAAAAAAGCGTGTTGTATTTCTGATCCCCAAAGTAAACAATAAATATAATTAGTCACATCAAGGTATCAAGTAAATATTTTCCTCTAAAAAAACAAAATCAAGAAAAGTACCTCAGTCTTGTACTTGAATACAATGATTGAACCCATTTACACCTGCAGATCCATTTAATTAAATGCAGCTGTTAAATGCAGTGCAGATATAGAGGATTTACAAATGAGCCCATATGGTTAGGAATAAAAAAATGTCATAGACATCCCATCAGGACTGTAGAAACAATCTTTGAGTCATCCACTTTTAATCTGTGCAAAAAGCAGTTTGATGTGAATTCAAAATATATATTTAATAAACCAGATGTTGTTATCAATAATTATAGCAGAATACAGGTGTTCATTTTTGCAAGTGTGGTGCACATTTGATAACCTTTTCATATAAACTTTTCTTGGTGCCAACCTTTAGACAATGTCTGACAGCTCAGATATGTCTCTACTTTTTGTGAGCTAACATTTCTCAGGCTGGGCAGTGCTAGTAAAGAGGGACATATGAAAGAGATTTTGTCTTAATTATAATGAGTTATGTATAGGATCAGAGACCCAGACAAACATTTGTGGTGTTTTTAATGTTCTATTTTGACTGTTAAGATAAATAAATGTATTTATATTGTGTGTGTGTGTGTGTGTGTGTGTGTGTGTGTGTGTGTGTGTGTGTGTGTGTGTGTGTAGCCTGCTGTAGCTGTAGCTACCTCAAGGGCCAAACTGCATTAAAAATGAAAGCATCCAATGCCGTTTCTTTTATGGAGCATTTGAATGTATTATGAATGTATTAAATGTATTATAACTCTAGATCAGGAATGCTGGCTATGTTCATTCATTGTTTGATAAATTGAATATGACAGACAGTTACTTTATAATGTGGCAAGTATGGCATCTGGACAAAAATGTTGTGCAGTGATAGATCAATAAACCATACTAAGAAGTTTTCACATTTTTTTTCATGTAAAAATGCTCCTGAAAAAAAAAACATAGTAAATAGAGTTTGTAATATAAAAAAAAATACGATAAAGGCTCAGTATGCTTCCCCAACATGATTACATGATATGAAGGGAGTATGTATAAATAGCAAACCACTTCAGGCATGTTTCATATGTCATCTCAATCTCTTTTTGTGTCATTTTGCAGCATTGGAAAAGGTTACTGTTGGGGTTAAGGTCACGCTTAGCTTATCCTTAACACAATAAAAGCAAAAAGTCTTTAAGACGCATGAAAAATGTATCGAAATTTTTAATTTTTACAATTTTTGATACAAAGCTGGTGTTTTATTTAGTTTTATGCAGGATACAGGTGTGAGGTCCAACACTGATGTTGGTTGACAAGGCCTGGTTCACAGTCTCACTCTAATTCATCCCACAGGCGTTCTGTCGGGTTGAGGTCAGGACTCCGTGAAGGCCAGTCAAGGTCTTCTACACCAAACTCAACTTATGGACTTATGTGCACTGGTGGGCCATCATGTCGGAACAGGAATGGCCATCCCCAAACTGTTCCCATAAAGTTCAGAGCATGAAGCTCTGTACACTCTTCTTGAGCTAACAAGCAGGAAAGTAAGAAGGTCTTGAGTTCAAATCCACCTCACTATGACTGCATAGGGAATCTGGAGTCATGCATGTTAGCTTAACTGGCAATTCTAAATTGTTTGTCTGTGTGAATTTGAGTGTGAGTGGTTCTGTCTCTCTGTGTTAGCCCTGTGATAGACAGTTGACCTGTCCAGAATGTACCCAGCCTCCTGCCCAATGACAGCTGGGATAGGCTCCACCCTTCATGTGACCCTGAATAAGAAAATGTATGAATGACTCATAAAAACATGCTTCTTACCTAGTATTTAGTATTTTTCCATATTTTTCCACACTCTGTCAAGTAAATAAAAATGCACAAAAATCTGAAAGAGCTGATTCATTGCACCTGATAAATAATAATGAAATGAATCTTAAAAGCGATAAAAATGAGGGAACATAACTAATTGTCATTTTGGAAATAATAACTATGTAACAGCTTTTTAAATAAATATAAACAGACAAGATCAGACTGAAAATTATGTAACAGGGAATTACACAAAAAAAGCATAATATTTAGGAAACATATATAAAATAAATGATAGGACAAAACTATTTAGTATGTTAGAGTGCTCAAATCCCTCATGTGAAGGTATATACTGAAAACAATACACATGCTGGTTTCTGTATGAATGAATCATGGCTGCAATCGTGGTAATATTATGGAACCTATGTACCTTTAACCTGTTATTGAACAGTAATGAGTAACGATGTTCTGCCGAATTGATTTTCTGTGTCTGCAAGTAAGAACCACTTTCTTAACTGTCCTTACACAGCTTTTACATTAGTGAAGCATACTTAAATTACCTTAAAGTAATCAGATTATTCATTAAGTGTGTTAACAAATAGTCAGAGAAGTAGTGATACTTTTTGGTATAAGGTTTATCATTATTTACCATTTCATGTTTCATTGAATAGACCTTGCTATAGCACTCGACCAGAAACTGTCATTGGTAGGTTAAGTAATGGATTAAATGTAGAGTTACTCTTGTCACTTTTATGAATTAAATTAATGAATAAAAGTTAATGGATAGCAATTAATTTTCAGACATTTGTTACAAGAATATCCATATCTAATATCTAATAACTACCAGGGTTTTAAAGCATGGCACTTTATTGTTGTTGATTTCTGTTCAAAGCTCTGGTTTGTCCATGCTGTGATCACAGTGTGGTTACATAACCCCTGCATTGTGATTTGCTCAATCAATAAAGCTTTTGTGAACCATCACTTCAATTCATCTGGGTATGGAACATATTAGATAAACCTGGTTTAATAAAGTTTCAGCTCCCAGTGGTTTCGTTGTACAGCAAAACCCATGCTTGATTCATAATTCTTAAAGTTTCTTTAATCAAATTTTGCCAGGAAATTAAATAGGAACTTAAGCACAGCAGTAGATAATTTTTGCATTTTGCTGCCAATTAGTTAGTTATTACACAGATACCGTGTTCCCAGGTAACAATTCTTTTCACAGTGTTACCTTAAAATGAAAGAAAACATAAAGCACGATGAAGTTCAGAATTATATTTATATAAGTTTTGGAACATTATTATTATTGAAGTTTCAGGTGATTTTGAAAGCTTTAGGCTGATAGTATGGCTAATAACGTGTACTAACATTACCTCTTTAGTATCATCCAATTATCCCATTAATAGCACTATATCAGAGAGGTTTGAAAGCTCAGTGTGTCTTTAATAAAACCGCTTCACTGTTATGATACAGAAGTTAAGAAGGATTAGGTTACTAAAGGTTGCTGTATATTTTACTATAACAGTATGATACTACTAATAAATCGTTTCAAAACACTAAATGAAAGCTTTTTATACAGCGATTCAAAATATGCACATTAAAAAAAGAAAGAAAGAATTTGGTTATGGTAGAGTATCGTTTTTAGGAGACACAGATCCTCATGAATTTGTCTATTCCCTCCTCTGCTCTTCACTCTTCCTTGATATTCTATCTGTGCCAGCAGTTGCCATAGAAACATAACTTTATTATCCAACTACCCTTTACTACCTTGTGGGAAATATCTTTGTCCGCTTACAATCTAATTATGTTTGTATGAATACTAAACTGGCTCTTCAAAAACTGGTGTCAGATGCAATATCACAACTTCCCGTGAAAGTACAAATAAAAGAAATTTTTAATGTGTATTTTTAGCGGACTTGCATCTTTGTCTCCTATTCCCTAAGGAGTATATAATTTTGATTTTAATCTGTTGTACTTCTTCTTTAATTTGATGTGAATAAGCTCCTCCATCATGCCATGCAGAAGGATGTGACCACTTCTGGAGGTTTTTCATCTTAACACACCCACTAGTAACATGTGAAGTGTAAATAAAAAAACAAAGTTATCACTAGGATATGAGTAAAATTAATTCTTCCTCATAATTTCCAGATGAACAGAAATTAAAGTACAGAGTGCTCCCTAACAGACAAATCACAGAAACAGCAACAGCTTTGCACTCCAATTGAAAAATATGGCAAATCACCAAAATGCAAACAGCAAAGTGTGCAGCGAATCCAGTAACATGGAGGAGGGAAGTGATAGACCTAATATGACCTAGAACCAACTAAAAGTTTTCCTGTTAAAGCTCATTGGCAGGCAGTGAGAAGAAACCAAGGCCAAGAGAGAAGAGCCAGAGCTTAGACATCCCAAGAGGGCAGCAGAAGGCAGTAGATGTGAAAATTCCACTTCTTCAGCCTTGGTCTCTCTGAGGCATTTCTTTCTGCCTCTCTCAACAACTGCTTTGCCATCTACTTACTACAACAATACAAAAATGATAATAAACTTTATTTACATGGACTACAGAAGTTTTATAAAAGTTTTTTTTTAAACTCATGGATTATAAGGAAGATCTCTTTGCTACATTTATGACAGGTGTGTGCTGAAGTCCAAATACTTTCATTGGAAATTGATGGCTCAGCAAGAGACAGCCTGGCTTTTGATCAAAGCATAGCAGCTGACATCTCAACATATGCTGGATGAATTATTAAAAATACAAGTGACCCCTTGTGAAGAAATAAATTGCTGCTCCTCCCGCATACCCATATGCAACACGTCGGGTCTCGAGGCAAAGTAGAGGTTATTTTTTATTAGCTTAAATCAGAACGGCAGCCTGTCACTCCAAACGGATGTGCCATGGAAGGCTTATGCTTGGCTCAACATCTGTAGAAACATTTTACCGTTAACTTCCAAAGGGTTTTTTCAGGAGGGAAAACTATATTAGTCAGAATCATTAAAAACTTCAGTGACAGAGATGGACCACACATTACCACACATTTTTAAAATGATTTAATCTGAGTTAAAATTGCAAATGTATCAAATACTAATATAAATAAAATTTCACATTACCTTGAGCTTACATTTGACTAAATTCAATAAAGACAGAAATGGTCTGATTTTCCAAAACTAAGCGGACTTGGTTTGATAAACCTCCGTATAATTTGTAATAACCTAGGAACCTGTATTAATAACTAAAATATAGCCCTATTGACAGCTGCCCCCCACCCCCAGCTTCCTAACACACCTTCCTAGGTTATTTAGATTTTAAAAGTGCTAAACTTTATCAAGCTCGTTATTATTATTATTATTAGTATAGCGGCTTTTTCTGTACTATGCAGCTATGCAGTCTACTTTTCATTGTGTGAACCGATGTGCTTTTCTTTCTCTGCATGGGTTCTTTGCTCTGAAACCTAGAGTGCTGATAGCCTGTATTACTTTTTTCCTTTAATAGTTTTTTCTTCTGTTTGTGATTCCAAAGCAGACAGGTTGCAATATAAAAGGCATTTCTTTTCTACACTTCTCTATGTATCAGTTTCACACTTAGTGATATTGCATTTTCTCTTTCTTGTTCTTTTCATTGCTGTGTCAAATAACTTAAGGTGCAAACAGTGATTTTCTCTGCAACTGATGAAATTAATGAAATAAGGGAGTGTATGCATCCAATCATGGCCAAAAATGGAAAATGGAAATTAGGTTTGTACATTGTGGAATACTTTTATAAGAGAGGGAAATCAATATGCACAGTTGTAAAAATCTGAATGTGTATACACATTTCTATCTTTGTATGTACACAAGGTTTAAGAGCCAGATTTTGCACAGTGATAGTGGTAATTTTCAATAATATTCTCATTCCCCCCTCTGTAAATCACCAACTTACTGTTGTGAGCGGTTTATGTGCCCCATTGATCCTGGGTGCTGTGTTGTCAGAAGTTTTTTTTTGCCCAGTTAGGGTCTCCAAAGCCAAATCAAGGGCCAGAAGAGCAATTCACAAAACTCCTAAGAAGAGAGAACAGTCAAGGGACCCATTTACCCTGCCTTGCACAGGGTTACAGGACCCTGCCCTGGAACTCAAGGGAGAGCACCTGGTGGCTGCGTCTTAGCCCATGGGGCTTAGTGGCACAGCATGGACCTGCCCTCTTGTGCACACAGTAGGGGTAGGGTGAAATGTTTGTTGACAATGTATATTTAGTACCCTTTGAAAGCCGAGGGGAGAGCTCCTTAGGGGTCCACTTGCCAGCTGGTGAAACTAGCTCTTAAGACAAGGGTTCAGGCTCCTTACCTCACTGGTGGGTAATACTTGTATCTGCCCCAGTTTGCTGCACCATCATCAGAAGTGGTACACTGAGAGCATCTAGCAGAGGCCCCGATTTGCAAGATCTTCAATTTCCACCTTAACAGATTTCTGAGGGAGGCTGGGGACATTGACTCAATGTTCACACTTCCATTGCTGAGGCATTGTAACCACAAGGTGGAGCCTGCCATGGTAGTAATCCCCAAACCAGATGTTGGAGGTGAACAGAGCTGTCAAGCTGAAGAGTCCTATCAGGCTTGGTTAGTGTGTGGGAGTTGGGAACTCGGGTAAAGTGAGACCCTGGCAGTAGCCGAAGAAAAAAATTTGAGTGGCAAAGGAGTTCGGTGAACAAGACTTTCAGTCAGCCTCGAAGCAGTTCTGACATTTCAAAAAAGTAAAGCTGTGATCTATTCACGCTGTGTTCAGTCTGGGTGTGGTGCTGCTTACTTCAACTGAGGATGTAGTCCAGCATCAGAAGAAATACTTTAAGGATCTCTTAAATCCATAGGCTTCCATAGAGAAAGCATGGTCTCAGAGGGACGATGACTGGGGGTGAGGTCACTGAGGTAGTTAATTCCCTGAGGTGGATGGTGATCTCCAACCTTCCCTCTAGAGCAATTGCACTACTCAGCCTCCCTGGGAAGGTCTACAGAGGAGAGTCCAGCTATCAGTGGAATTTCAGATTCAGTAGGAACAATGACGAACCCTGGACCAACTCTATCATCTCAAGGATATTCAAGAGTGCATGGGAGTCAGTCTACTCCATCCCTTGGTGTATCTTGTTGGAGCTGCTTCAGCAGATCGGAGTATTTGGCCTTATTCCATGCATGTCCTACCTGGAGGAGGCCCCATTGATTGATGGATGGATGGATGGATGGATGGATGGATGGATGGATGGATATTCACATTCTAATTATTTATAAGCAGTGGGTAGCATCATATAACCACTAGGTGACTGCTCCTGTTCTTGGGACTCCATCTTGGCCAAGTATTCCTTATGTCCAACATGTATGTTATTTGGGGTGGTAAAAACAGTTTGAATAGAGTAAACAAACTCATCACTCAATGCATAAACCCAAGATCTTCTTGCTGTGAAACCACAGTGAGTCATTGTACCACCCAATCCCTGCGTGTATATTTATACCCTCATCCTGTGAGTGTGACTTCATGTGGAGTGACGCTCTGTAGAGAAGATTGAGCAGGGAGAGACAGTTTTGGAGAAGGGCCAGAGACAGAGACAGTTGGCAGTTTTACAGTGATCGCTTAAATATTCAGATAGTCAGTGCTTAAAGTTCTGGAGATAAAGTGTGTATGTGCATGCGATTACACCTATCATCATGGAAGTAGCTAGTGGGATGACTCTTTGGACTAATAAGAACACTTTGGCTGTCGTGGGAGGTTTGACTATGTCTGCTGTCTTTTTCCATGCATATATCATAACTAAGTACTAAATACTTAAATGAGAAATCATTGTCCTGTCGGTATGCAGAAAACTGTATTCTGCACGAGTGGTTTTATCTCAATACAAGTCAAGGTTATTTATCAGTGTTGATAAAAACTAAACATTAAAATGGACCTTTTTCCAGGTCTCTAAGTTGCTCGAAAAATACATATCTGAAACCCGATGTTGGGCATTAATGCAGTGTGGCAACTCTAGTGGAAGACCTCCAACACAGGCACAGAAGTGTACACGATTATAATTTATGCGAAGTGAAAAAATGACCATATGTCTGCCATAAGAGTAATGGTGAAGCCTGAGCTTGCTCACAGAGGGAATTGATTGCCCTTCTGTTGTTAATCAGCAGTTGTTTTAGAGGTTGTGTCAGATGGCACATATTCTGGCTTCATGCTGGAGAAAATATGGGTGTGCATATAAAGATGACTTCATAATCCAAACCAAGTGAACCTAGCAAGAAAATCAAAGGAAGCAACTGGTTTAGTGGATTCAGGATCAGCCACGCTGTCTTTCTGGCTGCCTTTGAAAAGCCTGGAACTGCTAAAAGATGCCTGACAATACTTCAGAGGGAGCTGCCAGAAGCACACCTGTCTCGATGGAGTCAGGCACACTGCTCTCAGACAGGATCAGACAGTAGGCTTACCAAGATATGGGTGTAAGTGGGTGCAATTTGTAGCCTTGACTGCCATTAGTCTAGAATGCATTTGAAGCCTCCATCACAAATGATCCAGCTCGACTCATCAAATCACCCTTGCAGGTTGTGAAACTGGTGTGAGAATTGTTCACTTTTGCAGCTTCTCTCGGGGCCTCTGTAGGAGGGAAGGCACCTCAACAAATAGATGTGCTATAAATTGTGAGGAGAAAAGGTCTGACAGATGAACAGATGGGTTCAGTATATTACTCTCTCTGCCTGTCCACCTTCTGCTGATGAAGTGAGGTGAGAAGCTCAAGAAGAGGTGAAGGGAAATGATCTGTGTCAATGCATTAGACCAAATTGCTCCTTCACCTGAACATACAAATGAGGCCCAATGGTGTGAGCTATGCCATAGCAATTAAAAATCTCATGCTTTGGGGTTAGATCTCTTCCTGCCTCTAAACTTTCCTGAGTTCAGAGCCCCAGCACATATAGAATGCAATCTCTAGTGTAACTAATATTCGCAGCCTTATTAAACCAAAGGACTTAAAACAAACAAACAGCTTTGCACAGTCCCAACTGCAAATATATTTGAGGCAGAAGTGTGTTTTAACCAACTTTGATGGAGGTTAAATTATTCAAAGTGAGATAGCAGCTGTTTGCAATTTATTCCTATCATTATCTCACTTTAGAGCTTCTGCTAGTTTCCCATTTTACTGTAATTTAAATATTATAGTGTATATATTATATTACATTTTAATACTAAACCATGTGAGCAAACAACTTGTGTATGCTGAGTTGTTTTGGTTTGGTTATTTGGATTACTGGTCCATTCTTTCTATGTGCTGGATCTTAACTACCATAAATTCCCTTCCCCCCAAAAAAGGTTCCTTTTGGACAAGTCATGAAGTAATGAAGTACATGACAACAAACCTGCATACAGACTCACAAAGTACAACAAGCAATCAATCATGCATAAAAACAACAACACCTGCCGGGCAGGAAAAGGAGAAGGGGAAAAAAATGCACACTAAAGCCAATTAATTAAAACATCCCCAACAGCACTGGAAGTATTGGAAGTAAGTGAAAGTTCTGCATTCAGTAAAAGTGCAAAACTACTAAAAGCCTAATGCATTGCAGGTGCACTGTCAAAGTACTCATAAAGAAGAATGACTATTGTCAGATCATTATTATAGGTGCATAACAACATGGGAATGTCAATATTGGTAAGACTCTATGAAATAGTTAAATGCTTTAAGTAAATATAGCAATAACTTGAAAATAGGTATTTTAAAAGTTCAGGATTTCCTACTGTCCACTAGAAGTATAACATGGCTTATAGAGAATTACTGGTACTTCCAAACTGTATATAGTTAGAAGACTTGAGTAATTGTACTTGGTGCTTTTCGCTACAACTCAATAGAAACTCAAACATAATAAAAAGACGTGTCAACAAACCTCCAGTGAGAAAACATCATAAACTATAGCTTTAACTATAAATAATACAACAACACTGATGTGGCCCCCTCCCCACGCATTTTTATTGTTGTTGGTTTGTTTGTGGGGCTTTTTTAGTTGCTTTTTTAATCTCAGTCATTTAATAGTGTGTCAAAGTCTTGTCCCATATTTTTATTTAATGACCAGTTAACAGCTATAAAGTTAATACGTTGATTGATTCATAATACAGCTATAAATTCAATCTGAAATTGATGAGTAGCAAGCCGTGAGGGAGAAGATGTATCACTCTGTTGGAGGTGCTGGAACTACAAAAACACTGCTGGCAATAGAGTGATGTCGCAGAGTAGCACTTCCTCCCTCACAAACAAAGGCCCAGTACAGAAATCGGCTTACACAGAGAACAGCAGTCCATTTCATTTTATACAGTCAAGTTACAGACTCGCTCTTGTGCACCTTTAATTTTAGCTGGATGTGAAGCGATATGCTTTCACTCTGTGTTGTTTTAAGGGCGAATAGAGCTGCAACAATAGCAGGGATCATTGTTTCATCAGATTTACTCCAGCACATACTGATCTATTAAAATACAACCGAATCATTCCTGAAACCAATCCTTGGCAATCGCCTGCATGAGCTCTACTGTTACTTGCAGCACTCAGCCTGATGAAAATAGGTTGGGTTTTTATTTTTTGGAAGTGAACTTGCTGATCTCACACAACCTTTTTCAGACTTGGCCTGCTTCACAGACACATAATGATGTGCATTCACATCTGATTCACATCTGGGAGCTACCATGCACAGAGACATCCTTCTTATATCAGCCACTGAGTCTTCAGTGCAGAGTAGTTAATTGCCTTGCTCAAGGGCAGCTCAACATTAGGTGGTGAGAAAGAGAGGGTATTTCTTGTTCATCCTCCCCTTCAAGGTGCTGGTGGTATCAGGGGTTTAAACCAATAACCTTCCAATCATGGACCTATTTCTATATACTTTAGGCTACTGCAGGCACCAGAAATCTCAGTGCAATTATTGGGTCATGAAGATGTGCCTCACAGAATTTTGAATGAGAGCAAAATATGCTTAATTTTTCAACTTTGTCAAATCATTTAAGGAGATGAGGCAGTGAATTTAATCTGCTCGTCATAGGGAACCATTTCACTGATAGCTTCTGACAACTGGAATATCTGTAGCTGACTGAAGGGTTCATGTTCAATCTTAAAGGATTGTAACAAACAGGAGGTTGTAGAAATGCTTTTATTTGGAAACGAGTTGAAGATGTTCTACAAATTTCTTCTGGTGGATATTAATGTTGAATATAAACAGTGTGGGATACAAAATTTGCACATGGATTGAGCAAAAAATGTGTTTTCTACGATATAATACAGCAATCTAAACTTGGAAATAGTCTTGCACAAACTTTAAGTAAACTCGCCATCATATTGATGGCTTTCTTATCTGGTTTTGATGAATATATTTCCTTAGAAACTCAGTCTGATAAAGAAAGAAACCGAGCCTATAGTCCGAGGTAAATTGCTCAATTGTGTAAACATAATGCAAATGTTTTCTCTCACTAGAAAATTGAAGCATGCAGTCCGTCTTCAACCAAACTCCATCTATTCAATGATGAAAGTGTGTCTCCCAGTGATGTAGGTGGCTAAGTGAAAATAAAACAGTTATCGTAAAGGTGAAGTGTAAACACGGAAAAATAAATATATGATTGGGTCCAGAACAACATTGTCTGTCATAGCTCGCCAGTGGGTTATGACTGATTTATAGCTGAGTGATAAGGCGAATCAAGAGTGCCAGTGCAGAATACAGCATCCTACTCTATCAGCAAACATGTCAGCTCGCCTCTGTACTTAACAGGGCATACTGGCAGTGAAATAGAAGTTTGTTTGTAGAATTTATCTTTGTACTCGGAGAAGGAGGAGAGAACTCATAATTTCTATACCAAACTGTTACTTCAGCTGGCAAGGTCAACAACTACAACAAGACAAAGAAGATTCTGTGGGTTGTCGTGACAAAAGTGACTGAGTGACTGTTGCAGCTACAGTAAAGCCCTTGAACTAAGCACTTAATATTTAATTTGAATCTTTGCCTGGAAAACACATGATTTTCCAGTGAGCCTTAGAAAGCTCCAAATTACTTTTTTTTAATTACCATATCAGATTGATATAATCATATGCTGTTCTTAATATTTCAGTTTACAGCTGTATATATGTCTGTGTCATGGGGTAATGTAATAAGAGTCTTTGGGATTCACTTAGCTAAAGCAATAACTCAGTTTTGCAACTTAATATTGTCTCTGTGCTCACACGCAATGGGCACGTAAAAAAACTCGACTTTTTCAACATTAATAGCACAAGAAGGAAAGCATAATGACTACGTTATTAAATTTGTTGGTTTAATGGCTGACCTAGGCTACGACATGCAGTAAGTTTACACGCTGCACGCCGCTGAATTATATCCCGTTAAATTGTGTTAAATTGCCATCATTTAACACAAGATTTCTACCACCAAAGATCATTTAGTGGCATTTATTAGCAGCTTTGTGGTGTTAACAATATATTACTTTTTTTTCTAATTGCAGTGTATGTCAGTCAGCACTAATGAATAATGGTGTGTGGATGTGAAATGAAACTCTGAGATTGTTTATTCCTTCGGGTGACATTTACCCAAATGCCACATATCTGCGCTTCTATGAGACATGTGGTATGTAAATGTAATTTCCATATCACTGTACAAATGTCTGGCAAATATCACTAAACAGGACACTTTCTCATTTATTTTTTTCACTTGCTATTCTTAAAATGACCATAAGTGGGAGTTCTGCTTTCTGTATTTCATTAGTATTTATATGCAGCATGTGAGCACTTATTTATTTTTTGTTTGTTTTGCTTTTTGACTAGTTAAGACAGTTAAGATAACCAAGTTACATGCCTATAATCTCTGAACTATTCAGCTGGTATTTTGGTTTTATTTTAATGCATTTTTTGCTTTTAACCCACCCCCACAAATACAATAACAATTTACACTCTATAATATTGTTACAGGGATATATATGTGTGTGCATACCTATATTTTCTGGCATACATTTATGTAGCATTTTAAGCTTGTATTACTGTACACTTTGTCCTATAAAGACATTTTTGTTGATTACATCTGTGATTTACTTGTTTATAATTAAATATTTCTTAATGAACACGCTTTCCCTTATTATATTGAAGCATATAGGAGGACTAACAGTGGTGGACACATATATTATGATATTAAACCATATTAGAAACCAATTACTGACTGTTAATACAAAAGCCTGTGAAAGCTAAATAGGGGTTTCAGAGAATACTTCATGAGGAAAAACGTAATAAGCCCACTAAATAGTTCTGAAGATAATGGAAATTTGATTTCCATTACCTTCCAGACACCTTGGATTCATCTTATGACCCTTTATATGGATCTCTACCAACATGCTGAGACAAAAATGGCTTTGTCACCTTTCATTACATCACAGATATTAAAAATCTTTAAGAAAACTCTGAAACTGAAAAAATATATTTTAAAGTTATACATGTTTCATTTTTTAAGCTTGGCTATAAATATCTTGTTAAGAAAATATTCACATTTGAGGTAAGATGCAAACACTCCAAAGCCTCAGCTGATGTGCTGTGCTTTGCCGCCCAGTGGCCTAATAAATTTTTATTTTGCTCCAACCCCTATCCAACCGAATAATGTGTGGTTAAATGAAGTAATCATTTTTACTGGAGACATCACTCACGGGAAGATAGCAGGTAGGTATATCACTTCCCACCATATGGTCATGGCTGTCAAGCGTGGGCCAATCAGAAAGCAACAATTTGCCACAGTGTTCCATGTTGTGATTAAATAGTTCCAAGGACGGCTCCGGCACACAGGAAGGCTCTTTGACCAGACTGATACTCATCTCCGGCTACAGATTGGAAGTGGTGGTGGCACAGCTATGTGGCTCTCTCTGTCTGGATTTGTTATGTTATTCTTTCCCATTTTCCCCCACAGGCTCACTGTGCAATAGACTGTTATTTTGGCTTCATGAATATAGAAAATTTCAACTTGACTCTCAACTCTGTTCAAATCATAAAAAGTACAGAAAGAAGTGAGGTATGAATATATTTCCCTGATGGTAAATCATAGAGAAGTGGGCTGTGAATAATACAGTCCCAGAAAATATAGGCTATTACACAAGCACTTGTTGCAGGACTTTGGTTTAATGAAAAAATAGATCAATATCAGTGATAACGTCTCCCATTTTTACATATTTCTCCCTTTTATAAGAGCCTTTTGGATACTGCATGTTGCAATTTTTAGATTTATGGTACAAAACTAAACTATAGTTAATATTATATGATATTTATTTATTTATTTTTGTTGTTGCTGTTCTGTTTTTGCATCATAGTACAGCTAATGATAAGAGTGGAAATCTGAATATGTTGCTATCAGGTAAAAACGAGATTTGTTTGTCAGTGACATTGAAAAGTTCTTTTGAAAAGAACTTTCCTGCATATTTTCTCCTACAACCTTATATCCTGCCTTGGAAATTGCAGTATGGTGGGCTATTTGTCATTTATTCCTTTTCAGTTAATTCTTTCAGAGATCATACATTTGTATTCATGCAGCTCAATAAACGCCACCATACGTGATGTCAGGAATTTCTTATATAGTTTTTTTTTCTTTTCTCAGTTCAAATTTTTAGTCTACTGGAAATAATCTGGATATGTGAATACAGATATCCTATATTTTCCACTTAGCACAGCGGTGCGGTGGCGCTGTTGTCTCACAGCAAGAGTCCTGGGTTTAAATACGGGGAAATTTCTGTATGGAGTCTACATGTTATCCCTGTGCTTGCGTGAGTCATCTAGAGCAGGGGTGTCGAACTCCAGGCCTCGAGGGCCGGCGTCCTGCAGGTTTTAGATCTCACCCTGGGTCAACACACCTGAATCAAATGATTAGTTCATTACCAGGCCTCTGGAGAACGTCAAGACATGTTGAGGAGGTAGTTTAGCCATTTAAATCAGCTGTGTTGGATCAAGGACACATCTAAAACCTCCAGGACACTGGCCCTCGAGGCCTGGAGTTCGACACCTGTGATCTAGAGGTACTCTGGCATCTTCATACATTCCAGGAACCTGTATTTGTTAGGTTAATTGGCAATTCTCAATTGGCCATAAGTATGAATGTGAGCTTGAATGGTTGTCTGTCTTTTTATCATATACTGGCAACCTGGAGATGACTCACACAGAGGGTACACCTCTCACCTTTTGCCCCATGTCAGGTGGGATAGTGCTCCCCGCAACCCTGAATTAGATAAGTGGAAGAAAAGGAATGGATAGATGGATCCGAATATATTAAAGAGTACGGGATAAAAAAGGTGGTTTGGGAAACTTGCACTTTTTTGACATGCAGTCTGTGTTAAAGGGCTTAAAATAACAGTCCACCCTCACAGGTGTTTTCACACTATACATACAAAAGTACTGGGCCACCTACACATTACACCTACGGGAGCTGCTCAGCCATGGAAACCCATGCCATGAAGCCCAGTGCATGTTTTTGTCCTGATGTGTTAATGCCAGAGGAGGCTTCAAACTCTGCAGTTATTAAGTCACCAGATATATGTGCTTCAGCCCTCGGTGACCCTGCCCCGCAACTTTACGTGGTGAGACACTTTGTGGCTGAGTTCCTGTGGCTCCTAAAACTTCCACTTACAGTAGATCGTGGAATATTTAGAAAGGAAAGACATTTCTTGAACTGACTTGTTGCAGGGGTTGCATCCTATTACAGTACCACTCTCAAATTCAGTGAGCTCCACCGAATGACCCATTTTTTCACAAACGTAAAGGCAGACTGCTCGGCTAGGTGCTTGGTTTTTATACAATCAATGTATAAAATCAGTGGGACTGAAAAGACTTAACTAAGATGTGTGATGCATTACTTTTGTCCATAAAGAATATTTGCCAAAATAAATCTCATATCAGGATATAGGAGAACTGTTCCAGCACTGGCATTGAGAAATTGATTTGTTTTTCCTCCTCCAGTTTTACCTGATAAGTGATATAATTCTCACCACTAATCTAGACTCCTAAACTTGGTGTTGTTTTATCAGGAGTGTTTTTTCACCCTAAAACTACAGCAACACGTGTTCTTGAGAGAATCAGTTAGTTCGCGCTTAGTTTTAGCAGTAACATGAACTAGAACCTACGACAGATATTTAATTTAGACGTAACATATAACAATATTCCTGTGTAATGTAATTTTAAGCTCATTTAAATATTGTTTTACAAAGCAAGTGTATAAAGGAATATAAATTGGTCACCTAAATCTGCAGCTCTCCTCAGTCTTACTGTATGGTATTCAGTGTTGGGAAGGTTACTTTTAAAATGTATTCCACTACAGAATACTGAATACATGCCCCAAAATGTATTCTGTAACGTATTCCGTTACGTTACTCAATGAGAGTAACGTATTCTGAATACTATGGAATACTTAATATATTATCATGCTGTTTACAACTACGTGAATGTACTATTGCTGTGATTTATTACTGTTACTGAAGGTCCGAAACGTAGTAAAGGGACCTCTGGCTAATACGTCGGGTTAGTGGCGGGCTGGTAGCCGAAAACTAGCTTTACTTTGTTGTCTGGGTCAACTTTGCTTGCGGGAGACAGAGAGAGGCGTTGAAAGGCTGCTCCAACGGAACTTATTGTTTCCGGAGGAAAACACGAACACTGTGTACAGTTGAGTCTTAATAGCGTACTTACAAATGGGCTCGTCAGGCACTCTTCTTGGCTGCTGTGGTTATTATTATATTTACATGCTTCCAGCTCCCGTTTTTGCTCCGTGACAGCTCGTACTTTTCCACTCACCTTTTTCTCCCTCCTCGCGCTCACAGACACATAACGTGTATGGCAGTCCATTCTCCCTGCAGCACGGACTACACTGCCCATCAGGCTACATGCTTTAGAGCTATGCCTGTAGCATTCTGTCTATTAGCTTAGCACAACAACAACAACAAAAAAGCGCTCTCTCACCCAGGAAACACGCAGAGAGAGAGCGCGTCACCCTGTAACCATGGCAACCGTAACGCTGCCGCCTGGAACAACAGAGCGTAGCTGTCAAACAAACCCAAACAGTCCTGACCCGCGACAATATGAAACAGGAAAGTACCGCCGTGTAATCCATTTATTTCACCAAAGTAACTGTATTCTGAATACCACCTTTTTAAACGGTAACTGTAACGGAATACAGTTACTCATATTTTGTATTCTGAATACGTAACGGCGGTACATGTATTCCGTTACTCCCCAACACTGATGGTATTAACGTCATTGTTTACCTGTGTGGGCCATTTTCTCTCTCTAAAGCCACATAATGTGGTTTTAATTTCCCAATATTGTTAACACAGAGATGCTGAGGAATAAACACCATATCTATTACTTAAGTAAAACTGGTAACACCAATAAGTAGAAGTAGTTAAAAAAAACTGCTGGTCAGAATATATATAATATAAATAATATAAATATAATACATGTGTAAACTGCGTTAACCTGCAAAGCAATAGGTAACTACATTTAGAGCGTCTGTGTGGATAAATATATGTAAAAAAAATAATGCACAAAATGTTATTATTGCAGAAAAATACAAACACATTTCTTTAAGAGGACGTAAATGCACCTAATTACTGTACAGCACGCCCCAGAACAGCCAAAGGTTTAATATATTGTAGTTATTATTATTATCATTGTTTTTGTAAACTACACACACACTTTTCATTGTTTCGAGTGCTAAAAATACTGATAATGATTGGCTGCAAATGTTTTCTTATTTCCACCGTGCAATGCCCATTATTTTAAATGGAAGCACTTGTGTTTCTGTGTTATTTAAGTGGCATCAACATGGTATTATTGTGACACCAATAGATACCGGACACCCAACAACATTTTGTCTTCTGCAAATGAAGAGCTCTCTCATCGCTGAACATAGCCTTCTCCTCTGTCATCATCCTTGTTTTTTCACCACCCACGGGTAATAATCCTCTTCATGTACACTTTCATGTTTTAACATTTCTCAAGTCCGCACTGAAATGTCAGAGTCATGAAGCACACCGACAGTACGTTTGTCACCGGAGGAGGATGCTGCATTCACAATCTTATTACTCAAAATATCTCTGTGCCTGAACTTTGCATTAATACTTTGAAATGAAGGTCTCGAGGAGAACCAAAAGATGTATAATAAAACCAACCCTTCAAGATGCAAGTTTTTAAAGCATCAAGTTGGTGTGATTGCCTTAATGACCTGCTTGCCCGAGACTATTCAGTGCTTAGACTGTGATTTTCTGTTTTCTATAAAGAAAACATCTGTACTACACTGTGCATCATATTAACTGACAGTTTAGAAAGTTCACTGGGGAAAAAAATGCATCTGCACCTCACAGCAGCAAAATATAAATTGATGTGATTCATTGCGGTGATATGCACAGTAAATGATAATCACTTAGTTCGTGGCAGCTTTACAATATAAGACCACATAAAATATGACTGAATGAAAAACACAGCCAGTATTATCTGTCTGTGAAATCCAGAGATGAGATTAGTGATTTAGCTGAAAGTGAACCCACTATACTCGCGCCCCTCTAAAAATCCATCTGCTGGATTTTTCAGATAAATGGGAGAAACCGTCATTGACACTAAGTGAGATGATTAAAGTGTTTATTGGGGTAGTCAGTGTGAATTTAACCTCTGAAAAGACCTTGCTTAATGTTTTAGGCCAGATAAGTAGCATTAGCCTGAGACAGCTTAAGAGTTCAGACCCATGCATGTTATTGGAAATCAGTTTCAAGATGATAGGGGCTGAGAGGGAATATAGGGATACTGAATATCTTATCTGTGAACCTCGGGTGTTTAATGGGCTGCCTATAGGATTATCGCTAGCCTCAGCAGATGTTCATTTCCAAAACATATGTCAAGGCTTAAGTCTGGTGTAAACACTACCAGTGGACAGAGTTTATCAGTTTTGGAACAGGCTCCATATTTATTGCCCAGAGCAGGTAAGCTGAATATGTCAGTCTCTGTGCAAGGCCTCTCCAACAGCTGTTCCATCACCTTGGCATGGAATGGCATATGTCGAGGATGTTTTTAAGCCCTCTTAATATTTAAAGACCAGTCTAGTTCATACGGTTGATTTCAAGCTAATGATTTAAGAACGTGACAGACTATATTGTTTGGTATCTGAAATCAAAAGCTTTCTGTTTTCTGTGTGTGAGGCATGGATGTGTGTGAAGGCTATATTCCTGCCAGGGGTGAGCTACTGTACCAACTCCCATCTGGCTGCACTTCAGTGAAAGGCTAAAAATCTTCACACAACTGGTACTGCATTTCAGAGATTGCTAAAACGGTTCCACATTTTTTTCCCTACAAGAGTTTCCTCAGTCACATTTAAAAAGCCATTCTGAGGTTTTTTTTCTTGGAAAACCATTTAATGATTCCACAAATAGTCCTCTTTTATAAAGCACAGCCATGCTGCTTCTACATACTACAGTTCATGTTACAGGGAACTTTTAATGATGCTTCAGATAAATTGTCTGCCTCTTCATAACCTTAATAATACTTCTACTGCTTCATGCAAAGTAGTATATCCTCTATCTGTTCAAATTCTAACCAGTGATAGAAACATACTTCATTAGTTACATCATACCGTGTTGAACCCCCTTTTGCTTTCAGAACTGCCTTAATTCTTTGTGGCATAGATTTAGAAAAGTGCTGGAAACATTCCTCAGATATTTTGTTCCATACTGACATGATACTATCATGATCATGATCTTATCTGCACATCCATGATGATGTTCTCCTGGTCTCCCTGGTCTCTCTTTATCTCTGTTGGGTTGAGATCTAGGGGCAAAGTGTTATCCTGCTGAATTATAGCTTCAGTAGCCTTTAGAAGTGACAGGAGTGACACCTGGTGATAGCCCATCTACTTCAAGGTTCAATGTGCTAAACATTCAGACATGCTCTTTAGCATACCTTGGTTGTAATGAGCGGTTGAGTTGCTGGTGCCTTCCTTTTAGCAGGCCATTTTCTATAAACCTCAAGTGATGATTGTGAGCAGAAACCCCCACAGATCAGCAATTTGTGAAATACTCACACCGGCACATCGGGCACCAACAACCCCTGCCACCTTCAAAGCTTAAATAACCTTTCCCCATTCTGATGCACAATTTAAACAGCAGGTTGCCTTGACCATAGTTAAATGTACTGAGTTGTTGACTGACTGACAGATTAGATATTTGTGTTAATGAGCAGTTTATGTAATGAAGTGGGTGATAAATGTATGTACTGTAATATATAAACCGTTCAGAGGCCACAGTCTAAACACTGAAACCATTTACACATGAAATTGCATGTTGACAGGGTCGAACATCATGACAGTCCAAGCAGGAAAAATACAAAGCCCTTGAAACCACATCAAGGGTACCACTATACGTAACTTGAACCTTCACACACATAACCCTGACAATTCACGAGCACTTTTACTTTTGCCACATGCTTATTGTTTTGCTTGCAGCCATTGTATGTCTTTAGGAAAACGTCTTGGTCAGGTGTCAAAACTTCAACAAGGACATGAGGGATGAGTAAAGGCAAAGTTGTTTCCACACCCCTTAATGTCGCAGTCTCTAATAAACCAGGAGAAAAAAATGGTATATTGCTATAGAAACAAAAACAATTGGATGTGTCATGAGACACATGGATTATTGTGAATTTCATTGTTTGCATTTACTAGAATTTTTTGCTGGTGCTGGCTTTGTTTTTTTCCTAATTGATCCAACAAAAATAACAAACAATCATTAAACAAGCTTCCCTCTGCTAGAGTCCATAAAAGATACTACACAATACATGAAGGACATCAAACAGATGGGCAGGACCGAGAGTTTTCGGCTCAGTTTTAGACTTGGCTATAATTTATTGATACTATTACAATGTAACATCCAGTATGGCTCAAAGGAACTGTAATAGAATTGTATTATTTCATGAGCTTTGGTTCTGGTGTATTTTGCAACATGGTTGGTTGTCTCCTTGGTGTAGTATTACTTTATCTGTAACAGAGGTACCACCACTGAGTGATTCAATGGAAGTTTGAAAAAAACAAGTTAAAGGACTGTTAATGAATAAATCTACATTAAAAAAAATATGAATGTAATACTGTAACAAAAACAATTATGAATTGAAGCTTTTAACAAATGTTATGAGGCTCTAAATGCTGATATAGCTTTTTCCACAGAGTCATGAAGCTCTGTTGTTGTCCAAAAACTATTAAAAAACAGTTTAACCAAACTGTTGCAATGGGACATATGCACCTTCAGTATCACTGCAGCATATTTTGAGTCAGCCATTGCTATTCTGCTGCCAGAAATACTCACCAGGGTAAAAATGTGAGTTATTTTGTCACTCAAAACAGTCCCCATGATCACTAGTGACTCGTGTTTGCTAAAGCTACATTCGATCTTGTTTAAAAAGAAATTATTTATACTTATACTGTATGTCTAGGAAGGAAACTACGTGTTCTTGAAACTGAAAAACACAGACGCAGACATGTTGCATACTCGGAGCTAAATTAACATATCATTAGCTTTGATCTTTTGGGATTTGTTAACAACAGCAAAGAAATATCTTTATCCTCTAAGGCTTTAAAATCAGCCTTGTGCAGACAATGAATAAAATGCATAAGCCAATCCTCTTATTAAGTGGACTTTGCATATATGAAGTTAAGCGCAAAATTAATTTCCAAGTACATCATAAAGTATACAACTTTAATGAATAAATAATTTAGACACCAAGAAAAAAATTGCAACGTTTTCAGTTTTATTTCAGAAGTTAGGCGAAAAAAAGAATTTAAGTCCAGCACTGAAGACTAGAAAAGCTCAACAGTGCCAGTGTGGTCACATGACATAGCGTTTGTCCAATAAACTTGACAGCGTTGTATAGCAGCTCAGACACAGAGCATAGTGGAGATCTTTCAGTCGCTTTTGTGTTCTTGATGGCGCCATCGCAGAGCTTGATGTTGCAGTTTTTCCCTCTTTCAATCTGTCTTCCACCAAAGCATATGTTTCTGTCAGTATGTGACACATGATGCAGTTTTTTCTCAACACTTTCAAAGATTTTGCTGCTCAGTGGTATTTCTTTTCAGTGTGCTACTGAAATCCATGCGTCTGCGTATTTTCATTCCAATTAAATGCAACCCCACCTGACTTCACTAATTAGCACCTGCTTCCTGACAGAAAGTAAGAAGTGAACGTTTGGTGTTAGGCTTCTGACAGTAAATCTGGTTACATATGGCCAATGTCATAACACAACACTGAGAGGAGTACAGTCTTTATTCTATGTCTTGTGGCTCTGTCTTCTATTTTGGTGACAGCTTTAATAAAGATATGACTTGATGTCATGAGTACCTAAATTATTATTATTATTATCATTATTATTTGTAATAGGAGAAGTAATGACTCATTTCAGTGTTGGTACTGTGATGCAGCCAAAATTTGAGTGCTGATTTAATAATTGATGCCACTGAAAGTCAGTAGCCCGCTCATTCGCTTGTTAATTGCCAACATATCTATTCGCCACATCAAACAAACTATTCTAAGGAACTTTATGAATATTTATGTTTTCATAGAAAAAGTCATTTATCATAATGTTTTATACCATTTACATTTAAATTAATCCCTACATTCAACCCCCTGCCCCCCAAACAAACCTCTTAATTTTGAATTCAGCTCTTTTTAATCCCATTTCCATAGGTTTATAAAATCAAGCACCTAGCCGTGCATTCTGCTCTCACAAACATTTGTGAAAGAGCGGGTTGTTCTAATGAGCTCACTGAATTTGAGCGTGTGCTTTAATAGGATGCCACAAGTCAGTTCATGAAGTTTCTTCTCCCTTAGATAAATACTATTACTGAAAACTGGATGAGTTGATAGTGTATGTATACCATTATATAGTTATCATTTTTCTCAAAGTAACTTCTCACAATAAGTAATACATTTTCATCAAAGGGGGGATCACTTGGAAGGACTGAAAATTGTTTATTGAGCTAGAGAAATTAATGTATATGGTGATTAGACTCCGATGACTATTCATGGCATAAAGGAATCCCAGCGGTGATACGATTTAGGACTGGACCCTCTGGAGTCAAGACACTGGTGGTGGTGAAGATGAAGACTAAGGCTTGAATAGAGGTCTGGCTGAGGTGTCTGTGAGGTGGAGATGGGGAGGAGGTGGGTTGCATGAATGAGTCTGAAAAGGAGAATAAGACTTAAACCACGCAAAAGGGAGGCTGATTGACTCAAAGAAAGCGAACAGGAAGATAACTCGACTAGAGTAATGATGATAATATTGAGATTGACAGTGTGGGAAATTGGTAGTGATATAAAGAACAGAAAAGCAACCTAACGCCCAGGAAAGCAGGCAGATGAGTGATTACAGATCTTCCTTTTGAAATTGCGCATAAGATTCATATTGTAGCCAATAAACCAATATGATCAGTAAATTACCAAACACATCAAAACCTTTAATGTTACCTCAAAAACAAGTCAACGAGGAGTCTAAAATAGATTAATTTTTGTCCAGCCGACAATAATTAATGAGAATATGATGGCCGAACATATTGCTGCCCCTACCTCTTTGTCAGAATGTGACCAGTGATCCTTAACAACTTCATCCTGCAGAGGCACAGTTCTTCGTAAACAGGCTACTTACTTGTGCGGCAACTGATAACCCGCATCACCTGTCTTGCATGGAATGAGCTTTGAAATATTCCTCTCACTAGCAGAGATTTAGCAACAGAATATATGTGGTGAAACACCAGAAGTTGGTGTCCGTATTTCTGCCGTAGAACTCTATGAAAGGGTTGACAATCATTTTGACCTGTGCTGCTATTGCTGTGACACAGGGGCTCAACGAAGGGTCAGATATATCACGTCCATTTTTCTTCATCTTCCAGTATGTGCTTGCTAAGTCATAAACCTGAAGTAATGTTTTCATTTGCCGTGAAATATCTTTCACCTTATACTGCCTCTCAACCAAAAGAGTGCCACTCATGAAACGAAATGACATGTACATCTGAAAGCACTTGGCCTACTTATGATCTTCCGTGGTCAGTAGGAGGATGTCAGAATTTAAATTTAGGTACAGATCTGAACTGATTTTTTTTTTTTTTTTTTTTTTTGCATGTAAGTAGGCAGTGTACAGTCTTCAGCTACATTTAAAAACATCAACAGAACCTGTAGCATAAAAAAAAGTTACTGTAATCATTAAAGCATCATTCTAAAAATGTGTTGAGTAGATTCGAAGGTCTTTTCACTACCATTCTGGAAAACATTAAGAATGTGATTACTTTATCCGATTAGCAGCTGAGGTCCACTTCAATTTTAGTGACAAATGGTCAGTTAAATAGGGAGATGTAGCATTAATAATATATTATTCCTGTATTAATCTGGGTTCTTTTCCTTCTTATTCTAGTATTTGTTTCAAAGTCTCAATGTAATTCCAAGGTCTAAGTTAAATAAGGATAAAAATGCATACAAAGAAGCATATCTTCTGCATAGTGTTGCTATATTATGCCAACAGATTTTCAGAGCCAATCAGCAGGCAGGTATAGCAGGATGATTATTCAAATCCACAGAATTGTGGAATTGGACAAATTGAAGTGTCTTTTCACTCGGCTCAGTGCTTCTTATAGTGTCGGGTTAAAATTGGACTACTCATAGGCTAATTGAATAACAGCGTAGAGTGTCTGCACCCAAGACTTACGAAGAGAACTGAATGTTACTATGGACAAAGACGAATAATAATAATCAATTTCAGGGCAAAAAAGGTACCATGGAGCTGCTTTTAAATTCAAATTGAATGGAGCTCTCGAGAGTGGCATGGTTAAGATCTATATAAACCTCTGTAACTATCTTCTGCTTTAAAAAAAAGGCAAATCCTAAAACCTTAATCGAGACTTGTTGTTTGTTAAATACAAACCTGCAATTTCAAATTAACTCCATATCGTTGCTTAATTCTCGAGGAACTGGACAAGAGCAAAGCAGAGCATCATGCAGACGATTTTATTACAAATCATATCTGAATTGTCAGGTGCCTGTTAGATGATGTGTAGGTGATTGGTGGATAGTGTTCAAATAAAAACTCTACTTTTAAGTGTAAAAAAGAAAAGAAGAGAATAACTTTTAAAAACAAAGCAAACAATATTGTGATTGTTTAAAGCAGGACAAAAGTAAATGGAAAAGAAATGGAAAATGAAAATACAACAGTAGGGGTGTATCACTGGCAATTTATCATTCAGTTGAAATATAGTAAACATAATGCACAGAAAGATGTGACAGTGTATTCTATAAAGACATGAGCCATATAAATAACAAGGAATATGTATAAAATGTTTGAAAGTGTGTCTCTGAGCCAAATGTATGTCATACGCTTTAAATCAGATATCATTTCATATTACTGCATACAAATTTAGAGACCAACTACTTCATTACTCAATATCATTCTCCCTTCTATCTATATTTTCTGAAAAATAGCTAATTTACAGAAAATGCATGGAGCAAAAATGTTGCAACAAGGAGTGAGAAAGCCACTGCTGCTGTCCTGGTCTCTTTACAGTGCAAACAGAAGTGTTATTGCAGATGTTTTATTATACACTGTGTCTAATAAGTGTCCACAGTCATTACGATATCATGCATTGGTTTGGTTTCAAATGCATTATTATTGGGGGGGCGGGGTCAAAAGTGACCAAACTGAGGTGAAGGGTCCAAGCTGAAATTAACAACTGATGCTGTACCTGGCTTAGCAACCTGCATCATTGGTAAAAAAAAACAAAAAAAAAACCACCTGCTCCATACCTGCTACCGGTTAACATACAAAAGAAAACCATTACCCAATAAAATACCCAGTATTTATAAAATATATAAAACACTCCGTATTTTAGTACCCAAAACCGAGGCAATGACCTATTGTATTGGCTATCAGTGCAATTAACTGCTGGGCAACCCATGTAATTGTCAGGTAATTGCACTAAAAATGTTCAAAAAGACCACAACCATTTGAATTAGCTTGAATGACACTTAGTTACCTAGACTGTTCCCACCTGTCCCTCAAAGTAGCTCATAATAATGCATAACTTTAAATATTAATATAACTGGGGTTAGAAAGTCATACTCAAGTTGTTTCGAAGAGTAGAGACCAAAACCATTTCTTGTCCCTGGAAGTAAAAATGTTTATTTCTCTCCTAAAGATGGATTTTTAATGTTGTTTTTTTTTTTAAATAAGTGAGCCCCTTGAGTCTGGAACCAGTTTCAAGGCCATTCAAGGAACTATTTCAGGCACTTTTCGACTTGTACCGAATCAAGTCGAGAGAGCTAAAGATCCAGCACATAAACAGTAATAACATTTGACCAATGGCAGCTGGTTAAAAGGCACCCACTTATTAACACCAATATATCTATAAGAATAAAAGCACATATATGGTTCACTAAAATCTGATATTCGCCCCTGTTTCATGTGTCAGCAGCCCTGCAGTATAATTGCTGCAGAATGTGTTTTCAACCCCTTTGTGAAAGGGTTAATATATCCGTTTTCAAAGAGGTGTTTGTACATGGTTAGGTATGCATTCAAAAAAAAGTTAGGAAGAAATGCAATTTATGCTGCTGGTTGCTAAGCAATGCCAGTTTCATGTGCTGCAGCTATTATTGCACACAGAGAAGTAGTGTTGTGCTTCAAGTCACGAAAAGAAGTATTGGACTTCCATACTATTTCAATTTGTAATTCTAATTCCGGGAGCAAATTGGTTGTACACGATATTTGCATCATCTTACAAGTTAATGTACCACAGGTAATATGTCTTTGCCTTTCGGCTGCTTTGCCTTTCCATCAAAACTCCAGTGTTGATTTTGATTTTTTAGCAGCATATGTTTTCGTATACACAGGTCCTCAAAAGGAACGCAGTTCTATTCATTGAGTGGCATTTCTATAGAGTGATATTATATTTGCCTTCTCTGCTTGGCCAATATATTATTAAAGCATGTCTCCCAAAAGACCACTCCAGCCACAAGGTTTCTATGGTTACCACCATTGTACCAATACCTTTTATGAGTTCTGTGGACATCGCCTCCTAATTACTTTCAGAGAACAAATCCTCATTTCAAATATATCCAGCTTCTAATCATTATGGGGGGATGAAAAAGGTGAGCGCTGTCAAAGGTGGGCTGTAGGTATCACAAAAACACTATGCCCTGTGGTGATTCTGAAAAGTGAGATCAGGAGTGACACAACAAGAAATTTCTCAGGATCACGAGTGCTGAGCTTTAAAAGTCTTTCATATAGTCAGTATTACATGAAGGCACAAGGCAGAGATGCAGCAGACATGATGTGTGTCCTGTGTGGCAACCTTTCTGAAGGAGGGGAAACAGACTGCTCCACTTCAGTTTATAGAGTTTCTCTTTTCCTATAAAACTCAGCCACACTTGGGGGAAAAATCTCTCCTTATCCTATTCGCAGCCAGCGTGACCCAGAAAACCAGACAAATGGTCGTGATTGATATCACCTGCCCTTGTTCCATATTCAAAGAGGGTTTTTTTGCACTCACACAAACTTGCAGTACCTTAACATATACTTGTGTTGTTGCGTATATGGTTTATATTTGTCACAGCAATATATACATGATTATGAATTGAGTCCTAGTGGCTTAAAGAGAGCATTGTCCATCTTACTCATCTTCTTTGTTTATTATTTTTGTTGTCACAAATTAGATCACATGGATCATCTCCCTGATCTAGCAGAAAAGTGTTTTTTGACAAGTGATAAATGCATTTCTTTCTTCTCTTTTTATTTGTAGCCAAAGCCATATTCACAGTCCGCAGCTGAAAATAGACCCTCAATAGTATTCCACCATGTGCAACTGTTTTAGACAATATTTAGCTTTTTTAAAGCGTATGTGTGACCTGTTGTTGCAAAGGAGAGATATGAAATATAGCCAGACACTTTGTCTCTTTCTTCCCATATCTCATGTCTATTGAGTGCCAATAGACGTACAAAGGCACAATACAAAATTTAAACTGTGGGAACAGAACCGTACCACACTGTAGAAGCTGAAAGTATATATAATGTTTGCTTAGAACAAACTTTACTGACAATATCTTGCGTGACAATAACTTCGAAAGCAACAGCATTATCTAGTTTAAATTCAACCAATAGTCAGTCGATCCTGGCACTTGAACCTTTTGGAGCCTGAAGAGCTACAGGTAACACAATCAACTCCAACCTCAGCTGAGGTAGGACCAACCTGCATTGCTACTAATCTTCCTATACAAGATTTGGTGCGTTATATCTATAACAGCAGAGGTCACAACTCTCCACATTTTCACGTTAGCAAGAAAAGCTGATGGTTAGCCTCCTGAGTATCCAGTTGGCTGCCAACACGGTGCAGCAAAGTTCTGCTGAAATCTGCTGACTGTGCTGAACTTTGTAATGACTATTTTGTAGGGCTTCAGAGTTTGAGGGTTGCATGCTGCCCAGTCCCACTGGAAGAAGTCTGACTAGATCTCAGCCGTGCACAGAAATTGCCTCTCGGACCCACAGTCTACTCTGCTATAATACTGGTGCCATGGCGCATACACAAAGCTGCCAATCTCATCATCAAAGCACAGTTTCAATTAAAAATGTCGGAGCACACTTTCCGTGGCGTTAAACCATGCATTTGTTTAGAGGTAAATTTACCCAGTGTGTGTGAGAAAATCAACAATCAGCTTTTTTTTCTTTTAATTAACAGACTCCAAATTGGTTTAAACATTTTCAGCTGTCTGTGTGTTTATTTACTGTGACGCTCATAAGTTATCAAAATAAAGTTAGGTTGAAACGAAGATCAATCTGAGAAGGGAGTGATATTTCCTGTCCTTCCTCTGGCAGGTGTTGACATATGTCACAGCTGTGTCTGCAGCTGTGCCTCGTTGTTTCTAATGCAAAAAGACAAAACTCTCCACACCCTCCAACGTTCTTATCACACAGAAAGTCAATCACAAGCCATTATCTCATGAATATTAAAACCATGTTGTGCATCCTAAATAAAGGAATTAAAATGAGGTTATTTTTAATAAATGAATTGCATTAGGGGTGAATTTGTCATCATTCAAGGCCGATGCACTTTCAGGCTCTATAGTTTGCAGCCTGAGCACATTAAAAAGGAACCAGTGCAGACGTGTGACAAACACACTTTGATCATCATGCTTCAAACCACACTCTAATGTATATTAACCTCACTTCAAGAGTCTAACATTACAGCAGTAAGTAGCGTTCTTAAATACCTGTCAGTACTAAGTTAACCATGTGTCATGCATTTCAAATGAGAATCATTGTCACTTCAGATGAAGTACTTGGAGGTAATGAGCTACAATCAAGATGTGTTGCAATCAGTCACCATTTTGAAGGTTCGTTTTCTTTAACATTTCTTCTTTTTTTTTCATTTCAAATTATTGGCTTTTTCCTGCTGTGTGAGATGGTGAATGATGTCGGAATATTTATGTTCTATTTTGCACTATATAACTTCAAATCTAATATGATTAGATATGTTTCTCTCCTCTTCGCAACTGAACTTTTGCCTTTGTGAGTCTTATAAGACAGGTAATAAAGAATTCAGAATTGTTTAACAAATTGTCATTTTTCGCATGCCCTTATTTGATGCCACGTGTGGAAGTGAGAGCAAACATAACGAGAAATATTTGTATTGGTAATTATGATGTGAGGGCTAGCCCCTCAAGGAATAATAAATAATCTCTGTGGATAGGTTCAACCTGCTTCCTGGATTTTTAAAGAGCCCAGCCCATCTGCATGCGCAAGTGGACACTTATAACTGGCATATAATTATGGACCAAGGATATGGCAACCTTGCCTTGGAGTGTGTATGCTTGGATGATGTGAGACTTGTGAAAGTCAAACAGCTACTTATGAGTTGAAGGTGCATGCCAGCTGACATAAAAAATATGGTTTGTTGGCCTAAGGGCAGTGAAGAAATGTTGATGGGGGAAGCTGGAGGCTTGTGATTACTCCCTGAAGCATGCAGAGCTCTGCATGACGAGCTACCTCGGCATGACTCGGACATCAACAATGACCTCTAGACAATGGTCATACATTAAGACAGCCTCAGTGAAGCTGAGAGACAGAAATGTGCGGAGAAAGAAGGAGGAGGGAGAAGTACTATAACAAGGGGATCAGTTAGAAAAGCAGACAGCTCTATGCTCAATCCACCTCTGTACATTCAATCAATCACTGTAATACATCCCAGCTGTACCCCAGAGAGTAAACAGTGGGCAAAGATTACAGCAGCTAATGATGGTACCTCTAGGAATATTTTTTTTCCGCTGCTCAATATTTGTTAAAAAAAATGTCAGAACTATGTTGTTGGCTGAAGTTTCAACACCTAATTTCAGTGGGATGTGCAAGTTTTCTTCAGAGAAAAACCTTCCGACTTGTGTTAAAGTTGTTAGATACACTCGAAATTCAGTATGAATCGGTATGAAATTCAGTTAAAGTGTCAAATGTTCACTGAAACTTATCTGTGCGTACTTTTTACTATTCTTTTCCACACTCTCACTTGTATTTCCTTAAACTTATTAAAATGCTTGGCCAAAAAAATATAGATATAAAGACTGAATTTTTTTCTAAATGTGCACACACACACATATATATATATAACTCTTTGGCTGTGTCTGTGTGGGTATTTCATAATTTTAAGAACTTTTGCTGTAATTATGGTCCAGCATTATAGCATACTTACTGAGGGAGTAACTCAAATGAAGAGGTGTAGGGATGAAAGTAGAAAACTAGGTCGCATGAGAGTATTTTTGATGTTATGTGGAAGGACAGGGAGTCACAAGATGAATCAGTTTCCATACAAACTTTCTGACAGTAATGGCTGGAAATATAGGTCCCTTTCCTTGATATTTGCTTCCATAGCACTCCCGATGTGATTACATGTGCTTCAGCTTCATTTTCTAAGTGATTTGGTTCCTTTATTGGTCCTAAAATAGTTTTTGAGTATTGACAAGATAACAGCCAAAAAAAACAAACAAACCACAAAACAGGTTGGGCTTTAATTGGCTTCTCTTGTGATGTTTATATTCTTTGGCCATACCACTATGTTTAACACAGTCAAAATAAATCTGAGAAAATTGTGCAAAAAATAAGAGGGCCAATAGATATCGCCAATATAATGCTAATCATGGTTTAATTATATCACAAAGTAATTACACAGCAATTATAGCTCCTATTATGTCTGAATGAGGACATTTAAAAGAGAGAATACATATGAGTTGATTAAAATTATACATTAGGTGATTCAATGAGGAAATGTTATAAAGTAAATCGTTTTGTCCCTTTGCATGAAATATAGTTTAATCAGTTTAGTTCCATTTGATTAAATCCTCTGATAAATTGGTAGTGTGTTCCTTCTCCCATGTTCGCACTCTATCTTTGTACCAAAATTAACTGCTTTAACAGCAAAGTACTACCTGCTATTTCAATGCAACATTTTTCAGAGGTCTATGCACCATGCATTATTATTCTGTGCATACAAGCATAAACACCTTGGTCTGAAATTGGCTTTTCAGTGAGGGGTTTTTTTTTAGGGGTTTTTTCTGTGCAATCTGCTGCAGGCAGCGAACAGTCAGCTGGTCATCAGAGAAGTCAGAGCAACAACTGCAATGAGGGAGAGCTCGATGAAGCAAATTAATATCAGAGCTTCACATAACAGACCTTTGCCAAAAACATACATTTTTTCAGGTTTTGTTTGTTGTTTTTTCAGTGTTCTTCATGGATGCAGAGTGCCGCAGCCTCGGGCCAGATGATCTTTTATCAAAGAGAGTGACACGTGTCAGCTGGGAAGTTGACCGGCTGAGGAGGAGGAGGGCAAGACTAATAATACACATCCTGCCTCAAGGCAAAAAGCTGTTTATTGCTGTTGTAAGACATTCAACAGGCTTTTACATGATTACATTATAATCAGAACCATTATTTTGTTTCAACCAATTTATTAAACATTTTTAAGATGTATTTCCATTTATTATAATCTTTGGAGTATTTTCTTCATTAGCCGATCCATTGTTTTGCAATAAAATAGAAAATCTGAAAAAAAATCACACATTTTCTATAAATCATATCAACCAAAGCTTTATGTTGAATAACACATTGAGTTATTTATTCAATATATTATGCATTATCTGTTACATTGCTATTAATATTCTATATGTCCACCAGGACCAAAACAGCTATGAGCCTTTGGATCATGCTTGGTCTGAAACAGCTGCACACATCAGGTCTTCTATATCACATCTTCAAGAATCCCAGGACAGGAGCTTGAAACCAGAACATTGCACTGTAATAAGATAACCACTGGTATTCACTTCACGTGGGTGTGGTTTTAATGTTGAGTCTAAATTAAATATTTGTTTTATTCAAGATTTATTCAAGAAATTTTTATTTATTCATCTAAATTTTACACTCCGTGACCACTGTATCAGTTACACCGTGCCATGTTGGATCCCTTTCTACCTTCAAAACTGACTTAACTCTTCATGGCTCAGATTTAGCAAGGTGCTGGAAACATTCCTCTGGGATTTTGGTCCACAATGACATGACAGCATCATGCTGCAGATCTGCTGGTCAAACATCTGTAATATGAATCTCTTTTTCCACTACATCCCAAAAGTGCTGTATTGGATTTAGGTCTGGTGACTGTGGAGGTCATTTGAATACCGTGAAGTTTATGATGATCTGACCTTAATGGCACAGAGGGTTATTCTGCTGGAAGCAGCCATCAGTTGATGAGCATATGATGGCCTTAAAGGGATGGATATTGTTAGCAACAGTACTCAAGTAGGTTGTTGTGTTTAAATGATGCTCAGTTGCTCAATACTAGAAGTTACTTTCAGCTCTATCTGATTTTTACATCAGATGCCATCCCTAGTGCAACCCCAAAATATACCTGTATCGAAATAGGAGTCTTTTGGATCTTAAGTAAATGTGTAAACCAACAGACTATGGAGCTGGCCAAAGTTTCCAACGAAAAGAGCAAAAAAGTGAACTGCTGATACAAGGCAGGACAGATTTCTTTCATGCTGGTTATGCCAAATTCTGACCCTATCATCCGCATGTTACAACAGGAATCGAAATTCATCAGACCTGGGAACATTTTCTTCAGTGTTCTCTTCTCCGGTTTTGATGGGCCCGTGTGAGCATCGGTCTCCTATTCTTAGCTGACAGGAGCGATACATAGTGTGGTCTTCTGCTGCTGTAGCTCATCTGCTTCAAGATTTGACATGAGGCGCTTTCAAAGATACTCTTCTGCGCACCTTGGTTGTAACAAGTGGATATTTGAGCTACTGTTGCCTTCCTCCCAGCTAGAAGCAGTCTGGCTGTTCTGCTCTGACATCAACAAGACATTTTTGTCCAATGAACTGTCATGCATGGAATATTTTCTCTTGTTTGGACCATTCTCTGTAAATCCTAGAGATGGCAGGATGGATCTATGCTTATATAACAAAAATAAAGAAAAAGCTGGCTTCCAGGTGTAGCATACAGCTTTCAGTTAAACAGCTATTATTTTAACATCTGTTCTTTCATTTGCTGCTTTTTCACTTGCATTTGAGTTTTCATCAGGAGTTGTTTAGGATTCAGCACCTTGGTAGGCTGGCTACATTTAGAATAAAGACTGGATTCGGTTTAAAAGCAGCTTGGTTGAATGAATATGTTGTGCTGTCATCAAATGTATACTACCAGTTGGATTGCATTATTTTTAGGTTGCATGCAAGAAAAAGTTCTGTGTCTGTGTGTGTCTGTGTCTGCAAACGAATTAAACAGAATCAGAATTTACCATGGGAGCAATAGGAGAAGCCTAAAGTTTACAAATGGGATATGAGAGCATTTGATGTTACACATTTAATGAAATGACACAAATTGATGCATGATATGTAACAGTTGTCATGCAGCAAATTATTCTGCTTCTATAACAAAGATATCTTGACGTCAGTGCTCGCAGTCTTTCATATCTTAGGTGGGGGGTCCTGCAGCCAAGGTTCTAGAGAAAATGTTATTCACCACTGAGGTCTACTATTACTGCATATCTGCAATTACAGATAATATCGTACCTTTACTGCCCCTCTTGCAATAGCACTAAGGTCATTTTAATCAAATATTCAGAATCACTGTACATTAAGACTTTATAACACTTAAATACTGATATTAAACAATCAAAAGCCATGGTTAACCTATCCAGACTATGTAAGTCTTAAATTCCTCCCTGTGTTTTTCTCAAAACTTCTACATGCTAAATTATGACTGCTTCTCAAGTTTTAGGTGAGCACTACAAGTTCAATTACAGACAACGTAATAAATGACTACAACAAGTATTAGATGAGGTTCCTTCCTTTCTGTCTTTGCCAGTGTCACCCATAAGTGCCTTTCCTAACCTTGGTTGGCTGAACATAAATACACAAAGAGCCATTATTTAATTTAAAACTGTAAGCCTAATTTAAAGCGATGAGGTGAATTATCCCTCTCCTGCAAATTAAAATATAGTTGCGTGCTGCCCATTGCTTCAGCTCATGAAAGGAAGAGAAAAATGACTGCATTAAAATAATTTAAAGCCCTTCCATGAATTAAGGTTCTTAGAAAGTAAAGGTCTATTTGAATAGTCCGTGGCCTCCAGAATACATTGATGTAGAGGCAAATCATGATAATTAATATGTGATGAATAGGTCTATTTTGTCCTACTGCTAATAAGCACAAAGATAATTAAGGCTTGTCATCTATTTGTCTTGTGTTACCGCCTATTTTTTTTCTATTACCAGAAACATGGTGAACATAAACCAACTCATAAAATAACTTTATAAATGTTTGTCATTAATGTGACTTCACAATGACAACATTATATTGGCAATTTTATCAGCTAAACCAGCCCATCAATTATCAAACTGTTTACATTACCTGGTATTTTAAATAAAACGCGGACACGGTTTTAAATCAAATTACTCATGAAAATGGAGATTCATATTCTTTGACCACACAAAGTAAATTGGCTGTGTTATAGAGGTAGAGGCAGAGTGCAGCTGGCATGTGTACAGCTGCTTTGTAGACTCTTTGCTGGACAAACCAGAGTTTCTGCAAATGCTTTCAATCAAAGTTGCAAGGACTCTTTCAACAGATGCTCTCATAAACCGCCACAGGATGACTGCAGTTTGTGCCAAAAGCAGTGCCCGGGTAATACAGGAAAAAAATTCACTGTACAAAAACACAGAGTTCCAATTACTGAAGAAGAACCTTAAAAAAACAGAGCAATGGTAGGACAACACAAATATTTTGTAGTTCACTGCATGCAATATTAATGGTAGAATTCTGCAAGTTGTTAGTTATCCACTATGATCAAAACTGGGACAAACTTCCCTAATTAATACTAAGAAAAATATGCACAATCAGTGGTTGAACGTAACTATATACAGGGTGCATGCATTGAATATAAACATGGGGTATTTGCTCCATTTAGCTTCATTATACGTTGACTCTGCTACACATCAGAGGTAAAATACTGTACTTTTTTGCTTTACTACATCTAAACATTTTCTGAACCAGTGTCAAGTTGATAGAATTGCTGGGGTTTTTACTTTGGAAGACTTGGATCAATAGACCATAGAATTATTTAAATAGTGGATTTCATTTTTGGGTGATCTCATAATAAATGATCTGAATAACTCTGTGGTGAACATGTGTCTTTGAACTATGACACAACATTGCCTCTCAGTTTATCCGTGCCTTTTCTTCTTTACCAACAGCGGAGATAGTGGGTGGATCAGATGAAAGGTCAAATCAGGTATGCTCCAAGTGTAGTTGTTTGTTCCTCTCATGTGTCTACCCTTGAATTTTCCCGTATCAAAAGACACATCTTCATCAACAGAGCCAACACCGTTAATCCATCTCTGCCACTTTTGTTTACTGTTCTGCCTTGTCTCACCTACGTCACCCTACCTCAAGAGACCCCGATGTTAAAGACAGAAACATTTAAAGGCCTTGTCACTTCAGCAGTAACACAGATCCAATTTGTTTCCTCTGATTCATTGCTAAAAAAAAAAAAAAGAAAGAAAGAAAAGAAAGAAAAAAGAAAAAAGAAATCGTGGTTCTCTGCTGCTGCATTTTTCAATCTAGATGCGGAGGCTGTATCAAGAAGTACATATTGTACCTTGCCATGGCTATTATACGTGGGATTTTAGAGGACATTTGGAATATTTAAGATTGACATGAAAAACGTCTTTGAGTCAACTGCCTGCTTCATTCTGATATACTGTAATTCTGCCATTGTGCTTGTTAATATGTACTTAACTGCCCAAGACAGAAAGCCTTTCAGAGTTTATGGGGGTTAATTTTCATAATTGTCCAGTTTTCCGTTGGACTTCTGCAGTCCCCTACAGCGAATAGTTGCTTAGGAACCACTTCCTTCTTCCCATGGAGCCCCTTCGCTGGAGCTCTCTGCATGGTCGCTACTTATCCTTATTTTCTTTTTTTTAAACCCTGCAGGGTTTAGTGTTCTGTGTGCTGTTCACCTAGCCCTATTTTAATGTTTGTTTCCAGGAGATTATTAGCATCACTTAGCTAACAGTTGTTTACTTTCATTGCTGAAGATCCAGATGGGTCCACTGCAGGGGATTAAGATTATAGGTATTGATAGCTTTGTGTTATAATCCAATTAAAGCATCACGTATGTACATTTCCTGCCTTCATTATCTCATAGAGGCGTGTTTTGTTCAAACTATATGATAGCAAACCTGCAACCGATTGCTCATATTCATTAAAACTGTGCTCGTGCTTGTCATGTTCGATCTAAGATAAATCGTGTTATCACAGTTATTACTGAATTGCCTGGATACTAGTAAAAGATCACAGTTTGCAAGACGCCGTGCATGCCTAGCTGTCACAGCCCAACAGGTGTAACGGTGATATCACAGCAGAAGATGTTTTCAAAGATCATTTAAACCTCGTTCACTTGAGTGGCTCAGCGTTCACTTTCGCACATTGTGCCAGCAGTGTCACATTGGTTTGTACTTGAAAAAGATCCCGCTCACCAAATTGCACACTTTACAATGTGTGAGAATTTAAATGGCTAAAAGTTGTTGCTCTTCTGCATGTGCCTTTTAAAGCTGATACCTTAGGATGCTGTTGCCTTGTTACCTTTCTGACTGTATTGAATTTAAGGGATTTTTTTTTCTGTTTGCTTTGCTTACAGTCGGTTATAATATTCAGTTATATGTCAGCAAAGTTACTATTTATATAGAATAACTAACTTTTTTAATGTTGTTCCCCTATACTCACTGCTAAGAAAAAGATCTGGATTTTTAGAGGCTGCATTGAGGTTAAACTTTGACCATTAAGTTTGAGTGACTCGCCAGTGCATAGTGTTTGTAACTGTGGCCAGAAATGCTGTTGAAAGCGAATCCACATGAACCACAGCAGTACACTCTCAGAACAGGAAAAAACCCTGTAGAAAGCATTAAATTATAGTTAATGACAAATTATACTAAACATTAAATAATGAAATTCATCCATAATGTAAATAACAATGTGCATATGTATGCAGATTTATCATCAGATCCATATACATCAAAATTTGCCACCATTTAAGTGTTTGTTCAAAAAGAAATCCTATTATTTAGATATAGATTTCTTAAGAAAGCAACAGTCATGCAAACCGCCTTCATGCCGTCATACATGCAAATTAGAAATGGATCAAATGACACCCTGGCTCTGCTGCAATATATAAGAAATATTTAACAAGTTTTATAAAAAGTCATGAATGGTTGAGTTCAAATAATTTGATATTGATTGTTGCTGAAGGGATTCATTCTGTTTCTTTATTTTACCAGATGGATGCAGTTGAATCAGCATAATTCATAAGTAATGGAGCCGTGCACAGAATGAATCATTACACCCCTACTGATGGTAATTAATTTTATTAATATTTAATGACCGACAAGAAAATGGTCTCACGCTGCTTTAAGTAGGGAAAGGATGGGAAGTGGAATACAAGTTTTAGTTTAATGGGGTCTAAAACTCTTATGCAATGAAAAGTTGAACTCTACTGATCAGACAGGCTCTTATTTATAACTATTTAGATCAATTACTTCTTTGTTTCCAGTAACACATCAGATGAAAATAATTAGCTACTGATTTATTAAATCATTTATTAAATGAAACATAAATAAAATATTTTCAAATTCCATTTAGCTTAGTCCGTAACATGAGACACAATGTAATAATTTCTAAACATTTTTTATAGTCAAGGTGTTTGCAATTAGCCTTCTGTCTCTCTCAAAGTTTATTAACCTTTGGTAAATTAGTCTGTTTAATTTCATAATACAAATTTTGAGCTTGTCAGTTTGGTGAAATGTACTTATAAATATGTGCCTCTCTAATAAATGAAAGGCTGTGCGTGTGGGTGTGGATGTTTGAGAGTTCAGCCAATTACACTCTAAGGTAATGGGAATCCAAAGAGTGGCAAAGTTGAGTTTCAAGTCGTGCGGTGTTGATGTTGGATGGGCTGTGCCCATATTTATTTTCTTTCATAACCTCTAATCACACATGTAGTGAACAAAGGAAACCAGCAGCTGAAAGCAGCCCCCATGCCACTAAGGCTTCTTGAGGGCTGACAAACTTTTCTCCACAGTAGAAAAATGTACTGTGGCAACAGTTTGCAAAGCTATTCAAGTAGAAAATCTCCTTAAAACAGTGAGGTGAGGCGGTCTGTATACATATAGGCCTATGTGTATATTTAGCAGCTAATTCACTGACTTCTAACCTGAAAGTGTGTGAGAGTGCTACCAGATGTGGTTGTTTGAACACGACCAGCTTTGTCAGTGTCAATTTAATCACTGCAGTGGTTACATGAAAGCAAGTGAATGATGACTTTTACTTTGATTATGAGCATTGGCTAATTCAGTTAGCATTAACTCTGCACTGCACACACAGCTTGAGCATTTGCTGTTTATTATTGGTGCTATACTGTTACAGTGTTGAGTGAGAGTGAGCGCATTGTTCCAGCCATCCGTTTCTCAAAACAGTAACCTTGTACAACCTGGGTAACCTGGGTTACCACCATTGTTTTGATGACGGTCCATCCATCCATTTTCTTTTGCTTATCCAATTCAAGGTTGCTCAGATTATTGCACTAGACAAAGCTAATCATTTTGCTGTATGTGAACAGCAAATGAATGCAATTTACATATATTTATAGCTCCTTCAGTTACTCCATTACATTTTCTTACTCATTATGCAAGCTTATCACTAAAGGAAAGAAAATGTTTTGAAAGAAAACTGCACTGGTTCTCCTCACTATTTCATAAAAAAACATTTTTCTATGTTTTGCCATTATTGTTTGTACAGTGGACTCCATTCAATGCCTGTTTGTTATGTCAGTTTTCAGTTAGTTAACATCTCTTTTCCCGTTTTATATCAACAAATATTCACTGCAGTCTAATTAATTGTTAATTTTAACTGCTTAAAATATTATTGACACAAGATGGAAACTAATTCAGTATTAATTATGTATTCTCAGTATATTGTCATTAGGTAACCAGCAATGATTAGCTAAACTGTGTACAAATAACACAAACTGATGTATTAGTATCTGGTTGTACTACACAGTCTGTGAAATACTGGCCAAATTTAAGCAGCAAACTTTCTAGTGCTAGGCAGAATTATGAACACAAAGAGTCCACAGAATAATAAGAGAGCGTAATAATTGAAGCATATCTTCTGCCCTATGTAGAGAATTTCCTATCCCTCTGCACCAAACAAAGCTTCTGAGGCCTGCCGCTAATCACTGCCCTTTACCTGTTGTCATTCATCTAGAGGAGTCAATTGGTCTGCTTCTGCAGGGTGCAGAGGTAATTACAATTTGGCTATGACTTGTGTTTGGCTCTATTGTCTGACTCTGCGGCACACATGCTGGGATATTGGGGGCTTGATGCTCAAAGCTCATTCAGGAGAGTTCCACTTTGACTACGCAACTCAATGTTCCCCTGGAGAGCTCTGCCACTAACTAAACAAAGCTCAGCCAAGATGAGTCAAGATCATCGCAGTGAAAAATACCTGAACCTATTTTTAGCTTTCACTCTGAATGCTTTATCCGTTGAAATACCATTTTCAATACATCCTTAGAAGCAGAATATTTTTTCTTTCTCTGCTTCTGTTCCATTTATGGGTGATTGAAAAAAGTTGCATAGCAAGAAGAACAGTTTCACAATATTGCTGTCTAGATAATTTTGCCAGATCTGCCTCTCTTCAAACTCTGATTTGTATTAATATTTAATCGCATTAGAAATTGGATGAGGAATACAATTATGTAAGTAAATACACCTGTCCCATCAAGCAAGAAATTGAGAAAATCCCCCAGCAAGTAGCTTTACTCTCAAGGTGAGATTTGGGAAATGAATGTATAAACTGGGGAAGATTTGCAGCACCGTAATCCACATTTCAATTCATCTAGTTCATAGGTATGTCAAATAAACTCCTTACAGATGCATGGTGATCCCTATATCTCCTGTTTATAGTTATGGAGTTGTGTGTGTACATATATATATATATATATATATATATATATATACATGTATACATATATGGACTAACTGATGGGTGCATTTCCAATGACATAACATTTGACATTGAGAATGCAATTCAGATACTGAGGTCAGCATATCCACATAAAGAAAATACCGGCGAGCCTTCAAACTGGTCTAAACGTGACGCTTCCAGTGTGTGTGTGTTTTTAACTTTTTTATGACATCAAAAAAGAAAATTTCCTTAAAGTACCACGAGCTTTGATTTGTGACTTAAAAGTTCATGTACACTCTTCATAGACGTTTTAAGAATATGTTAAAGATGCCATTATATTGTCCATATTTTTGGATGCAAAGGAAAGCTTTATTTTATGTTATTTAAGAGAACAGTGGATATCACTTTTTTTTGGACTGACAACAGCCAGGGACCAACTTGGGATTTTGTTTACTCCACAAAGGACTCTCCTCAACAAAAATCACTTTGAAGCTGGAGTTTCAGCTTGGCTAAAGCTAAAGAGAGGGGCTGAGCCAGCAGGGGCCCTGCCAAGGAGTTAAAAAACCGGAAGATCTAAGTTACATTATATCACTGAGTTCTTTATCTTGACAGTTTAACCAAATGGAGTTCCGGTGAAGACACAGGGCATGTCTGTTTTGCTTAAAGGTTCTACTAATTTTTGGTCAGCAAATTTCCCTCCTAAACATTTGTTACAAGAGCTGTATCTACACCTAAAATAAATTCATTCCATCTTTAATTTGCTATTTAAGATCTCAGAGACATCATAGTGTAATGTTGATGTTGATGTTTGTGCTGCCCACTCTCATACTCCCGACTGGACTCAGGCTTGGATAGGTACAAATGTCCCATCTTGTCTTTAAAATAGATATAAAGGTAAAGGGCCTCCTTTTTCAGTGGGTACAGTAAGCTGTACCTGAAATTGGGTAAGCACATTTTTTGTGTGTGTGTCTGTGTTGAATTCGATAGGTGTTACTTGAGGTGTTAAAAACCCACTAAAAAAAACTACCATCAGATTCTGCTATATTTGATTTTGATACACTGCAGACTGGGCAAGGGTATATTGTCATCGGCTTGTTGTTTAGCATACTGCCACATTCAGAGCAGAAGGTTGTCAAAGCAGATTATTATATGTATCGTGTCAAATTCTCTTTATATACAATTTTTTGGATTCAAATGTTGCTGCTGTGCGCACACGTATGCTCATGGCGACCCTGAAATTATGGACCCACCCGACATAAATCCTTCTTTAACTCTTGGTTAGAATTATCCATGAATATGAGTGTGTATTTGCAGATGGACAGATGGAAGTACTCTGCAACCTTATAGTTAGGTATTATGAGACAGAGCACAATTGCTGTTGTCCCATGGAAAACCATCATGATAAAGCATAGAGTATGGCCCAGTAAATTGCCATCCCCGTGCCAAGGTCTCCTTTACTTTTTGGCTTTGGCGTCGTGACAGACTGAAAAAAATGTTTCCTCAAACGTACAAGTCGTTTAAACAATTCTGTTATATAAAGAAATTTATGAAAGGGTTAATCCTACTATGCAAAATAAGGCAACTAGCAAACCAAAACAGCTACACTCTCCAATATGTGGTTAGCTAATCAGTTATTTAAAAGCCAGGTCGAGTCCATTAATATGGACATAAAAAAAGTTGCCCCCATATTGACAATAAGTCAGGACAGTAACAACCAAGCTCAAGATGGTGATTTGGCTAATCTTAGCTCAGTTAACACTGCACTTCATCTGGACACAATCACCTGCAGTGATGTAATGGTGTTACTCAAGATACTGGCGATGCAGGTGCTAAGCAGCTGATGGAGTCTGAAATGTGTTCAGATAAATTAGGAGCTGATTTGCAGGTCAGTGTAAGTAATTAAAGTTTTGTGGCTTACATAGTTTTCACTAATTGACTCATTGTGATACTTAAATGCCCCCTCACCCCCGACCTTTACCCCAACCTTTTCAAGGTTGATTACCTGTTAAGTCACAGAGTTTGTATTTTGGTTTGTTGTTGCACTTTCCTCGATTAGTTCAGTTTTTATCCACTTTCTGCTTCTTCTTCTTTTTTTGGTTCAAGGACTAAAAACTATTCCTTGGGTTTAGGAAAGATCATGGTTTGGTTAAGCTATGCCCAAGTGATGTGGTCCTGAACAAGTATACACGCTGGCTGCAAGTGAGAACACTGCCTTGACCCACTGCATCACAACAACAACTCCAAAAGCAAAGGACACCTTGTGCATTTCTCTCTGGAATGAGAATGGGCTGGTTGGTCTCACTTGAAAAGCTGTGTTGGAAAACAAATACAGACCTTGCTCCTTTGTATTGACAAGGCGAGTTTCAACTTTTTGCATACTGATGAATTTAGGATGAAAGACTCTGTTTGGAGAAGAATATTTTAATAGATGTTTGTTATTTTATGCATTGCTATGGATGCATTATTTATACCACTTTTTAAATTTCTGTATTGACTGAATATAAATATATTGGACAGTATATTTTCAGATTTTAGTAAATAATGCTTTTTTTTAAGTACAAGGTAAATAGCATTGAATACTGACACATATTTTGATGCTTATGCATTAAAAACAGCATCAGGATTTCATGCGTGAGTGTTGCTTCTTTTCTGGACCTCACCGAGCATTTTTCTCTTAAGATTTTGCAGCATCATATCAGCACAATGTGTCAGGCGTTTGCTACAGTCTACTGAAGAGCCAAGCGACTCCTGGGAAACAGAGTGCTGTGAAACTTCCTGTGCAGAGGTGCACTTCCTTCCCACAGTCACTGAAGCATGAGGAGAATCCTGAAAGATGACGGACGACTGGAAGCGCTCAGATTTTTCATCTAGACCAAGTCAGAAGCCGTGACTGCCTCTCCATGATGAACCCAGTCTGCCCCACCTCTCCTTCCTCTGAGGTGGTATAGCTGCATCGAGGCAGGAGGCAGATAATGAAATCACACAGGATTATGTGTCACAATTGACCTGTATGGACCTCGTTTCTATACTCGAAACTAGAATTGAATCCGCCGAGGTGCTTTTGCCTGTGTGAGACAGAGAAATGGAGAACAAGAAAAGGGAAATCTCAGCCCTGCTCATTTTTCCCCTATATTTCAATCTCTCTTCAGCATATTCTTTTTGCATCTTTTTCTCCTTTAGCTGTGACAGTCTCTCTTCATGTGGGAAGAGGCTGCTAATGAATGTGGATGTGCATGATGGAAATGTGTGGGTCTCCAACACAGCTTTCACTCTGAGTGACAGAAGCTCCACAAGGGTTTAGAAGCTGGCTTAAGAGTTTTTTTTGTTTGTTTTTTTTTAAAGCAAACAAGGAACATCTTTTTTCCAGATGGCCACTGCAAAATAGAGAAAACTGTACCAGTGGAAGCGTCTGCCTAAAGTACAAGTTCTTTTGAGCAGAACTATTGCTGTCTGACAGAAAACAGTCTATTTATATGGGGAAAAAAAGCCACACACAGAATAAAACAAAACTCCCAGAATCCAGCTTGGCCTGTTGGTTTTGTAATGGGTCTCACTGGTGGTTACGGTGCTCAATCTGTGTTTGGAAAAGTGACAAATACAAAATAAAATTTCTATCAAAGCTATCAGGATGGAAGCATGAGGACAGAGTAAATGTTTATTTTGCAAGTCTTACCGGTTTGCTAAGGCTGCTCCTATCAACCTCTGCTCTAATCTCTGAGTATCTGGTGTATACTCCAAACTAAATTGCTGTTTATTCTATTCTGTGGGTGTCAAAGCCTCCGTCTGGTGCTGAATGCTATCAGGGGAATGAGGGTCCCAGGATGCTCAACACTGCTGCTGACACAACACTATTCCTGAAAGCCCTGCCACTTGATTTACCCAAGCAAAATGTCACAGTAATTGTGAAGATTTCTATCAATGGGAAAGAGCTGACGAGGTCCCACAGCCATCAGATCTGACAGACTTAATATGTGCTCAAATGTTGTCTGCCACACTAAAGGCTTGCAGGTTGACCAATTTTACCCGGAATGTTCCACCTCAGCTGGTATTGACCGAGCCGACGGTTTTCACTTCTGTAAATCTAGTGTGAAGTGGAGCTTTAAGGTTGTGAAATTGTGTTTTTAATAAACCGGGATTACTTCAAAATATTTTATCACACCTTTTAGCTTTTGCTTTGTATGCCATCTCAGATGGCATGAAAACAGACAGTCAGTTCATAGAAATCACCAAATCATGGGTGTGCTTTGATCCTTCAGTCCTCCAGGATGAGTTCATATAAAATTAGTTGCTTATTTTACATTTTCTGGCATAGAACTGGGAAACAGCAAGCTGCAAAGAAAACATCACTTCATAATCGCAGCAAAATGATAATAAAGCTGAGAAATTTGCTAAAATGTTACTATAAATATCACAACCTGCTGAATAGTTGCTAAGAAATAAGTGAGAAACCGCAACTGATTGGTTACTAATAGGCAGTGTTGGGTAAGTTACTTTAAATTAGTAACTTAGTTACATTACTAGCAGTGTTGGGAAGGTTACTTTTAAAATGTATTCCATTACAGAATACCGAATACATGCCCCAAAATGTATTCTGTAACGTATTCCGTTACGTTACTCAATGATGGTAACGTATTCTGAATACTTTGGATTACTTAATATATTATCATGCTGTTTACAACTACGTGAATGTACTATTGCTGTGATTTATTGCTGTTACTGAAGGTCCGCGGCTCCGAACCGTAGTAAAGGGACCTCTGGCTAATACGGTGGGTTCGTGTCGGGCTCGTAGCTGAAAACTAGCTTTACTTTGTTGTCTGGGTCAAGTTTGCTAGAGACAGAGAGAGGCGTTGAAAGGCTGCTCCAACTGAACTTATTTTTTCCGGAGGAAAACACGAACACAGTGTACAGTTGAGTCTTAATATCTTACTTACAAATGGGCTCGTCAGGCACTCTTCTTGGCTGCAGTGGTTATTATTATATTTACATGCTTCCAGCTCCCGTTTTTGCTCCGTGACAGCTCGTACTTTTCCTTTCTCTCCCTCCCTCGCTCACAGACACATAACGTCCATTTAAGTAGTCCATTCTCGCTGCAGCACGGACTACACTGCCCATGAGGCTACATTCTTTAGGGCCATGTCTGTAGCATTCTGCCTTTTAGCTTAGCACAACAACAACAACAAAAAAGTGCTCTCTCACCCAGGAAACACGCAGAGAGAGAGAGCGTCACCCTGTAACCATGGCAACCGTAACGCTGCCGCCTGGAACAACAGAACGTAGCTGTCAAACAAAACCCAAACAGTCCTGACCCGCGACAATATGAAACAGGAAAGTACCGCCGTGTAATCCATTTATTTCAACAAAGTAACTGTATTCTGAATACCACCTTTTTAAACGGTAACTGTAACGGAATACAGTTACTCATATTTTGTATTCTAAATACGTAACGGCGGTACATGTATTCCGTTACTCCCCAACACTGATTACTAGTTACTTCTATCAAAAGTAACTCAGTTACTTCAAGTTACTCGTTACTTTCAAGGTAACTAGTTACTAGGGAAAGTAACTTTGGTTTTACTCAGAATTCTCTTGTTAATGTGTTGCTTCCGTAACTGGATACCCAGCAAGATTGCCAGTCTTCTAGCTTGCTTACTTGCCACAAGTGCACTGTGCCACCTACCAATAGAAAGGAAAAAATAATGTGCATATTTCCACGAGAGAAATCCCACGCCTGGACCGTCGTTGACCGCTGCCATGATTCTAGCCTATGTCACAGCATCACGTGCGCTTTTTACATCCAACACGAAAATTGCAGTCGTGGTGCTTTCGATTGTACTCAGAACTCGGAAAATCTGCCTTCCGAATAGGAAGATGTAAGTAACACCAGACTGCAGATGAGGTGCATACAGGGTTGGACTGGGACAAAAAATCGGCCTGGGCATTTTGACTAGAGAGCGGCCGCCATTATAGGAAAAATCATAAAGCCTTTGAATGAAAACAAACGCTGTTGTGACAGTGATGTACACTGTTCTGATGGTATATATGTATCAATCTATCAATCGTTTGTTGTAAGATTCAGATAATTATTTTTAAAAGCTAGATATTTTAAATGAGAATAAGAAAGAAAAGTACTTCTTTGTGCCCCCCTTTCCCTGTTAATGCCCTACCTGGCCCCCCTGGCAAAACTTTGCTAGACCCGCCCCTGCACAGTTACCAGCTGTCAGCTACGTAAAAAGAGGATCCTGGTGTTATTTGTCTCTCAGAAACAGTTCATAACTTCCCTTCAACTCATTCATGTCACCTAAAAGGTAAACCTGTTTCTCCATCACCTGTTCAGCTCTGATGATTCAGGAAGGACATCTCCTGGTTTCATCTTCATGTTTCCCTCTCACCACATATCCAAACCGATATCATGACCAGCGGCTTTTACAGCTGTGGCTCCAGCAAACATCAGCTGATACTAGAAAGTAATATTAAATAAATTCTAACAACAGCTGACCAACAGCTTTCTGGCGCAAAGTGGGCAATAAACAAACAAGAGAGAAAAGCCGATCAGCTGATCATTGATCAGTTTCATGATTGAAGTAGAATCAGGAGAACGAGGGGGAGAGAATGAGAGGAGAAGAGGCAGCTGTGCAGCTCCAGCTTTGTGTCTTTTTCATTGTAGCTGAAGTACGGGGAAAACTGTGTTCCTTTTCACCTCAATATGAAACGCGTAATATTTTCTCTGAATACGAGGCGATTCCGTTTTTTAGGGGACGGTTGGCAACTCTAATAATTAACCTTATGAACAAAATAAAGTTCAACATCAGTAACATCATAGCACCCACCCAGCTGTATAGAAACTCCATCATGCTAGCTAGTGCGCAGTACGAAAAAGTCAGCATAACGAAAATAAACTACACCCAAACTTGGTTTATATCTGACCCAGATAGACTGCAGGTCATAACTTCTTACCTGAAGTTCAGTTCACCTGACACTCGGACCGGCGGCCGCCTCAGGTCTCTGCTTCTCCTGCCTCCCCTTTTCCTCATCCACCTGCTGCCCTCCACCACTTGCTAATGTTACTGAATCTGTGAAAGCTCCGCGATAGCCACCACACGAAGTAACGAATAATGAGCCTATCTAAATCCCAGTAACGATTAACGCGTTCCTGATTTTGGCATAATAACTAGTTACCGTGCTCGTTACCACAATAATAACGTAGTTACTGTAACGCGTTACTTAATAACGCATTAGTCCCTACACTGCTAATAGGATGCTAAAATGCGAACTATACTGTCGATGTATCATTAATTACAATATAGATGCACTGCCCTGATGGCACTCCTACACCATAATAAATTACATTCAAGTGGATAAAAGAAATTTCTTTGAAAATGCAAAGAAGAAATACTGCAAAGAGTCCACACCATTACACCACCACTACCAGCCTGAATCGTACATGTCAGGATGGACCAATACTTTTATGTTGTTTATGCCCTACCATCTAAATGTCACAGCAGAAATCAAGATTCATCATCATTCATTGTTGTCCAGTTTTGGTGGGCTTGTGCAAATTGTAGTCTTCATATTTCTGTTCTTAGAGGAGTCCGGTCATCTGCTGCTATAGCCAATCAGCTTCAGGGTTCAACGTGATGTGCATTCAGAGATGCTCTTCTGCATACTTGTTATTGCCTTAGCATCTCAGTGCAATCAGTCACAACAAAAACAACTGATTAGACAGCAGCAGTTGAACGGTTGTACCTAACAAAGTGGCAGTATACAAGACACTTTTCATGTCCATGTATGTATAGCATATATGGACATGGTAATTGGCTTCCAATTAAAATTTGATCAGATAAGAAGGCAGGAAGTGCTGATGGTAGCAGTCATCTTTGTCTTTCAAAGACTATAATCAGAATCCCACAACTTTAGTCACTATTTTTTTTTTTTTGGTACTGTTTTAACACCTGCTTTTTCATTTGCTGGTTATTTATTTGCTGTTCACTAAGGAGGTTTAGGCACCTTGTTAGGCTGGCTACATTTGTACAAAAAAGATTTGATTTGGGTTCAAATATAGCTTGTTTCGGAGCTTCTTTTTCTAGCATCCTCAGTGATGAGTCCCATCAGTGGGGTTCTGAAAGAATATGTTGTCCTGTAATCAAATGTGTACTGCCACTTGGATTAAATCATTTTTAAAGTTATCCTGCCTGTCACAGAAAGAAAAAGGACAGTTTGTGTCTGTGTATGCAAACAAATCAAACATAATCACAGTTTCTATGGGCCTACGGGAGGACTAGGAAGAACAGTCTAAAGTTAGTGTTTCCAAATGGGAAATGAGTCATTAGATGTTACAAATGTAATAAAATTATACAAATTATGTTTGCTGTGTAACAGAAGGCACGCAGCAAATTATTCTGTTTCCATGTGTTCACAGCTTTCCATGTGGGTTTGTTGTTGTTGTTGTTGTTGTTTATTTGAGTTGGTTTTTGTTTTTTTGCAGCCACAACTCTGGAGCATTTTTTTTCCACATCATTTGTGGTTCATCTCTAAGGTCTACTCTTACAGCAATGCTGCAATTACAGAAAAAAATCAAACCATTATTATCCTCTTGCAGTATCACTAGGTCAGTTTAATCAAATATTCAAAACCAATGTGCATTAAGAGCTTAGGTAACTCTTAAATTCAACCATCTACAAGGCTAAATGCATTGAATTACCACCATGAGACTAGCTGGTTATGATATTTCCAAAAGGAGCAATTGAATAGGTGTCACTAATAAAATGTTGGGCAATTCCTGATAAAACAAGGTCACTAATCAGTATTTATGGTAAGACATTAATAAACACACATTCCTGTAATGCTTCTCTATGTTTATTTAGGAGTTGAAACTGTTTTGTTTCCAACAGATTTCCAATAGACTTTCAGTGTCATCAAATAATGGTGCTTACACCTAAGACACCTAAAATTGCATGTTTGAGTTCCAAGACTGAAGCAATAATGGGTAATAACACAAAGCAAAAAGCTTTTGAAGTGGTTTCATTTTTAGACCATAAAAAAATGGAAAAAAGTCTAGTCTAGTCTACCGAACTTACATCCAAACTAGACAAGTAAGCGATTTGTGAGTGTGAGTGTTGTTCTGTAGAAACAGAACTGAATGTGATGTTGCACAACTTAAGGTTATTTCTGTCCTCTCATAGACCTGAAATTAACTATTTTTATTAATGTTATTAATCACAGTCTTTCCCTAACAGTTTTGTAATGACTAGAGATGGCACGATACCACTTTTTTATGTCCGATACCGATATCATAAATTTGGATATCTGCCGATACCGATATTAATCCGATATAGTGTGTTTTTTAATCAATAAAACTGTTTTTTTTTTTATATCTTGCTGCATTTTGTATAAGTTCATACTCAAGTTTAAATAAACAACAACACTAAAGCTATTCTGTTATACCTGTATGTAAAAAATACACTGCACCCAAAATATTTCATAGTTCAGCAATACTGATCAATCTAATAAACTTAAACCTACTCCATCCTCCCTATTCTGGTATTTTAAAGAGTACTTAGCAGAAATATTAAGCAAACTAACTAATAGGGTTGCAAACTCCCAGCAAAAAAAAAAAAAGGGAACCACCCCCACCCTCCACCTCATGATGCTTAATCGACGTAATCAACTTTAATTTGATGCAGTGTGAAAAAAATGCACAGAAATAAATTATTTTTCAAGAATAATTAAATATATTCAACATCTTTCTTCTACAGAATTGCAGACTGCACAGATGGTACTTTCCCAAAGGAAAAAGTAGTATAGCTTACTAGGGTATATTAGACTTAACAGTTACTATATACAGTAATGGACTTCTATACATTTTACATCAGATTAAAACTTTGGGTGTAAGATTCAGATAATTATTTATTAAAAGCTAGACATTTTAAATGAGAATAAGAAAGATAAGTATGTCTTTGTGCCCCCTTTTCCCTGTTAATGCCCTATCGGCCCCCCTGGCTAAACTTTGCTAGATCCGCCCCTGCACAGTTACCAGCCGTCAGCTACGTAGAAAAGGATCCTGGTCTGGAAAGTAATATTAAATAAATTCTAACAACAGCTTATCAAGGTTAAACGTGCTGCTGTTGTTCAGCCGCTGGTTTCCTCTTTCTGGTGCAAAGTGGGCCAAAAACAAAGAAGAGAGACGGACTCACGACAGAAAAGCCGATCAGCTGATCATTAAGCAGTTTCACGATTGAAGTAGCAGCAAGAGAGGGAGGGAGAAGAGGCTCCATATATCGGTTGTTAAGCTTAACGTAGGTACGCTTTACAAACATTCAGAGATGAACTTACACACTTGCTTTACTTCTCTCTGGGATCACTTCCTCGGAGATGAAATGCTGGATTGCTAGCGAGGCTACAAATAAACACAGCCGCTCTATCACGTGAGCACACTGCTTCGACGTGCTACGGTTACAAGCCGAGTTACGTCGTGTCGCAAGTTTTGTGAGGTGCTTTTTTGATATTTAATGGATCGGATTACATTTTTTAATTTCTCGCAGATATCCGATCCAGTAATTTAGGTCAGTATCGGACCGATACCGATACTTAATATCGGATCGGTCCATCTCTAGTAATGACAAATGTACAGTTTGCAGAATACACTGGTTGGCATGGTGTTTTAGTTCTTTCTTTGTGTTTATTTCAAGTAAGAGCGCCACTAATGGTAATTTTAAAAATAAAAGGTGGGTATTGTACATGCACTTAAGCTCGAAACAAACCATGAATTACAGACAGGAAACTAAAAACCAATGTGAACTATTGACTCAAATTAAGTATTGTGAACTTTTCCACCAGAGCACTAACCAGAAAGCCAAAGAACCTGCAGGAGCAATCGCACACAGTCACAGTGACACTTTCAAAAACAAATGCTATGGTGAGCCAAACGGCTGAGAGAAATAAATGGGTACATACACGATTATTAAGCACGCCAAGAGCTGTATAAAGTTCTAGGTTGTCCATATTTGAGTAGCTTCAGTTACTGTTTTATTTAATGCATGCAAAAATCATCAGCAACAACAGAGAGACTTTCCACAATAAAATCTTGCCTTGCCTGACACAAAATGTATACATAGAAAGGCATGTGTGAGAGTTTTGTGTTGTAATAATCAACTTGAATTCATAATGTGGCATTTTTAAAGGTGCTTAGTTTGTTATGTCACTAGACTGAAAGTTTGTAAAAAATTATTTATGAGCAAAGTTTTCAGTGAAGTAAGAGATTTTGAAATGAACAATATTTGCATTTTTATAGACTGTGACGATTTCTCGGATGGAGGAACAGAAGTAATGCAATGCAGTATGTCTTCAAACATGCCTCGAACCGACCTATGCCTTTGCTTCATTCCCACTTTCTTTCTGTATGTGCACAAGTGCAAATTATTTTCATTTTATAGGGCTGATTCTTTTGTTATGCTGCTATTCAGTCAGCTCAGCTCTTGTTTGCTAAACCTGTTTTTTGTTTCAGACCCATGACGAGAAAAAAGCAGAGAGAAGGTACTTGAACTCTGTTTGATCCTTCAGACAATAATACAGAAAAAAATACAAATTGTACCAACATAGTGTACCTACACACATACATTTATCACCTACAAACTCTATGTCCTCCAACTAGGAATGATTTGAGTGAAACATCACAGTATTTTTTATCCCAGTGTAGTATGTAATTTATTTAACAGAGGGTTTGTGTTTCAGCTTGAAATCTTTTGTGGTTCTTCACCTTTGAAATGGAAAAGGCAGGGAGGAGAGACATCTGCCTTGCTTTTAATGGGTATCACAAATGTTTCAGTAATTCCACTCCATCTGAAACTTCCCTCCCCTTCAGCACCCTCCCAAATTATAGCAATGGAATGAAGCTGAGACTCTTTGCCTTACAGAGCCTTAGTGTTTTCCCCAGCTAAGAGGATCGGAAAGATTCATCCTGTGGCTTTGCATCATGGAGGGTAGCAGTCAATCCAGCAGTCAACAGCTTCTGTGGAAAGATGTGAGTCAGATTTCTTCTTGTTATTGATTTATAGCAATTAATTGACTATGTTTAATAATTATTGAGTTTTTTTTAACCCATGTAGAATTTGAGCTCTCTAGGGTCAAAAGAAAAGTTTTATTAGTGACTTAAAAAAGAAATGTAATCATTCAGTAATTCAGATTTAAGTTTCCTTTTTTCTTTTTCTTTTTTTTTATTCAAGAAGTGTGGCTTGATCTCTTGCTGAGTGATGAGAGTTTTGCCCTGAATATTAAATTTTTCATCTAAATCTTTTTGGATTGGCTTTTCACCTTGGCTTTCTTCTTTTATTTCCACTCTCATATGTAGTCTCATCTGGACCATTTTATTTGCTTTATATCTATAATATCCTTGCCTCTCAAATGAAAGGAGCATACAAATATACACCAAGAAATGTCTTTATTTCAGACTTTATTATAAAGGACCAAGACTGGCAGGAGTTTCAGCTCTGAGATCTTTTTTCTGCTACTTTTTTCTCACACACTTAATTTGTTGGAGAGAACTTGCAACAAAAAATGAGCACAAGGGTAAATACATTCATAGTGGAGTAATATTATATTTTTTTCTATATGTATGACAAAAGTAAACTCTTTTACCGTGCATCAAAGAAATGATGACATTTTGTTCTGCAGATATTCATGATGAATACACGGTAAGTGAATAGTTATGATTAAAAAGAATCACCTGTGGCGTTGCTTACGTGGGCTACCTTTTTTGTTGTTGTTGTTGTGGGGGGGTTTTTTCGCATGAAAGTGCTCACTCTTTGCATGATAACAGCAGGGGGCTCCAGGCACTCTTCCTCACAAAGCTCAAGAGGAATTGCCTGGCTGATTCTGAACTCCTAAACCTTTAAACACTAGTTGGCGGGTGCTGTGCACTCAGACTGCTTACTCTGTCTCCATCCGTGCCTTTATTTCTGTCTGTCTGTCTGTCTTTCAATCCTACATTCTTCCTCTGAGTATTCGATATTCAAAGCACAGGCAGAGAGAGGTTTGTCCTCTTGTTAAGTTTCCACTGCTTATGCAACCTGCCACAGGAGAGCAGAAGATTTCAGCCACCGTTTTTTTTTTTCTTTCTTTCTGAGAAATTTATAGTGCAAGGAATTTCTGGCTCCCTGATAGTAGCCCTCTGTTTTTCATCATGCCCAAGGAATGTACAACACTTGCACCTCACATTTTTGTGGCTACTGTTCCTAATATGTCAAATGAAAAACAGTGGCTATTCAATAATAGCAAAAGTATAATTCAGGTTTATAAGGAGTTATCTTGAATAATGATTTCTGTGTCTGTCCTAAAGTTAAGCTGCTAATGCATTTAGCTACCAGAAATTCAATTCGTCTTCCTGTTAGTCATGCCACATGTATCCTGCAATTTAAAATAAGGAAATAAGACCAGAACAAATGCATTATTTGGAAGAATTGTGGCTAATCTTTTATCAGCATACCAGTCAAAGGTTAAAAAAAGCCATACCACTGTTATTTTTAAATAATTATTGCATATTACACAGAACCCCTGTATGTTAAAATGCTACCTAATCTGCCAGGGTTAAATGCTATAACAACCACAGCCACAATAGAAAAAGAAAGCTGCTTTATCATCATTTAAAAGACAAGATAAGCAGGATTAATTTTGCTAACTGAAGTTGGTTCTTTTTTTTCCCTCTTTTTTTGGACATATCTGCTTTTCTGTTGTCCTCTGAGACCTTCAAAAGGGCTCCAGTGTGAATGAGTAGCTTTCATTTTCTCCCTGCCTGAGCTCTGGTGGAACAAAAGCCTGTCTTTATTAATTTGTGGCCTTAAGCTTGGGGAATTGACTACTGCAGGCAGAGTTTTAATTTGAAGAAAAGTTTAATAATTGTAACCTTTCTGTGACATGTGTAGCAATCTGTTCTTCCCTGCGCCTGGCACAGGGATGGCTATATTTTTTTGTCATTAGGATCCTGAGTGGTGGATACATTTTTCGGAATAGCCAGATGAAATGGCAGCTGTTTGGGTTAAATGCTGTACTGATAAATAGGAAACTGAGACAAAGAAATGATAGTGGAAGTAGCAATTTCAGGCATTATAGCAGACAAACTGCTTCAGAAAATAGCTAGTTCTTAAACAAAAAAAAGTTTAATGTGCAAACCGTGTACATAAAAATATTAGAAGGAGAAATCAACTCGAGTCCCAAACGGCCTTTTGCAAGAAATATCCAATTGCAGAGCTTCAGCTTATGTTATGTACACCTATAATAGCAGGTTAAACTAACTGAAAATGAGCAAGGCCAACCTTTACAAAATACAAAGAGTGATCTGGTGACCTCAACAAGCTGCTGCAACTAAAATTTTTAGATGTGTTTTCCACCTGTGCTTGTTTCCTGAGCACTGCATAAATTACAAATCTCTCGAGGCCCACCTTCAATTTACTAACTGTTGGGATAAGTAGCTGCAGATTTTCAGTCAGTGACTAAAAAAGCATAGTAGGTAATCCACACTAACCACATAGACATCTCTTTGATCTGTACACTAAAGCAAACACTCTATCACATTTAGTCATTACAAGGGGTTAAAGAGCAATTTGGGAGGCGGGGGGGAAACCCTAAGATTGTGTGTAGTGGTGCAGCATGGGAGAAAGAATCACTTAGAAATCATTCACATTGTAATTTGTGCTGTGAGCTCCAGTAGATTTGTGTTCTGTACAGACAGGCTGACCTGTACTGCTGCTCTGAGGTTTCCTGCTCTTCCTGGATTTAGGCAAATTAATTCAGCAAGCTATAAGTTGAATAATAAGCTGATACATGAATTGTTATTAACTAATTAAACAAATCTAGCATGAGCTAGAAAATTATGCAAATGTAAGTGTCCAGTTCATGAAATAAACTAGCTAATCGTTAAAAAAACACTCATCTTGCTCTCCTGTCATCTCTTTCTTACATGTTCCCTGCCTCTGAGAGTGAAGTTATTACATATTAACTTTTTTTCTTACAAGCTGATATTACTTGAACTGTTTGAGATTTAGCATCTAGCTCGATGCTGAAGCACAGTAGCCACAACTTTATTGACATCTGCACCATGAAGGCATGGCAGGGATAAGAAGAAAAAAGGATTTCCTGAAAGTGGGTGAGTCACCATTGAATGGCATTAGTTTATTAATGAGCAAGTCATAAGTTAGTAACTGAGCAGCAGACAAAAAATTAACTTACTCAGCTGTACTATGTATACAATCTGTCTGTCAGATTCAATTACGGATTAACTGAAGGTGCAGGAACGGCATTCCCTTTTTAACCCCCGATCATTAGAGACTGTCTTTCAGTTAGGGCACATTTTGGTTGTTTCAGTCAGTGTGTTCTCCAGCAAAGACATGTTATTGTTTTGTATACTGTTTTTTGACTAGTGTCTGTATTAATATCAAGTAAAAGAGGAGGTTATTTTCAGCCTTTTTCATTATTATTCTTTTTTTGTATTATTTATATTATTTGTGGCTTACGCTTTGTATTATCAATGCTTCAGTGAACCTCTGCTCAAACCGGTTTGAGTGGCCAAGTGTAGTGCTGTACATGCTTGGCCGGTCACATGTCGGGGCTCTTTTGTTTAAAAGCTGGATCCAGGAGACCAAAACAGTCACTGACCTTCCAGCCTACTGGATGATGTCCACTGATGTGGACAAGGTCTACACTGAGGTGGACTACAAGTCAGACTCGTCCTCAGGTACAGCTAAAAAAAAAAAAAAAAAAGGCACATGGTAAGTGCATCAGTGTAGAGAATTGAATGTCAGGGATATGTGCTGGCCGCACAAGTCCGTGTGGGCACAAGCCCACACTTTCTGACCTGTCACCGTACTTCAGATTTTGCTCACTCACAACCAGGCTGTTTTTCATTTAAGCTGTGTGTATTGCCAATGTCCCTACTGCACCTTTGTGACTGTGAGAGCCTCTTACACAGTAACAGAGACAGAGGCAGGTGTGGTGAAAGCTCAGAGATAGGTATTCATCCCTGTTTGGTGGAAATCAAGAGCTGGAATAATAGCATCTTGAAATACCCATGACATTTGTCCACCACTGTTTCCAGAACTGCTATTGTTAACTGTGAGGGAGGTGTGGGCCCCTGTTAAAACAGCAATTGCCGTCACATTACCATTACATAGAAAGACAGATCTATGTTAGACTAAAAGCTTCATTCAAAGAAATTCATGGTATTTCAGGCATTGTTTGAGAAAGGCTGTCTGTTTTATTTAGTGCTGTAACAACTCCATTCTGCAGGCCCATGCAGATAACAGCAACTTAAACTGGATGCAGAAGTACTACAGCTGTGCCCAAACACAAACTTGGTCAAACTGTTGTTACTTTGTAGTTTGGATGCCGACTGAATGTGTTGTGGTTTGTGTCTTACCAGATGTGGACTTTTGGACAGCAGCTCTGTCAGAAGGAAAAGCATTTTTCACCAAGGTTTTTCTACAGTCTCCACAACACCACAGGCTAAGCCTTTAACCAAGTTACAACTGCCTTGCAAAGTGTGCAATTGAGAGGTTCCATCACCTGTTCATAGGACCCAGTTATGCCTCCTCAACAAATGGTTCTATGCCACATTCAGACTGATGAACTTTTTTAATAGTTTGTGTCTTTTATACTTCTTTTTACCTTTTTTTAAATTATTTGCCACTTCTTTTATTTTAATTGAAGTGGCATTATTAACCTTTCCATGTAATATGTTTTCAGTTAGGTTTTTATTTTTACATACTGCATAGAAGATGTATTCATTTTTTATGTTTTTCTTTTGTTACGTTACTCGTTTACATGTCTCAGAGATCTCAACTGTCAGAAATTGAAGGTTGCTTTGCAACTTTAATTAAACCTGTTGTATATGTACTATATCAACAACTATAAAAATATTCTTTATATGAAGGTACTATATGTAGCCTCAGTTCTTCAAATGAGTGACGCTTTTACAGCTTTTGGTTGCATTCATGTCCATACATAGAGGAACTTTGTTTTTTAACAATATCTTCATTCTTTTAACAAAAGCGAAACTCACCAACAAACTCCTCTCAGCTGAAAAATCACCACACTTCCCTTAAAACTCTCAAGGAGAAAAACGGGTTACCCCATATTGGACCGCCTGCTTTTTTCTGGGGGGGGGGTGTCTTTTTCTTCATCATGGAAATTGTAGCAATGTGTCTGACGGTTTCTAAGGGATAGAATTTCTTAGAATTTGTCAAATAACAGCCAGTTATAATTTAATGATGATTTAACCATTTATTACCTTTGTTCATACAAATGATTGGCAGACAGAAACACAAAACTTGGCCATGACAGCGCTGAAAAATATGTCTTTGCTCTTAGTGAAGTAAGTCAGCAAACCTGCTAATGGGATCCCAAACTTGTACTACATTGTTGCCATAAACCAGTCACATATTTGCATTTTCTATATTTCATAAGACAATAATAGCTCCATGAATATATTTTCAATTCCTTTAATATAGAAAACATATGTTGCATAATGCTGTTAATGCAGCATATGCAGGTCACATTCATTCATATTTTATGTTATGGTTTCATAACAACACTGGAATATATATTAGCTGCTGCACAGCACAAAGATAATCCCTTCAAGCAAAATCAAAGAATACCATACTGACTTGTATGGCCACACTTGTATTTCCTGCATATGCATCGAGTCACCCTCTTTTGTTACTTCTGCGCACATTATTTCTACGCTCTCGCTCATGTCAAATCCATAATCTGCCAATAAAATCTCCAGGTAATAGTTTATGAAGAAGGCCACTGTTCTTAGTCACATGCTTACCAGTGATATGACTTCCACAGCGTTAAGTTGTGATGTCTCCTTGTAGTGTAATGCCAATAAGAAACATTAGGATGTATGTGTGCTTGTAGTGGAAAAAAATCTCTGCTCTAGCTTTCAGATCTGATGCTTTCTAAATGTAAATTTCAAGACAGTCCACAATAACTACTACATGATTGCCAACAGCATCCACAAAATGATGTGACGTGCTACCTTCCAAGTAATGTCTGTGAAGCAACTGCACCAGAGTTTCACAGCTGTAGCATCTCTGAAAGTGCTGGACACACTCTTTGTTTCAAGCATAATCCAGCATAAGGTGTACAGAAGAGCATCTATAGAGGTATATTTTTTGGGCCATCTGTGGTAGGCAGAGAAGTGTAAACTTGATCTTGTCAGCTGTCAAGAAATACTCTTCATCAGCTTCTGGTTGAACTTTTCCTTCAGTATACTTCTCTCTAACAAGTGATTAATTTCAGCCCACCTGTGGCTATATAAACTGTATTCCTGCTGTTCACTGGTGTTGCCCTTTGGTATAACACCCAACTGTGACTTCTGCAAAGATTCATCTGCCTGTGACCTCTGTACAGCTACATCGGGTGGCACGGCTTCATCCATCTTTGATCTCTGGCCAGCGATGTCTGGTGGCATAGCGGGTGCAGTGTTGTTCCCTGGGAGAGCTTGCTATGTATTTGTCCTCCAGTTAAATCGCTCAGTCTGTGTCACTTTGATTTCTGTTACGCCAAGGTGCATTTCATCGGCTGGTTTGCTTTAAAAAAAAAAAAAAAAAGTATTTATGTAGCTAAACAAAGACCCAGAAAAAACAATCTGTCAGGAAATGTTGCTGAAGTTGATGTTTGATCTTATTACAGCTGCTGCCCACGTTATGTAAAACCTCCATGTTACTCTCTTACTTGCAAAACTTTCTCCATGTTGTTTGCAAGAGCATTTATGGCATTTGATAACAAAATAAGTATTCAACACTCACATTCATTTGGTTGTTTTTTGTTGCATAATACAGGCAATACAAAAATATGCAATATATGTATGCTCATACTGCTCAGTTTTTACCATAGTTTCTGTGCCCTAGAATCTCCCCATACCTCACAATCCCGTTCTCTGTTCTGGTTTTTAGATCCAAGACAAAATAATAAAATTGTTAAAATTTTGAAATAGGAACAGGAAAAAACAACTGCACAGTTAGATCGTTAGCATTAGCTTAGCATCTACTGAAAAGTGGAAACTTTCCTGAGTCATACCAGCACCTTTGCAGCCTCAGTTACACAGGCAAAGAGACTGGTCAAAACCCCTGGCAACCTCTGGTTGCTAGGGAAAAATATGTGTTGCTCAAGGTTGCTGTCACCCTGTGAACTCCATCCCAAACAGGTTTGCATGGAAGACACTGAAATGTCTGCAAACACTCACCATTTACTCTCAAGTCTGTAGTGAAACTTGAAAGCGTGTGACTCAAACCAGAAGTGGAGAATGCTTGTCTTCAACCAAGATGATGGGCTTCACCGCTGCAGCCAACATGTTTCAGTAGACACAACTTTTAGGCTGAAGGCCCACCCACAGTTTCACTACATTTTGCTGAGGAATGGTGGTGTGTGTTTGCAGACAGGTCTGTGTGCTCCATGCAATTTACTTTGAGCTTAGACCAATACCTAGGCCTTTGTCTTTATACCAAGATGACAAATTGTTTTGTTATTGTTCAGTTACCATCAGCAGATAACTAATATTGCTAATATTTGGGGCATTTATAAATGCACCACATTAATAATCTTAAGTTGGTGTTTTGCAGGTTGAGGCTGGAAAAGAGAAGAAGGCGAAGTACCAAACCTACCAGCGAATTGCTCTGATTCTCGCTCTGGTCTTCCTGGTTTTGGCTCTCTGTGTTTTCAGCCTGAGATATCTGTGGGGCCCCAGCCTGGGGAAGGTAAGACTAAATATCATCTCCGTGATATATGCCAGTCATTAGCCTTATTGCCACCATCTGTGGTAAGTGGATTCTTCATGAGAGACAGATGAAAGCCGCCCTGAGTTTCCACATCAGGTTACATCAAAGAAAAAAAAAACTATGTGAGAAAGGAAAATGGATGGCCACACAAAAGAGCTCGAGGCAGTCTCTGCAGTATGTATTGTATTCCAGTAGATTAAAAGATGTGTGGGCTATGGAAAAGACAGCTGTGTTTTGCTCTGCTCGTATTTTGGCTGTCAGATCTGTAATTTTATGAATTCTTGGCCCAAACCACAAACCACTTTTTACTATTGTAAATGTTGCCCTGTTGCATTTATCTGCTTTCTGCTCACACTGTAAATATGGTCTCACAATGACAAACCGTGATAACTCAAAGCTGACCCTAATTGCTGTTGACCAGAGTGGCTGCAGCAGGACTGAAGCCTCTTGGCAATGTAATTGGGATAAACTCTTGTCCTGGCAATTCATCTTGTAAAATCCAATTCAATCACGCTTGATGGAGAATATTTTTACTCTCCTCTTTTCCCCTGATTTTCCCAAGGGGCCAAAAAAGCTAATTTACTCGGGCTAGAAGGAAAAGTACAGTACATCAATAATTTCACATCTAGAAATTGGATGCTCTATACATTCTGAGCTCAGCTGGTAACAAGAGAGAATGATTTAAATGAAATGATGGTTAAAAATTAGTACATATTTCAAACCTGAAATCATAAGGCTGCTTTGTGTGAACTCTAAATGGCATGAAATGAAGAGAGGGATGTATAGTCTGCTGCTGTTATACCAACATCTTTGTTGATAGCTAATAAACATTAATTCACAACATCCTCTGCCACTGTTCTTCTATGTCTGCTTCCATTGAAGTACAAATTTCAATTGCAGACAGTCCCTTCTAAGCTCAGGTTAAGCAAGGTTCAGCTGCACTTCCTGTAAAGACGGTGTTGTCCACGTTCTCTCCTTTCAACATAGATATGAATCACCTTTGAGCCATCTCCTTTGTCCTTGTTAAATATTTCATGCCGGAGGTAGAGCAGTCATTATTTCCACTTTAATAAGCTGTGATCATTCTCACGTGGCACAAAATGTGTTGATGGTAGAGGTTGCCCAGGCGATGAATATCAAACCTGCGGACCCTGGGTTTTGCTTTAATAGGGTCTGGGGGGAGGCTCATTGTCTGGCCTCCACATCAGGGAGTGAGACACAGTTACTTCAAAAGAGAGTCACCTGTCTGTCAGATAGGAAGGAAGCTCCCTCAGTCGCAGTACAACTCAGTTATGTGTTCATAAAAACAAAACTACAAACACTGCACTGGAAATAAAGAAATTGATTGAAACAGTGGATTGATGGATGGATTGATTAATTCTCCTGCATCCTCGTAGCAGCCAATGCCTCGGTTCGTGAAAGGGTGTGAGATCATATGCAGCAGGATGCTTTTTGACTCACTAGCTAATCCTGAGCAGCGTCTGGCAGCTATGTGTATAGACCCTGGGCAGCAGAGCACAGCATTAGAAGCCGAGGGGAGGGATCCTAATCTATTTTAGGAAATAGTTGTGTGTGGGAGGGTGGGGAGGTTGTTTTATATGGGGCACAATAAGATCAGCATTCTGGGGATAGCTCAAATTCAGCTTAAGCATAAGGTTTATATGAGAGTGCCCATTTGAAATACATAGGTTTTGATATAGACAAATGCTGCACATGCTTGTACATGTAACTCTGGTTCCCCAGCTGCATGCAAATGAGTTCAAATCAAGATTGGCTACAGAGTCTGCACATGCACAAAATTCACCTCATATCAAATATTCGTGTTTTACCTCAGGCCCAATTTTGTTTTTATACACCTTGATTATTTTGTTGTGAGTTCCACATTTTTGGAAATATTAAATGTAGTGATATCACACACCTCAGGAATGCTGAATGGCACTTGCCTTTCGGTGCTCAAGTAACTAGAACATGCATTTGAATCTTGTTTAAACTCAACACTCAGGTGAGCATTATCATGTAGGGTCTATTTACTTCTGTATCGTCTGTACTACACCTGCACTAGGCAGAAGAATGCATCTACCCACAATAAGAGGCTGACATTCAAGACAGGAAGACAGGTTGTAAACAGTGATGGTGTCCCTCTCAGCTGTGCTGTAATGTAAGCTACCTGCATCCTTCTTTTGATTCGTTCTGGTTCGCAACTGCTCACAACTGCTATGGGCTATCAGGATGTCTGCTGGAGACAGCAGCCCATAGCACCAAACTTTGACAACACACACCAAAACTATTTGAATAGTATGAATAAATAACACTTTAGAGCATAGCAAAAACATCTGTATTTGATTTGGCGGCCTCGACTGTCAATAGTAGGTGAATCAAATCCCAAAATCCTCCACAGAGATATAACATTCCTTCTTACAGGCTCATTTTCCACTAATCAGTGTTTTCATTAGGAATGTCTTAAAATGTTTTGGCAAAGATCCCAATCGGAGTTCTTTATCTGCCAAAAAAGATACCAATATACGAAATATTAGATAATTTTTTCCCGTAAATATTAGTAAGTGACACGTCTTATTTTTCACTATGGGCCAAATATCAAAAGATAAATAAAGCCAGATTAAATTATTTTTTAGGAAACTAGAGCCAGATATGTATTTCAGGTGCAAAACAGCTAAAGCGAAAGTAAATGACTTACACATCAACAAAAAGACAAGCATATGCAACTGTTTGACCACAAATTTGTCCTAATAGGTTCATAGTGTGTTAAGTTATCATCAGCTGTTGTGTCAAATATTCAATTAATGTAATTACCCAGTATGGGGGGGAAAAAATTAAATAAAAAGTCTGATTGCACAGTGTCACCAGAAAACAGAAGTTTAATAATTACTCCGTTTTAAAGTGAGTACAAAACACATTTATGAGGAACTCATTAAAAAAAGATAACACTTTAAAAGTGTAAAGAAAAAGATTCACAAGCAGAAAACGAGTTGGTTGAGAAAATTCCTGATCTGGTCTCTTCACAGTTTGAAACCTGTTCTTACTGTTTCCTCCAGCTGTTTTAACAGATCCTGAATATGAGAGGTGCAAAGTAGATGCTCGAATAGCGTCTTGTCGACAGTTAAAATTATACTCAAATGAAAAGCACATGTTTAAAAACATGTTTTTACTTTTTAATAACCTACAGTGGATACGCTACTCTTTGCTGGTCACAGCAACAGCTTTGCATTTAACCACCAAAGGAAGCTGAATGCGTGCTCAGATCTTATTGCTATAATACTGGGTAACGTAACTCCCTCATTACCCAGTATTTTAGCAATGTAACTCCCTCACTGTATGTGCTCAGTCGGTAGTGCAAACTATGTACCTTTATTAAAAAAAAACAAATCCAAAAAGCTAATAAAACACGCATACTTATTACACACCGCATATTACATAGATGGCTGACCTTAGCATCGCAATTAGAAGTCAAAACCACAGCACAACTTCAGCCATGAACGCTTATGTTTTCACAGTTCACCAAAGGATTGTGACCTTTATGTGGTATAAATAACCGCATAAAGGTAATTTGCTCTGTGCATTGTTTTTCAGTATGACATGATAACCACTGGAGAGCTTCTTTTAATTACCTGCAAACATATGTTATTACAGAGGCCTGGGGAAGATACCCTGCTATCATTTTCTCTGCCTGTGTGAGCTTGTGTTTGCGATAGAGAGGGAGAGAGAGAGCGAGAGGGCGTGGTTGCGCTTGTCTACATGCGATTGTTTGCGTGTCAGCGTGCATTGTGTGTTTCGGTGTGTAGATTAGGTGCCTCTGCATTCTCTTTTGGCTTACGGCAAAGTTCTGTTTACTATGTGCTCATTATTGTTCTGGGCCACAAGTCTCACTGGGGGATTTTGCCTCCTTGTAAATTAATCCTCTGTTATTACCAGTTTACATCAGCAACTCTGTGAAAATGAAATCTGGCGGTGAATCCAACAGAAAAGTGAGAATAATTTGCCTTAATTAAATTATTTTTATAAACAGTTCCTCTGACAAAAAAAGGATTAAATCTAGACAGTGATGTATGCTGTGCATAAAGTCTGTGGCACATAGTATACAAAATCCACATTTTCATGTCATTAAAAGTGATATATTTGGTACTATTTTTAATTCATGAACCACTTTCAGGAAGATTATTTGCAGCCAGCAGCAGACCCAGAGTAATTGTGAGGCTGTAGACATTGTAAACCAGTTTTTCCTGGGGAACCTTGAATGGCTCACAGGTGCTATTGGTCTGTATGGCAAAACTGCCTGAGAAATACATGAATGTCAAACCAGAGGAAAGTGGTCCATTATTCAAGCTGAAATTGCATTGCTCACCTTGATTCCTTTCCCTCTCTGGTCCCAAGGTAGCTGCTGAGTTGTCGCTCCTGATGGCCTCTTAAAGGCCTCACTGTCAGGACCGGCTTCTTTAATGAACACTGCTGTGCCTGGTGCTTTTCCACTGGTCACAGGTGTATGGCTTTTCAAGGCTGGCCCCCAACCCCCCCCACCCCCTTTGTTTATTTATCGTTCGTAGGCTGTATACACCCAGCAGACCCCACAGTGTCCAGCTGTCAACATGCAGCAGGGGAAGACACGCAAGATTTGATCATGATATGTTTTTGTCTTTCTGTCTCGCTGCTGCTTTTTTTCTTATTTTTTTCTCAATGAATAAAAGAAGACGATGCAAACTTCTCCTCAGGAGTGTAAGGAGTTTGTTTACTCAGTCTGATGTGAAGGAATTATTATTCAGAGGAAGCAACAGGGCTTATCTAAACAGCTGGTTTGGCAGGACCTTTTGGGAGGGCTGCTTCTCAGTCAGTAATCTTTTCTGATTTTACATGTCAGGCTCATTCATTCATTAGCAGGCCAGTGTCCACTGGTGTTTCTCCCTGGCTGTTAAATTAGGCCGCAGTGGGCTCCCTCCTAAGATGATGCATTATGCCTTCTACTTGGGGAAGAGGCGGAGGGTGGGAAGGGTGGCAGACCAGGAAAAACAAAAGAGAGTTGTTTTAAATTGTTTCCAGTGGAGTGCCTGAGGTAGGAAGGCTTCATGGCAGTTGTTACACATTCCTTTCTTCTGGGATGGTGACTGCAACAGAGAGCGTGACAGCACTGCAAAGCCCACCGGGAGTTATTCATTGTGCCAGGGAGCATTTTAGTGTGTTTGTGATTTCATTTTTAGACGCTTGAATAATATTTGTGTAGGAAAGATCAGCATCTTAATTGTCAGCGCTTTATTTTGCCAATCCATCAGCAGCTCATGTGCAGCATTTTGCATGCGCGCCGTGGTGAGTTAACAGACATAAATGCACGCCTTCTTTTTCCACACTCTGTTTCCCCTTCCTCCCTGTCTCACTAGTGTGACTGCCAAGTAGACTCTCTGCTCTGTTGTACAATTTAGAATGTGATTGAGCTTTCACATCCACTTTCACTCTCCCAGTAAGTCTGCATCTCTTCTAGCCTCAACATGCATTCACAGCCACAATGCTAAAGCAGAAACCGCAGACTGGAAACACACTGTTCATCTTTCCTTTCGCGATATATTTGAGACTGCAGATAGAGATGTTGCCGTTATGTCATTACATACTCTGATGAATCATAATTTTAGAAATGAGTTAATCTCAAAAATGTCAACCTGCTCCGCTGTATTTCTGTCAGTAATTAAAAAAGTTGCATTGACTTTTGTAAGTTTTCCCCATTAGTCACCATGCTCAATATGTGAGGAGAGAAGCAGCATGTAAATGATCCCTTTAGGTCCCTGCCTGGTGCATGTCTTTATGTTAAATAACATTAAAATAACATTAATTGATTAGACCTTCTTAAAGTGTGAGGAAAATAAGAACTTGTGGAAACATTAAAAGTTGCTAATTTTAATTACATGCACATCTAAATCCATCAGGCTTGCTTTTCATTTTTATTTCATTTTCCTTCATTGGTGGAAAAAAAATGTGTAAAATCAGCAGAACACATTTTTTAAATTAGGACCTTTCATCCTGTGACACTTCAAGTGTTGACACAGAAAATGAGTAAAGTAAACCAGGCAGCTCAGCTTTTGGAGCTGCCTGAATGTAATGAAGCTCATTATAATCAGATATTTATGCCAGAATTTATGTAGCCATAAGTCTCAATATCAGAAACTAATATGCCATTTTACCAGCGGTCTTATGGGCTAACCTGTTGTTACAGCTTTAGTTGCATATCTGACAGTTTGAGTCCTTCAGAGAGAGAGAGAGAGAGATACATAAACTTATATATATTATAAGGATATATATATGTAGAGCATGTTAGCAGCAAGCAGTCCAAATTAAACAACAAAAATTACTTCATTTGTCAATGCCATCTAGAACAACACATCCAAAAAATTTTGTGATCAGATACTATGAGGAACATCATTTGTCTGTGCCTTCCAAAACCATTACAAATCACAGCTGAAGAATGGATCGCTTTTATGATGTGATAATGCAGTAGCTAAGGCAAGACACTTCAGTGGAAAGCAGTAAAATTTTAAACTAGTATAACACTTTCCCAGTTCGTTATTTGCATGAGAGAACATTTTTAGCATGTTTTGCATGCAGTATGAGGTACTAGATCACATGCATTTGCACTTTACCATTAACATTCTTAACACCAGGTTCAGGATACTGGTTTAATTTAGCTAATATGTATCTATAAGTGGGGGATTTGGATTAACAACTTGAAAGATGCTGTCACCAGACTCAAAAAAAAAGAAAATCAATCACAAGTTTGTCACAGAGCCAACACATAGCTATGGACAGCTATTTACACTCACATTCAGACCTACAACAATTCAGAAGCACCAATTACCCTAACGTGCTATTTATTGTGAGAGGAGTACCCACAGAGAACCCACGCAGGCACAGGGACAACACGCAAACTCCACACAGAAAGGCCCTGCTGGCCTTCAGATTTAAACCCAGGACCTTCTGTGGAGGCATAGTGTGTTTGCACTGGTAAACAGTAGTTAGCACTATGCACTATTTACAGTAAATAATGTATATATAGCAATAACACAGTGAAATTACTCAGTTGCTTACATTTTTTGTCTTTTATCTTTTTTTTTCTTTTTTTCACACTCTGATAACTATGGCTGTCATTTTTCTCTCTTTCCTAGACAGACTCTATGTTATGTGTGTGTGTGTGTGTGTGTGTGTGTGTGTGTGTGTGTGTGTGTGTGTGTGTGCGTGCTTGCACAATTTAGCTTTGAAAGACTATGCCTGCAGAATAGATAGACAGATATCTGATAGACATATTCATAACATAGTTGGGTGAACTAACAATTTACATTTTTTCTTATTACTGTAGCAAAGTGGTTTTACTATCTACGCATACTTTTTTTTATACTTATACTATTTTTAAGTGGACCTACAATATATTTACTGTTAACATTGCCATTAGTCTGAAAATATGAGGTCACATTTCAGACCACGAGATTTGTTTGTGAATTGTCGACAGTACAGTCGCCTGCTTCAGTGACAACTTCAGTTCATATTCTTACTTTATGAAGCACTTTCTAACTTTATAATAGCTCTACACATTTAATAAAGGTTATTCATTATTATCAGTAGTGGTGTTAGTAGCATTAGTGAAGTTTTATTTACCTACTTTTATTATGAGACGCAGCTACTTACTGTATTTATGTAGCTCACTATTGCTGTAGAAACACCCAGTGTCATAGGTTTGTCCCCATTACTGGTTAATTAATTATAATTGATACTTCTGAAGACACTTGTAAGTATATTTATTAATTAAAATAAAGACATAAGTCCTTTTGTGAATAACTAGACGTTTTCATACGTTTTATTTTGTAACATGAGGCTATTTTCCGATTCAGGGTCCCAGTAGTGATGAAACCTATCACAGCTTTCATACAGTAGGAGGTGGGTCATGTCATCAGTCCATCACAGGACTGATGATATGACCCACGCATCACAATTTCAACTCATGCGTTAACATGCATGTCTTTGGACTGTCGGGGGAAGCCGGCACACATGGAGAGAACGCAGTTTGCAAACTCCACACAGAAAGGCCCCAGGCAGGTTTGAACCAGGAACCCTCTTCTTTTGAGGCAACACTGCACCACCTGCTTGCTGTGTTTTTTTTTCCTAACTATTAATTAATTAAGTAGTAATGAAGTGTATTCATTTTAATTTGAACCGAGTGCAAAGTTCCAATATTCATTTCTGAAAATAACACCTTGATAAAATTTTAATCAAGGGTACTATCTTTAGATAATTGCCTGGAACAGTGGCTGCAACGCACTTCAGTGGTTGTTTTAATAATAGCCATCATTAATGCAATCAGTGACACCCGTACTTTCCCCACAATGACAAGTCAAAAGTATCTGGTTTAAAAAGCTCTGTGAGTTATGTTTAATTTGAAATGATGTAGAAACAAAAGTGTTCTCATGCTAGCGAGGATTTAAAGATTTGAATGGGCATGATTTATTCACAAACCAGAATGACATGTAAAGTACGAGATGAGCAGATCTTTGACAGTGAAGGAAGAAAAACTGGTGAAGCTCATTAAGCAAACATGTCAGTCAAATCCAGAGGATGAAGAAGCCTATCTTTCTCTCAAAACCTCTGTCAGCCCTTCGTCAGTGTACTGTCTTTGTCACACAAAAAAAAAGTCTGGCAGTCTGGCCAAAGTTTAACATGTATTTTTCATTTGTAAAACAGAAAGTAATGAGTAAAATGCATAAAAGATATAGTTGTGCTCTCAAATTCGAATTTAATACTTTTATTACTACTTTCTGTTTTCTTTCTGATTGATCAAAAACCTCGTACACTGACACATCTAGGGCCTTGATATCCATGCTTCCAAGGGCTTGGGAACCTCTTCCCTTTTAGTTCATTAGAAACTAAATGAAAACAGCCTTTAGTAACCTTGGACAATCCCATTTCATGCTATATGCACTGTATTTTCATGCTGTTAATTTCTCTCGAAATCTGTGTATGACACACAGCATGCTGTCATTTTAAAAGAGCCATTAAAATTTAACATGCATTATATATTTCAAAGCATTTAATGCACTGAAGTATTTGTGATTTTTTTTTTCGCTTCTGAATGTATTCACCACAACTATGATGGATGACATCTGCTGCTAGGCTGCTGTGTCTCATTTGCCCAGAAATTGTACTTCACTTTGTCAGCTGATGTTGATAGAGCTTGTCGAGATCCTTTTCCTGCGGCAGCAGGACTGACCCACCGACCTGCATGAGCAGTTGCAACATTAGTGGATGAAATAGAAGGTGACTAATTCATGTTAAATATTGGAAGAGTGTGATGATTGTTTAGACATTTCTGCGAGTACAAACTACAAACTTACAGTTCTTTTCTAACTGGTTACACCAGGGGTCTGAGGCTTCTTAGAGTGCAGTGTGTCCTTTTGTCTCTTGCTGAGATAATGTGGCTCTCATTAGCTGTCTGGTAGGAACAAATAATAGCCTGGGTGAAATGTTGCAGGGTTTAATTAAAACAATGCTGTCGTACACTAAACATTAATATCAAAACTCATTCCTGCTGTGAAAGACTTTTAGGCATGTGCACATGGTCAACTCGAGCTGCTGAAGTTCAAATTGAGCATCAGAACGGGTAAGAAAGGTGATTTAAGTTATTATGAATGTGGCATGGTTGTTGGTGCAGCACTAGCTGGTCTGAGTATTTCAGAAACTGCTGATCTACTGGGTTTTTTCCTGCACAACTGTCCCCAGGATTTACAGAGAATGGTCTGAAAAACAGAGAAAATAATCAGTGGGCTGCAGTTCTCTAGCCAAAATGCCTTGCTGATGCCAGAGGTTAGAGGAAAATAGCCATACTGCTTCTAGTTGATAGGAAGGAAACAGTATTACAATTTATTACAACCAAGGTATGCAGAAGAACATCTCTGAATTCACAATAGCTTCCTGCTGTGGTGACCCCATGTGAATAAGGGAACAGCCAAATGCAGCTTCTAGCGTCATTAAAGCACCACAGCCTATCTGAGTACTCTTGCTGAGCGTCTCCATCCCTGACCACATGACCACAGTGTACCCATCTTCTGACAGCTGCTAGCAGTAGGATGTGCCACAGAGCTCAGATCATCTCAAACTGGTTTCTTGAGCTACCACAGTCACCTGATTTCAATCCAATAGATCAGGTTTGGGATGTGGTGGAAAGAAAGATTTGCATCATGATTGTGACGCTATCACGTCAATATGAACCAAATTCTCTGAGGAATTTTCCAGTACCTTTTCGAATCTATGCCATTAAGAACTTAAGCAGTAACAAGGTATACCTAATAAAGTGTCCAGTGAGTGTATTTATAAAGGTATCTTTAAATGGCCTCGAATAAATCATCAATCCATGTTTATTGATAACTGAAAGACTGGCCTGTCTGTGATTTAGACTCATGCTTTGAAGACGAATCCAAAGGTCGCTGGCATTCATTAATAATTCTCTCTCTGTCTGTGAAATCAAAGGAAAAGAACAATTAAAAAAACTTTAAAACTCTGTAAACTTGACACCATGACATTTTTTCATCCTAAATTTCAATAAGCACCTTCATTTTCTTTCAAACCATGGCCACGATCCAGGGTCCAGAACACAAGTGGTTATTACAGCACCAATGGCACTGAAGGTCTCATCAGCACAGTATTAATTTTAATCCAAACTGCAATCATTGCCTAGTATTTAGCACTTGTTTCATATGAAGCCATGAACATTTTCCATATTCTATTTTTTTAAACTTCCATGTCCTACCATGAACAAATGAGAAATACAAGTAAGTTGAAGGATAAGTTGTTGAAAATAGGATATCATATCCTCTTCAGGATACAGCATTCTTCCATATTATACGGAGTGGATTCAAGTTCTGCTTTCAGCCTTAAACAGACAGACTTTTAATCAAGCATTAGATGGATTTACTCTAAAAAAACAAAACATTTTCAGATTTACCATGTGGGATTTATCATCTTTCTGTAATTCTCGACAAACTATCAATGAACCTACAATAGGTCAACACCAAAATCCACATCAGTACACGACTCTTAGAGTAATCGGTAAGTTGTCAGCTCTAATTATTGTAAAACTATTCAGTAAGTCTCTAAGTAAATTGCCAATAAGTGTCTCCAATACTTCCAATACTTGATCTGAACTGGCCACAAACAGGTGGTTAATGGAAATGACATTGGCTGTTAGTCAAGGAGAGGCTTTTAATGTTTATACTTTAACCAAAGCAGCCTTTTTACCACAAATGACACGGAACAAGAACCTGATCATTTACCTCAGTCAGAGAAAAACAATCACCTGCTTGTTCCCATATAAGCACATCAAATTCTCTTATTTTCTGCTCCCAGTCAGTGGTAAAAAAGACTAAAAAGTGACTAATTTGCATGTGTTTCACCAGTGGCTAAACACGATTTGGGTTTGATAAAAGATTGTGCTGAAAAAAAAAAAAGGCTGGAAAAAAAAACATGTCAAATGATGATGCCCCTGAGTTTTGTGGGGGGGTTTTAATAGCATGAGACAATGTTAAGCTGTAAAATCACAGACCCACACCATTGGGAGCATAATGTGTTTTGTTCCCCCTGTGGGTCTTCAAAGTATTTTTCAGTGTTATTAAAAAGAAGGGCAGACCAGCACTGACATGCAACCCACACAGGGGCCATGGCAACAGACCAAGAGCTTCTCATCAGTACCCATAGTCTCAGTGTGATAGCCCAGTGTCTCTGCATAGGACTATCACTCCTTCTTTTATTGTGTCTTCAAGGCAGAAGCATGGTGTAAACAATGTTTGAACAATTATGAGCCTCTGTATCTCCCAGCAGCTTTGTTAGGAATTGTTCTAACATGTCTACCTTGTTACAGGCATAGCTAGCTTGATCTGTATGTTGCAAGGTGCAGATGAAGTAGAGCTGGGGGGATTGTGAGTATATCATATGTGTTGTGATCATTAAAGAAAAGACATGGCCGTGCTCTTGTTGGCAGCACCAATTTGATCATTGTGACTGAACCACAAATGTCTGCCCGACTTTGTGTTGTTACTGTTTGTAGGAGAAAGAGTCTCTTTGCATTTTTGCAGGGAGCTGAATGTACACTGACTTCTTATTGCTTTCCATGCACTTTTTATGCATAAGTTGGCAGACAGATAAATGCACTACACGCACTACTGATAAATAGCAAGGCGACTATCTATTGTCATCAGCTGGTAAATTGCCAGTGAATTTAAATGTGTCACAACCTCAATACTGGGTGAAGCCAGGCAAATGGAAAGCATTTTGCTCTTGTGTACAACAAGAAGTTTAGCCTTCATTGACTTTTAGTAGAATGCTATTTTGACTTTTTTTTTAATGGCTTAAGTGGGTTAAAAACTTTCCAGGTGCCGTTAATGCCGTTCATCTGGCCAAATTATTGCCTTGCGTCTAAATGATCCAAAGTGCAGCTTTACAGCTCTCACAATCTGTTTCTTAAATGCCACTTAGCTGCTGGATCCCAGAGTGCGTGCTTGTTGATTTATTAGGAGGTGGAATGGCTGAAAACCAGCAGGGCGACAAGGAGACGTATCCACTATAGAGGTCACTCCCCTTGTGACTGTCTGCCGTATATTTCAGAAGCTTTGAGTCCGTGCTCGCAATCTTTTGTCTGCCGAGGTCTGTTTCAGATACTGAGATATGCATCTGAATGCATCTGAGTCTCTAGGGGATGCCTTTGATGAATATTTCATAAACCACAACAGCCCTTTTATTACAGGAGATTGGTCGTATTCAAATAATGTGTTCACCTCAACAATAAGCAACAGGATTCATTCAGCGCTCCTGACAAGCAGCAGATTGTTCTTCAGCTCGGCACAGTGGTTACTTGGCAGGGAAAGGCATAAAGGGAGGATGCAACATTGAACAATGACAGGGAAAAAAAGAGTAATGGCACGATGCAGTCATAGCCCAGGCCTTTGTGTTGTTTAACTTCCTGTCTGTTTTTTACTACTTTTTCCTTGTTGCTGATACTGTGGAATCCATATCTATCTCATGCTGGCTTGTGGAATGTGGAGAAGGTTTCATCATTTGTCATGTCCCACAAAGGTGGTTGAACACAGTCATTAAAGGCTGTGTGAAATCCGTCTATTCTCTCTACCATTGGCAGTTGCAGATAAAGAAGTACACCTTTTGGACTTTTTCTTTGTGTTATTAAGACGAAGAGAGAGGAAAAAGACAGCATCTTCCTTCTAGTTTCAAGTTTTGCTTTAAAGGTATTTTCAAAGTGCATCAAACTTTGGTTTAATCTAAACAAGGGTAGGGCTGCTGTTACATTTCACTGAACATTCGAGTGTTTTTTGAAAACCCCATGTATGTGGCATGTTTTTAGAGCGTGTAGATTGGGTGTTATGGATTTTGTAATGCTTTGCAACTGCAAAAACATGAAATAAGGAAGGAAAATGTGCACTTTTATCAAAGAGTCCAGGAAAAGATCATATTCCCTGAGCTATTGTGCAAGGAAAATACAACCCTTTGTTGTTTTCACCTTGATTTTTATTGAGATCATAGAAACAAACAACACATCGAACAACAATACGTCCCAGTCCCCGAGTTTGTTTCACAATAGTGTGTTGACCAATACTACTGAATAGCTCCCAAAGTCCCCCCTGCTCTCTTCCCTCCTGAATGCAGCTCTATTATGGGCACAGTAGCAGGCATCATGGTGATTTATTGCCAGAGAGAGCTCAAGTTGTTTAAAATGACTGGTGTGATTAGTCATATATGCTTCGGAGCTGAAAAGGGGGGTGCACAGTGCTCCTGTAAATTAACAGCAGCTGCAGACTGTAGTGGTCCACAGCAAGGTGGTCAAATGTGGTAAGCATCAGAGTTGCTGGGGGACAAGGAGAGAAAGTGGGTCATTACATCCCTTTCAGGTATGAGTAGGCTGACAGGAGCGAGGGGTAGGCTCCGTTCAAGATTCACAGGCTCTGCAATGGATTAAATTTCAGCAATGAAAATAAAGCAGGAGAAGTATGATAGTCTTTGACTTCTGCCAAAATTCCACTTGAGGTTCTGCTCAAATACTCTCCATGCACTATATTCCACAAGCCCTCAGATATCTTTACGCACCATTATTCCTGACAAAAAGGTGCTCTTAGAAGTACTTTTCATTTGGTAACCACATTTTTGCATTTTCTTTAAAGTGCTCCTGTTTTTTGGGGGGGGGCAGTTCAGCCTAAAAATGGGTCTAAAAACATTTCTTCTCCTAGCTGCCTTTATGTTAAATCAACAGAGAACAATGATTTTCATTCTGCTTGCGGTGTTTCTCTGGAGCAAGTATGCTTATTTACTACATTTTGAAGGTTTAATGAGAAAACTAATACCACTCTTTTGTCCGTGGAATAAGTATAGATCTAATTGCGAGGAATTAGTTTAGCATGAAGACTAATGGCAGAGGGAAATCTGCTTTCCAGAAACACTGGTTGTTGTGCAGTCTGCGAAAATGTAAACGTTGTTTGTTTTTCTTTTTACAGATTTTTACTACTAGAGAAAAAGTCATTTGTCTGAGTCTTTGTTTTATAATGCTATACGGAGTAAACAAACAGGATTTACTGGTGCACAAAGCGTCTCAGTATATGATTAGGATACCTATCAAGTTGTTCAATAGTATCACATCTAAGCAGATATATTTTTAGACAGTAGGTGTTGGCAGTGTGATTGGCATTGGCTTTGGCTTCACACTTTTTTACTGATTGACAGTTGGAGGCCCTAAAATTTGCTGTTGACTGTCATGGTATGCCAGCTAAAGCCCTTTCACGTAGGATTATTGTAACTTGAGGATCTTGTGTGATTTACAAATTACCCCATATGTCTGTGTTTCATGCAGGTCACTTGCACAGGATAAGCAAAGTCTGTGATTTTCTCAAACCTACTGACAGTATTTGAGATATATATATATATATATATATATATATATATATATATATATATATATATATATATATATATATATATATATATATCAAATACTGACTGGAAAGCGTCTGCAATACCTCTATAGTATCTTACTAATAATAGGCTGCTACATAATCAATGTTGAGTCTGCTGAAAGACAGCAAAATATTCCTTAATACATGCTGTCATGCATGTCATCCATCTCATTGTTCACTCTTCTGATAGATTTGAGCTTGCTCTTCTATGAATGGCTCGCAATGCTGTTTATTGATATGAGCATTGAATTTGCCACCAAAGTGCTTTGCAAACTTTCATTTGTAACTGCGAATTGAGCCCAATGGAGCACAAATGAGGCAGAAGAAAGGTGCAAAGAAAACAAAAGAGGTGGGTAAAAAAAACAATCCCCTAATTATATCACCTCTGTGTTTGCTGCAATATGATAAATTCATTTGCAGTAGGACTTTTACTTTAAGATTACATCGCAGAGGACAAATAATTGCTAAAGATGCCCAGGTAATACTAGTCTTATGCAAATAGGAACAATGCACAATTTCAAACAAAAGAAGAAACCCGTTTTTAATGGTTCAGCAGAAAGTTTTATGAAGAAGGAAATGTTTCATGCCGATAAGCTTTTTTCTTTCTTTTTTTTTACAAGAACGCTCAATAGCACCCTTTAATTCCAAGACAAAAATTGATTTCACATTTTTCACACCAGCACTCACCATCTCTGCTGTTCTCTTCCAGTATGATATAAACTGATTACGGACATGATCTTGTAAAGTTTGAGCGTTTTTACTGTGAGTGTAAAAACAGCTTATTTCAAGGGGCTGTCTAAATCTTCCCTCAAATAACCTCACACCGTTAAGTATCACAAGTTTGTCATGTTTAATGACTTTCAGGAGTGTTTTTGCAACAAAAAGCCATAACTCACTTTTTGGTAAATGCACTTTCTATTAACCTTTACTTACACTAAGGTCTGGTTTGTTGAGAATCCTCTGAACGAGATGTATTTCATATCTCTTCTTCTCCCGCAGTGGATTTGTGTGATTATTGAACATCAGTGCAAAACGGCGAGACCAGAAAGAAGCTTTTGCTCTTTTCTCCTGTGAGACTGACATTTATCACTTGTGTTTTTGGTTTTCATACACGTGTCTGTGATTAAGCTCCAAAGTAACTCTGCTGGAAATATCTCACAGTGGCATCGCGCTGCCTGTGCTGGCAAGTTAAAATGAGGAAAATGCCCTATCAGACAAGAGACATGTGAGATACATTGCCAGTAGCTGTTTGTTTTAATAGTGTTAATGTGCTTTAGGAAGATGGCTCCATTAAGCTGCTGCATCTTGACACATTGTAGCTTTTTCCTTTGAAAGGCTAATGACCTTAGCATTTTGCTTAACTGGCCTTTGGCACTGGCACCTGTAAAACATTTTATCATCAAATTGATGCTTAAAGTAATTGCTTGGGTAAATTCCCAAAAGCACTTAACACCTCGCGTCAACCTAGTTTTAGCTTTCAGTTTAGTGTTACCTACACCACAAAGCCCAGTGGTGATTTTTGTTTGGAGTAAAATAACATATTAAGTTATGAGTTCAAGCTCAACTAGGCAACAGCATCTAAAACTTCAGCAGAACCAGAGGGGTTATCATCAAAATGTCATAGTAGTGAGGACAAGTTTAAACCTCCACTGGTGTTTGTTGGTGCTATTGATAGAACTTCCTGCCGATAAAGAGAAGGCAAGCATGGGCACTGTTACCTAATTACTAGCATGCCCCTATTTACCTCCACATATAACAAAACCGCAGAAAGGCCCATGCTAATTACAATGCAGCAATGTTGCAGTGCCTTACACATGTTTATATTTAGAGCCAGGCCCTAATTTTGCATCCTTTCATTACACACATACTGGGCACACGGATACAGCTTCCAGACAAAAATCCAGACTACATGCTTTGGTTTTCTAATTGGAGGATGGCATTCCTCTGATTTGGCTTCCAGAAAGCTCAGTGTGGCAAATGTTAAGCATATTTTAGAGACTAAATATAAAAATGGACAGATTTGCAACAAACAAGCACTTGTTCGAGCCTTAAAATGTGGACAGCTCCCAGGGCAGCTTTTGTTTTTTGTGACCTAGTTTCACAGCACCTTCATAAGATCAAACCGCAACACTTGTGCTGCTGATACTTGCTGCACATTTGTGGAGCATTTAACCAACACTGGTACTAACTTACTTACTGAAAGACAAAATATCAATGAATTAACTGGAAAAACCGCATTCTGGCAACACCAATGCCTTATCTCAGCTCTGGTGATTATCAACACAGGATACTCTAGTCTTTGACAAAATAGTCCCTGTCAATTAGGATTGTTTTCTAATCCAAAACTATGTGATTTAATAGTAATGCGTGTTATAAAAACAAAAAATAAAGGTTATATATTGGCTACTTCCTTTCCGTATGCACTTTTAGCTTTTTGTATGAATATACATAAAATGATTTAACAGAGGCAGTGCTGATGTATTAATTATCCAATGAAAACAAGAACCCTAACCTTCCCTTCAAAACAACTGATATGGCCAAATATTACTTTTCTTCTGTGAGACCAACATTTATCTTTCAAAGGGAATTACATCATATATCAAACATTACAGAGACATCAGAGTCAGTGTTAAATTACCAACGGGCTTTCTGAGATGAGACCGCTCTCCCTGGGATAACAACGGATATTGACATCTTAGGAGGCGGGCTGTTGGCTGCTAAGATGACCAGCTGGTCTCACCCAGCAAGTGAGTCCCTACATCTCATGTCAATGAGACATTGACCACAAATTTTCACAACTAAATGGTTTCCCTTTCTTGTCTTTAGAAAAAGCATGTAAAAAGTATGGTAACCACTACAGAAACAGTTCCATTTTTATCAAATCTTACACTTTGGCTGAGGATGCAAAATGGCCACATCTCTCATTTGAGGATTGTAGTTTATATTTAATTTTCTCATGTCAGTTTATTTATAGCAGAATTTTATTTACAGAATATATTTTTCACACCTTGAAAAAGAAATGAATAGAAAACTTATCTGTTGTTACATTTGCATATGCAAAATGTACTTTCCAGTCCCTGGGGTAATTTGATTGATTGCAGTTTTAGTTTATGGTTACAGGCATCACCCCACAAGCAGTCCACATACAGTGTGTCATGTATTCAGTGTAGCAAAAGTTAGATACATCCATCATTTTGTCCACCATTTCAAGTTTCTAGCTGATATTTTTTCCAGCAAATTCCCCAGACTTTTAACTTCCTCCCTACACCTCACGAAAAAATGTGTTTCACTGTGTATATCCCAAATTTTTGATTTATAATGTTCAGTAAATATCTGTCAATAAAAATAGAAAAGCACAAGAGTGACTGAGCCCAGTGGCACTGGAAAAATGTAGCATCGAGTAAGCTGAGAAAATACTCCATCAGTACTCGTTTCAGTTTGAAGTTCATTCTGTATATCCCCGTCATTCACTCATATTCACAACCTGGAATAGTTTCTGTCTTCAAAAGCCTAAAAATGTTCTTGTTTGCTGTTTTCTATTGATTTGTTTTCTACTACACAAAAAAAAAAGTAAAACCCAATATTACCAAAGTGGTGATTAGGCCGATAAAGCCCTATATGTGAGGATTTTAACACCGGTTATTGGCCTTCAGATATAGCTTTTGGCTGCAGCAGCCGATGTTTGTCATCAGCCAAAAGTGACTCTCAAACAGCTTCATGTTAAAAGCATTTACCTGCCAAAATACAAGGGTTTTATTATAAAGTAATCACAAGAAATGCAAGGTGTTTGTCAGCGAGCTTGGCACTTAGGGCCGTCATTAATCAAAAATGCATCTACACAATAAGGCGAGAGTCATTTCTGACAGATCAGTTCATGAGCAATAACACAAGAAGGAGTGGTCACAGCGGGCTGTTAAATAAAGAGCGGCAGGTGACGGGCCTTTAGAAAATAACCAACTTTTCCTTTTACTGTGTCCTGGTGCTTGGAGATTCGTATCCTGTGCAGCATAAGATCAGATCACAGCTGCTCAAAGGATGATGGAAAAGGCCAATTATTTTCTAGTTTCTTTATTAAAACAACATTAGTTTGTCCTTCCCTGGATCTCTGACACCTGAAGTGCAAGTGAAGCCACACTCTAATTAATTCCTGTCAAATTTCCTGCTTTTGGCTTCTGGCCCTTTGATTTTTTCTCTGCTGGTTGCTTTTTTAGTGTAGGTATCTTTAGGCTCCCACCAATTAGAAGGTGTTTCATGTCTCTACACGATGTCTGAGCTCATCTCTGTGGTATCCAGAGTATTTCCCTGATTTGGCCAATATCTAGTAGAGGGGATTAGAAAATCTTCTCCAGGGGGGCAAAATTGACAGGAATGACAATTGAGTTGAAGGAGTCGCTGATTGATGTTAAATCCGATATTGCTCTAAAGTACAGGTTTGCAGAGATGCCAGCAGCTGAATTTGGATATTACTGCAAGGTCAGTCTTGAGGACTCAGTTGTGAGTTTTTGAAATGGATGTAATTTTGTGAATGCCAGACTCTGGTATTATGTAGACCCAAACTTTGTCATAGCTTAGTCATATTTTTAACAAAATATTTAATAAAGAATGGCTCCTTCTTCAAACGCTGACCACTTTCCTAATATAACATAACAAAATGACAGAATGACAGCGATGGAAGAAAATGACTCTCTTTTCAAAGCTATCTGCCAAACACTGGCTGCTGTTTACGCGACTGAACTAATTTAATCAGTTCACAACTCTAGCATCGGCGGGTCAAATTTAATGTTATAATAATCACAGCAGCAACTGATATCGGTGTCATTGTGTCGGTATTTATGCTCACTGTGTGTTTTTATCAAAGTGACAGAAAATCCCTTTTGGATAAATTAAATTACCCAACTTAGGCAATTGGTGTTGAAATATAAATCGTGCATAGGCAATTTGGGGTTGTTTTTTATGTGATCTCTGTGGTGGATGTGGTGGTGTCTTCAAAATAGTGGGAATGTGCTCCCACCTTTGAACGCTGTACAGTAGGCTGCATGTCCAGCGCCTTTAATTTGCGTTTACTGTAGTGGTGCTCACATCCTGTGTCTTGTGTGGTTAAGACAGCACAAGAACCGTGGTTGAGGCCAGTAATGAACAAAAAAACCCTGTCTCATGCCTCATGTCACTGTTGACTATTTTTAATAAACTCCAAGACCTCCAGTCCTTCCAAAAATCTAATTATCAAGTGCAGTGAGCAACTAAACTCAAGCATAAAAGGCTTAATCATGCTGTTGTTTCCGTGAGTGGAGTTTGTATTACAAGAGTGGATAATGGGCAGAAAGCAAATGGAATGCATTTCCAGGAAGCATGCGTTCAATCACATTTTCAATATGCTTGTAGAATTTGAAGCTTTCATACAAAAATACAACAATAATGGTAGTATTACTTTATTGGGTTGGGGCTTTATTTTGAATAAAGTCAAAGAGAAAAACAAGTATGTAAAGCACAATATAAGCTGCAAGCGAGGAATTATAAGTACACTGAGAAAAGTGTTTCAAAATCATGATTAAGAAACACTGAGATGATCGGCGCTGTAGTGCACATTTTTGCTTCTTTTATGTAAAAGGTAGGCACAGCATCCATCAGCCTACAGTATTTTCTCTGTGTTTAAAATTCCTCTGCTGTGTTTCATCCTGATTGTGCTGGTACTAACAGACTTCTCTCTTCTCTTCTCTTTCTTTCAACTAAATTATCATATATAGCATTAAATGATTTCCATTATTTGCATGTGAATGTAGTAGGGGCTTAAAAAAATAGATGCCATGTGATTATAAAATGGGCACTGTACTGTACACCCACATACTGTATTTCTACTGTTTGCAACATGTTGCACTGCATTGTGCTGTGCTCATTGTCAGGTTGTCTTGAGCGAGATTAATGTCATGCACTGCCAATGGGCTCATTTTAGCCTGTACAGACTAGGTTGATGACGCATTAGTGAGTGACCAGTATTTTCTAAATTGAATTTTCTGTGCTGGCGCCTGTCCAGAACACGCTGCCTGTACTCGGCAGGCATCACCAAACAGCAGCCTGCATGTGTTTGGCAGCTGGAGAGCATTCCTACTTCATTTATCCAAATTCTCCAGACCTTGGGAGTTGACAGGCTTGGTAATCAGTGTCCACAAGCATAATCCCCATGGTCTCAAGACACCATACAATCAAATCCCTCCCTTTCTCTCTCTGTCTCTTTTCCTCCTTTCTCTATTTTACATGTAAAATCTGTTAAAATCACCATGCAAGAGGAAATACATCCATAAATATGCATACCGCACGGTGTCTGTAAGAATGTGTTCATATCTGTGAAGGCCATCTGCACTGCTGTTTCTGGGTGAGAACTCCATAGCAGCTGTAATTACTTCCTTGGCGGATCCTCATTTTCAAGTAATATTTCCATAGGAACCAGTTTCTGCTTAATGTGTTTCTTAGGATTCTCCTTGGTTTCCTTTCATGCCTTTAATTTTCTTTGGCTTCTGTTGAAACTTCAGTATATGTATATTTATGGATCTCTTTAATTGTCATTATTCAAGGGGAGGAGTCATTTTTCTGGCAATAACTGTGTTCACTGTTTGTAAAAGAGGTCAGTTTCTTCAGCTGCAATTTTAAATGTATCTGAGATGTTCCTTTTTCTTTACTCCTGAGGAAAAAAAACAGCAGACATTCAGAGTGCTTGGAAGACATTAGCTGTTCTCACATGATGGCCCCTGTGAGGAGATTTGAGCTCTAAAAAAATGTGTCTGGTGCAGGCTGCCGGAGGACAAAGACCCAGCAACAGAGACAAGAGAACCAGTGAGAGGAAGAAAGCTTCCTCTGCATCACAGAAGAGAAAGCCGGGGTGATCTGGCTCTACTTTTCTATGCCCAGCTGTTCGAAGTTAAAGCTTTGCAATAAAAAAGACGAGGAGGAAGCCAGATGATTCCTTTTATACCTGAGACAAACACTGCTGTGAATGTTTTTTTCACTTCTGGCTCTTTTAAGCATTTGCAAACTACTGCAAAAAATATTGACTAATAATAAGGAAATCCTAAAGACAAAGGTACGGACAAAACTTATATGAACTGCAGTGAATGTATGACTGAAATACTGAATCGTTTGACATTGTACAAACAACAGCTACAACAGAGAAGACCTAGAGATGTTAAAGTCTGTGTGACTCAGCGCTCATACAGAACCAACTACGTGCAGTTTCATTGAGAGTGCTGCTCAGGGATTTTCTTAAGAATACTTCAAAAAATGTCAGCTTCTTTCAATAGTGAACAGTTAAGTGTTCCATTCAGAGCTTAAAGCAAGCACAGAAAGCACACCATCATTTTTAACCAGCTAAGGTTAGGCGGTGATGTTATGACCCAGTTCAAAAGGCGATAAAATGGAGACTGACACAACGACTTTTTTTAAGCCACTAGTTAAAATCCAGAGGCAATGTGCAAAGAGAAACACAGCTATCCATCCATCGAACCATTTTATGTCACTAATCCAAGTCCAGGTCACAGGGGCAGCAGTCTAAGCAGAGAAGCTAACCACCTCTTCCAGCTCCCCAGGGGAGACACCAATGTGTTCCCAAGCCAGCCAACAGATATAATCTCTCCAGCATGTCCTCTGTCTGCCCTAGGGGCCTCTTCCAGGTAGGACATGCCCGGTACACCTCACCTAGGAGGTGCCCAGGAGGCATCCTAGTCAGATGCTCAAACCACCTCAAATGGCTCCTTATGTGGAGGACCATATGTGGAAGAGTAGCGGCTGACCGAACTCATCATCCTATCACTTAGGGAGGCCCAGACACCATACAGAGGAAACAAATGTTTTGTTTCTCGTACCCACGATCTAAGTCACTAACCAGAGCCTGTGAGAGTTATAGAGAGGGTGGGAACATAGATTCGATTTGACGCAAAGCTCTCTTTTCACCACAAAAGCCTGGCAGAGCGTCCACATTGCTGCAGACGTTGCCGTGTCTGAAAACACAGAATGCCTATTTTCAGGACTTTTTCTGATGCTGATTAATGTTTGTTTACTCAAATAATAATGTACATTCTCTCAGTTAAGACAAAGAAACAAAAAAAAAGTCAAACTTTTTTTAATCACAAAAATTGTACATTATATTCTTAAAAAAACATATATACTCAGCAGACACGGTTGAAATTCTGACGTCATCTCCCTGGTCCCAAGTGGTCAAAGTATAATGTCAAAAACTGATGGACGTGCATCAATATTGTCTCCAGGCTGAATAGAGGTTGAGTCAGATTATCGAATCGTCCATCTTCTTCCATTTCACCGTCACAGCGGGGGTGGAGCCTATGTCAGCTGTCATAGGGTGAGAGGTTGGGTACACCCTGTACTGCACATAGAGGCAGACAACCATACACACTCACAGCCAATTTAGACTCACCAGTAAAGCTGACATACATGTCTGTGTGCTGTGGGAGGAAGCCACAGTATCACACAGGCACAGGGGGAACATGCAGAGCCCCAGAAGGCGAGTGGATTCAAACCCATGATTGAACGCACACTGTCAGGCAAAAGTTCTGTCACCCCCACCATGTGGACCACCAGCACTGCTTTTTATTTAAAAAAACACACTGGTATCCTGTGATCTGCTATTAAAGGCAACCTATTATGCTTTTCCTTATTTTTTCTCAAATAGAAATACAGTGAATTCCCATATTAAACGTGGCCAAAGTTTCAAATAATGAGGACAGCGTGTGTGCAAGTAATCACTATAAGCCAAAATCCCAGGCTTCAGACTGCCCTAAAAGCTCTGTTTCAGACAGCCTTAATAATAATAATGACTCTCCAGAACCATAGTGGCCAGATATTAGAAGATTATAGACTTGAGTTTAAAAGTTTTAATTACAAACCTAACTTTTTGAAGCGAAATTAAATAAATATAAAACATTGTTGAAAAACGGACATTAAAATGTATAATTTTATGTAGCTGCAATGTTACTTTCTAATGAACTTTTAAAAATGGTAACATGTAAAGTCTGCAAATTCACTAATTTCTTGGGCCTTACCGTAATTGACTCTTTGGGACCTGTAAGGCAGGTGTTAAAGAGCTGATAAATTCTTTTCAAACCTCAACACATGGGCTCCTCACAGCAGCTGACTGAAAATGAAGCTAATTGATGCCTACAAAGCAGAGAAGGACTATAAAAAGATATCAAAGGGCATCCAGCTTGCACTTTTCACTGTATAAAATGTCATTAAGAAATGGCATTGAGCAACTGTGGATGTCGAGGCAAGATCTAGAAGAGCAAGGAAACTGTCAGATAAAACTGCTCGTCTGAAAGGCAAAGCAAAACCCTCATATGGTGGCAGATGAACTCCTGTGTCAAGAAGGTTTAGCTGGCACAAACAGTATCTACATGGAAGAGTCATCAAATGGAAACGTAACGAGTGACCTCATCACAAAAAGTCAGCATGTGAAATATGAAAAGCAACATCTGGACATGCCAGAGAAATTTCAAAATTAGTTCTGTCGTCAGAAAGGTATGCTTGAAATAAATAAGTAGCAGTTTTACTGAAAAGAACACCTTGCCAAGTGGTGTGGAAATATGCTGCTTAAAGGGTACGGTAGTAAGTCGCTCAGAAAAGACGGCTGATGGAGAAAAAAGAATCATGGAAACTGGCTGGATTTTTGAGTATGCGGGCCCATACTTCACTTGCAGATCACAGACTATCTCGAATCAACTTTGAATAATGTGCTCTACAGTAATGTCGAAGAGGTTTATATGAGTTTGGGGGGTTGTTTTTTACTTTGAGTTTTAGTTTGAGTTCCCCAGATTTAACTGTAACTGTGACTGGACAAAGGCAGCAGCTGCTTTGCTTTCTCACTATTTTAGAAATCACAGCCACAGTAGTTTGAACATGATTCACATCTCTACTCATAAGATTAGATTTAGGAAAAATCAGTTTAGCCAAGGCTTTTAAATAATGACATTTCTAGTGAGTTGCGGATGAAATGCACAATGTGGGTTTTTCTTATTTGTATTTTTTTGTAATTGGTATAGATACCATTTAAAAATATTAAATATAATATATATAGATAGATAGATATATAGATAATATATTTAATTTTACAGGATAGCTTCATAAAGACCCATCAAACTGAAAAACCAGTTGGAGCGGGCACGTTCGGTTGTGCGCAACTATTTTTAAATCTCTGTAGAACTGGAACCATGTAAGCTAGCGCAATAATCTTTTTTGCATATGAAACCGGAGGAGTTGTACTTACATCTTATGCATTCAGCTTGTCCTAGGTCACGGTTTCCTTCAACATATAGCTTTGCAAAAATTGCATAAAAAGCACTTGCGGCAACAAAAAAGCTTTGCCAATCCGAGCGCGAACTACTGCATGTCCGCCATTACCTGCCCGAAGCCGGAAGTGACGTCATTTTCGCGGAAAATGTAGTTTTTTACCTTCAGGGCCTTATAAGCGTATACTGGTGTTTTTAAAAGTCATGTTTGACTTTATGCTTCTCTGTATCATTTGCTTGGAACTCAAATTGCACTGCTGGAAATAGTTTATTTTGATGCACATGCTGGGGTTTTTTGCAAATTTGCATTATAATATTTATTTTCGTTTTTCCTGCAGTATATAAAAATTATCTGTATCTCAAAAATAAAACTAACAACAAATTTCCTGTTGTTGGAAACTATTTTGTGCAACTTTTTTGTATTTACAGTTTTGAGGGATAAACCTCTTAAATTTCTCTAACTAGAAATATATGTTTAAAAAAAACAAAAATGATTTTTAATTTTTTTGTAGTTTATTGCACTTTTTTTGCAATTTATGTAGTTACTATGAAGTCCATAGTAACTACATAAATTGCAAAAAAAAGTTGCTATACATCAATACAACCGTTATAGCCCAAATTTTAATAATATGTATGCATTAAGTCAATGCATACATATTATTAAAATTTGGGCTATAACGGTTGTATTGATGTATAGCAACTTGAAATGCTCCCAAAAATGGCACTACGGCATGTAAAAATATAAAGATAAGCGCTGGCGGACTTGGTTCTATGGTAGGTCTTAAAGGGTTTTAAAAGCAGAGACGTTTGCAGTCTTGCTTTAACCAAGTGCATTTAATAAACTAAAGCAACCGATTAAACTGTGCTATAGTGGTTCATGTATGTTTTATATGTGCATTTCAAATTTTGTCAGAATAACCAAATATTGTCAAGTAACATTTATATTATTTTAATTTTTGACATTTTTAGCATTTAATAGAAACCACAAAAGGACAACATTTCAGCACATGAATATATTACTATCACATGGACCCAGTTGAGCTCAAAGAAAGCACATGTCTGAATGCATATTATATAAAACACAATTCCACGAATTGCAGTCCTTGTCAAACTGAATTTGAAGCCAGCAGTCTGCTGGTGCTTTAAAACCAGCAAGGACTTTATAAGGTCCAAAACCAAAAGGACACGGTGTTCGCTGGTGTGAGTGTCTAAGCTGCTGCCCACTTCGATCTATCACTAGGCAGCCTATGGCTCCCAGGAGACCCAGTGCACTGTGCAGCCCCTGAGCCACCTTTCCCTCCCCGACCCTCACCACCCACCAACATCACCACCCCGCCGTGAGTGACAGGCATCCAGTTCCGCCTGACTGGAGCCCCTATCTTCTAACCCTCAAGGACAACTGAGAGGACATATTGTCATCATCTCATCTTCCTCATTCCCATGGCTGCCTCCTCCATAGGTGCACATATGCTTATGCTCTCTCTTCCCACGCACGCATGCACACACACACGCACACACAGAAACAACTGCAGCCCACTCACCTGTAGCAACATCTACGTGACCTTTGCTTAATGTCCTCGGGTGGCACACAAGAACCCATTCACACAAACAACCTGCAGGTCTGGCTGTGCCTGCCGCTTCTCATTCACTCCTTTCACTGTGAGTCTGTGTTTGAAACCATCTTGGTGGAGGCTGTTAAGAACCACTTCAGACAGAAACCTTGAACAGAGGAAATAAACAAGGTATTGTCTGTGAAGGCTTCCTCACAGATCGCCTCATGCTCCTGAGCTTGAATGTTTTTCTTGCTGTGGAGATCTGAATTCTTTATCGCTTACTGTACAAGAGTGTAAGGCATCTTGTGAAGTGGGAAAAGACCAGCTGGTTTGGAGGGATGTCATGCATAGTGGAAGGCTGTTTTTCAGATAAATAACAAGGTTTGGTTTGCAGTAATACTCCTTTTGCAATCAATGTGTATTTCACTATAGTACCATTGGGTTGGTTGCAGTGTAACCTTTAAGGGTTCAAATGCACGTCTCAGTTTTGAAAAATAACATCCAAAGACGTCATTGTATTGTTGTCTCTGCTCCGCGCTCTTATAAAGTAACTCTGCGAGTTGTTTTTGCACTTTAGTGTTCTCTTAGAAGTTGTAACGCTGGTGAGACAACAGGGATTTGAGACTGAACTTCAGATTAGAGGTTGTTGCTTACAGCCACAGAAGGAAACTTCACATGATGACAGGAAACTCTTTTATATTTGAAAATGTCAAATCCCAGAGTTCATGAAATGGGATTTCAGAGAGCTCTGTGTGTTTCAAAGAAAAAAAAACTGCTTCATTAAGAAAGACAGATTTTTATAAATAGTGGTCATAACATAACAGGGTAAGGAGAAATATACTTTCTGGGGATAGCTGTAAATACACAGCCACATACACATAGACACAGATGCTGCTGTGCAAAAGTCTAGAGCCACCCCTCATTTCTTTATATATTTTGTTTCCAGGGAGACAGACTTTCTTGCATTTTTTCATGAGCAATTGTTCCCCGGTCTTTCTCAAGTTTTTCTTGGGGGTTTTTTCCTTCACATTTTCTGTTCAGTCCTTCTACCTGACCATTTCCAGAGGTATGCTTTTTGTTTGTTTGTTTGTTTGTTAAGCCATTGTTCACACTGACCTATGAATCACTCAAGCATAAAAATGGCACCTAACTCAAGGGATGAACCAGTGTTGTATCTGCATGTAACAGACAACCAATTTTAAATTTTATCTTTAGACACTTGCAAAAACATATAATTTGTTCCAATTTCTTAGTCGAATCAATGAAAAATGCCAAAAATAACAGCTTTACAGGCAATAGACATAGGTATTACAGTATTTTTGTACCAACAAGGCGATTTTCAAACAGCTATTAGCTCAAAGCTTAGCATGGTGTCCAGTGTGTCCTTAAGCTTTTTTGTGAAAACTGGAAAAGTGAAGGAAAACAGAAACAGTGGAAGGCATAAAAGCCCATCAATAGTATGTGAAAGTCATGTTCATCAGCAAAATCCTGCCACATGACCTGAGAGATGCATCTGGCTCTTTAGTTGATCCAGCAACGGTTTGCTGAAGCCTCATCAGATAAGGTCTCACTAGAAACAGGTTGGAAAGGCTGAGGTATGCCAAATTGGTAGAACTGGACTGAAAATCAGTGGCTATACATTTTATGGAGTGGTGAATCCAAACCCAAACAGCATGCTAACACTAAGCTACCCAAGAACCCAGAGTGAGGTTAAAGCTGAGTGAATGTTGAGCCCCAGCCCAACAGCCAGACAGACCCTGAACTTCAACAGCTAACAAAAGGATGAGCAGTCAGGCCGCAGCTTCCGTTCCTACCTGTTCATGTTTCTACAGTAGAATCATTGTAGCGATTACTTTGAAGTCACTTTGTGCTGGTTTTGTGCTAAGAGAGGCTTTGTGTAATACTAAGAGAAAGATCACATGTATGTCCTCATCAGGATAGGGATTTGTGCTGGCGTGAGGGGCTGTAGCTTCAGGTTTATATGTTTAATGGTAATTATAGAACAATGCATTTCAGGTCATTAACATGAAAATATTGTAATGAATAGTATAACAAATTACTTTTTTCTGGGAGGAATTAAGCAACAACATTACTTTTAAGAAAAGTGTTCTATGTAACCTGTGCAATAATTACGTTTTTGAGTAAGACTGAAACACTGATCAGGACAAAGAGGGGAAATACCTCCAACATGCACAAACATTTGACCACACAGAATGCAATTAATTTTTCTTTCTTTGTGCTGCTTAGAGATGGTGGTGGCTCTCAAAGCAAAGCCAGTGAGAACCCATAAGAGAATCGATAAGGAATCAAATTATAACTGATATCCATAATGGAATTGGAATTGCTGAATTCTTATCAATTCCCATCCCTAAGGAGGTCAGGAGAGCAGAAACACATGGTGGATGCTCTGTCATGGTGTGGGGTTGCTTTTCAGCCAGTTGTGTTGGGGATCTTGTCAAAATTGATGGAATTACGAACACGAGGAGTGGCAGTGACTTCATTTTTCAGCTGGATTCCAAACACACTGCCACTGCAGTATTCCTGGATAGAAAAACATACCACTCAATCCTTCCACTCAATATAAGATCTTGAATAATCAGGGCCTACCTTATTTTAAAGACCTCATAGTCTTGTCACCCCAATAGACCAGTTCACTCTCAAACTGCAGGCTTACTTGTGGTTCCAAGGATGGTTAAAAGTAGAATGAGAGGCAGAGACTTTAGCTTTCAGGCCCCTCTCCTGTGGAACAAGCCCCCAGTTTGGATTCAGGAGACAGACACCATCTCTACTTTTAAGATTAGGTTTAAAACTTTCCTTTTTGATAAAGTTTATTGTTAGGGCTCGATCTAATATCAATCCAAATCCAAAGAAGAGCTTTCAAAAACGAATTTTTGTCCACTGATATCTTGTTTTTTGTTGTTGTTGTTCTTGTTGTTGTTGATGCTGTTTAGCCAAATTTAGCATATGTGAAAGAAAGGGTGGACTGCTGTGTAATTATTTAGCTTGATTAAAAAAGTGTACAGAAACCAATACCTTGTAGTTAGAGTTCCTTATGAAAGCAGTGTTCCTTTCTCCTTTTGACAATACCCAGTTCCCAAACATTATCAGCAGGGGTTGGGATTATTGATTACATGATGAGTTTCCGTTGTTTATTTTGGTAGGTGAATCGGTCTGTTAATTAGACTGAGTTCAATTTTTTGATGATTGTTTTTCCTCTTCACCTGTGTTTTTCTGGGAATCAGCTGTTAATCAGAGGCAGTGAAGACAGCTTTGCATGATTGAGGTCTGAGCAGTTAATTGGGGCACAGGAGCAGTAAAGGAGACCATGGAAGAGGTTTCTTTTAGTCACTGGCATTCTGTGAATATATGGATGTATAGTGTTATATATATTATAAATATAGCCATCTTTTGATCACGTCTTTCCGTTACAGGTGGAAGTGATGGGGTTCATGCAGGTGAGGCTGGAAAGGCATTAGTAAAGGATTGAATAGCAGCAGAGAGAGGAGGTGGCAGCTTGCTCCGAGGCTGTGTTTTGTTTTGTTTTATTGTAGTTTCAGTTTGTTTGTTTGAATTCCCCAGGGGCCTTTTGTTTCATTAAGATTTTTCTTAATAAATGCCACCTTTTTTTTCTGCACATACTCCAGCCTCAAGACCTGTTTCTTAAATATCCTTTGAAACTTTCCGGTGCCAAACAATAACCATTGCCCCTTTCATGCAGTCTTGGCAGAATACATAGACTTTTTGGCCAGTCCATTAAAACAGTTAATTCCTCTGCAGGGCATATTGTTTGTCAGATAATTTCACTAATATGCACTGAAAGGGACCAGAAACAAGGCACAGTTCAGTGCCTCCTATTTGTTGAGGTGATGGCTAGTCATTTGTGTTGACATCGTCCCTTCATTTAAGCAAACCATATCCCTAAGCTCCAATAATGATTTAACAGTTGGAATATATGCATTTTAAACTGACATACACTTGTCTAAATGGGGTTTGAGCTTTAGAGCCAAAACTCTATTTTTAGAAGACTATAAATATGTTTACTTTTTAGATAAATTGAGCTTTTTAACATTGAAGCCTATGATAATTAGCCTCCTAGCATACTGTACTGTTGTGGAGCTAAACAGTCAACAATTTTAAATTCAATATTGAATGCTAATGTTGTCTTGTGTCTGCTGGGTGTTCTTATAACCAGCAATTTTCTTTATGAAATTAAATGAAATTAACAACGTTCTAACTTTAAAACTTGTGCTGTCCCATCAGGCTAAAATGTTAAATAGTGTTCAGTTTAAGGTTAATCTTAAGGAACCAACAATTAAACAAAATAACCAAGGTTCATTGTTGTTTTCCATACCATGTTAGATGGAGTTAGCTCCGACAGCACTGAGCTGAGAACGCTTATGCGATGTGGATGAAGCAAAGTGGAACGTAGCGTTAATTCAGGCAGATCGCTGCAGTGGCGTTTGCATTAGCTGATGTGCCTCAGTTGGATTGTTCATGCGTCAGAATCACTGCTTCACTCACAGAAAGCAGTAACAATGTATTTATAATAATGTATCATTTTCATGCAGGTGTACAGCACAAGCACTATGAGATGGCAAGTCTCACTGTTTCTCTCCTCGTGCACGTCCTCGATGTCCTTCTTATATTTTTGCTCCTTTTCATTTATTGTACATCTTTGTTGTTGCTCATTTTCTGTGATATTTCCTTCAAAGAGCAGAGCCATTTCAGCTAATTGTAACAATATAACCGTTTGCTAAAAATGGTCAACTTTGACAAGTGTCTCTAGCTTATGTAGTAAGACATCTTAGCCTCTTTTTTTTCAGTCGAACTACGTGCCTTGCGTACTTTTGAATAAAAATCTTTCCCACTGCAGCTTTAATGTCACACTAGTATAATTGTCAAAGTGTTTCAAGTGCATTAAATGTCTTTGAGACCAAAATAGTCACACAGTAGCCTTTCACTGTCCCTGCACAGAGAGTGTAGCATAAATTGGAGCTTTTCCTATGTGCTGGCATTTTATCTGGCTGTTCAGTTTGACATGAAAAGCTAATTAACTTTCACAGCCTTTTTTTTAATTTTTTTTTTATAAGAGTTGCTAAGTGATAGTTTCTATGAATTCATTTTAGTCCAGAATTGAAGCAAGAAATTATGACGAACAAGTTTTCTTTAATGCACTTTTGCTTTTTTTATTTATTTTTTAACTAAAATAATGAGAGTGATCTGAAGCACTAATTATAAAGATCACTGTTGGTACGCTGAGGTGAAATATTGTGTTGTGCTCCAAAGTTTTCCTCTTATTGCACCATGTATCGCACTACACGTTTCCCAATGTACTGGAGCATCTATAAGTATCAAAGAAGGCCATACAGGGGCTATTCATTTCTATTTTCAGAATGCCAATTATTGTGCACAGCAGCAGCTTTGGCTATTGAGCCAGCCGAAGTCAAACTGTTGTAATACATTATTATCTATTTCAACCTGGTGCGGTGGGGAGATTCTCACTGCTGGATTTTCATCAAAAGAGATAGCCTGCTGAAAATGTAATTCACTGTTTTAGTATAAATCAATAAGCCTCGAGAATCTATTCCCCCATTCCACCTTTATGTTAATATAAAAGAAATGCTCAAATAGAACTTTAATTCACCACATGGACTTTCAGACTGTTTAATAGCCCCAATTTTATCCATAACTGCTCAATTGACACTTAAATCTCAAGCCCATCTTAATTTGGCTTCTCCTGACAATTAGAAGTTCTACTTCTCTTTAGCGCCAAGGCTACTGTGACCCGTATTAATGGTGATTTATAGGCTATGCCAGTCTAACAGTGATCATCTATTAAGAATTATATCCCATTTGATCATTATTGCTCTGTTCTTCCTCCAAAAAAGAAAAGTCGTGCCTACATGTAACGCAGCATATTTGAATATCCTGGAAGCTGTGTATAAGTAAGCGGATGGAAAACATGTTAAAAAATGAACATGTGAAAGAACCTAAAGTGAAAGCTAATTTTGTTAGAGCGTTAGAGGACATTCAGATGGTTCTGATGGGGGATATAAATCCTGATGGACTCCCATCTGAGTGTATTCATTAATCATGCGTCTCATTGGCGAGGCTCTGATTTGCCACTGAGACAGATGAAGATGAACTCAGCAATATATTTCTCATCATAACACAACCCTCGCATAAATATTAATAGCATATTTTCAGCTGGTGGGCATGAATCATTTTTCAGACAGGGAATTTTAAGAGCTATCCATGCGTGTCCAAGAACAGTATATAAGCAAGCAGTTGTGATAAACAACAGCGCTTTAAGGCAACAATGAAGCGAGAGCCCTAACTGTAAGGGAGATTTTAAATCTCTTTATCGTGCTTACTTCAGACAAACTTCTGTCGATACATTTTTTTATTTAACCTTACAGCTTGTCAACATAAATATTTTAATTGCTCGAGTGCATGTTACCACTGATGTTCTTGTTTGAAGAAGTTTAAGAAGCTGTCATTTTGAATCAGTTAGATATTGTTTTTGATTTATTTTTCAAGATATCTGGAAAATATTGCAGCCGCTGTTTTAAAACTGATAACAAATGAAGCTAACTGGGAAGCCATGATAGCTTATTTCTGCTACAGTGGATATTTTTATATTAACAATGGCTTATCAGTGACTGCGTAATGTAAAAGGAGTCACTTATAGGGAAGCATACAGATAATTATCACTCATTTAAGCAGTTCTCCTTGGCCTTGCGGTTTTCATTCGCCACTTTTAGTTTGTTTTTTTGGTTTCTGCACATTTCCTGCTATTTTGGTTGACTTTAATCGACCTCTTTTTCAGGCACAGCGGGCAGCCAAAACAGCACATTTTACTCCACCCAACACCCCCCTTCTCTCTCTCACACACACACGGCCAGTTTATTAGATACACCTCGGTAGCACTGCTACCGTCAGCTGCACACCCATGATACAAAGATCATCGCAAAGGTGCTCCATTGGATTGGGATTTTTGGACTGTGGAGCTCATTTAAGTACAGTGAACTCATTGTCACCTTCAAGAGAGCAGTTTGATTTTATTTTTGGCTTTGTGGCATGGCGTGTTATTCTGCTGCAAGCACGCTTCTTATGATAGGTACAGTGTGATCGTAAAGAGAAGGACATGGCCAGCAACAACTCCAGGTAGGCTGTGGTGCCAAGAAAATATCCCCCAAATCATTACACTGCCAGCCTGACCCAAGAATAGAGCCATGCTAAATGTCACCTCAGCAGACCAGGCAAAATATTTCCAGTCATTTGTTGTACAGTTTTGGCGAGCCTGTGTAAATTGCAGCCTCTGTTTCCATTTTTTAGCTGACAACAATGACACCTGGTGTGGTCTTTTGCTGCTGTAGGCCGTCTGCTTCAAGGTTTGATGTGTGTTCAGAGATGCTCTTCTGCATACTTTGGTCATGGTTATTTGAGTTACTGTTGTCGTCCTATAGAATGAAGGCAACGGTATCAGTATGTTAGCCTCACCTCTCACCCAATGGCAAGTGGGATAAGCTCTCCAGCCCCCTCCCTGTGACCCTGAAGTGGATAAGCAGAAGAAGATGGATGGATGGATGGATGGATGGATGGATGGATGGCTGTTGTCTTCCTATCAGCTTTGAGGAGTCTAGTCATTCTCTTTTGATGTCTGGCATCCATAACAACAACAATTTAAATTTTATCGCACTTTTAAATTAAAAAGTGCTTCATAGTATAAATAAAAGCCATGCATTAAAGATAAGTATGCATTTTCCAACATATAGCCACATAATCATAGTCTCACATTAATTCCAACATACAGATGAGAACAAAATTATTTTTTTCACTAATTTCTGAAGTGCTTTTTTTTCAGTGTAAAGAATCTTCAAGAAAGCATTTGTCTTTAGAAAGCATAAATTTTTCTATTTGCACACAATAACAGATTGTTTTCATAAAAAATCATAAATTACCAGGGTCAGTATTATTAGCCCTCTGAAAAACTGATCCTTTTATTGAGCCACAGCAAAAAAAAACCACTGCTGTGTGATGATGTGCTTTAACTTTGCAATGCTCAAAGTGTGTAAAACCAAGTTAAAACCGATGGTTAGCGATCCATTTAAACTATAAAAGTATAAAAACTTCAACAAGCCATTTTGGACTTGAGAAAAAGAATTGTTGATGCTCATGAAGAAAGAAAAAGAGAAAGAGAACTGAAGTGAGAACTATCATCAAGGAATTCAAAGAGAGCCACACAGTACAGGACAAGCCTGGCAGACGTAGGCAGCAAAAGATTTTAAAGATTCTGGGAAAACAGCTAGTGAGAGATGTGTCTAAAGACCCCAAATGAACTTCCAAGACAGTAGTGAATGACTTGTCTAAGTTGGGAATCTTAGACTCAAAGAAGACAGTTGCTAGAACGCTGCACAGGAATGGACTGTGAGGTTGCAGACCAAGAAAACCTTCACTTGTGCAGAAGACTGAAGTACAATATGAATTAAAATTATGCATACTGTAATTGTGTCCTTTGGTTAGATGACATGAAACTTGAGCTCTTTGTGGTCATTTCTGTGTGTACAACCCTATAGTGAAACACGGTGGTGGTGGTATTATGCTGTGGGTTGGGTCTGGAACTGGGAATCTCATGAAGATGGAAGGAATCACAAAGAGAGAAGGATACGTGAAGACTTTGAAAGAAAACCTCAAGCATCCAGTAGCAAAACTGGGTCTGGGTCGTCACTTTGTCTTCTATGACGACAATGGGCCAAAACATACATCACTCCTGGTGAAGGACGACATTCAGAAGTTCAAAATGAATGTTATTGACTGGATTGAGCATCGAAGGTCCATGCCAGAGGACCATCAAAACTGAAGGAAGTTCAGAGATGTGTTAGACATGTTGAAAGGTACAACAAATGACTAAAGGTTGTTATCCAGCAAAAAGGATAAACAACTGACTGTTAGCATCAGGGGAGCTAATAAGCTAGTTTTTGGTTTCTGTGAAATATTTTTTTGTTTCTGTGTGTAAAGTTAAATGATGTAATCCTCCGAAATAAAACTGGGATGTTTGGAAAAGCTGTGTTACCTTCCAACCCTTGACTTCTAACCCCCTCTGATACTGACCCAGTTTACTGCAGCTTCAAGTATTTAAAACTCATATTTTTTTTCTGTTCTTATCCTTTCTTATGGGAGCTGGTTTGTCATTCCACCTCATTATTCAGTCTGATGTTGTAGTCACGTCACATGTTTTCTGCAGGTCTTTTGTATTCATCTGTTGGTTTTTTGTAATTATGGATCATTTTGATCTCCGTTCAGATGCGGGTGACATATGAAAACATATGTTTATTTAAGGGTTGAATATTCTATAAACCGGCGCTCAATAGCCTGTAAATATGTGTCAATCTCATTCACACTTCTCACCATTTTGTGACAATTATTCTGCGGCTGTTTTGTTTTTTCTGGTTTTGGCACCCGAAAATGAAATTCCAATTCATAATCCTGCATTCGGTGCCACCATTGACTCAATTGTTTTTTCCTTTCAGTGAAACAGCTGTCAATGAGAACAACACCAGACCTGCTTGAATAATTGAAAAAAATCTGAGATGTTGGCAGCGCAGCATTGTTAAATTGTAAAGCACTGTTGAGCATTTAAAGAGGACTGAAAAATTCAGAAAATTGCTTAATTTTTGATGTTTTCACTGATCTATATTATTGAGCGCATAACAATGATGTAAGGAATGGTGAAAGCATCGCTCGTGCATTGATCAGAGGGACGTGTGGTTGTTTGTGTCGTTGCAGGTGTATGACCACGAGTACAAAGCTGTGGTGGATGGCGTGGAGACAGACAGTACAATGGAGATAGACCCAGTTCACCGCGTTGAAATCTTTAAGATGGGAAACGGGAGTGAGGAGATTCTCGAGGTCCACGACTTCAAAAATGTAAGTAAAGGTTAAACAAGGCCATGTAAGCTATTTTTTTTTTCTTTTGATGAAAAACTGAAGCTATACCTGTGTCTTCTCGTCAGCAGAGGATGTTGTATGATGTTCACATCCTGCCCTTTTTTAAGAGACAATTGACAACATTTATCCTGTCTTGAAATCCTATTTTTCTTATCTCATCCTTTGTCACTCAGGATGGGAAAAAAGATGGTACAAACCTTTGAAACATCACACAGACAGAGTGATGGAAATTATTCTCACTGAGGTGTTCACGCAAGGATCAAAAACACAATTTCAAAAATACAGCACTTATGGTATCAGTAATTGATACTAAAGCAGCAGCGCACAAGGAGATTTGTTATGTGACTAAGTGCACACACACAGCAACCCAGAGTGAAGAATTCAGACCCCCATAAAAAAATCGCTTTCTTCCCACTAATTCTATACACCTACTTTTTCACAGTACAGAGACAAACACTATTAAGAAGCCCGTCTCTATTTGTTTCTTGCACCTTTTTCAAATGCAATTTTGTCTCCAGCCGAACTCATTAACTTACCTTTCATTCCTAAATCCTGCTCGACTGTGCAGGAGGTTACACATGCTGCACCTCGGAGTAGGGAGTGTGCTGCTTGGCTGGGTAATGAATGCTCTTACTCTCACACCATTATTTACTGTGAAATGTTGAGTTGCCAGGCTGAATGTTACAGGATACACCTCATCCAAAACAAAAACCTACGCTGAATCGTTATTGTTTTTGTTACAATGGGCTTTGTGAATCTAAAATGGCTATATGACAGAAACCAGCACAGCACCGGAAAACTTTAACCCCTGCAATCAGTCTCTCTATTTCCTTCTCTCCCTCCCTGAGCCCACTCTGTGTTTGCGTGTGGGTGTATGTGTGTGCGTGTTTGTGGCCCACATACATAAACATGCGTGCCTGTTGCTTGTTCCACTTCCTGTTAGTGAAGCACATCCCCCGAGGAGATTTGTTTGATTCAGTGCTCCACCATGGAAGACTAAGTAACAAGCGAGTGAGCAGAGTAATTCAAACCTCATTGTGACAAAAATCTCAGAGAAAATTTACAATTGGTTATACTAAGTGGAAGCTTTTGCACTGATGTTAGAATTGATTTTGTTTAATACAAAAAAGGGGAATGTCACATGTTATTACACAGACCAAAGCCACCTTTAAAACAATCTCCATCAAGCCCGAGGGCTGTGTGATGAATGGAAAATGAGGGGATTATACCACCAGGACTGTGAACCATTAGACTCATTTTAACAGGAGAGGAAGGAAAAATGGAGAAAGAGACATCCTGAGAGGGAATTACCAGGGTCGTTTTCACGTTAAAACGAAGTGAACAACTGAACCAAAGAACATTTAGGCAAACAGAAATTTGTTTCTGCACAAGGTTTCAAATTGGTGTTTCAATTTTATCTGCACAACAAAGCAAAGGTATAATAAAGTGAGAACAGAGTCAAGATTGGAGCATGTTAAGTAGCCATTGTGTTAAAGTTAAGTTTACTTTCTGTTGGTGTGTTCTGTTATCTCTCCAGTTGCATGATGCATGATTGCTTTCCTTAAACTCAACGACAGATTTCCTTAAGAATTCTCTAAACTTTTGACATAATGATGCAAAAGTGAGGCTGCCCAAGTTTTCCAAGGTTTGCTTCACTAACTACAAAGGCTTCAAACAATGCTAAGGTAATGTGGCCTTGCCTGTAAAGAACAAAGAACCACGCTTATTGTTTCCTGACACTAATTTATTTCATGGAAACATATATATGTGTGTGTGTGTGTGTGTGTGTGTGTGTGTGTGTGTGTGTGTGTGTGTGTGTGTGTGTGTGTGTGTGTGTGTGTGTGTGTTATTTCAGATTGATCCTGTTGTAGTTTGCTATTCAGGTGTGTTAGGTGTAGATTTACAAGAAAAAAAAGGTTTTGGTTTTGTAAATACATCAGAAAATATCAGCAGCAATGTGGGGGTCAAGCAGTTCAGCAGTTCAGCACTGCAGAGACCTCTACAATCCTTCTTTGTTAAAGCACCTTTGGCAGCAATGGCAGCCTTGAGTCTCCTTGGAAATAATCCTAGAAGTCTGGCACACCTTTCTGTTAAAAGTCACTCTTATTCTTGCAGGCAGAATCTTTAAAGTTCAACCAAGTTGGATGGAAGGAGTTGGTGCGCAGCCATTTTTTACGTTTCTTCATAAATGCTCAGCTCTATGTGGTTCTAGCCTCAGCTCTAGTTAAGCTACTTCAGGACTTTCAGACTTTTCTTGAAGTCTGCTTCAGGTTGTTGTCTAGATAAAACATAAATTTTCGCCCAAGTTTGAGACCCTGAGGACTCTGGAAAAGGCCTTCACTTAAAATTGACCCATATTTTCTACATTAACCTTTTCCTTTTGCCTGACTTATGTTCTACTCCCAGTTGCAGTCCCCACAGCACAATCCTGTGACCACTGTGTTTGATAGCAGCACGGGCAGGTGTGCAAATTTTCTAATTACGTCGATTTAGTTCACAATTAGTTCCGGCAATTACAGTGGACTCAATCAAACTGTTGAAGCAGCAATGATAAAAGTCAACTGTGGAGCTCAACAGTGGTATTACAAAAGATCTAAATGCTTAAGCAAATGGGATATTGTGTTCTTTATTTTTATTCTCGTGGGATACTGTGGGGAACTGAATTCACTCTAAGATGATTCTGAGCCAACAAAATAATCTGTAAAACTTCCAAGCGTCGGAAAACTTTAAGAAAGCACAATATATCCCTAGACTGTGAGAGGAAACCATAAGCAGAGCCGCCTGAAACAACGGTGAGCAGCGCTTTTCCTCATTTACCACTTGACCTTCTTCATCAGGCAATGCACACCCTAAGCTATAACTCCCGCCAGCTTCGCAGCACAGGTATTTCCACATCTGACTTGGCTCAAGTTCAGACTGCAGAAGTTGTCAGTCATATGTTTTAGCTTCTTATTTTCAAATAGTACTACCCTAGTTCAAGGTTGCCAGCATCCATAAATCACCACAGATGCTGGAAGCAGCAGCTGGTGAGTGCAGCCATTCTGTAATATTTATGTTAAAGTTGTGTTTTTAACAGACACTTTTTCTTTAATTCCTCTCCAGTTAACCGTCAACGTCCCGGTCAAAACTTAATCTTGGTGACACTGTCCAAATGACTGATATATTAATATCTAACAATAATGCCAGGAAATCAGTACCCTCCATCAAGTCTGATGTGGATGTCCTTGACTTCACTTGAATTTGTGCTGGCTATGGCAACAACATGACTGTTTCATTGCAAATTTGGACCAGTTTGACAGAGGTGCTCTTATTTGGACAAATATCTGCAAAACATGTGTTATTATACTATTGAAGGCTGAATCACAAAATGAGTCAAATGGGCAAAAGCAACAAAAACGATGGAGAAAGACAGATATATGGACACATCACCACCTTTTTTCAATTTTTTTATTAAAAATCATAACTTGTTGAAATTGTAACCAATTTTCAAGAAATTTGTCCAAAAAGTTTCAGATATATATTTATGCTAAATGATCTATGTGTTGTCATACAAAAACCTTAACTTGACAGTAAAAGTAATATTTCTATAATGTAATCCTTAAAATAAATGTTCCCCAGCTGCTTATTTTTGTGATATTTTTCTGTCTCATCGAGTATAAAATGTCAAAAAAAAACTGACAACATCACGCTCCATGTTAAAAATTAGTTCTCTTTTTCAGGTTTGACTTGAAAAGGCAGCTTTAGACGAGCCATTTGGCTCAAAGTCTCGTGTCCTCACTGCTGCTGTCCTTGAATGTCTTCTAACGTCTATCTTTTGGCAGCCTGCACACAGCAAGTCAGCCTCAACAGTCTTGTAAAGCTTCTGTGGCTAAACTTCAGGCACATACCATATTCAACATTTTGACAGGTAATTTAAATAATTTAGGAGTACTTTACACAATAAAACACAGAGCAACATAATCACATCCAACCTTTCTGTTTATAAGATGCAGTTTTGTAAGTTTTTACTTCTTTTGTTTCATGTTAGCCAGTCGTCTTTGCAGATAGCCTTTAACCACGAGGATGTGTTGGTCAGAGGGGAATTTAGAAGAAAAAACCTGTCTTTTTTTCTTTTCTTTTTTTTTTGCTATACGGTCTACTGCCTCCTCTTCTCACAGCAAATAAAACGGAAGCATCAAACCTCGCCTCCAGCACTCATCCATCGAAAATTTCTTTGGAGCACTTTTGAAATTCATGACTGCAGGAAAACTTTTGATGAAGTTGAGGATAGCCTACGGTAACATAGCATCCTGCTTGGATTTCTTTGATTGACTGTGATGTCCGGATATTGTGAGGTGGACTATCAGTAACAACAAAATGTGAAAAAATCTTTAAAATTTAGAAGTTTTTTTGTTTTAGACTCATACAGGTCCACCTTAAGGTTACCAGTGGATAGTGCCACACTGATAACGTGTAATGTATTGTGCAGGCTGTATTTAATATTTTAAACGAGATATAATTGTCATGCCGTTTAACATTTTCATGTTCCATCTTGTAAAAGGAGAGTTGCATAGTTCATGGGTAAGAAATGTCACATAATTACAGACATTTTTGCAGGTAATGTGAAGGCATCGCCCAGACTAATGCCAGCTGACATTTGAATGAGCTGAATGATGCATGCTGTTACATGTTCTCTATTCTCTTGATAAGACTTAGATGAGCATCTTGCACGTGGATACACCAAGTGGATATTTCAATGTTGTCTGTTAAAATGACATTGCTTTCCCATTTCTCAGCCCTATGTTAATGTGTCTTTCTTCATTTTCTGGTTGACCAAGCCCAGTAATCAGTGTATCTCATCACAACATCGGCCTCTTTTCTAGCGCTGCAGCTCCCCAACACAGTAGATCCAAATTAAACAGAGACTCATCACAATAAAGCCCGGCATAAACATAATGCTTTTGTGCTTGAGACTATTATTGCCCCATCCTTTTTCCACACAGATGAAATTACATGCAGTAGATTATGACAGCCATCACTTTGTATCGTGTCTCGTGCAGCTGGTATCTGGCTCTCGGAGTGACAGCACCGCTGAAAATATAGAAATAGCACCCACATGGTCAAGTTAACCAATTCAAAGGAGATGTCATAGCAATCACCGTGTAAGTGTAATTAAATTTAGATTGAATCAAGTCCATTTTCATGGTACGGCTCATACAATTTTTACTTGATGCGAGTTTAAAGCAGCTGTGGCAGATGTAGATCCCGCCGTCTGTTCTAATACTGTGTGCTGAACGAGCAGCTCTCTGCAGAAAATAAATTGGATACAATCTGATCTACTGAAAGTCTTTCAAACTTATTCCGGCTGAATATCTTAGATTAGCATACAATAGCGGCGAGAGGGAATTAACAGATCTTTCTCGCCTATTGAGGCTCTGTGTGTCAGACTGAAAAGAGCCACGGTCCACATGGTGGAGGATCATCAGTGGAGCTGAAGAGAGTGACTCCACACTTGACTGCGCAGATTAAGAGAGTGACAGGGACCTATGACTGGCTAATTCAATGGGGGCAGTCTCTGTAGAAAACACTTCATTCTCAACAATGTCACTTGGCTCTCCTGTGCGATATATCCTGCTATAAAGCATTACTGAGCCACAGTGGAACACCCGCTACCTTTTTATTTCATTCAGCTTGAAAGCAAAAGCTGTGTTGCAAGAGCCAAGCAGACATCAATTTTACGCCATGATATAAAAGTTTAAAAAAACATGAAGAAGGAGAAGAAGAAGAAGATCAAAATACACCTCTTCTTACTCATTAGGTTTTAACTTTTTAACAGCTTTGATTATCAGCAAAAAGCTGAGCATTTTAAAATGATTGCCTCAGTTCATATGAGATATCCACATCACAGAGGGCTACTGAATGATACATATATCTGAATTCCTGAGTATCCCTTCATTTCTTTTTCTTTTTCAAAGGGAATCACTGGGATCCGGTTTGCTGAACATCAGAGGTGCTACATCAGGGCCCAAACTAAGAAACTACCCGCAGTGGCAGAGGTGGAGACTGAAGACACGGAGTTGCTGGTATGCCTCCTCTCTCTGTTGCATGTAGCTCGAACTCTCTTCGGTCCCGCAGAGGCTGTCATGCATACTGCAGGGAGATAACCAGAGTTGAGCACCGCAAGCGCCACACAAATCCTCGGCCTGTCCATCTTGTCCTATCTCCCCCAACCCTCTCACTGAAGAAAAAACTAGGGTTTGTGGTAACTGTAAAACCGCCTGAAAGCTACCCGAAAACCCATAGTCTCTTTGTGGCTCACATCAAATGGTGTTTGCTGTCAATCCTGAGCCAAATATTAATTTTTAATCATCTCCTCCAAAGGCTTTACCCAAATAGCCTAAAGGGGGAAGGGTGGAAGAGAGGTCTGAGGGAGAGGTAAACCATTAAAATTATATTTTTTTTAAAGCTGTTTTCTTTGCAAAATTCACAAGGCTCCCTCTCCAGGTTTAGAGTGATTTATTTTCATTTTTGGGATTCCTACAGTTGTGTGTGAACTTCAGAAAAAGGAATGGAGGAAATTCAGTCAATCAAAATTCCCATTTTTTCAGTGTCACAGTGCAATTCACAGAGTGGGCTGCATGTTCAAAGAGAAAATCCTCCTCTCGAATGTCTCTACTGCTAGCATACTCTCATTTACATTTCACATTGTAGCTGAGAAGAAGTAGCTGGCAAATATCTGACGCACCCCACTCACTGCCTTATTTTAAAAACAGAATAAGGCAATTGTCAGACCACTATTGGTTTTAACTTTAAGAACACAAGCTGTTACACCCCAAAAAAACCAAACACCGTTTTGTTTTAAATTCTTCTCATCTTTATAATGTCTGATCTACGTTTACAGATACTAATTGCCCAGGCAGCACCATATGTCCGTGCCATCTCGAGCTTCTTTTGTGCACTGTGAAGCCTAATTGGCTTAATTCACAGCTCCAAAGTAAATCATCTAAGGCCAGCAAAGTGATAGGACACATACCAGTAGTTAAGGAACCCTTTCAATAAAGTAATGATTCGCAAAGTGTTTCTAAGCTGCGGCTTGCATGAAGTTCTAATTGTAGTCTGTTCCAATCTTGCCTTAAGAGATGACACACAAGAAGAAAAGAGCTTTGACTCAACTTTCTAAGTAGTGTTAAGCAAGCAGCAAACATACAGCTCTGCCCCCCTACAAAGTATTTTTCTAAACTACAACCACAGCTAACTAATTTCATATTGCGTGTTTTGAGAATGCATTATTCTCGCTTTGATTATATGAAAAGGAAACATTTATAAAAGTAAACACAGCATATCGCTGCACTGCGGGTGGTTAAGGTGGACGTTAGTATCCCAAAATCCAACATGATGCCATGTTTACTCACTGAGAAACCCCTGTAGGAATAAAGATTTAGTTCCTCCCTATAGCTTTTGAAAAAAAAATTGTAGGACAACAAATTAAACAGTTTTTCTTACATGCTGGTAAAAACCACAAACAAGCTGAAAACATATTTAGTGTTGCAAAGTGGCATGTAAATATAATTCTCTTCAGCCGTGGACTTCATAATCTCTAAAGATTCTGGTGTTTGAAGGAAGATTATTGTGCTGAGAGTGAGCAGAGGAGACTGATTCCAATCTCATGTCTGCGCATTTAAATTGATGCGACAGCCAGCCGCTCGTTAGCTTACCTTAGCATAACAACTGGAAACAGGAGGAAACGGACAGCCTGTCTCTGTACAAGCATGCAAATGCCTGCACATTCAGAAATGTAGAGCAGATTGCAAACATGGCACGTTTTACCTGGCAGAACATTTTCTCCTTGTGCTTGTGCTGCTCGCCTGGTTACCTCAAAGCAATAACTAGAAGACTCCGTCCGGAAGGTCACGGAAAACATGTTTTTAGCTTGCAAATTTGTAATATGTGTGTAAACTAACATGATAAGATGCCATAAACATTCGTGATCTGATATTGCACACTGATCTTTTCCAGCTCACTGAAATGAATCTGTAGCTGCACACTCTGGCACGTCATCAGCTGACAGACACGACGCCGGGACTCAGCTTATCTAACTCTCTGCAAGAAGCTGCATAATTAGTCAATTCACATACATATATATTCATCAATCAATACCACATAAATGCGATACATTATTCTCTTTATGCTCTTTCCCCTCTGTACTTAAACCACTTTACACTGTGGCTAATATTTCTGCAAGTGATGATTTTATCGCAAAAAAAACTAGATTACACAACAAAAATACAGTAAATACCAGGGGGGCATATTGAGGTAATAAACAGTGACCTTGGCCTGACCCCACCATAGTCTATCCTCACATTAGACAGCAGCCCCTGCTCCATCCTCTGTGAAAATCCACCCACGTGTGACCCTGGAAAAGATCAGCACAAGTTCCTCCTCAGGTGGTGAAACACATGAAGCTCACAGGGGTGAAAGCCAGCTGCTAATGGTTCCTAGCTTAACCCCACCACAGGCTTTTAGGAAAAAGGGCTCAGAGCAGCCGTGGCAGGCTTTAGAGCTGAGGTGAAAAACAATGGAAAAAACTGCGGTAAAACTGCAAGCGGCTGATAAGAAAATGCAGCCCCTGCGAGGGAGAACCAGGTGACAAACATGAATTGTTTGCCAGGATTTTTTCCTTCCCTTTTCAATTTGCCTTCTCTATGAAATGTCTGAGGGAGTAATCCCTGAGCTTCATTCCAGTTCCCCCAGTCTGACACAGGAATCGCCATCAGCCTCCCTCACTCCCCTTAAAATTGTGAATGGATGCCGTTTGCTCCATTAAACAGCCACTTAATATGGATGACCAAAGCTCGCCCAGCAACCAAAAACCTCCCACTCAGACGACAACTACAAACAGAAAAGCAGTGTGATGAGGAAACAACACCACTGCAGAGGCTGCGAATACGCCAAAGTCCTGCGAGCGCACAGTGCGGACTGTTTTGTGTCATTTTTGTCTGCGTGAGCTCAGTGAATGGCAGGGTGGTTTTGTGGCACTGCAACAAAACGTTCGGTTCCTGCATTTGCTGTGTTCAGTAATAAGGTCGTGTCCAGCCAGAAAATGGGAAAGCAGAATTCATCCTTACATCTTTGCAAAATATGGGACTCGGTGATGCTGTGACAACTCACATGGCTACTGTAGTTATAGCTGGTAAATGAACCACTAACATGCTACCCAGCCGGGAACTCGCTGACACAGTAGCTTCCTTAGTCAAAAGCTGTATCGTAAAATCTACTACTGTGTCATGACTTTCCTCTTTGGGCACACTTTTTCCCCAGCAGAGAAATATTTCATATTGCAAAAACCTCCCATAGAGGCCATTTTGGACTCTCAGGGTTTCGCACTATCAGGACCGTTTTGTTTGTCAGTGGCGCAAAGTTGCATGGCAAAATTCCCCAAAGGTGAACAAAGCTGAATTCTTTTCCACTTGTTTACTTTGCCACATCTGCCAAAGCAAATCCACCTGGAGAGTCGTATTTATTATTGTTGCAGAATTAGCATTTTTAAATGTTGGTGTGATCGGCACCTTTAGTGCCCTTAAGCAGGCACCAGCACAAACATGGTAAGCTGCCTGAATATGCCTGTCAACTGAAATTCCCCACCAGGTATGTTAGATTAAAAAAGAAAACTGCCAGTGTTAGGTGCAGCGTGTGAAAGCCATTGGGTATGGCGAGAAAATCTTTGTTGATCTCTGGCAAACAGCACACACTTTAAACAATGTGTCATGTCAACAGTGTTTCCCCCCCTTGGGACACAGTGGCAGGAGAGGGTAAATTCATTAACTACAGCACAACTGGTGTATAATTAAGTTGTGCACTGTAGGCGAAAAGCATACATACACCAGGAGAGGGCTGAACAAAACAAATTACCATCATTCCCAAGGTCCAATACTGATAAAAAAAAGTTGCTTGTGTCCTAATAATATATCATTTGTCAATAGCAAAATGGAAAAGCCTTTCAAAAGTGTGTATAAACTGGTGGACTGTAATCATGTTGTCTTTGTGCTTGTCAACTGGCATTTAGAAATCCCTGCCCCATGCTAAAATGCTGACCTTTACTACCTCCCCCAAGGCGCTCTCTCCTACAAGTTATTGGAGTCGTTTCTCAACTGTGAAGTCAAAGTCATGTTGTGGGCCCCGTGTCGTGACCTCCATTTACTTTCCAGAGAAGTCTGACTTGGCTTCAGTGGTTAAGAGGTCCAATTAGAGAGTGCTGTTTGTGTTGCTCGAGTTTGATTTTAATTTCTGCAGCCACAGGAACGGTGAGCACACCAGCTCTGCGGCAAAGCAACCTCTCTGCTGTAACACCACCACCCCGCTACACCAGTCTTCCGAGTCATCATTAGTCTGCTGGCCGGCGCTTAAAAGTGAGGGAAAGTGTGTCAAAAGCTTGGCTGAGCACCTCCCGCACCCAAACACATTCTTTGATGTGACAGAATGCGCTTAAGCCGTCTCTTCTTCCTCCTCCTCTTCTTCGTCTCCGCAGGTCACAGCTGTGTCGTTCGAAGACAAACAAGAAGCAGCATGAAAAGCAAAATTCTAATTCATGCGAGAGTGACAGGGGCAAACATGAGGGAGGGGGCACGACCCAATATAAATGATTCTTGCTCCCACTATAGCCCCAGGATTCTACATCAAGCTTAACTAATGTGCAATTAAGCTTTAGACTGGAAGAAAATCACCTTGTAAAAACATTTGTCAAGTGAACTGTTTTTCTGTTCTGGGCTGCTAATTAACAAGGGAATGGGAAGAAGGGTTTGTTTGTGTGTGTATTTACATATACATGAAGAAAATAAATATCCTCACTGTTAAGGGAGAGCATTACCAAATCCCCTTCATATGTCTCTATTAGACAACACTGACATGTAGTCCCTATCATTAAGCAATAATAGTTTACTTTACAGCTCATGAACTACAGTATCAACAAATTAAGCCCAGTGATAGTGCTTGGTGCCAAGCGAAGCATTGTGGCAGAGGGGGAGGGAGTAAGGGAGCGTAGTTGTGGGGGGGTTGGTGAGGTGGTGATGTGGGGGGGGGGGGGGGGGGGGGTGGTGCAAGGCTTTATTGTGTCTGTCACATTAAACGATATTGCAGCCACACTCGGAGTAATGAAGACCACTTCTAAAGTCATTTAAAAGTCAAATCATCACTGTCTGTGAATTTCAATGATGTATAATAGAAAGAGCATGCCGGAGGCTTGAGAAGAGGGTGACAGAGAGCAGGAGGAGGGAGTCGGGGCAGTGGGAGTCAGGAGTCGGGAAGTTGCTGTCCTCTCAGCAGACACAAAGGTGATAGATAAAATGACAAGGCTGGAGCTGCTGCATGGCTCAGGGGAACAGAGTGCAAATGCATGACTATACATCGTGTGGGGTGCAGACATTTTTGCAGGGTCCGACATGCTCTAGCTTGTGTATACATAACATATGTGTGAGTGTGTGTACTGTACGTGTTGTTTTCTAGCAGGTGGATGAGACTGGGGCCATGGATATGAAGGTGGACGACTCCCAAGTGTGGGTTCCTGCTGAGGAGCCCATCGTTAACCCGGACTTCCTCCTTGACTCCAAGATCTGGGAGATTTGCCAGCAGCTGCCCATCCACTGGATCCATCCTTCCCCCCTGAGCGGTGAGAGCAGGGGGCATCTCTGCCTCTAAATGCAGACTATTAACACTCTCGCTGGAGGGCATCTCCACAGGCCATAAGCAGGTCCATGGAGACAGCATGAGTTCCTAACCATATGAGCAGGCAGCCCAGGCTACTCTGTTCGTGTTAGGAAAGTAGAGAGGCTGATGGTCGTGGCAAAAAGAATATTCTGATACTCTGTTTCTACAAAATTATCAGTGCAAACACAGTGTAAAAACACAAATAATTAAATGTATGCACTTGAAGTCTTACAGTCACAGAAAGGCTACTTTATACGATATGGTATCATACTTTACATATACATATAAAGGTTGGATTTGGCCACTGTGATGGCACTAACTGATTAATATTTTGAGGCCTCGAGTTTGGCATTTTGCAATATTTGGGCCTTTTGGGATGAAATGGTGGACTGCTAGGTCAAGAAGCTGTCTTCATACACTATATAAGTGCACTGCATGGCTACAGAAGCCTGTTAATTAGTGCTAACATAAAAAATAATACTAGCATTTCATTCACTAAAAACAAGACAGGCTTTGCACAGGCTTATCTGACAGTCTGTTGTTTTAATTAACAGCACAACAGACCACAGTTTTAACAATGCAACAAAAGAAATCAACACCACATACATCATTGTCAGAAACTTTTCACGTAATGTCATACACACCTTTCTTGAGATTTGTCCATCCTATTGGACATGACACAACCACTGATGGTGAGGGGGAAAAACGTGCCTTCTCAAATTGGTTGGTGAGTGGTTTCTGGAGGTTGCCTGCAGTGACTAGACCAAAAACATCCTTATCATTGCCTTGGTCTAGCAGGTTGCTGCGGTGATGTAGTTTTGCTGGAAGACGCTTATTTGTCTGCAAACACTTGTTAGCTGATAATCTTGTCTTCAGAGTAAAAGCTGTGCCTCTGTGCTGCAGCAAGCACATTTTAAAAAGTCAAAGTTTTACTGAATGCTGACGGTCCCCAGTTCTGGTTTCTTTCACACTTCACAGTTTCCCAACTGCTTGGAGAGTAGTTGGCAAGTGTTTGCAGACAAGTCAGTTTCTTCCATGCAAACTATGGGTAACTGCAGCAATCTGCCAGTGCAGCTGTGGCTCAGCAGGTAGAGTGAGTTATCTACTAAGATCAGTGGTTTAATCCCTTGTCTGCATGTCAAAGGAAGATACTGAACTGAATTGTCCCTGATCCATTCATTGGAGTGTTTGTGTGAATGTTAGATAAAAAGCACTTAGGCAGAGGAAAAAGTTGAATGGGTGAATGCGGCTCGTAGTAGAAAGCACTTTGATTGTTCAAATAAAGTAGAAAAGTGCTATGTAAGTACCAGTCTATTTACCAATGCAATCACAAGGTTTTTGCCAACAACTCAGGGAATATACGTTTTCTTTCCCTAGTGACCAGTGGTTGCCAGGGAAAGGTTCTGTTCAGTGACTTAAATTAGCAAAGATGACGGCTAGCAGACAGCTAGCAACTGTAGCAATCTATGTTAGCATCAGCTGGCCAGTGACTCTAATAATGTCATTTATACACAACTTCACCCTCTACAGTTCAAACATATGGAGAAAATTAACTTCAAAAGCCTAAAATGTTTTTTATGCCTGGCTGTAAACATGTTTACTCACTTTCAAAGCCAGCCCCGAGAGGCCATTACAGGAACTGCATGTTTTTCAAGCTTCTGTGACAGGTTTATTTTAGGCCCTAGAGATTAGTCTACATTGCAGATAGTTTAATTGTAAATGAATGCACTGTTAAGCTCACACGTAACATATATATAAATATGATATATATTTCAAAAATCTCTACCTATATAAAACAGTAACTTCAAAATAATGTGAAAGACAGCAATTTTCATGACAAGCATACATTTTCAGCTCCATGGCAGAGCTTTATAGTGAATTTCAGCTTATTGTCTGACCCGCAAAGTTTCTCTTACATGCTCCTGTATTGTCTTAAAACTCAGTCTATCAGCCTTGAACAACATAGCAGACGGGTATAGATAACAACCAGCAGCTGCTCATAGTGAAACATTCAGGAGCTATAGAGCCAAGCATTTACTTTCATTAGCTGGTAGAGGCCAAAAGCAATGTTAAAGGAGTGTTTAAGAACACAACTGTGAAAAATAATATTAAACTGCAGACTTGATGTGTAAATAAGAAGTTATGTTAGTATAGAAAGTTTTCTATACTAACATACAAGGTAATGTCAATGTTATATTAATCACTGCTGGTTTAAAAAAGGAAAGATGAATAGTTTTCTCTGCAGCAGTTTTCCATGTGCTTTGAAAAATAAGCATTCAAAGAGTCGGGCTTTCATGTTAAGATGAAGATATTTGCAGCATTTGTAGTATATGAGGTGTCTACAAAGTAGCAATCAGATAAATGTGGTAAAAAAAAAATAATATTTCTCTGGGAAATGTAGTGGAAACAAAGCGTGCTTCAGTCGCAAGTAAAACACCTACATATATACCTCAGTAAATGTAGCCGGTTACATTCAGCCTCTTGTTTTGGTCATCTGGAGAGGGGGTTTGGGGTTTTTTTTCTTTCTCATAAAGATGCCAAGGCTTTATGAACTGGCATCTGTGTGTTAGTATCACAAAAGCAATAAGACCATTGTTTGACAGAAGCGTGAAAAAAGCCTGGAATTAATTTCTTTTGAATGTTAGTAAGTAACATCAAGCCACTGGGAAAACACAGTGTTCAAGCCAAAATTGAATCTAAGAGCTTTCTCATTTTAATTCAAACAACAGAAAACAGTTGGAAGTATATACAGTAACATCTCTCTCTCTCGCTTTTCTTCTCTCCTGCTTGCTGTGTTACTCAGATGCTGAGGTTGTAAATGTGGATACACCCGATGCCGAGGTCACAGGTCAGCGTTTTGCCCGCGACGTCCTGGACCACCTTCCCGTAAATGACTATGTAAGTGGGGCCCTCTCTGCCACGTCACCCAGGGACCACACCACGAGATACAGTAAAGTCACTTCAATCAGCCGCAGCTCTTGCCTCAACTCTTTCTGCATATAAATCGCTCACTAATTGATGTTAAAACTGACTTTGTGCACCAGAGGGCATAGCAATTGCTCTATATATCTGTTTAAGTAAGGCCAGTTCAATGAAGACTCCCTTAATGTCTCTCCATTAATTGAGAGGAATATCCAGCCTTTCAAAGGCAGCAACTTGTGCCTTACAGCCCTAGTTAGAGACTTTTTTTTTCTACTTCCTTTTTTTCTGAGGCACTGGAAAGCACAGTACAAAGCAGCACTTTCAAGGTCACTCATCGCTGCACAGATAAGTTACATTTATTAATAATGCTTTAATTATCAAAGCATATAAAATGAATGGAAAGGCCAAGTGGCATATTTTGGTGTACAGCATGTAAACCACTCAATACCGTATGATTAATTATCCCTGACTCTAGGGGAAAATCACATTGCATAGTATATTACACAAGACTTATACACTCTTATACCAGCACAAAAAGCTGCAGTTGCACACTAAGAGACACCCTAAGAACAGGTGCAAGGATATATGATATATGCATATACTTGCAGTGAGTACTTACAGGTGAACAGCCACTAAAGCTAAATTCAAGGATAATGAGTCAGGCTCAGTCTCCTCCGCAGGGCTCGGAGAAACGGTGTGAGACATGCAGAGAAATGAGACATCCTATAATGTTGACGTTTATCAGGCCCATCCCAGAAACAGCCTCCTGCTCAACTCTTCAATTTCCCCCCCCAGCTCCTCTGTCTTCTTCCTCATTGTCTGTGGCAAGAGATGCAGTGCTATGCAATTAAAACGTACCAGGGGATGAAAAACTCAGCTCCACTTTTGAACGTTCTGCCTCTATCAGCGGAGTAATGCATACCATTGCAATCCATTCCAGCAGCAAGTCCAGGCGCTGTTTGTGGGTCCAGTGATAACAACGGCCTTTGTGGCCGGGCACAGGGCAGGCAGCAGTCTGTAATTGGGAGTCTGAACTCTCACTCCTGCCAGTGGTATGCCACATGTGTAAGTCTATTTTTTTTCTTCATCTAAAAGTCATGCAAATGAGCACAGTAAAAAAACAAGGAAGCTCACCCGCAGAGTCTGCTACTCACAGTTTCTCTGCATTCACTTCATCTGCATTTCATAAGTCTGAATTTGAGCACCAAGCCTGCCCACAGTGCACATTCATAAAGCAGAGGCTGGCAGATATATATTATGCTGAACTTTAACATGGCTGCCATGTCAGAGTGCAGTGTGTATCAGCGGTGGCCCTGGAAATTTCAAACTGAATAACGACAGGCCTGAAGGGATTCCACCGCCGTCCTTGACCCACATAACAAGGATGGGCTTTCTATAAGAATTGACCTCACTCATACTCATGTAAATATGTTTGTACGTGTTGCTGCTTGTGTCCTGGGATTTGTCTTGTGTCTTGGACTTATCCTTACAAACCTCTGGCTGCTACATCCAGGGTCAGGCTAAGTGGCTGTTCATGCATAACACAGGTGCAAAAAGCTGAAGGAATTCAAATTTCGTGAATGCAGAAGTTGTTTGTGCCTCCAGAGGAATCTTTACACTGAAGCTAAAGCTCCTTATCACTTTGGTAAAGCAGCAGAGTTTACTGAAATACATGACTATCTGCTTATTCAATTACATCCAATTTCATTGTCATTCCACCTCACTGTAGAGAACAGTGAGATGAAAATCAGAGATCAGGACACGCAGCAAAGAATTTCATATGTTTCACTGTCCTGTGTGTCTACATAAAAAGACCCTTTTCGAATACAAAGCAGAGTGTGAAACAGAAATGTTATCTCTGCTGTTTTGATCCCCGAATGAATGTGATGAGCTCTGCTTTGAGATTTAATAACACATCCAGGCATGTGCTTCAAGCTCATGAAGAGCGGTGATCAGCGTGTGTGAAATAATACCAACAAGTGTGGAGATTAGAGGAGTCATGCTTTGATTCGTTACATCTTATTGAATGACTGACGCAGTTTTCTACTCTGCAGACTCATTCACATCCAGCTCCTCATAATATGCACAGAGGTGCCTGTGTTTGTGTGCAAGTTTGCATGTGTATGTGAGAATGTGTGTGATGAAATCAGATCCAGCAAGAGGGTAATGGCTTTTACTCTTCATTAATGCTGCTTGTTTGTGAGTGACTGCCTCAGATTTCCCAAGGTGAACCATTCTTATCACCGCAGCTTCCCACTAGAGACGGCGACTCAAAGCCAGAGTGATTAATATGTACCCTCCGTTTTAAAAGGATAGCTCTGATTAATTGTCTTTAAGGTACAATGCTGCCTATTGGCTGTTTGTTTTGATAAACACCGGCGTCATTTGAATAAAATATTTTCTTCATTTTCCACGCCTGAGCTCCAGATTTCGTAACACCCCAGTTTGGGCTGTGAGGAGCTGATAAGATTATCGTTGGTCCATTGACAGGTTTCGTGTTGTTCATATAACCGATTGTTGCCTGGGAGCCGATGACCTGAAACCTGCCTAAAGCAATAAATCATTAAAAGTCTACCTGTGACTGTCATAGTAATAAATCAAACCTACCTGGATATAATGCATTGCACTCTATGTGTTTTGAATATGTCTAAAGAGCAAGTAATTTGACTCAGTTTACATCAGGTGCATAGTTTTCACAAGCCAGTCATGTGGTGGATTTATTGCAGTGAGCTGCTACGTACAAGAAAACAATGTGTGTAAAACCACCGTGATTGAATGCTTACTGACGAGTGGAGGAGATGCAAGAAATCCCCAAATTCCCTAACTTAATGCAGTAGGGGACCAGAGGGACTCAGCCATGTGGTCCAGCGGGTCCTGTCCTCTTAAACAATTCACACACATTTTCTTTTCCCAGCTGCGGATGTGTTTTGTTCCGCACTATTGCACGTAGCTGAGTCATTGTAAGTGCTCGCATTTTTTCCTGAATGTGAAGTCAGCGGAGGCCGTTGACTCCTGGAACCGAGCAGTTTAACAAGATATCACCGGATTGTCTCCAAGGATTCATTTACTAAAAGAGATTGAAATGTGGTCAAATGCATACTGAGGGCGGTTGCTACTTCAGCTCACACTGTGAGTTAAGTGGCACTTCTCCGAACCCCATTTGGAGTTGCTCTTGATCAAAGGCATGGCACTCAGCCCCCACGAGTCCATGAGGGCATGAACCAACCAGCACAATGGAAAAATCCAAGGGCCATTAATTCTACCCAATTTACCTTTCGTTTGGGTTTCATTCGGCCCCTCTATAAATTCAGAGGCAGCCAGCAAGAGCAAATGAAAGAATCCTTGTTAGGCGATCATTACTCTGCTAATTGCTTTAGGAATGTGCCATGCACTTAAAGTCAAGGTCAGGGGGAGGGCGCCAAGATGTGAGGAGCTCTAATTTGAATGCTCTATTGGAGGAGGGGCAGTCATTTTAGTGCAGAGTGTGTGCTCCGGTCGAGGGAGTTAAGAGGTCAGAGATGAAAGAAATAGTGTAATTATGCTGGTAACTTCGACCGGAGATAGTGACGGTAGAGAGGTTGCAAATGCTGGATTCAAAGAAGGGGCAGTGTGCAGCCTCCAGTCGTGCTTTTTGTGCTGCAGAAAGGTCAAGGGTATTATATCATGTTTTATGCTCCCGAGCTTAAATCAAGCTCGTTCACTCTCAGCTCAAACCGTGATCTCTTTGGCACTGCCATCAATTGATGTCACAGTTTTGCATTTTTGCAGACATCAATTCAAATCTTTTCACTTTTGTTTTTGTTTTTACATATATTGCGATGACCCACAATCAAAGCTGCCTCATCAATTCATGTCACCCCTTCCTCTTCCTCCTCTCCTGCCCTTGCCTCAGGAGGACTGGCATTTGTCATGTGTGTGATTGTAACCCTGCCCGCTCTTGTGTCCTCTGCAGAGAGATGTTGGAATCGAGCTGGATAACCGTCTGGATGAGCGCGGCTACTGCTGCCAGTACTGTCGCCGTGGTTACCGCTTCTGCCGCCGCTACTACGAGCCCCTGGGTGGCTTCAACCCCTGGCCATACTACTACCAAGGAGGCCGGGTCATCTGTCAAATTGTCATGCCGTGCAACTGGTGGATCGCCCGCATGCTCGGGAGGATCTGAGGCGCTGAGCGTGCTGTCTGGTTTTGAATCTGTTTACGTTGTAGGTGCAAATTTTTCCTTTTGATAAATATTCAAGACCACTCGTGACACCAAAGCAGTCTATTGCAGGCAACTATTAGGTAGCACTTCTAGTCAGTGTGAGTCAGTGTAAACAGTCTAAATGGTGTTTGAAGCATTTTGATTCTTTCTTAAAAAGCATTGGTTGTTTACAGGTGTCTAGTTTTCTCTCCTTGTTATTTGATCCTGTTCAATGAACGCATTTAGTTTGGAAACTGAGCCACCCTAAAAAAAAAAAACACGCACACACACAATCTGTCCTTACTTTACCTATTATGTCATGCATTCATTTTTACTTCAAGGTTTAAAAGAGTTCTACTAATATTGCAGTGTATGAAAAGCTACAGCGAATACAATGCAACAGCAATTAACTATGTACTGTATGTAACCATCTGTGTGGTGCTATCACATTAAATATGTAACAAGACATACACTTTATTAGGAAAATCATCTAGTGTAATTTAAAGCAACAGCTCTGCCATGTTCCATTATTGCATTATTATGTTTTCACAGTTTTTGTTGACATCTGTTGTACTTTATGGTTATTATTGCCGTCCTGTCTGGTATTGTTGGTATGCTGGACTGCGTGACATTGAAAAGTGTTCTTAATATTCTTATTAAAGTGGCAAAATTGTTATTAAATCACCACGTACCTCCAAATAGTGTAACCAAATGGGAGCTTGTGAGCCATTAATGCTTAGAGGTAATTTTTCCAATTTACAAATTTGATCTTTTTGTGCAGTTTTCCCAACACACTTACTAAATTAATATAATAAGCATGAATTGAAGCTAAACTTGTGTTTTCCCTTTTTCTTTGGCAATAACTATTAAAAGAATGTTAACTGTTGTTTCGCCTTTCAGTTCTGGCTGGTGATCGTCTTTGTAGATCAACACAATGCTCTTAAAGCCAAACAGGCTTCTTGTAAGAAGCACTTTAGTTAATTTTTGGAAACTAGAACTAATCAAAATGTGAAATGGTGTCTCAATATGTGAAAGTGATACATGTTATGTGTAGCCCTGCATAAACTGGGACACCTGATAAGCCTATTTCTGAGTGAGGTAACACAGCTGATTGAGAACGTGGCCTCGACATGAAAGTACTGAACTGGGCGTAGTAACAATCTCTGGGAAAATGTTGTATTGAGTTTCTGCTAATGCAAACCGAACATTTCCTCCTGCTGCAGCATCGCATTAAAGCGGAGAAACATGAGCCATCTGGTATCACGATTTAGCTTAGCACTTACCAATTTATTATTGACAAATCGTCTTCAAAACAAGACAATGGCTATTTTCAGCATTTTCCCCTAAAGCGAATCAGTTTGAAGCACTGCAGGGAGTGAGCTGCAGGAAACAGGCTGCATACCTCCAACTTCTCAGCAAGGTAACCAACTTTCACTTAGTTGTTGGCAAACCCGTGCCATTTGCATGATTAAGCTGCTCGCACAATGATGCAGACCAATTATTGCCTGATGTCTTTAAACAGCAGTTTGTCTTGTTGCCGGCCAATTTCTGTGAACTGCAGTATTAAAATGCATTGGCTATTACCACCAACAACTACAGGTGTTATCTTAAATACTGCAATACTGAAAATGTAATGCAGTATATCACACCTAGTAAACTGATTGTCTTTCCAATGTCAACAATAGATGTACGAGCTTCAAAAAGCCAAATGTATGGCAGAGCTTTTGTATAGGATTGCGTTAGATTGCACGGTTTTCATGCTTAGTGAGTGTTTATGTCTGACTTTTTTTTCATAGCCTTTATCTTTTTCCTGCTTACATACCTACAGATAAAAGTCTATTCTGTGCCCTGTACTCCTTTGGGCCCAAAGGACAAAGCATACAAGAGTAAAACAAAAACATCAAGAGAAACACATCCATACACCAAATCACAAAAAATGAAGAAATACACAGTCAACAAGGAAAATGCTACCTAAAAAGTTGCTACATCAGAAGTGCTCTGCTCTGCTTGATTTTAATAAACAGCAACACTGTTGAAGAGATCAAATCAAGAGCTATTGTGTTGCTATTATGCAAGCGACTTGTGCCACCGTACCAAATATATCACAAGATCTTCATAAAATATGTACTTAAGCGCTGATGCAGTGGCACGAACCAACTTCATAGATCCAAACATGGACGTACGCACAACAACAACTTCAGAAAATTTGATTATGTGAAGGCGATATTCACAGGTTAAAAATATTTAAGCAAAAAAAGAAAAAAGCGAATTATTCCAGCACGCCAATACAGAAACATGAGTCTAACCGGCACTGAAAGTTCATGACTCGCTTTAAGTATTTTAGTCACTCTTTTCTCTGTTATTTGTATCATGTAAAACAAACATTGTTTAATTAAAGATTCACAGACCTCAGCAGTCGCTTCTGATGTGCACACTGATGTGCTATCCTCCATTGTTTTCACCACTGTTGCAGTCTTCAAAATGCTTTAAATAGTGCTGCTGTTCAAACATTTTCTTATTTGCCGAGGCGATTTTAATCTCTAACGCTGCATCTCAGTGTGTCGAGCTGAAATAACTCTCATCTGCAACTAAGCAGGCGAGATAGGCATTTGTAATTGATGTTCTGTCATCACAATAACAAGGCGCATAAATGCCCAAGAGTATTCGAGCTATGTGAGGTACTCAGAAGTTAAACAGGGAGACAAAAATGGAACACTCATGTTGTGGTAGTTTGCTTTGAAGCCCTCTGTATGTTTCTTTCTTTACTTGCTTTTTTCCAATTAAAATTTCATTGTACGAATAATCTCCGTTGTCCTATCATATGAAACAATGTGATTTCCTTGAAAGACACTTAATGCCCGGGGGGTGTTTGTCGGAAAGCTGATAGCAGTATGGGTTTTGAATCCAACTAATGCAATTGAAACAGGCAGATCTCCTTCTCTACTCACCATTACTCCCATTCCTCATTAGCAGAATTTTTTAGCATCACATCTTGACAAGCCAAAACAGACATATATGCTTTTATTGTCCTGATTTTATAACCCGAGACTCTCTTGTGTATCAGATGTGTAATAATGCTTTGTTTACACTAATATAAAAGTATCTCGCCTACAAAGTAAATATAGATCTTGACTCATGTTGGCTCACTCTGATGATAATGTCAAAGATATCAATAATAATTGACAGTGAAATGGATTTTGTTGAAAGAGAGGGCGAAACTTGCTATATGTAAATGTTTTATGAATATGCTCACAAATGGAGTTCAGACTGAAGCCATATTGTTATTTTTGAATCAATAATGTCAATGGCCCAGAGCAACATGTCAAGTGAAAAATACTGGCATGAGTTAACAAATACAATAATTGCAAACATACTTCAAATAAACTGACAAGTGTACTGCAAAGCCCCCGAGGCGGTTCTGAAAAGTTCATAAAATCAGTGTTTATATAATTCATTTCTCACTACTTCCTGCTTATCACATCAAATAGGCATGTGTTTATTAAAATGGATGCATTCAGCATTCGGCATGCTGCTGCTGCCACCGCTACCGCCGCTGTTGTTGTTGTTGTTGTTGTGGAGCTACCGCACTCACTGTGTTAGGAAATAGTATAAAGTGTTATTTTTTCGTAAGATGCTGTTAGTTGTCAGTTGTCTATCTGGCGAGGTCTCTGAGGACTCTGAGGACTCTTTTGTGTAGTCGTGAGAGTAAATTGCCATGGAAGCCCTGAGAGTCGCTCTGAATGGGATGGTTCACCCTGACTGGAGAGGCTGATACAGATATTACAGCGGGCTCCCAGAGAGCTCCTCGTGCCTGTTGGGACAAAAGTCCAATATTAACCATGAAAGTCAAATTTTAAAGTACAGATGTCTCACAATTAAAAATCATTGTAGAGGAGACCTTGAATGACACTGGATGGTGGTAATACTGCAGATGGAGGATTGCAAGAGCAAACATTTTAAAAATAAATAAACGGGATAACAGTGTAGTTGATGCCTTCTTATCCACATTTTGTTGCCTAGTACACACATCTACTTGTGTTGTTTTATTTTTCCATTACACAGTCTCATGATGTAAACAGTGCAATTTTAATAATTTGTACTAATAGAATATTTTCTGTTTGAAGTTAAAAACCTAAGAAATTACAAACAGGACCGACAGACTGAAATGAAATTTTTGCATTTTCACAGGAAAATGTCAAAATCCCAACTACTCCAAATCAAATGGTATTTGATTGTTGGCTTTTTTTAAAAACCCTGCATTGAGGTTCATTTGCATTTCTACTATCTATGAAGAGGTTTAGCACTGCCTGCATTAGATATGAGCCAAATCTGCGAGTGTCTGACAGTGAACTCCTTCCTTGTAGACCAGAATTAAAGAATATATCGTTTCAGCCTAAGCCCTGCACTATTTTTTCTCATGCATTTTATATAGGAAACCCCGCCTCCAGCACTTGTTTATCCCCATTTAGATGGGGAGAGGAAACAAGATCGACTGCTCTGCAGGATAAACAGAGATACCGAGCATTTACCAGGTTATCACAGTTCAAAGGATTTTTGCCTACCTGGCCCGAGGAATGGCCACTTCCATTGAAGCTCACATGTGAATTAATTCTTTTTGTTACTTATCAAAAAATGCAGGGAAACTTCACTCCCAGCTGCTTATTTTCATTTCAAATAATCGCTCCTTCGTTTCGAGCCATAAGTTGCTATTCTGGGGTGGAGGAGAGTGAAAACCAATGTATGAAGAGTGTCTGTATTTAGATTAGTGACCTGAAGGAATACTTCTCTTCGATCCAGACTGAGGCTCGGGCTCTGATGAGGACACGTGTATTACCAGTGCCATCTTGTGTAGACAAAGGTGTACTGCTGTAATATCAAAGGTTAGGTGAGGTATTTTCAACATTTTTTTTTTTTTTTTTGCATCTTAAAACACGCTGTACCTTGCTGTCCTTAATGCAGCCACATCTGTTTCTGTGGAGTAAAGTAAAAAAAAAAAAAAGGTATCCATTTGAATCTAACTTTACCTGCATGTTGTTAATAAATTGCACAAAGCTTCAGCGGCCATAAGACAGCAGCCATCAATTCCTTTTCTTTGTAATGTTGCAGTCAGTCTGGTGACCTGATGGTTAAATAAGCTCTCCCTGTACTGTTCCTGCTACAGGCTGGAGGCACAATAATGTCAGCCGTCATCCCTCAACTGCTCCCACTGTGAGAGGCAGCATGGCACAGCAGTAAACACTCGCGCTGTGTCAGTGGCTGCAGGCGACACAGAAATAGTCCTCCTCTCCCAGGACCTGGCTCTCACTCCATCTTCAGGGTCTCTGACTCACTAACCAAAGGAATAGCACAGACATAACGGCTGCTAGTAGCCTTTCATTATTTTAGTAATCCATAAGAACCTCCGCTTACCCTATGGCAGGCAATCGATGAACCGCTCAACAGAAAAGCAAAGTGTCTGCTTGGATGTAATGGAGGGCTGTTTGTTGCCGAATGTGGAGCTTGTGCGATGATTTCATTCCCATTTCAAACAATTTTTTTCATCTGAAAAAGGCTCGGGAAGCTGTTCAGTGGCGTGAAGAAGGTTGTAATGGTGGCTGCGGCTGAACTTGGTCTTGTTTCTATGTGTGTGTGTGCACGCGCGTGTGTGTAACCCTATGGCAAGATTGGATTGTGTGGTACACAGCTGTGTGTGTGGGTGTAGATGGAGCAAGGCACGGTAGGCAAGCCCCGATGCCAGAAGACTTCCTCAACACCACCTGCCTTTCTGACCCTGCACACACACACACACGGAGTCAGTCCAAGCCAATGTAAACCCCAAACACACAAACACTCCATCCTCACATATATAAACACATCAACATAACACATGCTTGAAAAGAATCAACCCACTTCAGTGTAACTTATTCTCGCGCCAACCACAGCTTAAACGTGCACACACACACACACACACACACTTTTCACTATGCAAACTGTGGTGACAGACTCGTCTGTCTTCAGCTCTGGGCATGTCACATGCTAATGTATTCATCCACCCACAGCAACTGGAGAAGCAGAGCTCTTAAGTACAGTCCAATCAGTCTCTGGCCCGCTAATGGCTCCAATCCAGTTTTCTACAGTAGCTTTTTCTTTCTCTCAAAATACCATGTGATCAAATGTCCCCCAAAGTTTAAACAGCCCAACAATACAACTCTGAATTTTCAAGGCAGGAATAGTTTCATTATCGCAGCAGTGCAAATGAATGGACTTAGTAACCGCTTGGAAGCTATTTGTTTCCAAGTTTAATTTGGTTTTCTGTTTAATTTTTCCAAAAAGAAAAAAAAAAAAAAGCTTGTATGACACTTTATCCGTGCCTCGCTCTATTTCCAAACCATTCTGCCAGCAAAAACAGCAACAAATAAAAAGAAAGAGAGAGAACAGTCAAAAGATAAGATTTTGTATTTAATTAGCATATTGACTTTTTCTTAAAAATCTATTCTATATTCAGCATAAAGGAGGCCATTGATAACCCAAGTCATAAGAAGCAACAAAAACATAAGCAGTGGACATACCTCAACGTTTCACAGACAGTAAAACAGTGCTCGGAGAAAAAGGAAGGGTAGATACAGTAATATATACAAAGGAAACAAGGCAGCAAATCCCCACCGAAAGACTGACAGATTTTAATGCAAATGTAACCCAGTGTACTTATTGGCTGCGTGTACTTTCAAAAAAAAAAAAAAAGCATGTACTTTAAAAAGAAGTATACATTCAGAGTGTCTTTGCAGACCCAGAGCCCTTTTGGCTGATGTGAGGTTGTAAAGTAGCATTTAACACCTGTCCTTAGGTGCCAGTGCAGATGGAGGTCAGTATGTCTGAATGTCCTCACTCTGCAGCTACAGTCCGGCTGGAAAATACAACCAATTTAGCCGGGATACCACTCAGGATCAATATGGCTTCATCCCCGGCAGGACCAAAGGGCCAATCGGATGGCTGGCCTGAGAGGTTCTTAACCAAGTGGGACAGCAAATAAAGAAGGCACAGACTCGACTGACCCGAGCCGAGAGCAGTCGAGGAGGCGGTGAGGAGAGAAAACCAGACAAGAGGTAACAAGGTGACAGAGAGGAGTGGAGAGGAGAAAGAGAAAGGAGGAAAAAAAGGAGCAAAGCTCAAACAAAACAAAAAAAACAGCACTGGTACCTCTTTGTACCAAACAAATGACGAAACAGAGATAGGATTTCAAAGGCATGTGAATTGTTACATTTGATACTTTATACAGCACACACACAGCAAATATATATTTGAATGCATAGTTTCGCCTGCTTGACTGTTAAAAAAGGTAAAGAGGTATGTCCGCTGATAAGAAGGAATGAAAAGAACATTCAGTACATGTTTAAATCAGAGGATATAAGAGAATATAACAGGAGTAATCATGCTGCACTGAACACTCGAGTCCAAAACTCAAGGAAATACCAAAGCTGATTATATGGAAAGCTATACAAATGAAAAATGTTGGTCTTACAAAAAACTACCAAATAAGCCTCCTGGTATTAACGTTCATATTCTTTGTATTTCCCCTCAGGTTTTTACATGTAAATAGAAAACAAATGTGCCTGGTTTTTACACAGAATTTAGGAATTCACAAAATAAATAAATTCACTGTGGCCTTAAAATTGAATCTCAATTGTATATTATATGTATATATATATATATATATTTATTTATTTATTTATATCCATAGATTCATATATATTCCATTTTATAACAACAGGATTTAAACCTTGGAGCCTCTGAGGCAGAGACTGATAAAATCTGTTTTATCCCGTGTATTCTTTCTCTCCATTTGTGCCTCCCTATCTTGCTGTGCCTTCGGTCTGCAGCTCTATACAAACAGTTTTGATGTTACACTGTCCTTGGTAGATGGAAAATGCCCATTTCCATAGTAACACAGTGTTTTAAGGCCAGGGGTATTAAAGAGTGAATGCATACCTATTTTGTTTATATGAAAATAAATGCGTAATAACTTCTTGGAAGTCTGAAAGTCTGTGAAGGCATTTAGTCCGTTTTTCATCCCTTACGCAGTTGTTTCCAACAAGCGGTCTTGAACTGTTCTGAACTTCCGGTAAGGCACTCTTCAATTAAACTCCGAGATGTGTGAGTTTTCTTTTTTCCAGCAGACACAACATCCTTTCCCCCATCCGTGCGAAAAGTAACTCGTACCCGATGTAAAGATCAGGTACACTCACACATTGTCAGATGTCTCATGTCACTGCACCATTTGGCATTCAGTCCCCGGTTTTTGGTTTCTTGCATTTTTCTTTAAACACGTGAGTCCAGTGAGATGAAAAGATTTTTAAAAAAACAGCTAACTGGCACATTTGGTAGACAGGGATCCCTGGTTTATCCAATGGCTACTCTCCTAGAGGAAAAAAAGCATTTTGTGTTTGTGCATGTGTGTATTTGTGTGTGTGTGTGTGTGTGTGTGTGTGTGTGTGTGTGTGTGTGTGTGTGTGTGTGTGTGTGTGTGTGTGTGTGTGTGTGTGTGTGTTGGGGATTATGTCTACAGAAAAAGAAAATCCTAAATCTAAAAGGTTACTTCTTAAAAAAACTAAACACTCCCTTGATTTTTAAAATTAGGCACATGGTCACAAATATGTTGGTAAACAATAAATCCTGAGGCTGAACTGACCAACCTTTAAAAGCTGCAAGATCCCTCGTTCTGATCTTTGATCAGATCACTGTGGTAGGAAAAGAAAATATCAAGTCTGCGGTCAAAATGGATTCAATTTTGGTTCAGCTTTTGTTGAAGAGTCCTGCAGCACTAAGCCTCTGCAGGTTCTGTCTTTATCTGGATAAAGTTTGCAGGCAATTGAACAGACACTGGCAGCTCCTGCAGGCCTTTGATTCCCTGCTCAGGCTGCAGGGACATCTCTCCACGCACTTCCAGCTCCTCCACAGGGGTCAGACCCTCACTAGGGCTGCTGCTCTGAGAGGAATGTCCATTAATTATAGTTTCACTTGCGCCCTCCGGGCCCTGGCTTTGACTGGTATCAATGATAACAGTCCTGTACTGCAGCTCCGCCTCCCCTGCTTCCATCTCCTCTTTTTCAAATGTATGTGCGGCCAGTGATGGATCGCCGTTCACCATCGACTGAAAGTAGGTGGGGTCCAGCATCTCCTCTTTCACCTGTAGCCCTGAGAGGTCGCTAGATTTGAGCACAGTGGCAATTACGGTGCCGGGCTGCTGTGCCACCATGGTCTGCCCGCAGGTGGTGTTAATGGTGACAAGGCGGGGGAGACCATTGAGGTTGGAAGCGGTGGAACTAATGACTCCTGGAGGGGAAGTGCAGGAGGAGGAGGCAGATGAGCCCAGACTGGTGACCAAGAGCTGCTGCGGGAGGCCATCCTGCAGGCTGTTAGCCCCACCTGCTATAGAAGCCGTATGGATGGTAAGCACATCTTTACCACCTGCTGTCGTGGAGGGCATGGTGTGGAGAATAACCCGAGAAGGGGAGTGGCTGGAGTCCCCGTTGGCTAGAACAGTGAGGGGAACAGACTGAAGCGAGCCGGAAGATGTCAGGACCATAGGAACTGATGCAGGGGTGTTAATGGTCCTGATAAAATAAAAAAAAACAGAAGATGTAGGTGAGTCTCTTCACTGTCTCTGACAGAGTTGGTGTAATTGAATACTCTCTTTATATCTTTGCAAATATATACAAGGTTTATTTTTAACGGACGCCTACTGTGAAAATTAGCGACCGCACAGCTATGAGCCTAAAAAGCAGAACTAATGCCCTTATTAAAATAACAAATTGTGCTGACAGCTGTACTGTGGAAATTATGAGTCTCTTCAATTTCTAACAGCAGACAATGTTTAACCACTAAAAAAAAAAAAGTAGAATTTTGTGATAATACATTGGTAATACAGGCAGCAGACTTGGCAACAGAAAAATAAAATGCAAAGTAAAGCTGCGCCAGAACAAAAAAAAAAAAAGAAGAAGAAATGCACTTTATAAAAATCTAAAGGTGATCTGGCACTTTACTGACATCAACAACAAAAAAATGAATTATATAAAGTAAAGATTTACTTCAGCTCTGCTGGGTTGGCTGTTGCTGTGTTCACCTCACAGTTTTATTATGTATAATGAAACTCTGCATCTCAAATTCTCAAAAGGTGACATTTTGTACATACGAGGCTTCGAGATGTAATTGAGTTCCCCCTACAAGACGCCGCCACTAATATAAGACCGATAAGCTTTGAGTCAGACATTTTCTGTGAATATCAGGCCCAACGCTATGATGCATGCATGTGTGAGTATGAGTAAGATTTAAGCATAAAGCATTTAATATAAACTTAGTTTAGTTTTTAATCAGTATATGTATCATTTGAGATTAATACTGACATTTATATTTTATAATTACCAAGTTTTTTATGTTATTGGTAAGGATACCTGACTGACATGCATTTTGGTGGATGATGATTATATGATTTCTTACTTCTTACTTCATTTGTTTTACACAAAAATCACAAAGACAAGAAAGCGTGAAGCACATACGTGTCTGAAGAATTGAATGCTGGGCATATTTCGTGTCTAAGAACAATGGCTTATAAGAGTCTTGCATTTAATGCTCTTAAGAGGCAATCAGCAGAGACAAGCTAGCTGTTACCCCTTTTTCTAGCCTTTGAGATTACAAGCATTTGGCACATTTTCATCACACACGACAACAGCGTCAATCTTGTAGTCTAGCTCTTCACAAGAAAGTAAATAATCATAAGATCTGACTCAGTGTTATCAGTGTTTTCTGGTGGATAAACAGTGTATTAGGGACACCGCCTCTACCATATATCAAACTCACCCTTGGGTTTTCTGTATTGCAAATCTGTTACTTTTGCTGACATATGGATAGATAGATCCAGAATAAGCTAATATCACCCCAACTGATTTACCCATCGAGCCCTAGTTTGAAAGATCATTAAGCTGAGAATGATTTTCCGGCATCCGCTGTGGAGTAATGAAACAAAAATAAAACTACTCCTCATTTTGCTGTTGGTTTCTCTTAAAACACCTCTGGTGTTTTTCACAGTCGCTCACCTTAAAGCTTGTGCTGTTTCCTGGACTCCGGCCCCTTGGTTGGCTTGCAGCATATGAACAGACTGGAGAAGCTGCTCAGCCTGTCCACCATTAGCTTCCTGGTAGAGACATTCATTGTTTGGCTCTTTCTTCATCTGTTTTACCGAGACGTTCTGCTGACCATGAGCTCTTCCGTGCCCTTTGGACCCTCCACGAACCACAGACCGCCCGTTGGTCGATCTCTGGTTTCCGTAGCCGACATTGGCATCAGAACCCGTCTCTTCATCCTCAATCACCACGAGGTCAGCTGGCATCTCCTTAAACTGATAGACCAGCCTCTGCCCCTCCACTTTAGCCAGGATGCCTCTCTGATAGTAGTATCTAGAAAAGAAAATAGATGTCCAACACATTATAGTCATTCCTGATGGGCATTATGAATACATCTATAGAACCATGTCTTTAGGTTTCAGAGCAAAATAAAAGCTCATTTGAAGCACAGTGTTGCTCAGAAAAATGATGCTCGTATGTTACCTGAGAGCTCTTCCCATGGTCTCATAGTTCATGTCAGGTTTGTTCTTGTGTTTGCCCCACAGCTTTGAGACAGCCTTGGAGTCCACAAGCTTAAAGATGCCTTTCTCCCGCTGTGTCCACTTGATGTATTTGGGACAGGTGTTTTTATCCTGCAGTAAGGCCAGAAGGAATTCCCACAGGTAGATGGTATTGCCTGCAAATTGGGGGGGGAAATAAATTTAGTCTTGTTTTTAACTTTCAAGTGAGTCAGACATTCACAGCGAAGCCTTGGAGCTGTGCTATAGACATCTATAATTCATTTAGTAGTACAGTTTATATATGAATGCCACAGGGTTACAGGAGGAGCTGCTCTTTTCTTCCAGCCATTGTATGTGTACATGCGTGCCTTGGGATGAAATTAATTATATCAAGTCTGGGAGTAGATTACTCTAATTCGTGAAATGTTTCGGCCAGAAGTGGTTAAAAACAGCAACGCTCCCAGTAGTCAGTTGAATCCCAGACACCATGACAGGGTGATGTATATGTGTGCAACTGAACCTGCTGTCCCCAGTCCCCTCCTCTTTGAGTCACACTGTATGGTGCAATGAGGTTTTACATGGTGCACCACTAGTCTCCTTCTATCGGCAGAGCATCAACGTGCCCTCCAGCCTGCAATCACTTCTGTTTCCCTGTGAAACACAGCACTTTGAAATCCCCTCATCCATTAACTCTCCTAGATTCGACCCCACTGGACTGCAGGGGTTGAGGACTGCTGTTTGCACACTCCACATGAGGAAATGGAGCGTACACAAGAGGAGGACAGACCTTGATTTTTATTGGCTGATTATAGAAAAGTGGACTAGTTAGTGAGGCTTACCTTTGCCCTCTTTGCTCTTCTTCCTGAGTGGTAGGTTAGGGGTGGTGATGGGAGAGCAGGGACGGACCGCCCGTGGCTTTCGCACTATGATTCAAATTATGGAGTAGTGTGTTATAAGGTGAAAGGCCACAGTGAAATCATCTAATTACCTACAACAGTGAATTTTTAGTGAGGGAGTTCTAACAAGGAGGAGGAGGAGGAGGAAAAATGTCTTACCTTTGGTTTTTTTCTGAGGTTTTAAGGGAAATTTTTGGGGAATCTCATCCATAGATGAGGTGTCCTCATCTACGGACATGTCAAGGGCAACACTGTCCATCTGGTCAGGCCTCAGTGGGGCATATGTCAGGTCTGACTCAAGCAGAGTGCCATAGGTGTGAACTAAGCATAAACAAGAGATACAGAAAAGTGTTTCAAGCTGCAATTATGAACAGCGTTAGATCAAAGCTGACGTTTTTGTCACAAGCTGAAGGAGTGGAATAATAAGCATGCAAATTAACTTACGCATACGCTTCTCATCCAAAATGTTGTTCGGAGACTCCATGTTAAGAAGAGCCGCCGCTGCTTCATTTGTCTCCATGCTGTCCTCTGTGCCTGAAACTGTGGTTTCTGTCCACCAGATGACAACAAATTCATTAATAAGAAATACTTGGAGGCTAATGCTTTGCATAATTTACTTTTTTGAGAAGTCTAGGTCAAACACAGGTGAATGGCTACAAAGGTTCTTTTTTATGTCAGCTTTCACTTACGACAAGGAGAGTAAATTTTTAAAGCGTTTTCCCAGAAAAAGCACAGTTTAAAAAGTGCTTTTCATTTTAAGGAGAAAGACTTATTTTTAAGTTAATATCGCTCGTGTGCATCTAAATGCATGCTTGCATGTTCTGAATTTTCAGGTAACTCACTGTTCAGTGAATAGTTTGTGGGTCAGCCTACAGATTAATTGTAATGAATTAATTCGAAGAGTACCTAAGAAGGCTGTTTGTGCTGTGCAACGGAGCAGAAATTAAATGTGTAGTTTGTAATTTTCTGGCTTTGCATCTTCCACTTGTGTGCTTTGTTAGTTTTGTTATGTCGCATTAAAATTCAGCGTTTATTGCATGTGTACCTGTGAGATCCACCCCTCCTTCCAAGATGGATGGTTCCTCAACCACATGGAGAGTGGTATCCACCATGATACCGTTGGTCACCTCATCGGACTCGAGCCCCGAGTATACTTGCAACAGATCGGCTGCGGGAACTTGTTCAACAATCACCGCTGGGAATACTGACGGGTCGTCCAGCTGCACAGAGAGCAGACACACAGACACAGAAAGGTTTGAGATGCTGTAACACTAATGATGCCCCTCGGAGGTAGAGGACCGTGGGTCTTTGTACATACGTCTTTGACTGTATATGCAATAAAAATACAATCAATCCCTCTGCTGCACGTCATAAATGTGATATAAAAACCACACGATACCAAGATAATGTTAAAACACGATTTGGTCTCTTATTTTTACTGTCTTGTGAAACACTGTAGATTCGCACTCATTTTTAGCTAATGTGTAGGCGCATAGCATGGAGGAGAGCTCATTTCTGTGGTGCTGTAGAGGTCCAGAGGAGCCTGCTGAAGAAGCCAGGAAGCAGCTGTTTGTTCTAGCCCACTTCACCTGAAGAGTTAATCTTATGTTCCGAAATTATATAAGACCAAATGAATGTTAATGCATGGTCATGAATTGCAGGCAAGCACACCCTTCATCATCTCCTAAATGTGCTTTGGGAATTCAGCCCTTGCTATCTCATTTCAGGCATGGCACAATCTGATGCAGGACGGAGCGAGCGGAAAGAGGGAATTACCAGAGTGTGGGCCAAAGTGAACTCCACCAATAGAGACCATGTCAAAAGGGCTCACTGGGCACTTGGTTTGTGTCAGTCAGAGGCTAATTCAGTCCTTTGAATACGTGCATAATATGGTTCTCAAAACCTGACAGTACTTCTCAAATAGTAAAAAGAAAATACAACATGAAAATCCAGTGGAATGCTGACTTAATAATCATTCAAATAAACCATTTTAATAGCATTATATAAAGAAGAACAACTTGATGCAAAACATGTAGTCACCTGGCCACCAGCAGATGGCAGCACACTACACTTCAAAATGCTTTGAAATCATTTCTTCTGTGCCCCTGACAGGCAGATGAAGCTACTATGTTTAGCTTCGTGAGAAATGGTTTCTAAATGATAATGTGTAATGTGTCGGAACCTCGCTGAATTACATCAAATGATTCATGTTGTGTTTTGTTTTAATTTTACACAAACAATGTCGATCAATGAAACACACCTTAAATCACATTCCTAGAGTGATGACCTGATTAAAAGGAAAGACAAAAAGGTGTGGTAGGAGGAACATGAATAAAGGCTTATCTGTCTCTTTGCACAAGTGTCCATTGTTGGTTTGGCCCTCTGGGGCATACCAGGTGTCCAGGCCTTGAGCTGGGGGGAGGCTGGGAAGAGGGGCATTCGAGTGTGCGTGGCTACATACCCATCCCAGCTATAGTTTAACCAGGAACCTAACCGACTGGCTCATTATTTGGACACAGTGTTAAACGGTTAGCCCTCCTTAGCAGCACTAGCAGTAATTATCCATGGATTCTTTATTAATAAGGTGTTTATGAGTCGAGGGAGGAGGTGGCCCTGCATAATGTCTACCATACCTCTACCAGATACAGCCAGCTTGTGCCATCTAAGCAGAAAAACCACAACGCTTCCTGGGACTACTAAAAACCCTGGATTTTGCTATGACTGCGAGTGCTATCAGTGTCTCACTGACATGCGCTGAATATTTCCCATTAATCAGACTCTTTGGTAGACATACTATCAGAGTGCGAGACAGTGAGGCTACCCCATTTTCCCGGCTTGACTTAAATTAAGTTTTCTGTCCTTGAATAAGAACAAAGCGTGTGTCAGGAGATAAAACCGTTCCGACTATTTGTCTGCGTCTGAAACAGCAGCCTTTCCCACCCTCTCCCACTAAATGCAGACAGCCTGTGATCCCACACAGTTTGCTGACAGAGCGGCAGACACATGTTGCTGACGTCTCCGCTGTTGTTTTGATGTTAAATTGATTCTGTTTTTTTCTGTGAACAATTCAGAGTTGCATTGCTATGCGAACCCGCTGATAATCCAGCAAGAACTATGAAAGAGTGAAACTGTTGTTTAAAGGAGTAAAACGGTGAGAAAGTGGAACAAGCACCCTGCATGCAACACAAATTATACTGCACATACAACAAGTATCCTAACGGCTTCTTCCTCTTTGTTGACCTAAATAGTTTTTCTAGTAGGGAAACACAGGCGATAAAGCTCCAACCAATTTGCATTTCTGAGTTCCCCATTCTGCTTTGAAAGCACAGCATCTGTGCAGCCTGTTCCCCCACACCCCACTCTCTTCTGCTTTACCTGCCTAACCACAATGTAGTCCAACTGTCTGTACATTTTCAATATCCGCATCACGATATTTGAGAAAGTGTAGCTGCTGTAACGCAAAAGATACCATCACGTTTAAAAGCTGCTTGTTTACCTAAAGCCACATGCTTTTATTACTGTAGCTCAAAAATGGAGGAAATTTTGGAACCCTTTTTGTGTCTCCCTACCCTCAGCTGAAGCAGATCCCGACTGTGTTCAAACTACATATTGGCTTAAAAACCAATATAGCAAGGCTAATCGTTACAGAATCTACTTGGTGATTTTACTCAGCTCCGACAGCTTTACTGTGGCGAGAAAATAAAATCTTTAAATGTCTAAATGGCCGCTGCAGAAGTGCCATTGTGAGTTGTTCGTTTCAGTGGGGGGGGGGTATTTTCATGAGTTAGTAAATAGGGGCAAACTGCTTGTCTAACAGGCCAAGTGGGTGCAGCGAGTCACAAAACTGTAGCACTGGAACAATGCAAGACCTTTTGCTGGAATTATCCCATCCCTTCTAAACAGCCTTGTAACTGGTCCATCAGGTTAGGCTTGAACTGGAGCTATTCAGGGATCCAATGACAGCCTGCCACTCTAGATACACACATACAAATACTAGGACACATAAACACACATACATCTCCACACTTACAATCAAGCCTGCTCCACAGGATTCAGACCCGGGTGTGGGGAAGAGATAACTGCACACCTGACCGAGCAATGAAAAAACACACAGGCACAAGTTGACATCGAATGCACACAGTAACCTTTGGGTAATAAACACATTCACGTCCTAGCCCCACCCTCTGCCTCCCACACACCCTAGCCTCACTGCAGGTTTTTCTGTCTTTCCATTTCTGTGCTACCGGCAGCCCACACTCTTCTTCCCAGACCTCCTCTCGGCTCCATCCTCCTCCCTTTCTGTGTCGTTTCTCAACATGTCGTCAAACTTAGAGATCACAGGCTAATCCTACCCCAATGGCCATGCTGTTTACACTAATTTTGTTTGCTTTGAAAAGTATTTCATTTTTCAACAGGATTGCATACAGTGTGTCATGTTGGAAAAGACGGATGGTCGGTCACTGAGCTCGACGGGTTTGAATGCTAATGTAGACTCCTATAAGTCATGAAAAAAAAATCAACAACAACAACAGAGAGTTGCATTTGAAAAAGTGATTTCTCTGGTGAGATTGTACCTGATTGATTTCGTCCATCCCATTGCTGGCAAATTCAAACACCAGTTCACTGGGTTGTACTGCTGTCGTCATGGTAGTGGAGTTTAAAAGTCAAAGAGCAGCCTAAAAAATCCCAGCTATAACTCCTCCAGCGCAGACAGACTCAGTTTCACCTCACAAAATGGCCTCCCTGTAATCCCGTTGTTTTAATCTGAGCAGTTATTGCTCAGAGAGAGACCATGAGCCAAGTTTCAGAGGAGTCCTGTGGCCCAGGTGGGAGCAGCCTCGTCCCTCTCTGACACGGAGGCTGGGCCCTGCTGCGCCTGAAGCATCTACACCTGGAAGATGGAGAGACAGAGGTGATAAGTCAGCAAACATATTAAATCTGTGTAATTTTACTAGAAAATCCTCATAAAGTGGAACTCCTGGGACTTTGCATTGGTTAGATCTATAACCTGCTCAAATCTATGCAGTTTAGGCATTATCTGGGTCATGCCTAGTTTTGATCTGATGCTGAAAAATCAGATCACTGACTGGTTCCAGCCTAAAAACCTATAAAAAAAACTCACAAATTAACAAATGTTACTGTCACCAGGTTTAAAATTTCTTATTTACAATCTGTGCAGTTACTTTTACTGAAAATATCAATGTGAATACAAACGGTAGAGATACAAAGCTGAAATACTCCATTTACAGTGTTAATAAACATTCGCCAACATTTGTTTAATGATCAATTAATCTGTCAGTAATGTTCCAGATTGACTGATTATGCTTCAATTAAATGCTGGAAAAAACCGTGAGCATGTAGAAAAGTTACATGCTCATGGTGACATCATCAGACAAAAAAATTCAGGACCACCCAAAGAAAAAACAATAAAAATTACTATGATAGAATTTTCTTCTGTTTTTGAACTTGTAAGGTCGAGACCTACTTTATACATTTTTTTTAAACAGGATTTCTGTCAGTATTATCAGTAAATCTATTTTCTTTTTCACCAAACTACTGCACAGTTCATTCTGATTTAAACACAGATGTCTTTTTCTGCCCCTCAATGTGAAACACCCCTCAGCACTCTGCCTTAGATCATAAGGCTCAGCGGGGTTGATATTATGATCACATGAGCAGTCTGAGCCAACCCTCCCTGTTTATACACACACACACGCAGACACACATACTCTCACATACACACACAGGCAAAAGATCACTCGTCTGATGCAGCTCTGGAAGCCCCTCTGTACTGACCCTCAGGGGGTTACTGTGATCACGGCCTGTGTTGAAGGGAAACTGGTGGTCATGTACTTGTTGTTGTGTATATATGTGTGTGTGTGTCTTTAGGTGTGTCCCAGCAATCGATACCCAAAGGCAGGTTTCGGGAATGAAGGGTAGGAGGGGCTGATTTTGGGTTAAAGTATAAGTATAAACCCAGGGGCGACAAACACAGCCCCTCCCTCTCGTTTCCCAGAGATCAGAGCTGGCAGGAATAAAGAAGTAAGATGGGAATGTTTGGTACCTTCCCCCACCTCCAAACACTCGCTATTCCTGCTTTTGCCACTGCTACAGGGTGGAGCTTATTTGCTTTTAAATGCCTGTATGAGTGACAAACTTGCATACCAGGCCAAACTGTATTTTAAAGGGGGCGGAACAGAAGAGGAGGTGATAGTGAAGGATTTCTGCAGCTCATAGGGCACAGCCAGCAAACACATTAAAGTGTATTTCTCTGCTAAGCATCCAAACAGACCAGTAGCATGCAGTTACTGTCTGGAAGGCATTGCTTTGGGAAACAGAAGAGAGACAAGGAAACTTAATCAGAAGGCTAGTGTTTCACTCCAGTCAATCTCTCATGCTGTCTCTGCTGCAGCATCCATGCCCACCTCTGCCAGGGCTGGACGCTGCTGCCATCTGTCTGGAGCTCAGTGTCCTGGACTTCTTGGCATCTTTATGCTTGGTACTGTGAATTACCAGATTAAAGCAGAAGCGATATACTGTATGAGGCTCCCAAATTAAACACATATGTCTGCTTTTTAAATCATTTGCAGTTTCCACTGGTGTACTTGTACACTTACAGCAGAAGCCTTGATCCATGTTTTGCAAACTAAATGTGTGTTATCTGTATCGCATGCAATCACTCTGACAGGGCCCTGCCCAGCTTCGCAGCAGATCTGAGAAGACACATGCTGCTAATCTAGCAGATGTTCTCCGCTGCAGACGTTCTTGGTTCCCCTTTTGTAGTTGCAGTTTGTGTTCGATTTATGGACATTTATTAAGCTGTACATTTCAGCTATCAAGGACTGTGCCTATTGAAGGGTAAATAATCAGCATCCAGTCACTAGCCACTTATCAGATGACAAAAAAATGGCTGTTATCAAATCAACGGGCATAAAGATGAAAGTAAATATTATTTATTTATTTCTATGCTTTATGCTTGTGTTTATGTGCAGTCTGCTACAATGTACCAGACTATGTCAGTGGTTGCATGTACTTTCTATATTCCTGTCAGAGCTTCATTGATCTGGATGACCCAGTTGGCAAAGCGCTAACAGCAGACCGGGATACAAGAGAGCCAGCCATTAGTCAGATGCAGCCTGCACATTATCCCTCAGCACATGACAACAGCTGCCTTGTCCCAGCACAGGGGCAGGGTTGAAACTGCATTTACTACGTCATAAAGAGGAGAAGAGGAGGACAGTGAAGGGAGGGATTTTACTGGGATGTTAGTGAATGCATAATAGTCTACAGAGCAAATAGACTGCCTGTGATTCGCTATGGGTGGGGCCTTCTTTTGCCAGACTTGAATATTTCAGCGTGGTTACCAGGTGGGGCGTTCTGGTGAGGTTTAATGGCTTAATGCTAGTGTGTGCAAGGTTTGACTCTGACCAGACACATGTGTTTTTTGGGGGTTTTTCCATGTCATCCTGTCTGAATATGTCCTTGTGAAAAGAAAACTATATGCTATAACATATTAATAACCACTTAAAATATGCACTCATTTATTTTGGAGGGGGATGGGTGGGTGGGGGTTCTGGGGTTGTTACTGGGGTGTTATTAGCGCAAAACTACCCATTAACACCCAGCAGACAGAAATAGTTATCTTTGTAAGATTGTGGTCAACAGCTACCTTCTTATGTTTGTTGCTGGTGTTGGGCAGACATCTGTACACTAGTGTTTTTGCTGAAAACAGCTGCCTGTTGCAGCTGGAAGCAATGGTGATGTGAGTGATGTGACTGAAATAATAAAGTCTGATGCTTAAAACCAAAATAGTAAGCCTTAGGGCACTACAATTCTAGCAGACATGGGGAGATCTAGAAAGCTGGGCGCTCAGGACTCCTTTCACATTAAAGCTTTCTTTCACATATTCAAAGACCCACAAACAATCCAAAACCCAGCATTGTTCAATTTAGTATTCTAAAAGATTTTTGAATGTTAGAACTCGGCTGAAATTACATTAACAAATTTTTGGTTATCCCAAGTGCATACTAATGGTATAGCTCATTGGAATGTAGCATAATGAGCATTATTATCAGTTACAGCTGACATTTTGGCTCCATTGTGGCCCCTGTCAGGTGACACAACGATGGGAGTCTTTCTATCACTCAGCTCTCCTCAGACAATTACAACTGGCTGTTATATATGGCAGTTCAGTGTGCAGCAGACTGAGGAAGCGTATGAACCAAACACTGGCGTACTCCACCCCTACAGCATGGTGACTGCCAGTCCCAATAACAACCAATTAGAGTCAGGATTCATGAACAAATGGAGCATTCCCAGAAGGCCCTACTTCCCCCGCTTTCGTCTCTTCAGCTGAGCTCATTGTTGACCATGAAAGGAGGTAATTTAAGCCAATTGAATGACTGTGCAATGAGTCACCCTGCATGTGGTGAGTGCAAACATTGTGAGATGCAAGAAAAGGGCCAAGCAAACTTTACTTATCAGTCCTTTTCAGCTCAGGTTACAAAAATACAGGTTTCCTTAGGTGGCTGATTGTTCAGCAGTGTACTGGGGTAGCTACATAACAACGGTCACAGGATGGATGGTGCCAGAGGGGCAGTGGTATTAATTAAAACCTCACAAAGGTATAGACGCAGCAGAGGTAAAAACTGAAAGAGAAATAAATCAAGAATCGCTCTACACTCATTACACCTGCAAAGTTCAACACCAGTACAAAGAAATCTTTACCTCACATGAAAGGTTTAATTTTCCCCGGTCGCCTGTGCAGTGATACACCTATGTCCGACATGACACATAGATGAATGAGAATGCACTGGCTTACTTACCACTATGTTATTATATAGCTGCGAGCATGCTGTTTTTGCAGGAGCCTGTTGGTTCCTGTTAGGGAAATGACTCAGTTATATGAGGCCCAAGTTCATTCCTGGAGCTCTGTGATAGCCCACATGGGCATCAGAGGATCCTGATCATCATTTCTGGACAGCAGTTCCCCTTTGTTTTTCTCAGTTGTGGTTAACCCACCCACATCTATGTAACAATGCCACTTTGGACGCCAAGGAAAATTCCTTAAGCACAGCAGTGTTGCAAACACACAGCACAGATCAGAGCAAATAATGAAAGAACAGCTGAATGTATATTCTACATTTTGAGACAACAAAGCACCAAAAGTACAGGCAGTGTGGATGAATTCAGCAAAGTAAGAGAACAGTAATTAAGGTCTTGCATCAAAGGCAGACAAAAAAAAAAAACACTAACAGTGCGGTTTCATCACTGCCATTGCACTATGTCAGCAACATAATTGTTTTGTATACAGCATTTTCTGCGTATTCTATACTTTACTCAACACCTAGCATTGCACAATACAACATGCCTCACCATGTTTCAAACTCCAACTCCACTTTATTGACCAGAATAAAGCAGCACTTTCACAGCACTCCAGGGGCCACACCAAGCATGTAGTGATAAAATGGCTGGAATGGGCACAGAGGCAGGCATAGACACCGGCTAATGGCATGCAGCTGCAGAGCACCAGGCACCAGAAGCACAGACAGCAATGCATCCGAGCCAGCACTCGCTGTGTCTGTGTTACACTAGGAGGCAATTGGCTCTGCCGTGCCAGGGCCAAATGAAGACTGAAAGAAAAATGTCACCTCGAGCACAGGCTTTCAAAAAGCGAATGGAATTTAATCTCATCTCCTGCGAACCTTGTACTTTTCCACTCAGGCTTCAAGCTCTGGAAGAAGGACCCATGCCTTCCTGTGACAACTGCTGTTCGTGCCAGCTAACACACTATTCAGTATAACATTAGGCTTTTTTATGGAAGATTGGACATTAGCTTCAGCAGGATAATATGGTCTGGAGATTAGGGATGAAAGTCTAGTGCTGTCCCCGGAGACGACAGCTCAGACATGTCCACAGAGACCAGATTCCATTTCTCTTTTGGTCACATTTTCCTTCCAGTAAAGACATGTTTTCTTCTGAGACACAGGCTGTTCTTGCTCCTAACGTGTGCTTCATCACAGCGTAGAATACTGGACTTTTTTGTTTACGGCATTCGACACGAAGAACGACAGACAGAAATAGAAATGACTTATTTTAAAGCCGGGTAGAAGAAGAAAAACACCCACAAACTGACCTGTGAATTTTGCACTCACAGGAACAGCATCACTGAGCACTGGGTTTCTGCTGCTTCCTGTCTGTTAAACCACACTCAGAAGAAAATTTCTTCCTCTGTGTAAGAGCGGAAAGTTCTCAACTCCCCCTCCTTCCTCCTGAAACAACACACTATCACGCTCATAGACTTGAGTGTTGTCACACAGGTACCATTTCTTTATAACTGCTGCCAGAGTGACGTAAAACATGAAGATGATTACACTGCAGTTGGACTCTTTTTTTAGATAAAGACTAAGTCTGACAGTGTAACATATAATTGGATTTTAGAAGTTAAACTAGTCAGAAGTAAGAAATCTGTAAATATACTATATTCAAAATATTAAGAAGCTAATGATTCATTTCAAAATTATATTCTGCAAATGAGACGCTACTCAGCTTTCTTTTGCTTTCTGACATTTTCAAACCTGCTACTGCAGTCAGGGCTGTTTAGTGATTCAAAAGGATCACACCAGAGTTCTCAAAGCCACACCTGCCATTTGCAGACATCTCTTCCCCACAATGCTGACACAAGTCATGCACAAGCAGATAGCATTACTAACCCACCCACCCCTCAAAACAGACACACATCCCTTATTTGGCCCCGTGAGTTGGTTTTGCACAAATTCTAAGAAGAAACTACAAAGTTCCTGTCACACAGTGTTCTCTTATTGGTCATACAGTATTTCAGTGCACAAATGCACTGTGTGCGCAACGACAGCACAGCAAAATGTTTTTAGAAGACACAGAGAAGAACTTGCCTGAAGCCCAAGTCATTCATTACAAGTGTGAACATATTCAGTTTTGTTCTTAACTGAAAATGAACAAATATTAAGCTTAGAAATACACGGTAAACAAATCTAACCACGATAAAGTATCAATAAAATCCATCTTGACTCCAGCACTGTTGTCTTACCTGATACGTAACAAATCCAAAGAGAGGCCTTTTGTAAAGTAACAGATGTGGGCTTTTAGTAAAAATTACCACCAGCAGCCTATTTCTATAATGTGGCAACCAGCCACATGTCACAGATAGGAAGAACCACTAAAGTTGTGAAAACAGGACAGGAAATTGCAGCAAAGTTTTAGAAAAGACAACTGCACCAAACATAACAGTTTGATACGCTGTGTGCTGCAGTGATCGCCACACTTCTGCCACAGTTTTATTTAAAAATGTGATCTTTGCCATCCATGCAGGTGTAAGCCTGTGTGCAGTGCCATATTTTTAAAATATTGTTAACATATATATTTACAGCATTGCCGTGAATGTTTTTCGAGACGTTTACAGCAGTGCTGGGTGTAGTCGGATATGTAAGCAGTAATGCTTTACATTTTTACAGCTAAAATGAATACTCAAAGCAGTAAAGCATGTAAAGCTTGTGACTTCAGTTTTCTATGTTGCTCTTTGCCAGTAAGAAAGAACAAGAAGCAACTGAAGTTTTGATAAGAGCATAAGATTTATCCAAGCATTTTACAAACCAGAGCTGGCTCCAAAACTGTACTGGCCTGTTTTCAGGGAACTATATAAACCGTGTTGTTCCTTTTTTTCTTTTTCTTTTTTTTCTAAATGCTCTCACATCTGAGCTCAATGACATAATTTCAAAATAACCCAAAAAGATTTCTGAGTAAAAAGAACACAGAGAGCACGGATGAATAAAAAGCATGCATGTCTGTGCATGTGTGTCAGGAGTTTCATTGCCCTGCTGATTCTTTTCTTGGAGACATAGCTGAAATGTTTCATCTGAACTTCTAGGCTCTGCTGTTGTTTTGGCTGCTGAGTGGGAGCCATTTGATGCATGACTAGACTGGAAAAGTCAAAGTTCTCTCTTTTTGTATACAATAAGCAAGCTTCCCACAAGCGCTAGATATATACAGGAGGCTAGTACATACAGAGTCACGTCTTTGTATGAACCAAAAGTTAGAAAATTGCTTTAAACCTGTCCTTCATCGCTATAATCAAAGTAAAATTCAAACCTTGAAGTAATTATAAAATTTGCACTACTGTACCACTCACAAACGCTTACATTCATACCAACACGAAGATGTCATTTCACAGGAATACTGGCAGCAGCAAGGGAGGATACTGTACCCAGGGGAAAAAAAATACCAGCAGCATACTATCAACTGAATTTAAATAAAAACAAGTTGAAAGTTGACATCCTAAATTCCTTCTTATACTATAAACACCGATGCCAACTTTATCTCTGATAGCTGCCACTCTTTTACGCAACTTTCCACAATTGCTAATAAACTCAAGGGAAGAAATCCACAAAGCTTATACTGTACGAACCTTGCCAAGATACTTTCTAGATTGTGTCTTAGCGTAGGTACATGTTATGGATGGAGCCCAGAGATCTCAGGGCTGACTGTGGAATATAAAGGGGGACCTGGCTGTTGCAAAGGAGGCTGCATACCAAACAGGTCTGGACACAAGCAGGCTGCTGTGTCCACCTACAGTCAGGCATGCGGTAATACCTAACAGGCAACACACCTACAGAAGGCAGATAGGGACAAAGTAATCTTTGTCTCGTCATACAGTTTGACTCTACCACTAGTTCAAGAAACAACATGGAAGCTGAGAAGATTGATGTGACTCACAGATCTGTATGATAAATATTTACCTAAAGCTACAAGGGGGGAAAAGCTAGCTCTGTTCAAAGGTAACAAAACCTGCCTACTCTCTGATAAGTTAACCTCAACTCCTTGTAAAAGTGCAGACTGTACAAATCTTTGTACAAATTATGCAAACAAACTATAACATTCGAATTACATGAGATTTAGCACACAAACATAAAAGTACCTTAAATCTCATCATTATTGTGCTAGAAGGCAAATAAATGTATTTCTCAGAAGTATTCCTTTTAATGCTCACTGTCTTTAGAAATAAGTACCATATAATACGAGTACAGCATGTCATACTACATTTATTATGTTTTCATCAATAGGATAAAACCCTCTCAGAGATGCAAATTTACAGCCCCAGCTGTTTTTGAGACTTCCAGGGATCATGCTTCAGTTTAACAGCTAATAACAACAAAATCAGCTCTTCTCATCTGATCCCCCATAAAGCCTCACTGATAGGACCACTCACACTGAGACAGCTTAGCCCCTTCAAGACAGCTTATCTGATTTCACACAATTGGATACTGGGTCAGTGTGGTATTGGATACCACTGGCCAATGTTTCTATCTAATCTTGCAGCCAGTAAACGTGTGCCCATTCCTGGATCGAAGGACAGAAGTGCAAAGTCATTGCTTTTCAAGATGCCAGGTGCATAGTTCAAATACAGACAAGGGGAAAAGTGTTAAGCTGTGTGAGTGACCTAACAGGCCTAAGCTACAACAACTCATGGACTCATGACAAATGTTTGGATTGCATGCTTTAGGTATTACAGCATTACTTGGACTTCAAACGCTTGAGCTCGTCATCTTAAGTTTTCTAGAATCGTGTCCGCCCTGTGCTTTCACTACTCATAACATTAAAATTAACATTCCCTGCTAATACCACCCTCTTCCATCCACTTCGTATATTACAGCTGCCGCAGATATGAATCTATGGCGCAGCTCATACATTTGGAGAGATGTTTGACATATTTGCAAGGGGCAGAAGGACTGTCTGCTCAGGCTGGTCAATATTTGAGAAGGCTTTATGAAATACACTTGTTTATGACAGTCACCTGATGAGGAAGGTGCAGCATGGGTGCATGAAATGAGGACAATAAACTACCTGGTTAAAGAGACAGCTGTGCTCAGTATTGCTGTATAACAAAATATTTACACGGTGTGATTGCTTTACCATATTTGGGATCAGTAATAACTACACAAGCAGAGAAAAATGAAGAGTTTCTAAGAAGATACACACACTACAGGCTCATACAAATGCTAATCTTTGCTTCATGCTACTTTGAATAAAAAAGCCTGACAATCAGTCTCCAGAGGGGCTGGGGCTATGTTGTTCTGATGAGAATCACAATGCAAAAACGCAAAGGTAAACAAGGAGTGGCTGTTGCCTAGGAACACGCAGAGGGAGAGGGCTTGTAAAGTAGGCTCTGTGGAACAAGAACAGAGCAGGTGGGCCTCATTCAGCTCAGCAAAGGCACACTGTGTGTTTGTGAGGATGCATGTTGAAGACCAAGCATAACAAGCACAAACACACAACTGAATGGATTGCCAAGCTGCTTCTCCCTGTGTTCACTGCCGTTGCTGGCTGAAATCAAAAAAGTGAATTGTAAAAATTATTCCTCTGATTTTTTTTTCTTTTCCCCAACAAAGAGCTCTTCCAGCTAAGAAACATTTTGAAATTGTCCAATCTGTAATAGCTGCAAGCATCAAAGTGCCTCAGTTCTTTATATACTGCACTTCTACAGTCGTGCATTTTAAAACAATGACGTCAAACTCCAGGCAGTGGAGCTTTTCCACACCTGAGTCACATGACAGACTTTTTTCAAACTGCTTTCTGACTCGGTGACATAAAACCGTTAGCAACTGAAAAAATTGGACTTACAAGCAGAAGCCATAATCACTTTGGCATCAATAGAATCAAACCCATCCATAATCTTTATTCACTGGAAAAAAACCACTACATTACTATCATCCTAGTATAGCCTACAAACTTCAACAGCTGGTTAGATTAACTTAGAGCAGCGACTAAAAACATAGTAAATCACTATACTTAGCTCTAAATCTTACCAACCCATGATATCTTGGATGTTTCATCCCTGGCAGATTAAACAAACATAATATTGCATGTTAATCAGTGGCCTATTGACTGATTCTAGCTAAGCTTAAATGCTGCTATTAATTATGTCATCAGTATTCACATCTAACATCTTGCAAATAAGGAGATCTTCTGAATTGTCAAGTTATGTAATGAGAATGCAGTGGGGGGTTTTTTTACTTGTGGGTGAGGTGCAATTGAATACGCAAGAAAAAAAGGAAAGAAAGAAAAGAACCAAAGTGGTACTGTCACATAAATCAGTCATTCCTGGATGTAGACCCAAATGTGTGGATGCAAGAACTTAAGAGTTACAGATGTAAGAAGTGATGTTATTATTGATTTTTATACATCAACCATGTCACCACACATTTTTAGAAATCTGCATGCTGCAGTCATTCCTTGAAGCCCTCAGGCATTCATTTCAGCTGAATTAAATGACTGAGAGTCTGTTACAGTCCTTTTATGTTTGGACACTAGCACTCAGACAAGGGGATCCACTCAGCAGATCATCTGAGAGCTGCAGTAATTATGGGCATGGCCAGTTTTCCATATGAGAGAGCTTGCTGCTGAAAGTTTCAAACTCAGACACCACTGCAGCTGGGTGTCTGGGACCAAAAGCCTCCTAAAAACATGTGGCAAATCAATTTTCCTGGGTTAGAATGACTCTTTGTACCAAGCAATATTGCATTAAAGCAAACACGATGTTTAAATTAGCACAGCAGAGCTGGGAAACTATAGCAGCTAAAACTTTTTTCAGACTGCGTCAGTTTTATGTTCATATGCATCTCACACAGGGTGAGTCTATGTTTTTGCACTTTGTTACCTCATGCAGGGTGGGACCCACATAATTGGAAACAAAAACACTGCACTGTGAACTTGCTTTCAGGCCTTTATATAGCATTAGCAATTTATAGCTACTGCATCAATCTGCATCAGAAGACATGAAGTTTTCTGTATTTGTAAAGTATACACTCCCAAATGACTGTGTTTCAAAAAAGGCAGAGCACAACAGAAGGTTGTAATGGAAATTTTTTTCTGATGTCTGTATGCTGTTTTTATCTGGAGGAAAAATAAACCTGCACCTTAAACTCCGCCCACACAACTTCAGTGAACAACGTCTATGAAAGATTAACTTTTATCAAGATAAATGAGTTATCATCATTTCCATGTAGACGCTTTATATAAAATGTATATCAACCAACACTAACTTAATAGTAGGTCTCTTTAACTGCATGATAGTAAAAGGGAAGTCATTTCTAAACAGCATTAACCAAGTCACACAGCTTCCAGTTCATTATTTATAGATGTTATATTTATTTTTCACTGTTTCTGAGAGTCTGTTGGTTTTATTAGTACTAGGGATATGGCCAAAAGGTCATATCACAGTCCTTTTTGGGTAGAATTGATCTCTAAATAACAATTCTCCCCACAGATAGTTGATCTAAAGCAATTAGATGATTAGTTGTGCTTGTGATTGCCTGGAAACAGAGCCAAACTCTCAAATCTCTGCATCCTTTTCTTGTTGTAATTTTAATCTTAGCATTAGTCTTCGTCTTCTTTTTTATTTTTATCTTGTGTTACAACTAGTAACAGGGAAGTTATTAATTTTATTTTTTTTAATGGAGCCTTTGTTTTATTTATTTCACTTACTGTTAACCAGCTAGTTCCTTGTCCTGTTACATGTCCATGCCTGCGTGGTGGCTGTTAGTCCCTATCGTGGCAGTTGCTGATGTCAGTACTTGTCCAGTGAGTCTCAAGTCCTGTGGGTTAACCCTCCCCTGGTGAATCCAAGTGGAACTGGTTCATGTACTGATACGCTAAGTTCACCAAGGCCTCAAAGCAAAAGGACTATCATCTCCGCCAGCTGCAGTTGAAGACAGAGGAAGTAGAGTCCAACCACAGAGCAAGAGACTCACAGGAGATAGCTGAATTGCATTGATAGCAATTGAACTTTCACATTAAGATACGTAAATATAGCACCTTTTAAATATGTGACGCCATTATTCCTTTGAAAATCTATCAAGGGTGCAAACCTTACACCACAATCAAACTAAACCAATGTATAATTAAAAGAAAGAAGAGAAAGAAGCAAAAATATTAAGAGAAACATTTTTCAAATGCCAGACACAACACTCTCCACATTACATGATCAGCAGCTGATCCATTGCTAAATGCCCCCTGAATTTTATGCCACTGAGAAGAAAGAAGCAGGATCAACCTTTTATTCTAGAAACATACAGGAGGACTTTGCATTACATTTTTTTGTGGCCGAAATGGTGTACGAAGTACTCAGATCTTTAACTTGGCCAAAGGTTAATCTTACAACCACAAAGCCTTTTTACTTAACACGCACCTGTACAGCACATAGATATTCGTACATCATCATGAGGCAGCGCACTAAAACCATTAATGTTCTCTATTCTTTTAATCTGAACAATAACTACTAAGTAAAGCTTTTGAAGTAATGTAGCAGATTAAAACATGCAATGCTTCCATCTGAACTGCAGCAGAATCCCCAAGTTTCAGTACCTCAAAAATGTATGGTACTTGAGTTGACAGAAGTTACATTTACTTTTTCACAACTGACCGTGACTCCATATGTCATGCCAAGACTCATGTTATGCTAAATACTCCCAGATAAGTATGGTGCATTACATAAGCAGGAGCGTTATGAAAAGGTGTGACCTGATATTCCCTATACTAGATCATTTCTCTTGTGCACCCTCTTTCTTTGTGAGAAAACATGACCTACTTCACTTATTTCAGCCTGGCTTATTATACTTGTTAGGCCAGTACTTCTGTAACCACAAAGTTAATAAGTACACACTGGGAGGTTAAATCTATAGGATTTACAGTATTTATGTGAGAAATTAGCCTCAAAACATGTAGTAAGTAAAACGTCTAGAAAGTCTTTTTACTTCACTACACAGTAAATCAGCTCCAAATAAAAATCACTGAAAGGCCTAAAACAGACAAACAGTATGATCATCAGTATCTTAGAGAAAGCATCACTGAAAGGAATCACAGACGAGTTCACAGTCAAAAGAAATGCACTGAAGAAAAGAGACAAAAGAAAAAGAAGAAGAATCTCTGCCCCTCGAATATAAATCAAGATCGGGGACTGAAATGAAATACACCAGGCTAGAAGAACTTCAAACGGTTTGGTTTTTGGGCTCTGTGGTGAGATGTGATGATAACAGCTCTGGTTCGGTATGTACTCCAGAACAACGGCCAGTCCTAGCACGCTCCGAGCATGAGACAGTTGCAACACGGGGAGACAGTTGCTCAATCGATTTAACTTTATTTATCAAGGGAGGGTTCTTGAGCACCGGCAGCATATTAACAGAGATACAAAACCAGCTTACAAACTGAATACTGAATGTGCCTTGCTCAGTGGCACAGTAGCTATTAAGCAGAAGAGAAAGTTATACATTAACTTTCCCCACCCAGGTTTTCCCAACGGGTCACAGGAGTTCAAACTTCCCATCACAAGTGTACTTCTCTAACCTTTAGGTCTCCATCCATCCCATAAAAAGAGAGCAATGGAAAATAAAACAGCAAAGAAGAAATGGGGAAACTGACGTGGAAATGTGATGCAAATTCATCGTTTAGCAATACAAAAAGGGCTCTGATTGTGCTTTCTCATATGAGACATTTTCCAGTTGGGCTTACTGAAATACAATGGCTGTGGGTGCACAAGCCTTGTTTATTCACTAGTTTCACTATGAGTTCACTGGTTTTCCGCAGCGGCTTCAATAAATAGGACGGCTGAAGGGTAGTGGTAGAAGTCATGGCCACCAGGCAAAAAGGAACACATGAACAAGTTGATACTTTAAGCAAAGTTGTTTATATAAAGAAATAATTCTTGCCAAAGCCATCATAATATTACTAAGAAAATATTTCATTATTTGAATCATGGAAATTATGGCACCATTTTTGTTTTGAATATGCAGTCATAACATCGACAATTAGGACTATTTAACAACCATTTCTCTACTGCCATCTGACCACACAAAAGGGATGTTACTCTCATTTATTCTATTCAAATCATAACCAACAGTTTGTACTTGACCATTCACAGTTGGCTCTGTGTTTTTTTTTTTCTTCTCGTGATAGCATGCACCTGCAACATGGAGCAACACAAATCCTCGATTTTTACATATCTCGGCCTGCCCGAGTTGTAGTAATAAACTAAACCCCGCCTGCTCCTGCTCCTGCTCTCGTCACGTCCTTATCTTGCACCGCCTCCGTCATCTTGCCCAAGCCTAATGATCTAATTACAGGCTAAGACTTGTTGACACTGTATTGAAAGAAGAAAGACTGCAGTCCAGCCGCCCTCCTGTTCTTTCAATGAGAGGCATAAAACCTCACTAAACAGCAGCTTCACTATGAGTTCATCCTCTGAGGCAAGAGGCCCTCATTTACAATCCAAATCAGGGTGGGCATAGGTTATGATGAGAAAGTAAGGCAAGTTAGGTCAAATGCAAACTCCTACCGGCTCAACAACAGAGCCATTCACACACTGAATCATGTGTTGATGGTACAACATGTAAAAAAAAAAAAGTCCTCTGTTTTTCAGGGCCAGGCCAACTGACCCTCACCCAATAACACTCAATATTCAGTCTAAAATATAGAGATATTTATTTATTTGGTGTCTGTAAAATGACCTCTTCTACACTGCCTTTAATGGGCCTCAGCTGTTATGCAAAACATTACATCAACAAGATAATTTCTGAATGCCAAACCAATGAAATAATCACACGCTTGGATATTTTGTGCATAATTACATTTTTTAAAAGCCAGACGAATATGTTCTGTGCTGGGGTTTCACTGAGATAACTGCACAGTTCTGTGCATCTTCAATGAAGCAACATTTAAAAGCAGATTCAGGAAAAAAATGCATGTGAAGTCAGAATGTTACTCAGACTCTGAGGCATGTTTATTCAAACATGTATTGCGTGCACACTGTGGTGCACAAAGTGCAGAGTAGATTTCTGAGGAAACAGGAAGTGTGCTTTTATCTCTGCTGCTCTGTGCAACTTTTAGAAACAGATACGCAACAACTTTAAGCACAATAGTTTGGTTGACAGACTTTACACAAGGTTAACTTTTACATGCACAGAAAAGGAAGCAATGTACTTCAGGGTCAGACTTTGCTGTGAGCTGAAATGTCTGGGCATCTACATTACAAGATAAGCAGCATTCTGTTCTGGTGATCAGAAGATTTTGAAGAAGCTCTGCATGACTGACTCAATGTGGCTGTGGCTAAGAGCTCCAACAGCGAAACCACAGCCATTCCTCTACTTTTTTTCTTCTCTACTCTAATTGTGAATGTAGCAACTCACAGTTTTTAATAATAGCATGACATTTGTGTAGCAATTATGGATCAAAATCATCATAGAGTGTAATTACTTTTTAGTAGAGCATTACTACACAGTGAAAAATACATGTGGGCTTGGTCAGGGGACTTGCAAAATACTGTTCCCGCCCTTATTTCAAGACGCCATATAAGGCAACAATTCAGAAAAGAAATGCAACAAACATACATATAAGTTAAAGATCATCCTTATTAGATCTTAACATGGCAGGTTTTAAAGTTAAAAGTGATTACCTTATCTGACAAGTTTTCAGGCACTAAAAAGTTTCAACTAGGTTTGAGGAAAATGGTGTGATATGGGCGAGAAGGTGATTAGAATAAATACAAATGCAGGTTTGTTGTTTTTTGAAGTGACATTTGATTTATTAGTATGCCTCCAAAGATGCGATACAAGAGAAAACATGCTCCTAAATGTAAGTTGAACTGGGATGACTTGTTAAAGCTCTCTACTGAAAACCTTAAAACATGTCAGCGCAACGATAACGAGAGCCATGCACACCAGAGCAACCAACTACCTAACTGCTTGTCCGCTTACACACATACCTCCTAAATATATATTATTTATGTTTGTTCATGTAAAATGTATACCTTTCCTTTAACACACACAAAAAAAGTTTAAAAAAGGTAACATGTGGAGAGGAGAAGTATCTGTCACTGACCTCAAAGACACAGGATTCGGGTGACAAGGTCCATAATAACAACCAACCAAGTGTTGATCTCAGCAACCAAGAGAAGAATCGGCAGCAAATGGTGAAACTGGAAATAATCCAAGATGTGTTCAAAGGAGGACAATGGTGCCTAAAGACGTGGACAGGCCGGCCCCACACCTCTTTCTCACAGTGACAAAACAAAGCTGGAGATGAGGGGGGAAAAAAGACAATGCAAAGGCTGCTAGTTGAAACAGAAAAAGGAGAAGTGTAGTGAAGCAACTTGTCCTCTCCCTATGAGTCACGCAGCACTGTCGCCATTGGTAGTGAAGCCCTGAGGCAGAGTGCCTTCACCTGGCCAATCAGCGACGAGTATCGGCCCTAAATACAAATCCTTTCAGGTGAGTTCTCCTGGTGGCGGGGATTGGATGGAGCTGAAGGGGGGGAGGGGAAACCAGAGAGGACCAACAGTAGGGCCACACCTTAAACACCATGAAAGACGATAGACGGGTTTCACCTGCAGAGGCGGTGGAGTACTGGATGTGTAAGTAAACAGTCGGACAGGTATGCACTTCGTTTAGACTTTGACCATGCAGTGTGGGCGATTAAAATCTGTATGGCACCTTAGAAGTAAAATTCACCTCTCTTTGTGTCCCATTAAAACACTTGCAATGAATTGTAAGCCTATTAGGCATGTCACACAGTTAAGCAGCTGACTTATGGAGGAGTTGTTCTCCCTGCACTAAAACGCATCATAAAATAACTTCTAGCAGTGGGAGGTACAAAGAAATCAAAATGTAAAGTCGACTGCATTTAGTATGAGCAAGTGCTTCGTGACAGAAGCCCAAAATTTCTGTCTTCCACCCCCTCCTATTCCTCTTTGAGACTCACCAATCATGCTAGTGGGACAGTTCCAGTTGTGAACAATCATCAGAGGCAAATTTATCTTTTAAAAAAATAAAGATTCACATGTTGTTTTGGGTGTTATCAAAACATGCTTGAAGTGCCACTGATCAGATCAGTGGGTAACAACATTTTTAGTGACACACATCTTGTAAAGTTCAGCAAATGAGAATAGATAGGAATCTTTATCAGAAATGACACTTTAGCAAACAGGAAGTGGTGGTCTGTGGTAAATGCTGAGCACTCTGTCTTCACACCCTGTGCACCAATTTATACATGTATTCCACTGAAAACCTCCACGTAGTATTTTTAACAGAAGTAAACGTCAAATGTTAGTCACTGGATAAAATTAGTTTTCAATTGGGATTGTTGGGAAAGAACTTAACATGATCTATCATAGGAGTTAGTATTTAAAAAATTGGCCCATTAAATCCACTGCAGCAAAGTCTGTTTGTCATGAACCTCCAAATCACCCTCTCGATCTCCACTGAGTTCCCTCATCTTCGCATTAATTCTTACTGGCCTCCGTTCGGCACAATACAGCTCAGAGTAAAAGCAACTGTTTGCTTGGGAGCGAATTGATAGCCTTGTTGTGAGGGAAAGTTATACCAAGCAAGCTCCATTTATCACTTGCCTTTGGAAATACTGTCCACAACCTCGAAGCCTTAGAGGAAGCTGTTCACTTCTTGTGATATAAACTCTTAAGGCTAATGGACTGCAGCACTGCCCAAATCCAGGACAACCATGTAAACATAGAAAAAGAGGCAGATGTATGCAGACTGGGAAACTTTCAGATAACGACAATAGCTCTACAAAACACCAACAAAAGCAGAAACAGTGCGTGAGGCCTAAAGGAGAGCTACGTGCATTTTGATGTTCCTCTAAATATTAAACAACAAGCTATAATTCTAAATATTATAATTTGGAAACTGACTAAGCTTTTCAACTAAGTTTTTATTTTTACCTGAATTTTCCAAAGAACAAATTCAGCATAGAAAGCTGATAAGTAGTAAACTCAAAAAAACTCCAAACGGAGATGGAGAAAATTGTTAGATAACGAACCACACATTCCAGCCTTCAGTTAATACTTGGGAGCACATTTATTCCCTCAACCTCTTGCCAGTATAGTCAGAGCCAGACAGACCATTGCCCATGGAGGAATTATAAGAGCAATGCTCAAGGAACTGGATTTATCTGTCCTGGACAGCAGGCATATATAACTTGAAACTGGTGTCTGAACATTTTAAAAGGTTCCCAGCAAGAATTACAATGCTGACTAGTTTATCAAATCAATTGATCATGTATGATGGGCCAAAGGGCATTAGAAAAAGAAATCCACTAAAATGTACTGAATATACAATGAATAGCACAAATAACAAAAATATTCAAACAATAAATGATTGCATCACTTTAAAGTTAAGCCTTTGCTTCTGAAATGTAGAACTTGGATGATTAACGTATTTCCAACAGAATGTTATCTGACTGGTTTTGAAACTGGCTAATGGTTTAAGTCACTTTCTGAACACGCGGCAAAATGTTCTTTTCGATATAAAACGACTATAAAGGAAATCTTTTGATATGAAGTCATTATTACTTGGTTACCTGAAGTAAAATACCAAATAATTAATACTGAAAATTACTGAAAATTTCCAATCAAGTTAAAGTAGAAACAGATTTTTATTTTAACTTTTCTTCCCATAGTGTTTCCAAACGTTATTACAGACTGTAATCTTGCTGCAAAGGAGCCATGTCCACATATGAAGTGCCTACCAGTGAAGTGGCAACCAGGCACTATGGAAAGTTGATGATAATCAGCAACTTCAAGCAATAAGGGGCAATGTGAAGTAGGTGGTTACCAACTTTTTCTTTTCTTTCCGACTGAGAGTAATAAATACTGTAGAGGCTTATATCAACAAACGAGAGCTTAGAATGTCTGCTAGCAACCAGCCATCAGCAAACTACCAGCAAAACAATCAGCAACACTTTAGAAATCAGAGAGAAAAATTAGGCATGTTGACCCATAATAACTTATTTTTAAGCAACACTTTTGGAGCTAACAGCATGGTGGTTCATTCAGTGGTTAGTGCTGTTGCTTCAAAGCAAGAGGGCTGTTGCATTAAAACACTGCTTCTGTGTTCTCCTGCATGTGCTCTTTATTCTCCCACAATTAACCCTTTAACCCCTAAACCATGAAATATTTGCCATAAAATTCTATTTTTTTGAAAATGGAGAGTTTATTGAACCACCTGACAAATTAGTTTTAAAAATGAATTCAATTTTTATTTCCATATATGACTTTTAATTTGTAACGTATTTGTAACATGTGGCTTTTTGTAACTGCTTAAAATTGTATTGTGCAATTTATTTATGTTTTTATGAGGGGAAAAAAATCACACTGAAGTCTCACATAAAAACTGTATGTATCAAATAGGATACACTAGGCATTAAGGGGTTAAAATTCTAACCCCTTCTAGCATAATGCTGCCAGTCTTAACTGACAGCATGCTTGTAAAAGACATGTTTAATCTCAAGGATGTCACCTCCTTGTTACTGGGTGAACACAGAGAGACAGACATCAAACACATTCAACCTATAGAGTATCACCAATTAATCTAAGGGGTAGGTCTTTGGAATGTGATAAGGAGCCAGAGTATCCAGAGGAAACCCATGAATGCACAGAAAGAACATGCAAACTCTACAAAGAAAGACCCTTATTGACCAAAAAGTTCAATCCAATAACCTTTTAATCTGCACATCCTTTATATTTGTCAAGTTTTAAAAAATATATACATTTTAGTCATAAATGTCCAACCAAAATTAAAATGTTCAGTTCATGATGATACACAACAATGCAAAGCATCAATTTTTACATCTGAGCGTCTGAAACCAGCAAAAATTGTTCATCTTAAAAAGATTCCTATGATGCTTTACGTCTCAAACTAGTTGATGATTCATACTCAGAAAATCGACTAAACACCACAGAACTAGAGTCATCTTTATGTGGAAAACATCTGGGTAGCTGTGAGGTGACATTTTTAGCCACTGCATCACCACACTGCTCCGTGTTGTACTGTGCTTTAACAAAATGAAAGAAACAGGAACAGCAAGGGTAGACAAAAATACAAATTTAATATTTTTGTCAGATTCTTTCTTTATGCAGTAAACATTTTGCATCCTGTGGCAGACAGACTGCATAATGCAAGTAAGGTTAATTTGGAACAAAATCTAAAAGGATGTGCTATTATTGCTGTATTGCTAATATATAATCAACTTCTAAGTGCAATAGATGTCATATATTCACTTTACATCTTTAATGTATGGCAAAACAGACACTAGATTACTGACTGGGCTGTGGACTGGATTGGCTATCAACAGAAAAGCAGCAGAAAATTTTACTTAATCACTGGTCTTTGTCTTAAAGTGTTTGGAGGAACATATTTGTGGCCTTAAATCTAGACTAAACTGAAAAGGATGGCGTGTGAATAATTTGCTACAGTGTTTACAGGATTTTCCTTGAGTACAGGAAGGAGAGAAAAAAGGTCTCACTTATTCTCTCCAAAGAATTTGCCAAGCTTCCAATTATCTTTTGTAATACTGAATGCAAACTCACCCAAATTTGCACAACAAATCACATCCACACTCTGGGGAAAAGCAATAACAGCGAAGATGTTTAAATTGCTGTTGCTTGAAGACGTGTCAGTGGAATGAAATTAAATTCAACCCACAGTGTGAAAACACAAAAAGCCTGTCTCACACAGAGCACTGTGTTCTTGCTTTATTCCTACAATGGTTGTGTATTAACTAGAGCAGAGGGGGGAAAAGAATGCCTTGATGTGTGATCAGTGCAGAGCCACGTGACCATGCACACTATCTGGAAGGACACACCTTTCCTTTTGCAGCCCAAGAATAAAAAAAGGGTCAGTGATTACTGTCATGTTCTCATTCTACTTAACAGAGGCCAACCACAATAGAAGCAGGCCTCAAAGCCCACATTTTCTGCGGTATGTCCCCATTAAAGGCAGAGCACAGCACCAAAGTCTGTCACTGAATTGCTTTTAACCCCGAAGGAGAAAACTAGATGACTAATTGCATGATATTAATCTTATAGCTTGTCTATCCAAAGCTAGCGTCACCGTTAGCTGCTCGAATCAAACTGTGACACAATGCTCAACATACTTAAAATGTAGCCCTGAAATAGGTCTAGTGCTCGCATTTCTCACCTTTTTTTGCACTTGAGAACACACTTTATGCTCTGCAAATTTGCACCGCACAAACTTTCACCACGAATTGCTACAAGAAAATTCTGATCACTCAGCCGAGAGTTAAGATGGAGAACTGTGGGCCCTGACAAACATTTTGAAATGATCCTTGACAATGTGAGATACAGCAGCATTTGGAGGGCATGCAGAAATATTTGTGTAGCTTGGAGGCAGGTCTAACACTGACGGCTCCTCTAACACTGAGTCTGAGGCAGTCAGATGGCAGCTAACAGAACAGATGAGCACCCTGCAGGAAATACAGAATGAGGTAAACAAGAGGGCAGAAAGGCATTTTAATTAACCCCCACTGAGATGTTCAGTGAATTACTGGACAAGATAATACTTGAAAACATTTCTCAGGTGTGGATTATTGTCAAAGATTGAAGGCAACCAGGGTGATATGCAAATACTGCAGTAATTTTGGATTTATAGCACAACACCTGGTTGAGGTCAGACTTTGTTGTTGCAGCAATCTAACCGGTTCAGTAAGCTGACGGCTCATAGCACTATGAAAACGTTATCGTTCTCGGACAGTGATCGACCTGAGCTGAGCCGGCATCTACGATGACTCACTATGCTGATGAAGCATGACTGCATAAAGACTTAACAAAGAGCTGGGCATATACAGCTATAAAGACAATGCAATGTGGAACTTCTCAGCCCATTGTATGTGAATGATTCATCAGAAACTGTGAGCAGAGAATGATGGAAGATTGCAGGTCTCTATCAGAGAGTGTTCAATGTGGTACTCAGTTCACCCAACTACACTCACACTAATGTGTAACATGAACCATATGCAACTGAAAATGACTTGTGAAAGAGATACTGTGTAGCCTTCTGGGCCTGTCTTTTAAATGATAAATTCAAACACTTCTCTCTCCCTCTCATGCCTGCTTTCTCACTGCGAATGGACATAAGCCAGCCACATGAAACTCTACGAATGTGGAAAAATGTGTTAAATAAAAAGCTAGTGTAACCCACATTTTGCTGACTATCATGGAAAATGTAATTATTATTTATTCTGAATTTTAAAAAGGGCTTTAAACAAAAAGATCTTTAAGAAGACATATACTTTTGTTTTTTTCTGAAAATATACTTCAGGCAATTAAACTATATCACACTACACTGATATGTGAGATCTCATCTTAGGCTTTCTTCTGACCTAATTCTCAGTGGTTGAATAATCATCATTGTCTGAAACAGAGAAAAGATTTACATCAGGATTGTTATTGGTTATTTATTGGCAGTGGGGGGAACAAACTACCTGTAAAATATTGGGAAGTTTTTGCTGATATTTTGGATTTCCACAGCTCTGGAAACAACCAGCCTCCTGGGAGTTGGCACAGAACTAACAGAGACCGTGCCAAAGAAGATTAAACCTCATTTTGCTAAAGTTGTGTGTCATAAACATTGCTCATGTTGTTGCATATAAAAGTTTAAAAACCGACATATCATCTAGCAGTGCATTAGCTCTAACTTAGATTCTTTCTAGTGTCAACAAGGATGATCTCCTCTGGTTGTGAAAAGACTAATTGAAGATTATGTGAATGTCTATGGGAAAACAACCTTGCTGCTCACTTCATCTGTCACCTCAGTAAATGCTTTGCTGATAAGTTTATGGCCTCAGTTACTAATTTCAAGGCTTTCTGAGTACAACATGTTGTTTGGTTTGTAAATCATGTCCCCAGTTACAGTCAAACAGACAATAAAAAAGTGTATGCTTTAAAGTGATCCTTCCTTGTCATTCACAAGTTGCTTCTGTAGGAATAAACATTGTGAGATCCACCCCTTTCCTCATCACCTGACTTCACTAACCAGTGGCAGACGTCACAGTGGCTACGTCCACCTTTAATATACAGTCTGTTATCCAGCCACAGTGTCATTAGCATCTTGCCACAGCATGAATCAGACCAGGCTGGATGTGACGCCACCTCTTATCAAAATGGAAAGGTTAGATCACAGTGGGAACTGTGGAATGTATTGCGCAAGACATCAATCAGGCTGTTAGTGTTACACAATAGCTGTTGCACGGGGATAACCGGATGACATCATATGTATATGGACAGGTGCAAACTGAAGCCTCAGAGTCTATTTTTTTCACATTTTTGGTACATTTTCGCATCTATTAGGCTCAGTTAGGCTAACCAGGAGGAGTGCATACAGTAACAGACTGGAAATGTCCATAAGACACTCACTACAGCTGTAAACTGAAGCAAAAAGCTTGTTTCCTAAATGCTAACTTTAGCATACAGGGAGCGTTGTAAAATTGCTTCACATGCTCCCACAGCCCCAATGTATAAGAGATAGGTTGAGTCCCCAACAGTTTTAGATTTATCTTCTGGGTATGCTAGCAAACAAGGCAGGGATGGTATAAATATTTTACTTTATTGTACAATATAATGTACGTTTTTATAAACAGGGAGTAGATGGAGTAGTAGCATTAGGTTCACTGCTGCTCAAGCCACACACACAGACTGCAGCTTATTAAAAATTAAATACAGAGATCACTCGCATCACACCTCGGTTACATGGGCTATTTCAGCTTCATGCAGTTAGATATTTGCAGAAAGGATTTATAACCACATAGGCTGATTCTCACACAAGCAAGTTATGATGGAAAACAATACGGTTTTGAGAAGTCCACCTGTGTCACACCAGCTAATTCAAAGTTAAGCACATGTTCGCCCCAATATAGGCAAATACAAAGTAGTTTTTAACCCCAGAGCCCTAGCTCATCATCTGAAGCTTATTAATAAAATACTATGAGAGCTTTAGAACATATTGCACCACCACTCAGGGCCTTGATTATAATGCCTACAGGCTGCATGCAGTTAAATAATTCAGCAAGGCTGAGAACTGCCACTGTCACTCTGAAATTAACCCAGAAGAACAAAACCAAACCCCAAATGCACGGATGGCGAAGACAGACAATTGCGTTTCAGTGGATGTAATGAACCGTCAGAGAACCCTGTAAGTTCTGTCAGCTGTGCCTCTCCTTGTATATGTTACATTTAATGAAAGTTGAATGAGGGGAGATCATTTGGCCTCTCTGAGCAAAGCTAAATCCAAGCAGCACTGGCTAAGCTGACTCATGAAAAGCCTCTGTGAAGCACTTGCTACTACAGTACCTCATTAGCTCTAAGAGACATGAAAAATGATAGGATGAAATAGCATTATATGCCAAAGTTGCAGACAAAGCCAGTTTCTATTTTTGTGAGGAACTACTTCGTGTGATCAAAGCTAGAACATTACAAACTAAGCCACTCCTTAATGTAATTACACATACATCAGTGATACAGCATGCTACACTGTGGGTCTACAAGGACCTCAGTTGGCACCATAAAAAATATAAGTAATATGGTTAACTAATCTCATGAAGTCAACATGCTGCCAGAGCCAACAACCTACAGCAGTTTTCACCGCAGACAAAGTCATACACTGAGACTGGATTGTGTGCTCTGGCCAAATATTAAATTATGTTATTTTTCTTAGCATCTGAAGGGTTTTAGTTTTCCCAGCTGCATATAAATTCATTATATTCTCTTGAAATTTTTACTTAAAAGGAACAGTAATGAAATATACTTATTTAATTTCCTGCTAGGGTTCAGATTAGAGGATCAATTTTGCTACCCAATCAATATAAAGTTAGTGCAAATAGGCTGTTAGTTTGGACTAGAAATGAACAGAAGAAGTAGCTTTGTCTTATGGCACCAAACCCCATAGTGCCTTTAAAAGGCAATGATCATTAACACCAATACACAAATATATATGATTTTTCAAAGTGTGCTTTTTAATAACATACAAATTAATCATATAGGTTTTACGATGCACCCAGATTTAAAGCTTTCCTCAGAGTAAAGCCAATAAACCCAAATAACTCTCCCCTCCCATAATTTCAGCTAGTCTGTATAAATGCTTTATAAGCCTCGTTTTTAAAAGACACATTCAGACCAGTTCATTAGCGTTGTTACTGTGTTATTATTAGCACAGAGTTAGCCTCCCCTTTACACAGAAAACAAAATTAAAACTAATTTGGAGATTTATTTCAGTCTCTGCCAACTTGGGGTAGAAATATTTTGACCTGACACTTGCTAGCACTCTATTTAGAGTTCGATCACCTTTTGCCTTCAGAGCTGCCTTAATTCTTCATGGCATATATCCAACAAGGTGCTGGAAACATTTCTCAGAGAATTTGTTCCATGTTGAAATGATAGCATCACACAGTTACTGTAATCCAGGAGGTGAATCTCTTGTTCCACCGCATCAGAAGGTGCTCTATTAGATTGAGATCTGGTGACTGTAGAGGCCATTTGAGCATACTGAATTCATTGTCATGTTCAAGAAACTAGTTTGGGATAATCTGAGCTTCGTGCCACAGTGTGCTATCCTTTAGTCGCATCAGAAAATGGGTACACTGTAGTCATAGATGGATGGACACGGTCAGCAACAATATTCAGGCAAGCTTTAACTGATCTTCAATTTTCACTAAGTAGCCCAGAGTGTGCCAAGAAAATATCCTCCATACAATTTGACCAGTACCCCCACCAGCCTGAACCACTGATACACGTCAGGATGTGTTCATGTTGTTTACACCAAATTCCAACCCTACCATCTTAATGTTACATCAGAAATTGAGATTGATCAGTCCAGACAACACTTTTCCAATCTTCTATTTTCCAATTTGGGCTTGCTTTTTGCAAATACATGGTTATAACAAGACGTTTTCTGAGTTGCCTTCCTATCAGTCCAACTGACTGTTCTCCCCTGACCTCTGACAAGAACAAAGCATTGTCACCTAGAGAACTACTAGACCATCCTATCCCATCTAGCACTAACAAGCACGCCACATTCAAAGTCACTAAATCACTTTTCTTCCCCATTCTGATGCTCGGTTTCAACTTCAGCTGCAGATCATTTTGCCCATGTCTACATGCCTAAATGCATGTAAATACAAACCTGAGTTTCTGCCATGTGACTGGCTGATTGGATATTTTGTGCTAACAAACAGTTAAACAGGTGTACTTCATGAAGTAACAAGTGAGTCTATCTATCTCTTTAGCTATGTGGTTACATTCACCTGTCTGCTACTGATGTTGGCCGCATGTGCACAGTATTGTTTTGGCTGAAACACAAAGGATTTGGTAGTGCCCCAATGTGCATTTTCATAATTAACAAATAAGCTAAGCATAGGTATAGGTTTTACAACGATGCTTCATGATTCAAGGAAGGAAACTTGCCTCATAGTAAAGAATGGCAGAATTCACAAAACTAACCCATCCTAACTTCCAAGTATCACAGCTAGATACTTGTATTACACAATCTAGTTGTCCTCCTTTACATGCTAAAAATAGTTCTAGTCATTATCGGTGGATTACGTCATAAAAATATGCAGATCCATGAAGAAACCAAGGTCTAATGACTAGTCCGAGTCACATGCTTGTGAGACAGGCAGCATAAGAGCAGAACGAGGTTACAGGTGGAATTTCCCCTGTCTCTCCTTTCTCCCTGACGTCATGTCCAATGGCAGCGGTTCATTGCTGCTCCTGCTGCCTAGCAATCAAACGTGTCTGACAAGGTGATACTCAGGTGTCAACGGCTTGGGCTGGTTCAACAGTAGCATACAATTAAGGAACTTTGCAATCAGCAGTTCCCCTGCAAGCCTTCAACAGAAAACAGACAGACATGGGTATTTTTCTACATGTGGAAAAAAGGGGGAAGTTCAACAGTTTTGTTTCTCTTTTCACAAGTCAGTTCCTGCATTTATGCAAGTCATTTGAGGTTTCAGCCTTCCCATATGATTGTTTGTTTAGTCAAAGCATATGAACATTGCCATCTTGTGGTTACTTCTAAGGCATTAATTTACACCTATAAGCAAGGATCATTGAGCAGATTTGGTGGCCATAAGAAATTGTGAGTCATTACACAGTTATTGAGGTTGAAATTGCATGCGTGGGCACTAAAGCACCAGATAACAGAACTTCATATTAGCTCTTGATACTCAAACATCTCTGAGATTTGTAAGAAGTTTGACTTGTTTTCAAAGATTACCACATACACCAACTTGCAACCAAATAAAAAGCTACTATATTCCCTTTCTGCAGCAAGGCTGCTCTGAAAGCTTTTTATGAAACTGGAGTGCTGCTTTCTAAATGGGATAAGAGCTCAGTTCTTCTTTTTGTGTAGTTAAATCAATATCCAGAAGCCCATTAAGCCAGGCGGGTACATCTTGGGCAAGGAGACATATCTGATGTCTGAGGAGCCCTTCAACACTTAAAGAAACACAATGACTCTCCGTTGTTGTCCTCGGTCATCTTCAGACTCCTCAGCTGCTCAGACTGCTGATGGTGACATCACTGTCACAAGATAAGAAGGCTAACAGGAACTGCTTTAGCCTAAACCACACAGTACTCTATCTGCAGAGTGCTCAAGTCCACACAGATGAAGCCTATGCAACATTAAAGCAATGAAAAGCAGAGAGGAGAGGGGCAAAGTGTGGGCAGCAGTGTAGCAAGATGTTCCTAAAACAAGGAGCACATGCTTGAAACAAACAAGACGACTCCACACTGGAGTATATTTGGAAAGTCTTGTTCTGGATAATTGCTTTCAGTGGATTGAAGTTTCCAATTATCCACAAGCCTCTCTGCCAGTGTTCCCACCATGGGAAGTCTAAAGGGGAGAGGGGTGGGTGAAGGACTGGTGGGTCCAGCTGCTCCCGTCTCTAGTGGGGCCGTCAGACTAAAAGCTCTTAAATTCCCCCACCTCTTCCCTCTGCGTCACGGCCTCCTGCTCCGAAGGGCCGGCCAATCAGACGATGTTTGTCGCTCCCATGATACAAGCATCTCAGAGCAAAAATGTAAACATCTGGCAAACATTTAGACTCACTACAGAATAGGGCTGATCAACACTTCTGTCAAGCATGCCGGATCTATATTTGTGTAAATCAGTAAACATTCATTTATCCTGCAGAGACAGAGAGACCCCTGTGAGGAAACCTCAGGGTGTTTCAGTACAACATACTTTCTCATAGCATATATTTGTATTTTATTCAAGAACATTTCAGGAAATTATGAAAATTGTACATAATTTCGTAGCTGAAGTTGAAATTACACATTTAAACAGCTCTGATCTAATGTAACAGAAAGGCCAAAAAAAGACAACCAGCTCACCATGACTGCAGACATGAAAAATTACATTCATGCTTAGAAAATTATTCAAATGAGCAGTCATTTCATCTGTAATCTCACTTAATTGCAGTCAGAGATAGAAGATATGCCAATTTGAATATTGCTCTAACTGGCTAGTTATGCACAGACTCTCAATTTCCACACTTTCTAGGCCTAGAGTTAGTGCAGCTGACCTGGGGTCAAGGCTATATTTTTCATAATGGAGGACAAAATGAAAGCTATCATCTAGTAAAACAAAAGTGGAGACAGAAAAAGTGCCCTAGTACTCTTCTGTTATAGCTGATCTGAACAATTTTTCACACACTCATAAAGACACACACCATCACACCATGTAGTCACATGCCAGCTGACTGACACAAAGGGGAGTCACAGAAATCTATGGAGTAGTAAAGCAAGGCAGAGCAAAGCCCTGCAGGTCGTGTGCCAGCTTCTAGTACATCATATGAGTTCAGTCGTGTTTCTTTAGAGTGCATTTAAAGGCATTTAGTATATAAATGCTTACATGTGGTGACAAAACACATTATTTCCAGTATCCATAAAAAGAAAAATGTACATTAAGGCGATCTCAACGTTAGCACCCACGCTGTTAGTCACAAAAAAGCAAGCAATTACTGTAAAACATGCCTTTTAAATCCCAGATGTACTTACCCCAGCAGAAGTTATCAGTACATTATATTCCCCGGCTTTGTATAGCCAGTAAGAAGCTGTTCTCTTATTTTTAAAAAAAGCGGCGACGTTAGAAAAACATCCCTGGAGCGAGTTGGAGACTAACGGTGCTACAGCTACATCATCACACAGTCACCGGTCAGCTTACCCTCCCGCTGCTTTCGTGTGCTTGCTGACACAAGGTCGAGGTTTTCTCCGGCGGGGGCTGATGCGTGGGGAATTCCTAACAGTCACATTTTCCTGGGAAATAGCTGGCCCGGCACCAAAGTTTTCCCAAAGCGCGGTAGTAGTACGCGAGTCCGAAGCAGACGGAAGAGGTTTAAGAGCTAAAAGGCTTTTTTAAAAAAGTTTCTAAGTTTAAAAAAAAGGCAAAAAAAAATGGTTCATGCGTTTTATACACGTCATGGAAAAGTGTCATTTACGTGTGTCACGCGCAGCAAATGTGGATTTTTTTTTCAAGTTATTTACACGTTAAAAGTGAATTAATTTTACTTATACCGTTACGAAGTCGCAGGTGCGATTTTACAGACAACCCACAGCTTCAGACACAATGTACTTAAAAATTAAGTTGAGAAAAGAGAAAATGACGGTGTTACACGCGAAACTTGGGGTTTAGTTTGAGCAGATTCTGTTCCCCTATACTCTGTTAATATTACGACAGGCGTCATGGAGATATAAAGTGGGAACAGGCATCTTCCGGGAATGTCCAAGCCTTTGTGAGATGAGAGCAACTAACGAAAACTCCCTGACGGGCGGGGTCGATTCCCTGGAAATATTGACCGCATGCTGTGCCAGACGTATCAAATAGCAAAAAAAAAAAAATACTGAATGGTTTTATGTATTGCTTGTATTACTGCCAATGTCAAATCATCGTTAAAAACCTAAATACTAGAATTTGAGACAAAAACAGTAGTTCCCATACCGGGAGTCGAACCCGGGCCGCCTGGGTGAAAACCAGGAATCCTAACCGCTAGACCATATGGGAAAGTCATGTTTGTCAGAAGGCAACATTGTTTTCTCACTGGTTTCCAGATTGGTTAACTTGTGATTGTTAGTTATTATTATCTGACCTTACAATCTTTTATAGTTTCGCGTTATACGTTACACGTTTATGTTTATTTATCATTGACATATGTTTAAAGATATCATGTTTTGGATGAGTAGCGTATTATATACAACACTTGGGAACTAGGCACCATCTAGTGGTGTTTCGAAGGTATTGTACATTAAACCTCAATGTCTTAGACACGGGTTACACCTAAAGTAACAGACCTAACTGGGTATGCATCGAACAGATCAGTACATTAACAAAGTCAGTACTGAATAGGACGACAAACAGAAGATAGGCCCATTTATGAGGCATTAGCGCGTCCTAATCAACTAATGTGGGTGCAAACATATGACGTAATTTTTGCTGGGATAGTTCAAGTGTAGAGACGGGTTCCACCAACCTACATAAAAACGCTCTAGCGATAGTAAAAACGAGCTTCAATATGTTCATACAAGAACAGTAACAACCAAAAGTTTTATTCTGTATCCACTTTTTAATTTGGCTTTATGTGATTGTACAGTTTACTAATTTCAACGCAAGCGGCGTGAGGTCTCCCTTTTGTGTATTTGGTACAGTCGTTATACTGGAGAGGGGCAGCCAAATATTTGACAAACTAGCCGCAAATCGTTTAGCTTAGCCAGCTAAGAGTTAAAATAATACACCGATTAAAAAAGAACACGCATTTCACCACGTTTGACCCGCTTAGGTGTTTGTTAACGATTTGGGTTTCCATTTAATCAAGATGTCAACTCCAGCAAGACGACGTTTAATGAGAGATTTTAAACGGTAAGCGAAAGGAAAACAACAGAGAAGTAGCTAAGGTTAGCCTCCTGCCGCTAGCTTGTTAGCGTTAGCCCAAAAGACAATTAAAACTACAACACCGCTATTAAACAACAACAATAAAATTCAGGGTCTTAAAAACACGAAATGATCATAAGTGGGTGAAGATTCGGGTAGTACTAACGAATGTATGACTGGTAAGCTACTGATCTGTAAAGATAATTACACCGGGGCGCTGACACCGGTGCTAGCAAGGCATCCGGGAGTAGTAACGTTCAGGTAGTGCAACTTAAGAGTCCCGGCTTATTTTAGGTGTCGTAGTACTAACTGAGACGATCACCGAACATCTAGCCTAAACTGTAAACAGCAATATTTCAATATGATTTCAGTTGGATGCGCTTCTAACTTGTAATTAAGGTTGTAGTCAAAGCGAGTAGCCAGGTGGCCCTTCAAATCCAGGTGAAACGTTTAGATAGACTGTCCATATACACACTGATCTGGGAGACCTTCTATCCCTGGGCCTTGACAGACGGCTACCTGAACCCGAGGATCAGAAACCATCTGCTATGCAGCCACTAAAAACCTGCACAGCACATGGTTTCTGCACAGTATGTTCCAATCACACAGTACTGGTGGTCACAAGGTCCAAAATCTAATCTCATCTGGGCCACTGTAAAACGATATTTATAGTATTTCAGCATACTTCAAGAGCGTGAATAATAGGATGAACTTTAACTGATTAAATCAGACAGGTAGTGGTTGTAATGGCCCTTCGGATGTGTTTTTAAAAGGACTCTCTTTTTGTTTTTGTTTTTTGCCTCAAAACATTACTCTGAAAAGTTTTAAGTTTCTGTCTTACAGCAGGCAGAAACATTAAACATCATCATAAAAACATGGCTTAAATAAAGCAGAGTAGCTCTATAAAATATCTCATTAAGGTAAAGATACACAAAAGAAGAAACGCAATGAAACGGAAAATAGTGGAATAATATATATATATATATATATATATATATATATATATATATATATATATATATATATATATATGAGATTGCCAAGCACTAAGTGTTTGTTATTGGTAAATATGTAGTGTCAGAGTCTTTTTAGGATTAATACATTAGGAGATTCACTTTCAGTTTTAAATACTTAACTCACCTGCCCTAATGACAAGCCTAAGAGGTAATAATAGTAAAGACTTTGACAACTGACTGTTTCAGTCATTTTCTTTATCTGTGATATAACTGTGTGTCCATTTTATCTGTCAGGCTGCAAGAGGACCCTCCAGCTGGAGTTAGTGGAGCCCCATCAGAAAACAATATCATGGTATGGAATGCTGTCATTTTTGGGTAAGTTGCTCTAATAAAAGCTATATCAGACATTTTGTGGCTGTTTTGAAAAGTGCGTTTTTGCGAGGTGATTTATCCCCTTTACTGTTTCCTCTTTTGCAGACCTGAGGGAACACCTTTTGAAGATGGTAAGATGTCCATAAAGCCCTTTGCATCCACATAATGCGTCTTCCCAACGCTGATCTGACATTAACTCAGCAATAAACCATGATGACTGTTAAGCATAGAGCTTTCGTAGTTGGATCATATCGATTGGTACAGTTTTGAGTATATTTTAGTGGAAGAATTTTTTTTGTTTTTGGCCAGAAAGCAACAACTGCTTATCAGTTTTCCTACATAAAGCAGATGAGAGTATGGAATATGTTTCAATACTTAAACCAGTAATTTATTGTCTTGAATTGGCATCATTTCCCTACAAGTTTCTTATAATTAACTTGGCAGCAAAATTAGAAAGACTGATGAAATTTTGCTCTAGAGTTTGAGTCTAAGAGGTCACATATTACCTTGAGTACTGTAATGCATTGATTAATGTATTTATTAATCTTGAACTTTTTAATATTTGAAAAACATTAATAACAAGACTAAAAGAAGGCAAAGAAGACACTCCTCTTATCAATATACATGGTACTCTATATCCAAACAATTCTGTTTTGTTATGTATTTTAATTCACATTGTACCATTCCTTCTCTCTCTCTCAGGAACCTTCAAACTTACCATTGAATTCACAGAGGAATACCCAAATAAACCTCCGACAGTGCGATTTGTCTCCAAAATGTTTCATCCAAATGGTATCTACCAACATACTGAGTTTGAGATATTTATTGATGTTAAAATAATCACGCCCTAAAGTTTTAACATTGTGTGGTCTTCAATGCTCTTTTGCAGTGTATGCAGACGGCAGCATATGCTTAGATATTCTTCAGAATCGTTGGAGTCCAACCTATGATGTGTCTTCAATCTTAACTTCAATACAGGTATCCTGCCGCCTTCCAGTAATGAGTACGTAGCTCTGACTCTTATGTCATAAAATGTTATTAGAAACCTAACCCACAGCCATTCTCTGTTGTGTATTTAAAGTCTTTACTGGATGAGCCAAACCCAAACAGTCCTGCCAACAGCCAAGCAGCCCAGCTCTACCAGGAAAACAAACGGGAGTACGAGAAAAGGGTTTCTGCTATTGTTGAACAGAGTTGGCGTGACTGTTGACCCCCATTGTCGTTGGAGTATGAACAGTGTCCAGCCCAGTAACAAGAAAACACTGATCAAGAAAATTGACCGATCTCACCAAAACGAAATGACACATCTTAAAATCCTTTGGTATATTTGTCCCCCTAACTGTTGCAAAGTTTGTATGCCGTTGTGTTGTGGCATTCACTCCTGCTGAATGCTATTGTTGGGCAATAGCGTATGTTTGGTAAAAGTTAATGTACCTTGTTATATCCGGGTTACTTGCTACATGCCCCAACATTTTTTTTCTCTCTTCTCTCAGCTGTCACTTTTCTACCCATTTATTCATACATGAAGTAATGTGGTCGGATGATAGGGCGACAGATACTTAGATGTGCTTGCTGTGTGGTTTGCTGTGTAGATACTGGCAGTTCATATTTACAAAAAGCAAAGCTGTTCTTGGGTGTCTTGGGGCTCACTCTTCTTGGTTTTGTCTCTGCCTATCAAAAGCCTTTAAGAGGGATCGAAAATTAACCTGGCATGGACATCCATCCCTCTAACAACTCAGCAGATGCCTTTTGGGGGTCATTTTCTCTCTCAGCTTTTCTTGTAAAGCCATGCCTTTGATTTAAAAAGGAAAAAAAAATCTAAACACAAATGTCCCTCTTCAATACAGAAACAGGATATTTAGTACCCTGTCCAAGCACTTAACTTGGTTTCATAATGCTGACTTTTTAAAGCTGTGTGAACATTTCTATGCTATTTTACAATCTTGGAAATCGGCTGCCATAAAAAGCTGATTACACTGTTTTAAACAGGATGGTGTCCATTTTCAGATTATAAACCTTTGCACCGGTAACCCATGTAACAAACTGTACATTTTCTTGTAAATAAAAATAAATATACACCATTTGTTTGCTGCTTATTTCTTAACCCAGAAGAACAAAATATTTGAATTAATTTCAGCCTCTTTGATGGTTCTCAGTTTTAATTTATTCAGTCATTACAGCTGTGAAAACAAGCAGACACGTTGACTGTACTCACATAAACCAACACATCTGACATTAACAAAGATCACAGCTTACAATGTGAAGACTTTCTGCTCATGGATGCAGCTCTTGTACTTGTAAAATGATCTCCATGTTCTGAAATAGCAAACAACATTGCAGGTATTGCTGAATACAGATGCCTTATTACTACAGTGAGACTGGTATGAGCACCTAGCTACAGTTTGATGTTAATGCCGCTATAATCCTTGTCTTTGATGAGTTAACTGTCTACCAATGTTCACAAACAAGCAGTGAGAAAAGCTGCATATTCTGCCAGGTTTCTTAAATAGTCACAGAACAAAACAAAAGGTGACAAAAGCCTAAATTTGTTTTTTTAAACTGGAAAGAATTGCATTAACAGGAGCGTCATTAGGATATGATACCACAATGCACTGACCACAAGCTCATGTGGAAAAGCAGGAGAGACAAAAAGACAAAATCCATCCTACAGCCCCTGTTAGAGCTAAAATATAGTTCATGGCAAAGGAATGCTGAAACCACCAGAGATACCTGAAAGATTCTCATTTATTAACATGTGCTGGAAATTTGTAACATAGTACAAACACAGCAGGTACGCTTGAGTGCGGTTTGCCTTCAAGTCCAAGACGATGAATGCGTCCTTTAAAAAAAAAAATATACGATTTTTCTCATCATGCAAATTAGTGTGAGGCCTGAGGTTTCACAAGCTCATATCGGCCCACCTGTCCTTCCTGTAGAAGTTGACCAATGAGCTGGTCTTTGTGTACTTTGCGGCTGACGACGAGGAAGCGTTGCCGTCCCTGTCCGTAAGACTTGCTTCGCAGCCCGTATTTCTGCGATATCTGGTGGATCTGTTTGCGTTCGTCATTGGTGAGGTCAGTGGAGAAACGGAGGTCGTCCTGGCGGTCTGAACTGGCGTAGTTCCGAATGATGTCCTCGATGTCGCGCTTGCTGAGCTGATTTGCGGTTTTATCCGTGTCCATACCCAAACCCTCTCTCGAGAACTGCTCCTTCACTCTGATTGGCTCCGCAATTCCTTCCCCGTCGCGGCCCAGACCGCCTCCTTTCCAGCCCATCTTCCGGAGCAGCTGGTTTCCAATGTTGTCTTCCTTTATCTCCTGCCTCGTGGCCTCTTCGCCTGAGCGACCCATGATCTGAGAACGTGATATGGCGTCGCTGTGACCCTCCTTTCTTAAGTTGGATTTGACCACAGCCTGCGTCTGTCTCAGTGTGGCTAAAGCCTCCAACGCTGCAATGTGCTTCACTATTTTCTTTGGCCCAATTCCTGCTGCGACATACTGTCCTTCTAAGTAAACTTCACACTTCCAGCGATGATCGGGCAGAACTGTAAACTTGTAATCAGCAGTCACTTTATTAAACTGAGCGGTATCATTAATAATGCAGATTGCATTGTCAGAGTTTTCCAGGATAACCAGCTCGCTCAGCTTCTTTTTGCCACCTTGCTGCCCGAATCGTCCACCAGAATCTGACTGAATATTTCCTCTGGAGTACTGAGACTGCGGCTGTTGTTGCTGCTGCAGCTGCTGCTGCATCTGCTGCTGCTGCTGCCGTTGCGCTTGGTTCAGGCGAAGTTTCCTGACCGCCTCCTGCGCTGCTGCATGCTTAGAGCTCTTTTTGGTGCCCATCGCCTGTGCCACCAGCTCGCTCTGCAGGAAAACGCTGCACAGCCATGTACTGCTGTTGGGTAGCAGATCGAATTTATAGTCTATCATCATGCGATTAAAAGCTGCAGAGTTGTTCAGTATGCAGATAGCGTCGTGAGCATTGTCCAACACCACAAACTCTGTCCAGTGCTTACGCTTGTCAGGCTCGTACTGGCCCTTGGAGCTAGGTGTCGGCTTATCTTCCGGGTTGCGGAGTGCAGGCAAAAATGCTGGTGTCGGGCTGTGTAGCTGGCACACGACCATGTCATTAACTACAGTGTGTCTGAATTTACGCTGCACGACACGAACCTCGACTGGTTTCAGGAAAAGTTTTACAGCCTGCTCAGAGGCTCTGTCTCTTGCCCCATTTTTACTTCCGGAGTATCCGGTAGCAAGATACACACCCTGGCATCTCAGTTCACAGGCGTAGCCGTCTGTCGGTACTTTCTTGTTCTTTGGTAGATCAGCCTGAGGAATATCCTTCAGGCTCACATAAATATACTCAGGGTTGGTTTTGCAGGCCTGGATGCTACGGCTCAACATGAAATTATAGTTTGGTGAGTCACTTCCAGTCATGTACATAGGGTCCCTAAAAGCAACAGCCAGTGCAGATGCTACATTGGCAATCAGCCTTTGCTTCTCATCTAATGTTGGCTGAGATATTGCAAGAGGCTGCAATGAAGAGCCCGACTGAGAAACATTAGGACTGGTCCTCCCCGGGCTGTTGTAGACTCTGCTGAACAGCCTGCTCGATGACGGCCTGTCTTGATGGCTGTAGCCCAAACCCTGACGTCCTGAATCCCAGCCTCCCGATCGCCCCCCTCCCCCGTACCCATTGTACCTGGGCGGCTGAGAGTAAGAGTCCGAACTCCGAAAGTTTTGGGCTTCATATTTTGCTGTGTACTCCTGCTGTGTTTTTGCCAAGAAGTTTGACGACGACCCACGACCTCCATAACCCAACCCACTACCTGAAGAAATGTCTCGGTCTCTTTCTCTGTCCCTGTGGGAACCCCAGGAGTCAGATGTGTATGATGGCACTCTGTCAAAAGCGGGCCTCATTGAGGAGGATCCCTGTGCTCTGCTGCTGCTATTGTACGAAAAGTGTTCAGAGTCCCTTGGACTGTACAGCTCGCTCCTCCTGCGCTCCTTATCGTTCTCCTTCTCATCAGTGTAGGTTCCTCCACTGCTCCCACCGCTTACAAAGTGCACAGGCTCAAATCGAGGTCTGGAACCAAATTTTGTCAAAGGCATTTTTCTCATGGGCTCCTCTCCTGCAATAAAATGACACAAGTAAGCAATTAAGGCAAAACAAAAGGGACCCATATAATCACAGATGTTTACAAAAAAAGTAATGAAGAGATCTTTTATAAAACAGAGCTAACTTGTTATTATTGTTAATTACAGTGGCATTTATTGTCAGGTTCATAAACATATGAAAAGGTGGTGCACAACGTGTTAATGGTGTGAAGAGCTGAGCCATATTAGGTTTTCAGACTGACTGTAGTTTTGACATTCTACATTTAGCTAATGATTTCACCAAATGATTTGGCCATTTAAAAAAAAAATGCCAACATTTTTCATAATAGATTTTTACATTTGCATGTCAGATGTATGCTAAATAGTGCTGTGTGATCTGACTACATGTCTGCCTGCATCTTCAAAACTAAATGATAAAAATTAAAGGAAAAAAACACTAGCACCTTATTTACAGATAGTGTCATTGCAGGATATTGACATACACCTATTGCATCCCTGGTCTGTAAACAACAACAACAACACATAGAACTGTCTTTATACTTTCAAAATAGAAAGCTGCAATGTTGCTGAAACCTGCAGCGTTAAAACACACCTCTGACTCAGGTTTCCTCTGCTATTCCCAGTGAGCCTGGTGAGGTATATTTAATCTTTTCTGTCAGCACATAAGCTGTGTGCTCAACTGCTGAACTTTGCATTTATCTAAACAGTAGTGCTGGCAGCCGTGCAACTGTGTGTACATTTTCTTATTATTACTATTAAACACAATTAATAACAGCAGTTCCTACCTTCCTGAACTCTCGATGTGTGCGCACTTCAATGTCGATAATTGGATACAGGATCACTATGAAATTAGAGTGATCTTATTAATTCAATTCATTATTGTTAGTTGTAAGAAGTCTGTAAAAGTCAGTGCTGGCTGAACCACTGAGGCTGCCACTGTAGTGACATCGGAGCACAACTATTGTCAGTGCTGAGTGGTGCTTGGAAACATATCCTGATGACCTATGTGGGATTCACAATGCCACATTTGTGTCCACCTGAGTGGGTATTGGGCTATGCAGAGTGAAGGATTATGTGTGTGCAACCTACAAATTTTACTTCAGCTCTTTTGTCTCCTATGCAGTGATCTGAAGGGGCCAATAATAGCCTAAACAAGAATGGCGCACAGACCAGTTTCTCCCAGAAAATATAAACTGCGAAAACTTAGGGTGTGCATGGGGCCAGTGCACAGCTATGAGAGCCCTATTATAAAGGACTGAGTAGACTTGCACTGACAGGCATCTGTCATGTCCATATTGAGGCCATTTTGCTAGAGTTGGATGATGGGAAGATACAGAATAAATCTTAAATTAGTAGTAATATTACATTTATTTATTTTCTCATCAAACATTTTGACTGTGCATTATAGCAGCTTGGTTTGGTCTTGTTGGTGAACATAACTTGACACTGTCTTTGTTCCTGTTTTTAAGATCATGTTGCTATCAAACACAGAAAGCTTGCTGTATCCGATGATCACATCATGGGGAAAACTATGAATTTAAGTTCCGCTGATGGCTGATGTCCCGGAGTAACTTTGGCATGTTAAAACAGAAACAGAAAATGACAGCAACCCAGATAAACACTCACTGCCATCAGAAGAAATATGTCTCTTTTTTGCTTCAGAACTGGGACTTGGCTCAAAGGAGGGCATCTCGCCAGTGTCCGTCCCTTCTGCCATAACCAGCACCGTCCAAGTCAAATCCAGGCCATACCTGTTAATGGGGCCAATGATTTCAGACAGATTAGGCACATGTATGTGTTACAGTTTCAGCATAAATAACCAGAGGTCATCTTTTTCTTGCTGCATTAAGGGGTCACCACAGTGGATCATCTGCCTTCATCTCACCCTATACCTGCCATCCTCCTCTGTCACAACAACCTTCTACATGTCCTTCTCCTTTCTCTTATCCTCCTGCCTGGCAGCCCCATATTTAACATCCTTTATCCAATATATCCACTATCCCACCTCTGCTCATTTTCAAGCCATCCCAGACTTGCCTCTCTAACGCTGCCTCCAAATCGCTCAACCCGAGCTGTCCTCTGATATACTCATTTGTAATCGTGCGCATCCTGGTCTCTCCTAGTGAAAATCTTAGGATTTTCAGCACTTCCACCTCCAGCTCTGAATCCTGTCTTCCTGTCAGTTCCAGCGTCCTGAACCATACATCACAGCAGCTCTCACTACCATTTTGTAAACCTTGCCTTTCACTCTTCTTACTATCCTTCTGCCACTCATCTCTACCCTCTCCAGTCTGCCTGCACTCTTTTCTTCACCTCTCTTGTGCACTGTCCATTGTTTTGGGTGGTTGGCCTAAGCATTAAAGCTTGTTCACCTTCACAACCTCTACTCCTTGTATCTTCACTGTCTTCTTCTGATTTACACGTGATGCTTCTGCTGACTTTCACTTCTCATCAGTCCATACCTCCACATCCCCAAACTTTCCTCCACCCGGTCCCTAAAGATAACAATGTCATCTGTGAACACCTTATCCAGACACTCCTGCCTGGCCTCATCTGTTAACCTGCCTACCATCACTGTAACCAAGAAGGGGTTTAGAGAAGATCCCTGTCTCACTGTCCTAATACATGTCCTGCGCCATTCTCACATACTTCTCTGTCACTCCTGACTTTCTCTCACAGTACCACAGCTTCTCTCCTCGCACCCTATCACATGCTTTCTGTAGATCCACAGACACAAATAGCTGGAGGTAACGCATTCATTCACACTCCATGCGGTTAGCAGAGAAAACGGTCTCCCAGCAACACGTAGAGTCTAAAATACAAAATCCGTGAATGGGCAAAATATTAAAATGCCGTAATTTATATTTTAAGCCTATTGTGGATGTTAAAGTGTGAGAAAACAGCTGGATTTCATGCCATCACAATCGCCTCGACAGAGTGACGCAGTACACCGACAGGTTCCATCCTATGCAGGGTCCATCCCTCACAAGCAAACACGTTGAACAAGCTAAACACATTTATCAACATTTAAGTTTCTCATTAGATATCAGTGTAGTGCTCTTACCTTAAGGTGTAGCCTTTGATCCCATCTACATGTACACCTGTCTTTTATCTGAACTGGAAACAGCGCATTTATTCTTACGATCAACCGGCTATTATTATTTTCGTGCTAGCACTAGCCTGCTAGCTGATTCTGTAGCTTCCAGCTAACCCAGCCCCGCATCAAAAACTTGATCACACTCTTTGATAACAGTTAAAGGATCAAAACAGACCTAAGAAGAAACCGTCTGGCAGGTCTGTTTCCCTTACTAACTCTTTCCTGAAAAACTGTAGTTGAAAATGTTACAAAAAACCAGCTTGCAGCTACAGCTACCCATTCAGCTAGCAGGAAGCATCCATTTTCTGGTCCAGCTACAGCAAAATCATGGCGTCTGTCACCGCACTGCCCCAGAATGCATTGCGTTTGATTATTAGAGAGCACATGTAGCGTACAAAACAGGCTCTCGTGGTTTGTGTTTGCAGTGCTTTGCGACAGTCTTGAGCCTCCTCTCATTTCTTTGTATTTTGCTTCCAGTGATCCAGACTTTCTTGGAATTTTTATGGTGTTCAAAGCAATAGTTCACCAGGCTGAAGAAAACATTTGATTTGTTTACATTTATTTAGTTTAATCTACAGAAGTGTCAAATGTAACATTCTGACATACCTATACTAGTATTTTTGCAGAAACAGGGTGATTCCCAAAGACTTATTAGAAAACTTGGCTGGAAAGTGGACAATTAGTATAAGACAAATAACAAGTGGAAGGCCTTTGGAAAAGAAAATAATGAATAATCAATAGTATCTGAAAGTCATGTCCAGGAACTGAGAGACTTCCAATTTAATTTAATGTATCGCCTTAAGGTGCTTTATATTGTAATAGAAAAACCCCAGCCTCAAATGACCTTCTATGAGCAAGCACTTGGCAACACTGGAAAGGAAAAACTTCCTACAGGAAGAAACCTCCCACAGAACCAGGCTCAGGGACAGACAGTTATCTCCCATGGCTGGTTGGGAGTCGGGAGGAAGACAGAGATTAATAATAAGTAATGATTTAATGCATCAGATGATCGGTCTGCTAAGTAAAACAGGGAAATGACACAAGAACTGGTCTGAAAACCTTGAACAACAGGTCTTATGGATTTATGAGTCTAAATTTGAAATCTTTGGTTCAAATTTTGATCACTATGTTGATGTACAAATTACCTTTTAATACACAGTGTTGCTTACCATTTGTTTTTGTCAAATGTCATGCAGACTGCTGCCATGTTTTGGTTTTTTTTGTTGTTGTTGTTTCGTTTTTCTTGTTACTGTTGTTTGATCCCTTTGCAAAGGTAAATGCAACTTAGGACAACCTGGTTGTGTGTGTCTCAATTTCTTTCAGATTTCCAGAATGAGCTTGTTTGGTGTCAGAAGTGGGATCTCTTGGCTTTTACTGATCTCGAAAGAAGGCTTTCCAGCCTCTAACCTCATGTATTTGAGAGATGAGTAGCCTGACTATTTGGACCCTAGACCATCTCCATGGGGATTTCTAGGAATGGAGCGCGTTGTCCTCAAATGGCGAGAGATCGAAATAAACTGTTATAATTTAGGGGGGCGAAACAGGAAAACAATTGTTTCTCTGTGTTCACATCTGGTCAAAAGGTGATTTCAGGGATGAGTAAATGCTGTGTTCCAGGAACACTGGGAATATTTTTCAAAGGAAGCGAGTAATTGAAGACCGGGTCCTCCTTGCTGAATTGACTGTCCATCAAATTATGGTGAAACACAGTTTGGATTTGTGGTGATGATTGCCTCTAGAGTAGAGATCAGGCACGTCAGATAGACAAAACTGGACATTTGTGAGCGTGGGAAACAAGTCTGATAAAGAAAAATACCAATCAAGAGTTGGATTGTCTCCAAATGTGGTTTATGTGAAGAGAAAATATGTGGATAGAGTGATCAGGGCTTTTTGTGTTTGGATAAAACATTCTGGATTTCTGCAAGGACAAAAATTCAAGAGATAGAATACAAGAGAAAAACATGTCCAAAATCACCTGAAAGCATTAAATATGTGGAAGCATGAGAAGCTTTGTCAGAGAAAGTTCTTGTCTGTATCTCTCGTTAGAGCCTCAGTGTATTAGAATGGACCGTGACCCTGACTGTGGCCCTTCAATGGCTACACCTACTCCACTTCCACCCCCACCATTTAACAGAGATGATGAGGAGCGCACAGTGCCTGCAGACTCTTCCAGTGATTCATTATCAACCACAGCCTGCCACCGGAGGTTTCATATCAAGAAGCTGACTCATCAGAAAGCATGATCGCCTCCACAGCAGAGTTTTCTACCACAGTAAAGTACACCCGACAGCTACACCCAATATGTCCCTTAAATGCCCACAGTTTAAGTGGCAAGCACCGATGTACAGCCCCTATTAATCTTTTGACCGTGATCAGAAGCTCATATTAAAGAAGCCAGGAGTCATGACTGGGAAACAAAATATAAACTTCTAGAAGCATCTAGGATCAGACTTCAGCAGACATCATGAATGGGATGATTGCGACAGTGAGGAGCACATGGAGGCCACAACAGCCCTGCGCAAGGTCATGCTGACAGTCTCCTCAGAGCCCTACAGAAGAAGAAAAAGGACAAGAGCTAACCATTTACCAGTCTATCATTAGATGCTACAGCATCTGTGCCCAAACCCCTGACTGCAACTACATATCAAGCTGCTGCTGGAGGAAGAGGTGGCTCCAGAACAGGATGATGTGAACCAGAGAGCTGTTTCAAGTCCCATTAGAGGGGACATTGTGCCTCAGCAGGGACAACCATGCTAATGACAAGTATGGAAATGTGGACTGAGGCTGCTGGGAAGGCACAAGAGAGATGTGCAGCTACTCTGACTCATCTGACGCTTGGGGATGACAGTACCACCTACAGCGCGCATATTAGTATACAGCCCACACTGACACTTGTAACACAAGTTGTTCCCTACCTTCAAGACAAAATTGAGAATTGCCAACTTCTGCAAATCAAGACAAGTGATCCCAGGTAAGGGAGCAAAGTCTCAGCTCTGCTTTGTTGCTTTAGGGGAGAGAGAGAATGCTCAATGTACTCTGCCTGTTTGAGCTTCAGCCATCAACCAATCCCAGGATCAACAAAGCAGTGAGGTGTGATGGACTGACTTACCTGTGTGCACCATGGAAGAAATAAATATCAGTTTCTATCAATGGACTTTCTATCAGTGTTTGGGTCTAATGTTTATGTCATAAATTTTATGTGTGTGATCAGTGAATCAGTGCTAAAAACAAAGGACTGTAAGGGAAAATAGTAGGATTCTGCTGAATTCTTGGAGGATTCCATTGGATTCTTGACTATACCAAAGATGCTGAATAAAATAAGGATGTGCAGAGTTTTAAGCTTGGCCAAAACTTTGGACTCTTTCTCCTGTTCTTGGAGCTGCTCCTCAGAGGTTTTATTCCTGTGTTGCAGGGTGCTTGCTGCTCCCGAGGGAGACAGCTGCCATCGAGGAGTGTCACTGACTTAATTTACTGATGTTCGCTTTAGCTGTGTGGTTTTAATGTTGTTTTGTCCACTGATAGTTAAGACTAAGTGCGTAATTATAAGTCAATATAATAATAGTAATAATAATAATATGATCATTTTAGTGTTTTTCATATTTATGTAAGTAGGAGTATTATATAGAAATTGTAGTTTTGTACTTCTTCTAGTTAAAACATGGTTTAATATTCAGGGAGGGAATAAATATTCTCTCTTCTTCATTCAGATAGTTCAGTTGATACAAGCAAAACCAAATTCACCATGTTAACCATATAAATGAACATAAGTATTGCAAAAAATACATTTATAGTATGGTGCAGAATGAATAATTTATAAAGTCCAACCAATAGCAGGCAGTCAAACTTTAGGTACTTAACAGGAAGTTATACTTGCCATTTCTCTGGAGTTAGTCTGTCTTGTCTCCTCTGTCTCTTCACATTATCCTGGATGGACTCCATTATGCAGACATGATCTCTGTGGCTCTGTGTCAGACTGTATGAACCAGTCCTGTTTTGCTTGATACTATAAACAGTTCTTTTTGACTCCGGTTGCATTTTTCATTTGTTGTTATGTTGCAGAATGAATTTGGGGTTGATGGCACACCTCTCTGAGAACTGGAAGACCAATATGAACTTGAAAACTTAAGACTGTAAAGTAGTTGGCTCGTTCCATGTTGGCTTTGTCATGTCATCTCCAGATTTGGAGGCCCATAAAAACCACAGTTTTGCAGGTAGTGAGCTAGAAAGAGCAGCAATTCAATGCTGCAGGTGGTCAACTATTTTAAAAAGATTAAATAATTTCATCCATAGTATAATCAGTAATAAACATACTGGTTCTTTCTTTCTTTATATATGCACATCTTTGCTTACACTGCCTCCTTCAGGACAAAGTGGGACAGAACAGAACTTCTCCATCTGTCAGAGTGGGTATTACCATTATGTTAAGTCTTGGGACATTAAATTTATTTAGCTTATGTCATTTCCACCAAAGCTCTGCCCAGCTAAATATAGAGGTCTAATCAACCAGTGATAGCAACATCTTATATATGCAAAGCTACTGGTAACTGTAGCTGATAAATAAAAGTCATAAAGTGAGGTAAAACGGTGAAAAGTGCAATATTTTCCTCTGAATTATATTCTTCCATCCAGTATTTTACAATGTGACATTATAATTTGCTATCATTGTATATGTATAGCCTAATAATAGCCCTAGGAATGTTACAGTAGATATATTTAACAGCATTTTTATAATACATAAATGAAACAATTCTTTGCAAAAAGATTTGTCTCTAATAGTTAAGCTTAGTTTTTGCATCTATGTAAGTTTTTTTTTTTAAATTAAAATTGAACATTTCTTTCCACATATCTCTCGTAAATATATATAAATCCAGAAAAATACTTTGAAGCAGATGAACCCTATGAAGAGACATAACTTTAGGATTTGACTGTGGTCATCAAAGAAAGTGAAAATAACAAAGACAAAAACCATTAATGTCACAAAACCCAGTTTGTATCAGTTAATTGTCTTAAAAAGGTATCTAAGATGTAGTTTAGTTTCATTCATTTATAAGTAAATACGTTTAAATAAATTGTGCAATTTTACTTTCCCTTAAAAAAAACTTCATTCATTTTAGTTTCATTTATTTTTTTTCCTCTACTTGTCTGCGCCTCACAGATTGAGAATCATCTATCCATTTCCTTCCAGTTATCCAAATAGGAGTCACAGAGAGGGCTGGAGCCTACTCCAGCTGGAGCCTACTCCAGCTGTCACGGGACGAGAGGCGAGGTAGACTCTGGTCAGGTGACCAATCTGTCACAGAGCTAACACTTAGAGACGAGTCAATTTAGAATCGCCAATGAACCTAAGCCCATGTAAAGAACTCTGAGAGAACATTTACACTCTACAACAAAAGACCCTGCGCTGGATTTGAACCTAGCACGGTCTTGCTGCGAGGCGACAGCCAGCGCTAATCGCCTCAGTTTTAGAGCCACTGTTGAAAATGACAGACAGAAGCGTCAAATGTTTGGATCACCTTTTTTATTCAAAATGTACATCAATGGAATCAAACTAAAGTAAGATCCAGAATCATTTGAGGTGTGGGAGAAGTTCTGACTACAAGAGGTGATGACTGATACTAGAAAAAATGTATGGCAATTCCTGACACCAAAATGTTACACTCAGAGTCACGTCCAAAGATCATAGGTAATAAACAACAAGTCTCCACTTCGATACACAAAATATATCCTTATAAATTATATAAATGCACGAGTATTTTTTAATACTCCTATCTGGGGTTCAATTCAACTCCGTCTTATACTAACATTTGGCAAAGTGGGAGCTGAAATCATAGGACAGAGCAAATGTACATGAATTATATGCACCGATTTGAAGAAAACAGCAATGAAGGAAAACAGATAGCAAAACTTTGTTATTTAAGGGTTAAAAACAAGCAGGTCAAAGATCACTGCAGTAATGAAAAAAAGAGCGCGAGAGAGAGAAAGATGCATGCAAAATATAGAGTAGGCTGGTGAATATTAAAGCACAATGTGTAGTAAAAGGCCATGACATGTGACCTCCATGGTATTCAGCAGTGACATGTAAACATGGGCACCATAAACATTGCTTTGGCTCTTGCATGATTATGACTCTTAATTTAGATGTGCAGAAAACAAGGGAAGAGGACATCCTCATTATACTGTATCACTTTAACACATTACACATAGTTTATTAAGTGCTTCTGTTCTTTTGTTTAAAAGCAAGTCTGTCATTTTATCCTAATGCCTCTGAGTTGAGAATTCTCTTGAACAGATGAGTGCATAGTGCAGGTCACAGCAATTTTATTTCAACTAAAGGTCAAATAATGACTTCCTCTGTGAGTCCTAAAAGTGTGTTAGTCCCACCCGACGACTTCTATGAACTACAAGAGTCTCTCTATACATTAAGACATGATAGCAGATTTATATTGTGCCCGGTTCCTGACCTGCCCAGCTTTTAACCATCCTTAGGTGGTCAGAAATACCATGCGAGTCCACATTAAGGCCATATTCAACCAAAGGAGATGCAATGGGGAGAGTAAAAGGTTCATACAGCGAGAAAAACAGGAAGAGGTAAAGGGTGCTTAGTTCTTGCTGAAGCTGCAATCCCCTCTTCAGGTGGTCAAGACAGATTAAAAGAAGCTAAAGAGACAAAGAGAAAAGAGCAGGCAGTTAGAGGGAGGAAGCCAAAGCAGAAACGCTTACAAATAAAAGATTCAGAAGTGCGATTCATATCAAGGAGAGAAAAACTTTAGGTTTTGAATTAAATCTTAGTGATCATAGTCATTCAAACAATACACTATAGACATAAAACACCCGATTATATTGTGTCCACGCCATGATTTTTTTTTTAAACAGTGAAATAAAAGGTACAGCCCGTGTTACGATCCCACGACTTGTCTGTGGTCATTCAGGTGCACAAAAATTAAAATAAATGAATAGGTGCATGTCTTCTCCATCACAACTGAAGTGGAAAAGGTATTAGTCACAACAACACAAAAAGTAAACATGTAAGCATAAGCAGAGGCAACATATCGTGGATTAGATTGCTCAAAGTGAGTTTAAAGCAGCATTGAAGCACATACACGTTAACACGTATTATAGCAGAGCAGGTAATGTATAAGAAAACCCTGCAGGGATGGGGAGGGGGGGTCCACAGAGCCTCTGGTCACATTTGAGGTACTCAGTACCCACAAAGGCTGGTCCCTTAGCAAAGCTTGAGGGCTGAGGACCTACTCAGTGCAGAGCCAGGGATTACTGCAAAGGAAAGTGAAACCACACAGACCAATGAGCTGAGGATTGTGAGGAAGGAAAGGATCTTCTGTTGAAGTACTTTGACCCTGGTATCATGTGGAATTATGTGAGTTAAGGCAGGAGTACTTTCAACCCAAGACAATTCTCTCTTTCAAGAGGCGATAAAAGTAACCCTGAACCTTGAAGTGGTGGAACAATAAAGTAAGTCAGCAGGCGCCTATTTGATCTGAGGGCCATGAAATAAACACACCTAAAGATCTTCTTTCAATAAAAATTGTTAAGCAAAGCTAGGACAGCAGCTGGCCAATGAACTCGCACAAGTACAACTTACTGGCACCAACATTTATTCACTGTAAGCCCCTGATAAATTAAATATAACTATTTCATCCATTTTATTAAATAAACCTTGTTTTAATTTCCTAAAAATAAAGTAATGTTTGTCATAGACAATGATTATGTTCACAGGTATAATATCTGGTGAAAAATTGGCCTTTATTTTATTAAAAACTTCTTTAATATATGCGTAACACTGATACAAATAACACTGGTCCCTGCAGGACAATGGACATTAAGATGATTGACTTTTAAAATGTGCCTTCATATTGAGAACAATAAGAAAAAAGAAAGTTACAATTGCACTTACAACATTAATATATAGTATGTAAAAAACCATCACAATGGGGTATAAAACATTAAAAGTGCAAATGTGAAAGCTACTACAAGTATGCACAAAAAACATGACAATGAATGAGGTATGGGAGAAGTGGCAAAGAGAGGAGGCTCACATCTGTTCATGCATGAGGCTGAAGAGAAACAACATCGGCAAGGGGACATTAAGAAAGTAAATCTCCATTTTATTTTTTATTGTTTAAATGTCTTTATAATTCTTAAAGAAAATGCAAAACAAATGTAATGTGGTTACATTCTGTAATTAATTTACAGTGCCGGGAAGCACCTTTCTTATCATTCAAACTGCTTTTACAAGCAAGAAACTGTAATACAGTATGAATTTTATCTAGTTACAGCTGAGTTGTTGACTCTTGTATTGCTGAAGCTTCACATAAAAAACAAACAAACAAACAAAACTTCACTTACTAAAATTATAGACTGTATATAAAAGAGAGACATAGCTGCTGTGACATCAGTGGTTTGTAAAGCCCCGCCCACAAGAACTGGGATTGGATTTTGGAAACTAGCAATCGCAAGAAACTGCAACGCTCATACAGTAGTAATTTGTTGCCCTGAAGTAGATCTCACTTAACCTATATTGTGATTTATACGGTAAACTCGTCAAGAATGTTTTTATTGAGATATTAAACATTTATGCAATTATACTTATTTTTATCAGCAGACGAACTGCCCCCTAATGGCCATTGAAAACAATCCACGTTCGCTTTGACTTTACATTTCAAATCCTGAAGATACACCTATCTTTTATATACAGTGTATGATGAAAGCACATGGTGGCTTTTATTGTGAAGGAGATGGACTAATCAAAAATGTATCTACAAGAGAAGCAACTTTACTCCCTGCTAACAATTTGAACAACATAACATGAGACAAATTGACAGATTTTAAATATCTACATCAACACAAGGTTTTTTGGCTGCACAATAACGGATACAGAACGGACACGGGATGCTTTTCTGTCGCACTTCTAAAAAAGAAGGTGCTCAACGAGAGCTTGTTGTAGCACAAAACTCTACTTCCTGTTACCACTTTAACCACAGGTGTCACCAAATAAGCAAGAAGTGATTAGCCTATCAGAAACCCGATGATTAACTACTTAAAATGTGCTTTTCTTCAGCAAGACATTTTCTTGCAATGCAGCAATTTCAGATACCACCGTTTCATGGAGGCGGTTTTAAAAAAAAATACATTACTAAGTCTACTGCTTTTCTTCAATCTCACAGTCAATCTGCCTTCATATTGATAACAGTCTATTCTTCTAAAGTCTGAAATCCAAAACAGATTTCTCATCCTTCATGCTTCAGTCCCATTGTTTTAATGCATGTTTCCATTTAGCCTCAGTACATTTCTGCCCATCACTACAGTAGTCATGTATGTTAATATCTTTTTAAAAGCTCACATCATGCAAAGAATCACTAAATATTAAAAAAAACCAAAAACAAACATGGAATGCATTTTGTAAATTTGCATAAAAAGAGAAGCCGAATAATCGCTTGTACAACCCACACAACTGACAAGCATCATTCAGCATGAAAAAAACAAAAGAGTGAGGCCAAACTGATAGCAATGCCCAGCGTCTTCCACAGAGCAGGGAGGGGCATGTGGAGGGTTGGATTATGGGGTAAGGTGAGGGTGAGGAAGGGGTACTGTAAAGGATGATGGGGTTGGAAACTCATTCACAGCAGGATGGCCACAAGGGAGCACTTTTTCTACAGGACTCCTTAGCTGGAAATAAGAGAGAAGGGCTGTTATTGCTTTCTTGGAGTTAAAACATCATCACAACACACAGTTTCACACAGGTGACATCACATCAACATTAGTTATCAGGGGGCGCTGACAGGAAAAACATGCTTTTTAAGGCAACTCAAAAGGACTGAGTGCAGAGGTGAGGATGTGAGTACAGCTGTCTATTTGTTCGAATCGGACAGTTAAATAAATCTTTTTCTTTCTTTTGAGGTTTTCCTCCCTCCCTTGAGTTTCAAACAGTGGGTCTTATTGTCTTCCTCGGGCCTTGCTCGTCTAACACCATCTTGTATCCAGCTTTTTTTAACAGCTCTGAAATGCTTGAGGAGTTTACAGATTGCAAGACAGATGTCTTTATTCACTTCTACCCTCCCCAGTGGTTGAGTCTTAACAACATGTCCCTCTGTGGATTTGGCTTTTGAATCCACAAAAGTGGGGTGGGGTGGTGGTGGGGGTCGTCATATGGCTCTGGCTGATCAACAAAACATGTCATCTCTGTAAACAGAGAAGGGCCCTGAGGCTGCTAGCTGCTCTGGTGTGACCCGTTAGTTTCAGTTACTCTTCAGTTCAGCCTTGAATGAGTCTTTGTGCAAAGTCAGGGAAGGGCCACAAGAAAAAGAGACTGTTGTGCATTTTGGGAGGCAGATGGAACAGTACATCAAATGGATGGGTGGGGATCTAATAAAGTGGCTGATTTAGAAGCTGGCAGAAGGACGGTAAACACTGCCAACTCAAGGATAGGATCTGCACAGATGTTTCCATGAAGTACTGCAAATCTGTGGCAATAAAATACTACATTTGGATTAGCCATTTCTCACACAGTGACGTGCTTAAATAACTTGAATGGGCAAATTAAATCCATGCAAATTAGAGGAGATTTAATAGCTTTATAAATCTTCAGATTGTGTTTACATATTCAGATTCAGAGAAGTATTTGGCTGCACAGTTTGACAGCCACTAATGCTTCAGTTTCATTTCTGGTTAACTTGTACTACTTATCAGTCAATAGTCTGAAGTACAAAATGTCAGATAATGAAAATGTTGCCTTTTCAAAGTCAAATAAAATGTTGCGAGCTCCATCTATGTTCTGTTAATCTGGGCCTGGGTCACGGTGGCAGCACTCTCAGGAAAGATGCCTAGACATTCCTCTCCCCAGCCAACAATTCTAGCTCCAGTAGGGATGCAGGGGCGTTCCCAAACCATCCAAGAGACATAATCCCTCCAGCATGTTCTGGGTTACCTCCCATTAGTACTGAGACACATCTCCTATGAGGCGTCCAGAATGCCTTGTGATCAGAAGCACAAACCACTTCAACTGGCTCCTTTCCACACAGAGGAGTTGCAGCTCTACTCTGTGCTGCATCTTCCCAGACATCCAGACACTCTCTTGGCTGCTACATACAGCTTGTGGTCCTATGAAGGTGGGAAAGTAGATCAACTATCTTCACTACAACAGCCAAGTAAAGTGTCTGCATTGCTGCAGATGCCGCACCAATTTGACAGTCTCCAGTTCCATTCTCCCCTCACTTGTGAACAACACCCCAAGATACTCAAAAACTCTCCCACTTGGGACAGCAACTCCTCCCTTTTACCCAGAGTGGGTACTCCACCCATGTCCAGCTGAGAACCATGGCCTCAGATTTGGAGATGCTAGATGCTCACACTCGGCTGCAAAGTGCCCCGGTGCGAGCTGAAAATGATCATCTGATTACGCCAATAGAACCGCATCATCAAAAGCTGAGAGGTGCTCCTGAGACCACCAAACCAGAGAACCAGAGTCATAAAAATCTATGAATCAGTGACAAAGGGCCGTTCTGGTGGAGTTAATAATGATTCCCGAATTGCAGAAGCTTCAGAATTTTAATATTTATATTTTTTTTCCACATCTGTTGGCGGTGTAACTCAAGAAGGGGGTCTTACCAGAAAAGGTGCCTCACGCAGCATGCAGCAAGTGTGGGAGGAGTTAACTGGAAAACATTACGGATGCAACATAGGTGACACATGCACTCACAGGACACATTCAAAACACAACATTCATCATAAATAACTGTCTCCTGGGGACTGAAAAGAACTTGATTATTAGACCCCGCTAGTCAGATTTAATTTGTGACCTTGACACAGAGCCTAGAAGAAAATTAGAATGGCTGTGAAGAAAATCAATTAGCAAGAAGGAAATAAAGCAACAAGAAACCTCTCAGTGCAAGTGTCTTCTTCCTTTTCCAACAGGCACATCAGCTTTAACACAACCAGGAGTTGATTAGCACCATGAAGGGACCAACAATGTCAATAACACATCAGGCTGCACACGCAATACCAGCCTCAGTCTCACTAAACTTGTGGTATAAACAAAAGCATGTCAGATCTATTACCAAAGCATTTGAAAAAGTGTATAAAGTATTGGCTATTGCACATGTGTGTAAAGCTGTTTACACACATGTATTGAGAGCGTTTGATTTTGTGGTGAACCAGCAGCAGCGCTTAATTGCAGAGCAATGATTTCTGACTGAAATTCATTCATCTAACTCTGCTGACAGTTGGCTACTTTTCAACTATTTAGATGAGGACAGATTGTAATTTTCACCAGTCTCCCTCCCCTCTCTTCTCCTCTTATTTCTCCACACTGGCGATGAGTTATAGTCAGCTCACTTAGCATGGAATTTAGTACTAGTACATACTGTTATAAAACCTTGAAGTCAGTTATTTTATCACTGGCTTTTCAACACCCTCCCAAATTCATTTCATACTCCATTTCCTGTAGTCATACAGCCAATGGTACACCTGTGAGGGTAAAGCCACAGAGCGGGATAACAATACTCACTTTTTCCTCTCTTTGTCCCTCTTGAGTGTGGTGGACCCCCCTGCCTGCTGAGCTTGATTCTGCAAGAGCTCTGCAGCAGTCTTTTTCTGTTTGAATGTGTTGACCTCATCGTCCAGAGCCTTCTTCTTTTCTTCCAGCTTCTTTTTCTCGTCCTGGTGGAGTTTCTTCAGACGGTCGAATTTCTCGTGCAGCTAACGTGACAAGAAACAGACAGTTGTTTTGTGTTTTAAAAACAAAGCAGAAATATATCTGGCTCACATAAACACTGGTTATGCTGCTGATACTTACCTCTTTCTCTGCTTCTTTGAGCTCAGCCTCCTTCTCTTTAACTCTTTGGACAAACATTTGCCTCATTTCTTCTTCCTTCTTTTGCAGTTCTCCCATGAACTCGTTCCTCTTAGCTTCATATGTTTCCTGCAGACTGGCAGAGGAAAATGACAGAGGGAATAAATATGAGCAATAGAAACAGTAAACCAAACCAATGAGTGTCTCTTATAAGATAAATTTAGCATATTTTATAAAACCATTCAAGATTTTAACCTCCATACTATGAAAACTTTCACAGTTACAGGCCCCCAAAGTGTAAAAAGTAAATGGGAGGTTGGGGGTAGAAATAAGCTGATGAATGCAAAAATCAGCTGCAATAAAGCAGTCTGCTACCTGAAGGGCTTGCTGTCAGGATCCGTGTCCTTGAACCCCATTTCCTCCAATTTACATCTCCGATAGAGTTCATAGTGACGCGTGTGAGTCTGCTCTCGCAGGTCCTCCATGTTAACTCTGATCAGCATTTCTCGCAGTTTGACAAAGTCACAGTGAGTCTCATTTTCCACTGTGAGAAACAGAACACAGGGACTTAGTGTATGTCTCACAAAACAAACTAGAACGCATGCTAAAGCTACAGTATAAAGTAAATCAAACAAACTGCAGCAGTATAAAAAGGCAGTGTTCATGTCCTGTGTTTTCTGTATTGATTTTTGGTGCTGGACTGAACCGAGCTGCATGCCTCCACAGGACATGTGACACCATGTGAGTATGCATGCAGACAGTCTGAGGTAAACAGACCCAGTGTTTGATAAAAAGCCTTCTTCAGTCATAAATATTATACACTGCAGGCCATTCGCATTAAAACGGTGGTGTGGGTTTCATTGTTTTGGCAGCAATCCAGCACGCTGAATTTTAAATGAAGTATTAATGATATGGGAAAAACACTGACTTTAAGCTTTGGGGTTTTTTGATGTAATCCACATAAATATTAGACACACATCGTCGGAAATGCATCTCTGTTTACCCTATGGCTGCTTGTATAAAAGGATAGAATTTCTAAAGGGATTACACCAAAATTAAAGCAAATTTAGCAGAAAATTGTTGTTGTTTTTAAAATAAAGACTTCAGGGTGTTTTTTACGTTTTATAGCATTATAAAGTGGACAAAACAAGAAACGAGAAGAGCAGTCATACTGCAAGCATTTAAGCTGCATGTGTTGAATAAGACCGAATCATAGAAACATCTGCACACATGCATGCATACACATTTGATAATAACAGCAAGCATGTGTCTGTAACAAAGGGCATAGGAGCAAATCAGTGCAACTGGAGTTGCAGTAGTATTGACAGTTCTGTCTACTTCACATACATTAACCACACCATTGATCAAGGAGGTCAATAAAAGCGACATAAAATTCCTTTATGGGCTAAAAGCTGGTGCTGCCATGATTTACAGTGTGATGGCAGTGATGGAACTGCAGGTTATATAACTGGTTATCAGCTAGTCTGTAGCAGCTATTTGAGTTGAGCAGAAATATAAGGGGAGGGAGTGGCTAGAGCAGCTGTGATGAGAAGGAGCATGCTCTCATTTCCTGTGCAGGATGTAACCCGGGCTTACCCTGCACCGTTCCCCAGGGGTACTGCCGGGCCTTCACCATCTTGTTCCCAATCTTGACTTCCTCTGTGCTACCCACCACGGCAAAGGGCAAATGGCTCTGTGAAGCGTAAAGAAAAGCACGGTTGGTGTACTGCCAAACACACACTCTGCAAATTCTCCTCAGCTTCTCTCCACACACAAAATAAATAAATAAATCAAACACCTTTTTGTTACCAAGAAATCCAGAAGTATTTGTGCTGCCGGCATACGTCGATTCCATTATTTCACTTACACAAGCTGATTATTAAGAACTTGTTTTTCCAGACAGACAGCAAGTACTACAATAAAGATTTATGATATCTCAGAACAGAGTTGAGGTCAGGCTGTGCAAACATGAGAGGAGAGGCTGCAGTGTAATAGAATCAGTTAAGGATAGTTAAGGAATTTGCACAGATCAGGACTAATAAACATCTAAGTGAGCCTTGAATTATCTGTCAGTGCACACAGGCCCTTTCCCACACTGCAGGTTTCCTGCAGAGTGAACTGAACACACTCTGCCTTGCTGCGGCAGCGACTTCCTGACAGACTAAGGAGACACGTACGACATCTGCCCCGACTCCACATCACAAGTTGTTACGCTGGTAAAATAAATTAGAATTAAGCAGTGTAGCTACATCCGTCTGCTCCCTTAGTCACACAGGGTCGCCACAGCAGGTAGCTCCACACGTTTGATTTGGCAGACTCTTTAATCCCGGATGCCCTTCCCGACACAACCCTGAAGGCATTTGTGTCTCCCTCCATGACTGAACTGTGGATCTTTTGCTTAGGTTAGGTGAATGTGTAAACCACAACAGTATAAATGAGCCTTACGTTCATGGTGGAGTTGATCTCGGCCACGGATTCGTCATCAGTGGGGAACTGGTAGATCTGCACTCCGTTGCTGACCAGCTCACTGGTGATTTTGATTTTGAACTTGGCCAGCTCACTCTTAGAGATAGCATCTGACTTGGCGATGATTGGGATAATATTGACCTGCAGTTAAGAAATGAGGCGAGCATTCATGTAGTTATCACAATAGCGCAATAAGGTGAAGTGAAATATTTCAGATATGCAGCTAAATATAGAGAAGACTAGTTTCACAGCCTTTCCCCTTCTGTAGTCCAAATTTAGAAAGTAGTTGATTTATTTAAAAAAAAAACTCTCTTAAGCTGTAGCTAGAATTAAGTAATATTACAGTTTAATAACAGAGTGCATAACACTTTTTCTTATACATGGCTTCCACTCATATATTCCCAAAGACTGCAGTAGTAATTTAAAAGAAAATGTGAAAAATGATAGGGGTACTATTTGCTTTAACATTCAGAGAGTATAAGCAAATTCAATACAGACAGGCTTTCTTTGAATCAGCTTTACAGACAAAAGCTAAAATTCCAATCAAGAGATAAATAGAATCACAACTGTGGTTATCAACTTAACTCAGGTTTCCTTTATATAAAAAGGGTGAATTTGATGCTTCATTTGACTCTTCTGCACAAAATGCACTAATCACATGCTGCCTGTTTCATTTAAGAGGAACATACCACAGAGGAATACAGAAATGATGAAAATAACTTTTTTCACCACATGTGACTCTCCATTGCTCACAAATCAGGAGATCAATTAGTGAAAAGGTCATGATTTTTACACTCAATTTAAGTCAAAACAAATTTGCTGTCCACTCATGTGATAAAGCCAGGTTAAATTAAATTAAACATTAAATGCACTGGCTTTAGGTTCTAATATATAAATAATAAAATATCATCTCGATTCATACTTCCCCCTCAAGCCTTTGTGCAGAAAGGACAGAAACATAATCTTAAGTACAGAGATAAAAATAGTAAAAGCAGCAAAGAAAGTGAAAGCTTTCGTGTTATGTCTCAGATCACAGAAAGTTTCTCCAACCGTGGCGGTAATCATTTTAACATATATGTTATCCAAACAGTGATAATCTAGGGAGGTGGGGAAAAACAGTCACGGTCACTGTCATATATAAATTACAGCTGACAGGTGGAAAATAACATTTCACTCCTACACAACTATTTTTACAGTGCTGTGTCAGCCCACACAATCCCTGATTTTTTTTATTATTATTTGAATGTGGGCCCCTTTCACTAAAAGCAAGGGATGCTCCGGGTCATGTGAACAAAAATATCTTAGTGCATCCCTTCGTCTGGTGAGGATTCAAAGTCTAGCTCGAGGACACTTTAGCAGAGCGCTGTTTGAATGTGCTCCTAGGTGAACGTGTAAACAGACGAGGCTCTGCTCTAGATCACGCTGCTGTGAATGCTTGCTGGAGGGCACAGCTGCTCTGGCAAACGCTAGGCTGGTTCTTTGTGCAAAAGCCATGAGGGCCATGCAAATAAGCTGATGGGAAAGGACCTCACAAAAACCAGGCTTCAGTCACTGAGCAGACTGCATTTCACAGCTGACCTACACCGACGCAGCAACAAGCCCGAGCCAATTTACATTCAAGCAGATGGAAAAGGTTTATGTCCTATGACTGAACAAGACAGATTCAATGACAGTCATGCAGTGTCAAAGGACATACCTACAGTATATCTATGACAAGCTACTCATTAAAACAGATATTCTGTAAGATCATTCAGCTGCAGCACAACTGTTACATAATAGAAACAATCCTAAACATCTTCTAGCGGACTCTTTGACACAAAAACAACTAAAGATGACACTCAGTGAAGTGAAGCTGACCTTGCTATCAAGTTTTTTCATAGTCACCAGATCCAGCGATTTGAGCGAGTGTCCCGTTGGAGCGATGAAGTACAGGCACGCATGGATGCGGGTGTCGTGGTAGCTGTGTAGCGTGCGCTTGATTTTCAGCTCCTCCTGTAGATATGCTTCAAACTGGGCATCAATAAACTCCACAATGGACTTGTAGCTGTTAAAAGATGAGGGACAGAGAAGATTTTTTTGTCAACACACCACTTTCTTGATCTTTACATTTGAGCATCTGAAACCAGCAAATATTAAGCATTTTTTTAACTATAAGCTACATTTCTTATCTAAATAGTAAGGTATTAATATTCAGGATATCAGCGAATCATTGCAGCACTAGAGTCACTGTTATCTGTGGAAAGCCCGGAAGTATACTGAAAGTATAGCTACACAGAAGACAACTGTGCCTTCTAAAGACTTTGTCTCCTCTGGGAAAATCATGTAGGAACATCTTTTTTTCTATACTTTAATTATAATCATTATCCAACAATCTGCAAGGAACCTAGCAGAGTAAAAATCCACTAAAAAAAAAAAAGAGTCTGATCAGATTTTGAGATTTGAGTTCTCACATGTTTCTCTTCATGGTACTTTCAACAAAACTTCAGGGCTGCAGTGCATGTGTGAAAACGCCTGTAGCCAGAACATGTGAAAGCAACATCCTGGTAAACATGATTAATTTTTAACTAACTTTACAGAAGCAATGATCTATTTTGCTGTGTGTTAGGACAGACTGTCTTATCTGAGGAGAAGTTTTAGTCTAAAGCAGGGAGATTTCAAACAAATGGACATTTCAAGTCATACTCATACCAGGTCAGATTCTTGATGTTTGTAGTTTTTAAGTATTTGATTTATCCAATAACTAATTCAATCTTATCTGCAATGACACATGCGAGAGAAAATGAACAAAGGAGAAAGATGTTGGCCCGCTTATTGAGGACTACAGGAAGCTTCAAAAGGCATCCACCCTTTCCAGAAAACAGACCCATAAACACAGTGAAAAAAAAAACAAAAGCACACAGCTTATGTAGAAAGTATAGGATATTCTGCCTGCAGCAGTGTATAAGATACTTTAACTCCATGTTACTTCCCCTGGGATTTCCAACAATTGCAGGATTCCCATTGTACAGAGCTTACAAAGTTCACACAGTCTCCTCCTCTTCCTCAACTTAGCCTCTGCAGCACACTTAAGGTTTGGTAACAAAATCGTGGGTGTATACAGCAGCTTAAGTGTCATATCCTAAGGCTGTGATTTGCTTCTCATGCCAGACAGGAAAGCAGCTACATCTTAATTTCTGTTTCCCAAAACTGATGAGGAAACTACTTCAATTTAGACATCTGATGAAAGAAAGTTAAGCAATGAATGACACATAAGCTGCGGAGAGGCTTCAAGTACTCCCAAGATGTCAGGTTTGTCTGGGATGTATATTGCTCCCAGTGAAAGATCCAAATAAAAGAAAGTTCTGGAGTTTGACGTCCCCCTCTCTCAAAGATGAAGCAGCTAAAAGTGGCTGACTTACCTGTCTTCTTTATTGATCTGGTCTCCAAAGCCCACGGTGTTGACAACAGTGAGTTTGAGGCGCACGTTGCTCTCCTGAAGTTCATAGGTGTTGGACTTGAGTGTGACTCCCGGCTGGTTGTGCTGGGTGGGCTCACCTTCAAACTTGGTGTTGAACAGCGTGTCCATCAGAGTGGACTTGCCCAAACCCGTCTCACCTGCACAACAAAGAGAAAATACATCAAGTTACTATCTTCATCTTACTATTACATCATTCAAATCACATAAAAAGGACCTCTTCATCTTTACTTACAGGGCAGTTGCTATTATTTCACTAACTGGAAATAACTCCCAAACCAAAAGGAATTTAATGACAGGCCCTTTTCTTTGATCAGCTTTTGATATATTTCAGCTCAAGCCACTCTCTCTGACACTACAGTTGTGTAACTCAAGCAAAATGAAAAAAAAAGGTGCCTGATAATGTTAGAGTACATTAAAAACATTGTATTGAATATGCTTAAAACAGAGTGTATTACTCTTAAATGCTTAAAGCCACAAAAACAGCAGCAGTAGCTGCTAGGTAATGTACTCTGACATCCATTTACTGTTAGATGACTCAGATACTGAGCTCCATCTGTAAGAAAATCTATTTTTATTCATTATAGCCTGACCTACAGTCCAACCATGTTAGCCCATTTTTGTGGGACATCTTACAACATCCCTATTTTTCTCTCAAAATACCACAAGCACACAGACACATCTTTCTAAGCAAAGTTCAGTTCACAACAGTTAAAATTAAAATTTTGCATCTTGTTTGAAGAAAGTGAAGAACACATGGAAAGGACAGGATGGGTCAATGTGTGAAGTAAAGGCCAAAATCAAAAATAACACAACAGAAACATTCTGCAGACATACCAGTCATCTTTGAGGCACACATCGTCACATTTTTGCTTGAGTCATACAGCAGCACTTACAGTTTGGAACAAAACTGTGGTTTTTCTGCAGCGTCGTCTTTGCATCCATATTTTGAATGGATTTTACTAATGTTTTTATAGATTGTTTGGAAATGCTGGCAGTCAAAAAGCATTAAAAAGTAACATTATCAAAAAAAAAACAACACACATTTCACTCCACTCCCGAGTATAAATTGAATCTAGAGGACGTTTTTAGCTTGGAGGAAACTCAAAAGCCTGTCGCTCGTGCCCACCAATCGTTTCATCATCAAAATATCTTCAAAATATGTTCATTCTTGCACTTTACTAGAGTATCTTTGCACGTTAACAGTTTAAAGTAATCCCTCAGTTTAGCCCCTCAGTTTATTCTTTGTCTGAATTAAATCTTTTTAGCTCCTCCCATGTTCCCTTTAAGCCACCCTCCTTCTGATTGTCTGCCCCTTGCAAGAAAAAAAAACAGCAGGTTTGAACAGCAGGTGGATGGGCCAGAGCTGTGTGCCCGAGATAACCACATTACAGATATCCCCTTTAAGTATATACTTATACGTAACTATATCATAAAGAGCCGAGAGTTTAAAAAAAAATCTGAATCCTGAGCTTTTGCTTCACATGGATTACTTGTATATACAGTGATCTCATGATCTGAAACCTTTGCCTGGTTTAATATGAACATGCACCTGTAGAAAATATGAGACAAATGCATAACAGGTCTAGTTTGAAATAAATAAACACAGAGTAGTAATGTAACATAATCTAATTTGCAGCATATCACAAAAACACATTGTATTCAAGGTTAAGGGGAACTATCAGGAGTTCCCACAGCTTTCTATGGTTTTAAATGTTATAGCTCTGCCATCAGAGATCTTTAGTTAAATATTCAAGCAAGAATGCTGAAGTTAGTCACAAAGTAAGTTCCCCCACAAAAGAAGATCCCATTGTTTTAATGGTATTACATCCACTGCAGTTTACCTTTTTTGTTTTTGCTAACTCACTGCCAAGCTGATGACTGATGAGTATTTTTGAATGTTGTAGTCTGCTAAGACTCATCTTTCATGCTACTTCCTGTGCTGCTCTGCACATATTTTATTGCTTTCTGGACATTTAACATGTTCCAGAAAGGAAACCCTAATGAAAAGATGTTTGTATTTTCAAACAAAAACATAATATGAATACTTCTGTTTTCTATAAATACAGTATCATAAACTATAACCTCCACGTATTCTTAACCTTTCATCTTCACCTTTCTCCCATTTTATTACTTAATGTTTTTCTTCCTGCCTGTCAACTCTGGCACTGACATATTACACATGCCTAACCTGAACAATAATAGAAACGATTAAATTAATATATAAATAAAAAGGAAAAGACAAACAAGAGGAACCTATACAGAGTTCTGAAAATGCAAATATGTTTGACATAATGGCACATTCAGATTCTGTTTCTGAGTGCAAGTACTGCCAGACATGAGAGGCCTTTAAAAAAATACTATAACCTCCACAATTGCAGCAAAATGCCATCTAAATAAATTGAACATTATTTTTTCCATTCAGCTAGGGTTGCTGAATGGCTGTATTAGATTAGTTTTAGTGGGATGCTAATAAATTGGCAACTGAGTGCACATAATTGAATACTTCCAGCACTTAATAAGGCTGATGTGACTTGATTCTCCAGTCTAAAATTAAACTTATAGGGCATCATTTCTGACTGTCCTCTACATCCTGGAGAAGGCTTGTAGCCTGCATTCAGTGTTGCACTGTTTTTTTTAAACAGTCATGCATATTCAAATTAAATAACCACCAGCAGACACTTGACTTTCCTGAACTGAGAGCATCTTACTCATTACAATAACCAAAGCAAGCAAAAAGGAAACTGAGAGTCAAACACTGAGCAGCTTTTTGTCTTGTGGAAACACTTTAACTGAAGCAAAGACATTGTGCCTGAAGACATAGAGAGGAAATCTCACATGACACACTCACCAACACAGAGGATGTTGAAGCAGAATCCGTGGTTGACAGACTTGTTGACCAGCTGGTCAGGCATGCTGTCAAAGCCGACATGGCCCGATAGAGGGACGGCACGAGCTCCTTCACCCTAAAAACAAAAGACATAAAGCAACAAGTCAGTGCCTTTCGATCACTAAACACCTTCCACGTCTGTAAGCATGTGCAGGATTCCTTCTAACGTGCTGAAATATCCATCGCAATGACAGCTGTCCTGTGTAAATAAAACCGTACCATGCCTTCGACCATTTTTTGATCACGTTAGTCTTTGACAATGAGTTCAGGTGCAGTGCTAACTCACTTCCTGCTTCCTGAGCTGTGACTTTCTTCCACAGACGAGACAGTTAGAAACCACAATGTACATATATGGAAAGGTACTGCTGTTTGTGTCAAGACAGAGCGTTTAGAAAAATTAGAAAAAAAAGCTTACTGTTTAAAAATTAAAAAAAAAAAAGAAAAACGGATAAAAGCATTAGCGTAACTGGCACTGAGTTTTATTTGAAACTTCCTCTTCTGAACCTATTTCACTTCCATTCACTCTATCACACTGTTTATAGACAACCTGTATCTGGACCACTAAACACAACAAGTGTAAAAACACTGTTGTTACATATGTGTGTGGGTGTGTGGCTGCTGGTAAGCATCTCCATCAGTGTGAACCTCCTTTCTGCAGCCTACGTTTTGCAGGAAAACAAAAAATGTAGATTATATGGCAAAAGAAAGAATATCTCAACCATTTAAACCTCAGACAACCAGCTATTATGTGGCTTAACATAACACACTGTTGCAGTCCAATGTGGTGAAGATTTCTGGGAGGAAAAACACTCTGTTTTAGACTCAATTTAAAATAACTGAGCAAGCTGAAGGCACTAAACAGTTGTGGATTATTTGGATGGCTGAAATTGGGTTTAAACAGCTGAGGGAGTGTTTGGAAAACTGGACAACCAGCCCTATACTCTTCAGCTGCAAGTGCAACATTCCTGAGACCATTCCCGCTTTTCATGACACTCACAGCCAAGTTACACACAATGAGTGGGTTTCCATTCACTGGATATGGATATCAAACTGTAAAACCTTGCTATTCTCAGCCCTCCCTCTGGGTTACGCGGCTTCTTTCCAAGCCCCCTCCCAAAAAAGGCAAACTTAGACCACGATTTGTGCATTGCACGGCCAAATGTCTACAAGGAGCTACGATCTATTTGTCCGTAATATTCATTAAGACAACGCCCGGAAAACAAAGTTGACGGGTCTTGCATAAAACAACATAACGGAAATGAGCATCGTAGCCGTGCCGAAATGGGGGCGTTCAGAATGAATGGCCTACCTATGGCTCTGTAACAGCCTCTCGTTTTTATGTGAGATAATAGATAAGTCGGTTACTTTAAATTTTAAATGTCTTAATCTGTTAATTCCGTTTACAGGGTAATTTAGGTTTTTACCAGTACAGGAAATCTGCAGGCGTTAGCATACCAAAATGAAAATATTCTACCGGAGAGCTTCGACTGTTGAGTGCTGGGCCTTAATTTGATATCTGGTTAAATTTTATTTTTATACCGTGTTTAGGGACGCATAATCAGATTTCTATTAGCTCTAATTATAATTGATCTAATTAAGCCACGGTACACTGGATTTGGATGGAATAGCCACGAAAAACGGAAGGTGGCTGGGTAAATCTGCTTGAAATTATACACTCTTCTGCGAAACGCTTGATCCATAACAAAAATATATAAGATAAATACATGAATTCCAGTGTGAAACAGGCTACTTACCGCTTGCCTTGCTATCTCAGTTGACGCCATAGTAGCTGCTGTTAGCCGGAGGACGAAACCTCTGCTGCTCTGTTTAGCAAAGGAAGCTGCACCGTTAACGTTACACCGAAAGATGGCCTAGCAGGAATGTACCACAAACCAATGCGCTTTTAGATATGATATTTTTAAAAACTGTGCCCATATTATGTATTTCTTACTTATAAAATATAAGCTACAGGCATACTCCAAATGATTTATTTAGAATTTTGCTTCGTAAAATAATAAAGATATAAATAAAACTATTTACTGTACCCCCCTCAGGATGTCGCCATGGTTCCGTCTGGTGGTAGAGACGGTGATCCGCAGTCAGTAAACGACACATTCGTGTCAGTTAAGAACAAACGGTAAAACCAACGCGGCAACGATCAGTCAAGGAAACTTTTTAAAGTGTTTATATAACTTCAAAAAATTAAGCACTGTCTCAAACACACTTAGGAGATGTATGTAAGCACAGAAAGTAATGTTTATGGTTTATGGCTTTTACGTGAGAACTAACACGAATTCCAAATAAAGATCAGGGCTGTATTTCCTAAATACGTAATTGATTTAGGGTTATTGTTGTTTTACCATTAATTAATACATGATTATAAATATGTGCCGTGCATGACATAAATATGATAGCAATATTAAAGCGTTTGTTGGCAGATATATTTTTTTTTTAGTGTAACGCCCATTTCAAGTCATGTGTGCTACATCGACCAATGGGAAGTGGACAGTGAATTTAAAAACGACTCGCGGTAGCAGCTGTACAAGTTTTCGTACTAAAACAAGTTTGTGATCTGGGAGCAGGTAGCGGCGACTATCACAGAGGACTGAGGTAACGTTAGTGTTAACGGTCTGTTAAAGCAAATGTTGACTTTATTAGCAGCGACGGTAAGTTTATTAAATGGCGGAGGCGCTTTGTCAATGACGTGAGCTAGCGTGCTAGCTAGTTAGCTCACTAAAGCAACATTTTGATTCCGTATCCCCTTTTTGTTTTAAGACTACCTCAAAATCAACCTTTTCTGCTCAGCAGAAGTTTTACTCGTTATGGTGGAAGTGTTTTGTTTAACTTTGCTAAACTTACTACTATGTGTTGCTGTTTGGCATCCAATAACATCAGTTTGTACTCGTATGTATTTGCATAAACTGGAGACAGGGATTCACTCATTTCCTTAATGAGTTTACCCGTGATTGAACACTACATCTAGTGTTAATCGATGCTATATTATTTCTACTTTATCAAAAAAAAAATTCATTTTTTTTTCCTTTAAAAAAGAAAAGCCGCTAGGAGGCAGCACTCTTTATTTTGATTGGAAAAATGATTTGAGTTTTTGTTTGTTTTTGTTTGTTTTTTTTTTTTCAATCATATGGTTAAAAGGGTCCGCCGGAGCTATGCAGTTACTTGAAATTTAATGTAAATAACAAATTGTCCCAAAGTGTTTTATTTTCTTTGTGCTGCTCCCTTTTAAAGACCACAACAACAATCTCAGTATCCCTGTCATGCTCCCCTGTCAAACCAACCCTCTGCATGTATCAAAACCATCTCAGCCTTATAACTTTGACTCTATTGTTCCATCTGAGCTGTCCCTCTGATATACTCATTTGGTTCTGTCCATCCAGATCACTTCCAGTGGGGGGGGGAATAACTCTGACACCTCCTTTGCTAACATCTCCAAACTGTACATCACAGCAGGCCTCACTGTTTTCATTACACTGAGCTAAAATAAATTGACTAGTTTTACCAATTTGTTTTGGTCTTTTCTTTCAGTGCTTTACTTTCCAAATTCATTCTATTTTGCAGACTTTTATTCATTTTGGTTTGAATTATAATTGCATTAGAAACCATCTGCTGCAACTTGTTGGAAGTTTAGAGGGAGATGAATGAATCTGATGTATATTTCAGTACCTCAGGGTCACCTCAACTCGAACTATAAGCTTTAGAAAAAGGATTTACACCTAACTTTTAACAGTAGAGCTGTTGTCAGTTTCCGGACCCCAAAGTAGAAGCTGGTTCAGTACGAGCAGGCTGAAGGCACTGCCTCCCATTCTACTTCTGGAAGCTCTAGGAACTGAAATTAAGCCTGCACTCTGAGAGCAAAGTGCTTTGTTGAAATATGGTGCTAAGAGGTCTTTAAGGTATGATGAGTAGAAGCATATTATGTTTGCTGCAACAATGCTGTAGCCTGTAATGCTGCCAAACTTGCCATTAGTTCCAGCACTGTATTCATAAAAGGGTACTGAACTTAAAGCAGTTTGCTATCAGGAGCTGACGCTCACCCAACTCTTTACTTGGGGAAAGTCCCATTCACACACATACAAATGCTGATTGTATTCAGTTTAGTACTATATGACAAAAGCAAGAAAAGGGCTAGCCTGTTAAGAGGCACTCTTTGCTGTAATGTACTAAACGCTGCTATAGAAATTCTCTCCCTATATAAAGCGTTGCAGTAGCCAATGTCTTCTTGTTTTCAGATGGCCAATATAATCTTTGCAGAGCGGGAAAATGCAGGTCTCCATGCACCTACACAGAAAATGAGGCAGCGGCTTCAGTCTGCTCCAGGTATGAAAATTATGTCTTTAGTCAACTTTCTTTTTTTCTTCTTCTCTTGAAACGCTGATAACGTTTGCATAGGTGCCACATTAACTTTTTTGTCCCTGCATTCAGAGAAACTAGTCAAATCTCCTACAAAAACATTCAGCACCCCCTTGCCATCTGGACGTAAGGCTTTTGGCTGCCTTAACGTAAAAGTCTCGACCCCTGCCATCAGCAAACAAGAGAAGAAACTCCTAAAACAGGTTGGACTACATAATTATTCAAGTATACACTAAATGCTTGGCTGTATTCTGACTTATTTGATTTTTCTCTGCCATAGCCACCAGTTTGCCTTGAGGAAACCAAAGCCAAAAATGCAACTCAAGCCAATGTGGAGTATCCAGAAACTGAGAAGTTGTTCTCTTATGACCCACTAGGTAACTAATGCTATAAGTTGTAATTGTTAAGTTCTGCTTGGTGGTTATTTTAAAAGGGCAAAAACAGTAAGGCAGAATTTGGAAAGTTGTTGCATATTTGACCCGTCAATTTAAAACTCCATTTAAAATGCTGCTGCACTGTAGCACAAGTTTATGCTTTCATTTGGTTAAGTAATCAGAAGGTTTGCCTCAAACTTGTGAAATCAAAATATGTTTCAGGTGTACTTGAATAAGGCCATGATGTGGCTTTTAAAACATTTTTAAAAATTATTTTTTAATGAAGGTTTTACACTTTTATTAATAATAATTTTAAAAAAAAAAAGACCAAAGAAAGAAGCAGTCGACTGAGGCAATTCTAGTAGTGAAAACATAACGTTGTATTCAGGAATTGACAACGTGTATACAAATGTGGGTGAGACGCATACATGGCTCTAGAGTGCAACCAATTTGGTCGCACATGCGTCCTAATTTCTCAATGATGCGACTTTAAAAAAAAAAAAAAAAAAAAAAAGGTGAGTAGCCTAGGCCCAATAGAAGTGGATGTAGCTGTGGGTAATGAGGAAAAAATGAAAAGAACAATTGATAACTTTCATTAAGTTATGGCCTGATCCGTCCAGAATTCATAGCCAGTGATCTGACACGGAGCCATCAGCCTCTCAGGTTATGTCTAACACTAGTCCAGAGACGGCATCAGATAATTAGCCACATACGATCAACTGAGCCAGAGCCCACTGAAAGTAAAATGGGGAAAGTGTATACATTGCAAAGAGTGGCTTGACCAGTTTCCCTGGCTGAAATACAGAGAAGCTGGCAACATGATCCAGTGCATTTACTGTCGTGAGTGTGGAAAGACCATGGCCGGCAATACTGCATTTGGATTTGACCATCTGAGGGGCATGTGACTACAATGGAAGATGGTCCATAAGATATCAAGCTGTTCAGTTTGAAGCCTTTGAGGCACTTTTAATTTAGATTTTCTTTTTATTTAAAATATCTTGACATTTTAAGTTTACATTTCAGCTCAGTGAAGCACTTTAAGCACAAGCACTTTCTCGGTAACTTATCTATCTTGTAGAACTGTGTTCCAAATAAAGAACTTTGTGTTGACAAGATTGTTAGTTAATAATTTACAAATCAATATTGCCTGTATGGACAGCAATTTAAAAAAAAAAAAAAAAAAAAAAAAAAAAAAGTGAACATGTAAACTCCAGTGTGAAGTGGTGCAGTTGAAAAATTTGGGTGCACCTAACTTTTGTGCTGGTGCACCTAAGCTGCAACTCTGGCAAAAAGTTAGTCTCGAGCCCTGGGCATAGAAAAGTTTATATAACCTGTGAGGAGCACCTTTTGAGGAGGGTGGGGGAACCTAATTTTGCCCCATCTTGTGATATAAGTATTAGCTTGCAACCTTAACAAAAAGGTAATTTTTCAATTTTATGAATCTCCTCAACATCCTTTCCTTGTTTTCTATTTGCATTTCCAGAGTACTTGAGGTATGATGTACCTGAAGACTTGATTCCTCTAAGTAAACTTGCCTTACCTGGACTCGCCTGTTTCTCACAAGTACCTGATATGTGTGAGGATGACTTTGAAGAGCTTGCACCACTCCCAAACCCACCACCTGTGATTTTGAAACATTCAGGTATCAACTTTTGGTCAGGGGCAAAGAACCCTATTTCAAGCACTTGGTTTAATTCAAAGAACCACTGAAGTGGTTAAAAATAAACATGCATTACTATGGGAACTCAAGTTTATGGTGATTTAAAAATCAGAATATTGCTGCACTGTAACAAAGCTTTGTAAGGTTTAGTTCACCTAAATGAGTCATTCTCTTCTACATAGAATCCTAGCTTTTTTTTTTTTTTTTTTTTTTGTAAGACCTAACTTTAAGATGTTCTGCAGCCACACTAGTGCTCAGTCTGAAGATCACAATCACTGATTGTTTGGAGTGTAAGCTCCACTATATTTCCTAAACACTTCTAGTGAGTGAAATCTTGTCCTCCAAAATCTGTCCCTGAACTAACAAGGAAGTTCAGTATACCAGGATATTTTTGTTATCAAGTTTCACTTTCCCCAACATCAACGGCTATCAGTCTAAACGGTCATACAAAGTGTTTCCCAGTCTGGCTGTGAGCATGTTCTCATGAAAGAAGTGGCATTGTCAGAATGTGGTCAACCTGAAACACAGATAAGTCTGTTGGCTGCAGAGCAACTGATTTTGCAGGGAAAGATAAAACTAAAGTGGGGAGGGAGAGATTAAGCGCACAGTACAGGTTGAAAGCAACACAGGTGTGAGAGAAGCATGGCACAATAGCACATTAAACCCTGAATGTGTTAAGCACTTCTGGTCAGTAATCCCTGATTTGGTCTACTGCAGGAAATCTGTCATAACTTGCGACATAACCGGAAACGCCTTTCAGCCATACACCGTAGCCTTCAACACAGTTTAGTCATTGCAGGTTAGGTCAGCCTGAAGTGTAGTTGCATTTCTCAGGAGGTGTACATCAGGTTACGTGAAAGGCTATGATGTAGGCTTAGAAGGGGTTTGTGGTCAAGTTGTAAGTAACAACGTGGATTTCCCGCAGTAGTCTAAATTGGACAAGACTGAAATGATTGCTTTATTACAGCCAGGAAGGAAAGGTGAGAATAATAAATGCCATTTAAGATGAACAGTATCACGGCTATGGCAGAATTTAACAGACTGCAACTGTTTTTCATTAAATTAATGTTTGGATGTGCACAAGATGGCTTTTTAGTCTCTGTGGCAGCTCTGGTGTTGAGCAGTCTGACAAGATGAATGGAAGTGAGAACTGAATTTGATTAAAATTAGTGTGATCCTAAGAAAAGGACACCTATTTCTAGAACAATGAAATAGTTTTTAGCCAAAGGGAAAACGGTAACTGAGGAACCTAAGAACCTGTGACAAATACAGATTCTTATCAGAGGTCTATGGTGTCTTCCAGGACTGGTGATGACTTTCCAGAGAACTTGCTGAAGACTTAACCTGCTCTACAGCATAAGTTACCATGGTGACATAACACAGAAAACTCAGGGTTAACCCTGAAGTTACTGTATAAGCTCAAATCATGCCTTAGGGAACAGGGCTGGGCTCTGTGTAGTACAAGGGCGCAACGAGGAATGAAATGTGGTTGTACAGTTCATTTTCACTTCACATAATGCTGGAGATTCATTGGTTTTTGTTTTTACACTCTAATACATTTTGCCTCTTGCCTGTGCAAAATTGATGACTCGAACTAAATACCAGCCTCAGACATAAACGCTGCTGTCAGCAGAAACAGTATTGCCCAACATAAAATTAGGGCACTTATATTAGTGCATTCCTAAGCTATGATTCAGGAGCCTTTGGGAAATTGGACTAATGCATTTTTCTTCAGTGTCACCCCTGGTCTCTCTTGTCCCTCACTCTAAAACAAACATGGTTTTCCCAGAGGTTTCTTCCTGGAAAGCAGTTCCTATCAGCCCCAAATCGTCTCATCATTTTGGTTTTGTCTTGCAGTATGGCGTACCCTGTGATGGCTGCTAACTGCAAGAGTAAAAACAAATTTAAATTCTGTTCCATTGTAGCAGATTAAATCTTCCCAACTCTGACAAGTGCACCTGGTGTCAAGAAATCTCACCTCAAAAATGGTTAAAACTACACACAAGAAAAGTGACAGCTGCCACTATAAACAGACTCTGAAATGAGACATTACAAACGTGGCATTTTTTTATGTGGCCCTCAATTTGGCACTCTTTCTCAATTTCTCAACCTCTGCTCTAATGGGTTAGATATACAATTTAGGACTTTGGGATTTATAAATGGTATGCAGCCCTCAAATAAAACAACTGTTATCAAGCAACTGTAATTGTATCCTTTACATCTGAAGCACACGTTTGAATCTTCTGGTATAATTAACTACAGGTATCATTAACCTTCTGTATGATTAACTTCCCGTATCTCTCTTCAGATTGCAGTGCGGAGCTGGATGCCTTTCTTCAGACTCTCGAGGAGCTAACAGTGGCGCTTCCTCCAGAAGCTGATACTGATTAAAGTTGTTGTTTTTGTCTGCTTTTAATTGAAATAAAGTTGTTTTTCAGTCATGCATGCTGTGTTTTTATGTGCTGGAGCTCCACTTTATAATTTGTGACTGGTCATGAAAGTATCAGGAAAGTATGCCCTATATTACTTCCTGCTTTTAAAGTCCATCAGTGGTCATGTGAGGGTTTCCCGCTATTGGGAGATGAGTGGACTTTGTCTCGGTTCCTCTTGCAAGACGAAGAATAATCTGTGCGTCACGTGTAGCTTTTTGGGGGATGAACGGTTAAAATTACTCGTGACGTGTTACGTGATTTTTTTAGATCACCTATTGGGTGGCACACCTGAAGAGTCGGTGTGTGCGGTTTGAGTGCAGAACAGGTGAGTGGCAGCCGTTTTAGACGGAAACTTAAGCGTAGGTTTGGCTTCTTAACATGGCAAAATGAGGAACTTCTGTGTTCGCCAACAATCGCGTTAGCTGAAATGTTTTTAAAGAGCTTTTTCCTCCCTTACACAGGGGACCGAGTCCAGTCAAGCGGAGGTAATGGTTTCATGTTTATAATTTGACATATCTTCGGGGTGTTGTCTAAATAAAAAGGAAGTAGCCTTGAACTCTGCAGAAGAATTCAGACGACATGCTTGGGCGCAGCTCGGATGAAGCTGTGTCTGAACCAGCTGTCAGCAATACCGACGCCCACGGCGGCAGGGGGTCTAAAAAGGGCACCGTTGTGGAGCGAGTGTCCAGATACGGCATGCAGGTCATGCCCATGCCAGTGCCCGGGGGTTTCCAGCGTAGGACGAGGCTGCAGAGGCAGCAAGAAGTCTGTGACAGCGCCGCTCCCGAGAGGGAGTCGATCACACCCGCTATGCGTAAAAAGTACCTGAAGGAGCTGCTTCTGGGGAACTCGTCCAACAGCGGGTTTAGCAGCGTGCTGTCCTCGCAGAACTACAGCCGCTCCGGCGAGGAGGACACGGACTGGGCTTTGTATCCGATGGAGCACGCGTGGATGCTCTCAGCGGTGGAGGGCAGTTATGAAATCATCATGGATTTTATCTCAGAGGACCCCCAGCTATTAACCAGGAGGGATTTCATCAGCGGCTACTCGGTCCTGCATTGGCTGGCCAAGAGGGGACAGGACGAGACTCTGATCAAAGTTTTGCGCTACGCACAAAGCGAGGGCATCCCCGTGAACGTGAACCTGAAGGGCAGCGGTGGGCTCACGCCTCTGCACCTCGCCAGCATGCACAGTCAGTACATGGTCATCAAGCTGCTGGTCGGAGCTTTCAATGCCAACGTGGACGTAATGGACTACAACGGAAAGAGGCCCTGGCAGTATCTGAGGGAAAACGCCCCGCCGGAGATGAAGGAGCTGCTGGGGGCCTGGGATGAAGAGCACAGCTGGGGATGCACGCAAAACGTCAACAAGAACGGCAACAACAACTGCGCTGGCGCAGTGAACTTGACCGCATGTGAGGAGGACGATGTTGTGGAGGCAGAGGAAGTGAAGCACTTTGACCGGACTAAGAGGAGAAGCGGCTGGAGGCTTGGGTCTCTAAAAAAGCTGCTGCCCTCCTTTCCTCCTTTACTTGGAAGCAAAACATGAGTGGGGGATGACACATACTTTCCAATATGTGCATCATCACTCCACTATTTTTTTTTTAAATGTTAGTTTCAGAAGGGGTCGTGAAGACAATGAAAGGCTAGTTTTTAGGCAATGTTGACTATTCAAGTGGTAAAGATCAAGCTAAATGTTAAGGCAGCAAGAATGTCCAGTTTTTCCAAGTATGCTTTCCAGAATCAAAATACCCATTTATATTGGTGGATGTGCTTCACTCATCCAAGACAAGCAGTGTTTACATGATGATGACTGATTTCTAAACACATTTCAGTAAAATAGCCAAACTTGATAAGTGAAAGTTCCACAAACTTTAAAGTGTTGTCTTTCATAAGCTGCTTTTAATGGACTTTTTCTGCTTCCAGCCCAGACTCATTTGCGCTACTTGTGTCAACTCCAATATTAGTAATTGGCTGTGTAGGAGCTTTCCCTGCAGTGTGTGAGCTCTGAAATCATTTTTTCTAGTTTATCCAGCTGCTCATTGAGGCTTCCTTTAATACCTCTGGTATTTAGTCCAAAGACTACAAAGTCAGAAGTCAAATTCACACTAAACAGCAAGTGAACAGTTTTCCATGAAACTGTGATTCAGAAGTGTTAGCTGTGTGGTCAAACACAAACCCCTTTCAGTCCAAGTGCTTCTTTTTGCAGAGCTGTGTCAGCATGGCAGCTCCTACATATTTGATTTTCCTGAGAAAAGTAAACACTTTGCAGGAGAGAAAAAGACGCCACTCAAGCATTTCACGTTTGATCAATGATCTTTTATTGTCAAACATGAGTATAACCAGAGTATCTGTACAAAATGATTCCTGCTCCAGATAACATGGCTTGTCCCCTGCAGTCGGTCCAGCAGCTGGAGTTCCTGGCAGATGTTGTGATGCTGGGATCCACAGAGCCTCATGTTTACAGGCCAAGCTTGGTCCTCCTCCAGTGTCTCCTCTTGGAGTTGTACCTAAAATGAAAGAACAAAAAATAAACCCGTCAGGAGGAAAACACTGAGATTCTGATGTTGGCAAACTATTAAACTGTCACGCTGTCAAACCCTGAGTGGAAAGAATTAAAATATCTGTACAAAAACATAAAAGGCTAATATTATCTCTGTTGCTGATCGTTTTACTTGGTGTCAAACTGCAAATAAACTGAATTTTTTGGGGGAGCTTATTATAGCAGGAAAAACAAACACCAGTGTAGCTAATAAATGTGATTTTAGTACAACCTGCCACCGTGGAACACTTAATGGATTACTAAATGCACCTAACCATGTGCTTTTCCTAATAAATGTATGCCTTTAAAGAGATTTATTTTGGTATGTTCCTTTGAAATGGTCTGCGTCAGTTCATTTCTGTGTGTGCAAATTGAGGGTATGCAACTCAGGTTTTCACAAAAGTCAAACTCACAGACAGTATAAAACATGGAAAAATGCTTCAGGTACTGAAAAGTGAAGCAAAGTACCTTAAACCTGCGATCCTTTAAATGACCACAAGGGGAGCACTTTTCTGGTCACAAGAAGACAGTCTTCTTCAAACTCGAGACAAACGTCTGTGACCTCAGTAAAGCCTTGCAAGATTACGTTTTGGGCTCAACAACCAGTTTCAGATCACATTAAAAGTTTATTATTTGTGGGTGTTTTTTGTTTGTTTTTTTAAGTCAAAGGAGGATCATCCAATGTTCATTGAGTAAGGATTAGTCCATCACAAATCATTGGGTAATGAGAACATAGTCTCTCATGGTGTCAGATCTCTTGCATCACATGAGCTTTCAAAACACCAAGATGGTTTTACAACAATTTAAGTGGTCAAAAGCATGTAAATAGTAGCTTTAACAGTCTCTATTGAGTGGTGAGAGCTTCCTTAATAATGCTCCACACCAAGGAAATATTCAAATGAATCGTTGGTTCACGGGTTCAGAGTATGCAAAGTTGTTTGATGTGCGTCTAGTTTCAGATTCTCCAGCACAGCACGTACATTGTGTATTGTTCAGTGTGATAAATATTATAAGTCAATACAAAGCCCAATAGTGATTTAGTGAATTTAAATTCCCCTTTGAAGTAGTGCTGGGCGATATGGAAAAAATATTTATCACGATATGAATTATTTTATATCACGATAACGATATATATCACGATATACCACCTGACCTGTGGTCATCTGGAAAGTATGCAGTCTGTAAACAGCGAGTGGAGAGGGTGCAGTCTTTGTTTTGAGTTACTGTAAAGTATGTCGCAAATCCGGGTGCACGTAAAGCAGCACCATGTTGCAAAACCACAAGACAGTTTCTTTGCGAAAAATATCATTTTTTTATACTATATTTTCTCTTGCATAAAGTTCAGAGTATGTATAGTGAGAAGACAACACTAATATATTTGCACAGGCTATTTAACCCTTTAAGACCTACCATAGAACCAAGTCCGCCAGAGCTTATGTTTACATTTATTTATTTTGAGTGTCTTCATAGTTTTATTTTTGAGATACACAAATTTTTATATATAAATGAAAATAAATAAATGCAAATTTACAAAAAAACAGCATGTGCATCAAAATAAACTATTTCCAACAGTGTAATTTGACTTCTAAGCATCCCAGAAACGATACAGAAGAGCATAAAGTCAAACATGACTTTTAAAAACACCAACATAGACTTTGAAGCTTAAAAAACTACATTTTCCGCGAAAGTGACGTCACTTCCGGTTTCGGACAGGTAATGGCGGACATGCGATAGTTCGTGCTGACTTCCAATGTAGGAAGTGTTATGAACAGCTGATCGGATTGGCAAAGCGTGTTTCTGGAATATTATGTTTTTGTTGCTGCAAGTCTGGAATATTATGTCTTTGTTGCTGGAAGTGCTTTTTATGCAATTTTTGCAAAGCTATATGTGGAAGGAAACCGTGACTTAGGACAAGCTAATGGAATAAGATGTAAGTACAACTCCTACGGTTTCATATGCAAAAAAAAAAACATTATTGCGCTACCTTACGTGGTTCCAGTTCTACAGGGATTTAAAAATAGTTAGGGAAAACGAAGTGTGCCTGCTCTGACCGGTTGTAAAGGGTTAATGATATATTTTATGTAATAATTTGTAAAATTCGGGTTAGAAACGATAGAAACGATAGAAGACAAATGGCACGATAGACACTTTTCTATCGTCCACAAGATATATATCGTCATATCGCCCAGCACTACTTTGAAGAGATAATTAGAAATAATGTCACTTTTTACAGGCACTAAATCACTGCAGTATTCATGGCAATCATGGCATCCACAGAGTTTATACAAGATGACGGAGCCAAAGAACAGCAGATCAGTCATTAGTGTTCGGCTACAGAGTTTCCTCATCACCGGCACAGCAAGTGAGAGAACAAGCTCTGCAGCAGAAACATGCTCTCAGCAGGGTTAATGACAGCACTCCACTGTAACTAAGTGCTGCAATTGCAGACCTGCTTTACATGAGATGAAGTTCCTCCCTGCAATTACACTCAGGTGCGTCAGCACTTCCTGATAACATGTGCAGCTCAGCAATGAAACTGAATGTTGACAGCCCATTTAAACAGACACTCAGCTTCACTAAGATTTGAGCCATCTGTGAACCACCTAATCGCAACGCTGACATCACAAAAACCTGAAATTATGGAGTTCTTTCCAAATTAATCTATCCTCCCTGCAGTAGTCTTAACAACCTGCACGGTGGAATTATTGATTTACACTTTTAAGGAAATTTCATAAGCACAAATATTTTTGACACCAAATTTACAAGTTAAATTCAAAACCACTGCAACAAGGGGAAAAGAGGCTTAAAGGCATCACCGATGATATACACTGTGCTAGAAATATTAGGAATACAGTAAGGCTGTGCGATATGACCAAAATCTCATATCCCAATATAAGACATCTATCGTCCCGATAACGATATAAATCACGAAAATTTAACATTTTCTGTAAATTTTGTGAATCTCGGACAGCTCGACTTGCGTGAAGTGTTTCCAGCTGGGCGTCATGTACCTGGAGTCGAGTGTTTTAACCGATGCATGAAACTATACATTTTTTAGACATAAGTTGTAACGGCTGCCTTCTCTTTGTGAGTATTTATTACACGGTATGCTGCTGGGAAAAGCTGGTTCTAACATTTGAGTCTACGGTTTATTTTTTAGCACCTGATGGCTCTTTTTTGCTTCTCATCCGTAAATACTCTGCATACTCTTTTACGTGATTCGGTTTATTTTGAAAAGTCTCAACAGGATCTTGAGCTTTATTGTGAAAGGTTTGTGGAAAATAAACAAGCGGACACGCAATGGTTTTACCATCGTTGTTGCTAACGACAACGCATAAAAGCAGGCACTTGTCCGTCCCTAGTATGGTTATTTTAATATAACAGAAAGAGAGAACTTTAAGAAATGAATATAGCCACTACAGTGACCATCAAAACGATGAAAAAATATTGATGTAAACAGTTTATTTTGCGACAACACAAAACAAACGATAGCGTAAAATGAAACGATAGATGTTTTTATATAGTCATCCGATATATATCGTTATATCGAACAGCCCTAGAATACAGTGTGATATCAAAGTTCACCAACAACATCAGCTACATCACTTACTGCTGCACCAGCTACAGCAGCCTCAACGGGATCATTATAAGCTTCAAAGATACATTCATTTTACAATGGCTGCATTATGCACTAAAATGCTACAATAAAATTAATCTAGCATTTAACGGGACTTAAGTGAATAATCATTATTTATTTATTTACAGAATATTAAATATATTCATACACTTATACTTTTTCCACAGCAAAACTAAATGATTTATTTAAAGTTTATTATTAAATAGAAACCTTCTCTCCTTAAACGGCAATGAGGCCGCACTTCATGCAAGAGTATTCAAATCTCTCCTCTCCCCTTGCCTGCCTTATGACTGGATTACAGAGAACTGATGAATTCACAAATGGAAAATAAAGGAAGCAGGGATGTGCAGGACACAACAATCTAATGACTACATTGACTGACAAAGCTGTTGATGTGGACAGCAAGGAGTCCTAAAAAAGGTATAAAACCTAAAAAGTGATTGGCCCTTTTTCCATTAGTACCTACCTTCTCTGATCAGGGTGACTCGTTTTCCATTACAGCGCCACCTAATATGTGTGGGGTTGTTTGCTTTTTCAGATCGCTTGGACCCTGGCGAAGTACGTATTGAAAAAGTACCTGGTATCAGGTACTATGACCCAATGGAAAACCCTGAAAACCAGCTGACCGAAATAGGCTCTAATGGAACTGATGTTACTGAAACGTTCTTTCAATCTGGTCTGACCGATTCCTGATTGGGAACAAATAAGCATGTTTATGGGTGAGAAGGATGAGGCAGAGGATTCCAGTGCTGGGGGAGACATGATGAAAATAAATATACTAATCTTAAATGGTCATATGCAGCTTGAAAGAATGTTTGAAACTAGACACTTTGCAGCATTTTTTAAAAAAAAGAATCTTTCCCCTTTCTGTCTTGGTTCTCATCAGCCTGCAGCACTGAACAGAGGTGGATTACATGACTACAACAACGTGTACAAATGTGGGAACCCGTATACCGTCAGCTCTCGGCCTTACAAGATGCACAGGGCAGGTAAAATTAGTCATGGTAAGCTCACCTGATCTTGTTGCCGGTCTTCATTCTGATCCACTGAGGAATCGGCCTGTTCTGTTTCTGCTTCTTGGCGAGGAAGCGCTTGATTCTGAAAGTCTTGTGGGACGACTGGAAGACGTAAAAGACACCGTATTAGCACAATCATTTAAAACACCAAGTCTATACATCTTTAACCAAATGCTTCTGGTGTAAAACAATTTTTTTTAAAGCTTTCAGTGCTAAAATGAACAAGCTGGCCGCTAGCATGCGCAGAACCACTGTACCGGCTAGCATCACTGAGCACTTTTAATATGCTCCATCTCATTTTTTTTCGTATAACATACACATTGTTATCGTGACAATAATTTTAGTTTTAAATGCTTAAGGTTTCGGGGAACTTTAATAAGCCCTGCTAGCTCGGATGTTTGTAGATTTTCTATTTACCATTTTCTCCACAGTCCTTTCCCCACTATGGCGGTGGTCGAAAAGAACGAGAGAAGTGACGCCACGGCTTTTTGACCAATAAGCGTCCAGAAAAACTGTTCCACGTCCTACAAACAGCGACACCAACATGTCATTAGAGGAAGTACATGTCATAGTTTTAACGGTTTGCCTTTCATTCAAGAGATAGTTAACACAGAGCCGGAGCCTTGAACTAAAAAACAGGATAACTGACTTCAGGGTTTTTTAGTTTTACCCGGTAGTCACTTCACACCAATATGGTCACAATACCTGAAAGATTTCTAGGTTTTTCAGAGCATCTAAAGCATCTAAAGTCTTTGAGCACCATAGCTGAAGTGATCAAGAAACACAAAATCACAGGAGTTACTTTATTTCTGATATACTTTCCAGTTTTTAACTTTTTTTCCTATAAAATCTCAATATATGATTATAAAGCAGAGTACCTGCTTTAAAATTCTAAAGTCTAGGTTTTAGTCATTACTTGACCTTCTTCTTCTTCTTCTTTCACATGGTCTCTTTAGGGGTTGCCATAGCAGCTCATCTGCCTCCGTCTCATCTTATTCCTAGCATACTCCTCAGCAGGCCAAACCTCCTCAGAAACTGAACTTCTAACTCGAGTACACTGGAATCCATCCTGATAAATGGTGAACCAGTGTGGTATGCCATCTGCACTCCTGAAAGATCTTTACCAAGTGGTGAAAATGGCACAGCACATTGTTGAGATGGAGCTCTCACATTTAGACTCAATCTGTGCCATCGTCATGGACAGAGAAAAGCCAAGCAGACAGTATCACTAAGGACAGTACACACCCCGTACATTCTGTGGTTGAATCTCTGCCACCTGGCCAGCTCTTCAGAAAGATCATTCACTCACTACATCCACAAATCTTGTCTGTGGTCTTCCATGTTTCCTTCTGCCTGGCACCTCCGCATTCAAGATTCCATGTCCAGTATATCCACTATCCCTCCTCTGCACATGTCCAAACAATCTCAGACTTGCCTCTCTAACTTTGTCTCCAAACAGCCTGGCCTGAGCTGTCCCTCTGATATACTAATTTCTAATCTTGTCCATCCTTGTCACTCCCAGTGAAAATCTTCAACTCTGTCACCTCCAGCTTTGCAGGTTTTACTTCCACCTTGTAAACCTTCCCTTTCACTCTTGCTGTGATCCTTCTATCAGAAATGAACCCTGACACCTGTCTCCATCCATTCCACCCTGGCTCCACCCTCTTCCACACCTCTGTTGTGCACTGGATGGTTGATCCATTCTTCACTTACTCTCATTTGCCAGATTCACTGTTGTTTTAATGGCATTTTTTTTTTTTTCAGTTTTTCTTCCTGGCTTCCGTTTGGATAGACATACTACATGCTTTCAACCTGCACTGTGTTTAACCTCTTAAAAATTTTCAAAGATAAAAGTTGTATTTTCTTTTGTAATATGAGCCACAATGCTGCCAGCAGACATGTCCCTGTTTGTGTTTGGTCATATTCCGCCATCACCACCTCTTTCATGTGAAAGCGTCATTGTGAGATTGGGAGTTGATGACTGCCTTTGTGTCATCGCTTAGCCTGATTGCTGTTGTTAGCCTCAGTAAAGCCATAGTGCTGGCCTCAGGTGTCTATACTCAGTAAACTACAGACAACATAATACAGACACTTGTCAGTTACCAAATCCTAAGTTGAATTTTAGAGAAGAAACAGAAAAAAACAGAAGTAGGAGCATAACTACAAGTGGAGAAAAGGAGTTTTATTTATATATTTTTTTATTTTGCTATGCTACAGTGGAAGTCATCGTGAATGTCATGGTAATTTGAGCTTTTAATGATTTCTTGATCTGTTTCCAAGGTAAAAATATTGTACAGCATCTTTAATGATCTTAAAAAACAAGAACTGGGTGCACGGGTTTGAATTTATTTTGGATTTTCACTAATCCTGAAGTATGTATATCCTCCACTAATATTAAGTTAAATGTCCCTTAGCAAGTTGCATCTCGAGCAAATGCTTCTGGCATTATTCTGGCTGGACATTTGATTACTTTTCTTAGGAGAATTGATAGAGTTCACTTAAATTGATTGGTTTCCTGACTTTTAAGCATAGTCCACAAATTTTCAATAGAGCTGAGGCCCAGAAGCTTAATGTTATCCTGATTTTTCCATTCCAAAATAATATTGATGTGTGTTTAGAAACATTGTCCTCTTGGAGCACCCTGCTGTATTCAAGTTTCAACCATGTAGCTGTTGATTTGAGGCGAAGTTGAAAAATAGATAGTCCTCTCCTCCATTATTCTATCCACTTTGTGCAATGTACCAGTATCACTGGAAGCAAAACAGCCCCAGAGCATGATGCTACCACCGCCATGCTTCACATTTGGTACAGCTGCTGTTAAGCAGGTTTGAAAACATCACCTTTACTCCTCTGAACGTATTTCTTGTCACTGTGGCCAAATAGTCCAATCTTGGTCTCGTCTGACCATGAAAAAACTTTTCTCCAGAAGGTATTTGGCTTTCCCACGTGGGCAGCTCCAAATTTAGGTCAAACTTGAACATGTCGATTTTTGGAGCAGGATGTAGATGTAAAACTTGACTGTAGTTGTTTAGAAATTATTCCAAGACATATTCCCAACTTGTGCAAACCTACATTTCTCCTTTTTAGATATTCACTGAGTTCTTTGAACTTTTTAATTGTCCTGAGTGTTGGTCCACCCAGTGAGTGCTTTCAAATAAATCTCCAAAAGTCCAGATGAACAGAATCAACTTTTGGAGATTTACTTACCTGGATGATTGAACATGCATCAAGATGTCAAATAAATCCGTTTTATGCTGGCAAACAGAAACTACCAGTTATTACTAGTATCATTAAAAGATTTGAGTGTATCTACATAATTGGTCCTGTATGTATAGTTGTTACTGTGTGTGGATTAGAGAAAATCCCAATTCCTGTTTTGTTGGTTTTTATTTTTAAGTTATTAAAGTTGTATGCTGTACAATCATTCCACCCTGGAAAAAGAAACAGCTCAAGAAATAATAAAAAGCCCCAAATTACCTTGACATTCATGACCACAATGAGCGAAGCAAACTTCTGACTTCTCTTCTCCTTCACGGTGATATTAATCCTCTAAGTTTTCTCTGCCCTCCCTGTTGTCTCTGCATCTGACTGCCGCTTTGCCTCATTTACTGGTGAAAAATTCTCAGTTCCAACTGAGCTGCCCCATTGAATGAGCATTTGTTCAATGGCACAATGACAACACCACCTGTTTGAAAGAGCACCAAAGCAGTCTTGACAGTCATGTCTCTAACATTTGCCGCTGATGCTGTGATATTTTTTTCCACAGGTTGGGAGCACCTTGGTTCTGTTTGTGTTTTTTTTTTTTAAGTAGCAGTCACTGGCCTTTACATCCCCTACTCTTTGTTGTTCTTTTATGACTTTTCAAATCCTCCTTATCCCAATTAATGGTTGTAATTTTGCCTTCACCTGCGTCCATCTGGTAATAATTTTGTTTCTGTTCTAGTTCTATAGAAATAAGGCACATTCAACAAATAAATACAATCATGAAGAAAAATAAGATAAACAAAGAAAACGAGATAAATGCAGTGTAACACTAACACTGGATTGTTGTTATCTATCCATTTTAATTGCACTAGTCTGGTTTTATTTCAGAGTCCCTGGGCTCCTGCAGGCTCATTTATAGGCGCACTACTTTCTCCTTTTTCCGCCCCTTTTCACACACCTCATATGAAGCTCCGATACTAGACAGGTGAGCTGAAATAATATGAATCCAGCTGGAAACAACACATTATGTTTTGTTTGTTTTGTATGCAGAGACAATAATCTGGGTTAGATCTGCATGTAAACTGTGTCATTACCACGAGCTCATAATGTGAATATTTTACTTTGTACTGAGTTATCCTGATTCTGTAATATCCAAGCACAAGGTCGTGAGTTCCTTATTAACATTCTTACACTTCTCTTGATGGACAATAGTCCTTTGAACTAAAGAAATAAACTAAGTGTGGCGTCTCTTTCTACTGCACACAAGCCAAACAGCCAGAAACAGCTCAACATCAAAGTATTTGCTAGGTTGTTAGCTTTTTTTCCCCCCACTTATGACTGATCAACAATCCAGATACTGGATCACTTCATACCTTAAAAAAGATACTCAGACTTTAGTGAAGATCTCTTTTATTAGTAGTCAAAAGAGGCTACAGTGTGTTAGCATCACCAGCAGTGATATGTTTCCATGCTGCATTCAGATTAGAGCATCACAGATGAATGTTTTAAGGATAGTTTGAGATTAGAAAAAGAGGAAAGGCCACAGATTGGTCGAGTCAGCTCCAATTTTACATGCCAGTCTAGTCAAAAATGGCTGTTTCTCCTTTGTCACTGACTGAATGAAAACAGTTGATCCCAGATAACAGAAGCGCAGATTATATCTGCCAGTTCATGTTATATATGGATTGTACGGCTATCCAAGCAGCGTAAAGCCCTAAACATGAAACCCTCAAAGCAGTAATGTGAGTGTGTGAGTATAACATGGATCAAAATGGTATCAACAGGAACCTTAAAGCCAGAATAGGTTTTCTATTATTGTGGCCTAGGGTCTGTTGGTTTTATATTTATGTCTGATCTGTTGTGTTCCAGGCTCCCACCTAACAGAGGAGACAAGAGCAAACTGTCATATAATTGATTTACTTGATTTAGTCGAAATATAATAAGTTTTTAAAAAGTGTAATAAGGCATTGCATTGACTTCTTAGGTGGCTGCTCCTCTCACTTGCTGGCTTTTCCTGTGAACTGTGAATAGTTCCCTAAGTTAAAGTCTGGAGAAACTGGGCTTAAGGATGGTGTGCATGGAGGAGTTAAAACGTCTACCAGTGAGCCCTCACACATTTAACACAAGCACAACTCAAAGGTTTGTGAGCGTGGACGCTGGGATTGAGCCAAAGGTGTCATTTTTATGTGTACACTTCAAACTGAAAGTGCCAATGCTACAACAGGAAAATCGTTAAAGAGTGTAGAAACTATGCTGTAGAGCTCTGCAATGTAGAAATACTGACTGATTGGAAAGTTTGAGTGAGTTTTAGATGAAAGACAAGTTGAAAGCTAAAGTTTTCAGCGCCTACCACACATTTTCCATCAGAGAAACTCTACTGAAGTAAGGTCACTTTGAGTTTATGTGGTCCAAGAAAGCTTTGGCTTCACTAATGTGCCCTACAGCCAAACTCTTTCCAAAGTTTACCTCTTTGATCAAACAAAACTAAACAGGGTCACATTTAGGCACTAACAGGCTCCACAATCACACCTCTGCCTCTGAGACCGGGAGACCCTGATGCTGTGCTGCACGTGGCCTCCAGATGCCACTCTGCTGCTCTGAGCCCCACAGGCCTGTCTCCTCTCTCTTCGCCAAACTTAAAAATGCTGCAGGTAGAAATCTGCTCAGTCGTCTTCTTTCTCAGCCACTTTCCTAGCCTCGGTATCTGGCTTTCTGTCAGCGGAGTTGGATTCAGCTCCTCCTCCTCCTCCTGCAGCACGGTTGCGGCTTCTGGCACCTGGCTGGTACAGCTGAATAGCAGGCCGGTCCTGATACAGACAAAGAACAGGCTCAGAAACACAACTGGATGAAATCGTGTGATGATTTAAGACCTACGGGCAGTTACCTTATTCCGTAGCCGCTCTCTTTTCCCACCCTCCTCCTTCTTGTTGTCTTTAGCAGGCTTCTCAGTATGTGGGGAGTCTGGCATGTTTTCACCCTTCTTCTTCTCCAAGGCTTTATCTTTTTTAACCTCCTCCTCCCGCTTCTTGAAGGAGTTATCTCCATCCTGTTGTTCCCTTCTTCTCCGACGTTCCTCATCCTGTCGCTTGAAGCGTTCCCTCTCTTTCTGCCGACGCTCCTTCTCGCGCTCTCGGTCTCTGTCTCGATCCGTGTCACGCTCCCTGAACTCCTTCCGCCCATCTTCGTCCCCTCTGTGGGAAAAGCACAAGCTTGACTGAACCTATAAGGGACCATGGAGGCTCTTTTATGACAAGAGATTTTCACTATATGAAAGTAAGTATTGAGCCACCTCTTAATTAAAATCAAGTAGCAATCCATGTAGTCTGCCTTTACAAACATTTATTTAAAAAAAAAAAACAAAAACAACAACACACACAACAACAACAGTCTTCCTGTGGAACTCCTACATTTTCCACAATCAACTGTAAGCAGTGCTATTGCAGAGTGGAAGTATTAAATAACCACATCAACTCAACCACAAAGTGACAGATCAGGTGAAGTCAGAGAGAGCTGAGGCTAGTAGAGTGTCAACAATGTTTTGCTGACTCAATACCCACAGAGCTCAAACCTCCTCTGGCATTAACATCAACACAAAAACTGTGCACCGGGAGTTTGGTTGAATGGATTTCCATGGTATTCTGGTATTAAATACAATGGGGTCAACCTAAAATAGCTTGTTCACTTGAGGGTTGAAGGTTAATGTATTTGGACAATTAAAAGAAGAGTGAAGAACTAACTTCCTTCCTCGATCCTCCTTGTGCTCGATGTTCTGACGTCTCTTATGATCAGAACCTCCCAAAGATCTGTCCTCTTTATTTGGCTTCTCTGGTTTCTTGGACTTCTCTTTTGGCTTCTCCGGGTTGCCTTCATCTCCTCTCTCCGGCTTCTTCAGGAGCTACAACAGAAAAAGTAAACACACATTAAGTACTGAAAGTTGGACACAGTTTCGAACTTATTCTTTCAACTACTGCACACACACCTTTATCTTTGGCTCGTGTTTAGCTTGGTCTTTGTCCTTCTCCAGCGGTTTCTCGAGCTTCTTCATCTTCTCTGCCTCTTTGCGTTTCCTCCTCTCCTCCTCCCTCCACTTACGACGCTCCTCATCGCGCAGACGTTTGCGCTCGAGTTCCCTCCTTCTTCGCTCTTCTTTCTTCTCCTCCCTGAGTCTCTGAAGAACATTAAAACAAAATGTGTAAGGCCAGCCTCCAGCAATGTATGCACATCTCGACCTGAACTTATGTACCTGTTTATTCTTCAGGAAGTCCAGCAGAGGAGTTGTTTTTTTAGCTTGAACAAAGGAAATGATAAAAATTATTTATTCTGCAGTGCGTTTGTTTGAAAACTATCAGTATTTGACTGCGAAACATACCAACGAGTTCCTTTGATTTAGCCTCAATCTCCTCCAACAGGGTCTCAGGCGTAGACGTTAGCTTCTCGTCGTCCCCGTTGTAATATTCAAGAAACTTTTTGTAATCTGGATCTTAAAGTCAAATGAAACACAAATAAACAAATTAATGATCATAGCAAGACTGCTTTTTCTGTATCTTTATATGTCTTTATACGTGTTCCTAAATTGCACTTAAAGTGGACCTATAATGCTTTTCCTTATTTTCTGACATACTGTTTTACAATAGATGAATTGTATTTATCAAAGGGTGAATATATTTACCTTCGACAATTGTTCCACACTTTGCATCCTTTTTTTTACTTCTTTTCTTGGCAGTTTTTTGAAAAGGTGAAAACTCCACAATGGCAGGATACTCCTGACCTGTTCGTAAACATCATGTGGAAAAAGATGAAACTTCAGGTCCTTCCTACGGAAATCTTTAAATCTGTTTAGCAACTTCTTCCCTATATATACCTCTGTTGTCAATGAATACATATCCGTCAAAGCGATCTCTGAAGAGGACTATATCCTCTTGGTTTTTGAAGTTGATATAAGCCCTTGCAAAGAGGTGAGGGTAAAGGCTGAAAGAGGAAAACACCTGTGTCATACATATACGAGTATATTTATCTTTTGTTAACAGTGAGGGAATCTTTACAGATAAACTCACCTCGTGTCGTTAGAGAAGAACTCCAAATAGTCCACCTCTGGGAGCGGTTGCAGTTGCTCCTCCAGCTCCTCTTTGGTGAGACTTGGTGGTAGTCGTCTGATCACAATCTATTTTTAAAAAAAAATCATAAGTAAAGTTATTATCTGGAGAACAAAGTTGGGGCTGATAAACAGATTTCTTAAGTTCACGCGCACTGTATCATTATACACGTGAAACATGATAAAACACTACAACATAAAAAATACTGCAATTTTATAAACCTGGCGGTTTATAGCAACGTGAGCTAACGCAGCTAGCAAGTTTTACCTTTGTCATGGCCTCCTTCTTTTCCTTGGACTTTTCCGTCTTCTCTCCATCTTCACACTTTATCTCCAACCTTTTCTCCTTCGGTCTATTGTTTTCTTTATCTTCCTTCATTGCAGAAAACTTTACTTAATCCGGGACTTGAGTCTCATCTCATTCAGCTGACTTGTTTACCTTTCAGCGAGTTAGCCTCTGCTAGTGAACGAAATAACTGGAACTTCCTCACTGACGGTTAGCGCTGCGCTTCAGTATCAGCGCCGGAGTGGGGCGCTGTACATGGACTCAGTTGTGCCTAGGCAATTAATTTAATAACTAAAATATATTTTATGTTGTTTTATTTATATTCTTAATTAGTTTGTCCGTGAAAGGAATTATTCTGAATGGCTACTTACTACTATTAGAAAGAAATAATGCTAGCATGAGCCAAAAAGAGCTTCCGCCTTTCAGCTACACTTCAAATTAAAGGCTCACTCGGTTGAGTTCGTGTTGTTTTTTCTTTGTTTGTTTGTTTTTTAACTACGTCGTGTTTGGTGATTTATAGATAAAAAACAAAACAAACGACCGAAAGGAAATTAAATAATCAGGAGGTTTTTTTTTTTTTAAAAAAAGAAGAAGATTGTTTTACAGAAAAAAATGCTTTGCATAATTCAAAATTTCGTGCTATTAAGTCGAATTTTTGGGGGGAGGAGACTAACCCTAAACTCAAATTTTTGAGATAATTATAGAATTTTTACCACAATTTTTTTCCTCCCCACATATCCATGTCCGATCGGTTTCGTCTTTTGACTGTAAAAGGATAATTTAATCAAGTAATCATCGATTTAAAATTACGATCAAAACGAATTGTTGAATTGAATTGTTATTATTTTGAAATTCTTCAACAGGAAGTTCTTCTCTTGTCCTGGAAGAGGAACGTAGGTCGTCCTGACTGTCGACATTTTGCTACTTTCTTGGATAAATAAACAGCGTTAGGTAGGTTTTGGGGCAACTTTGTTGTCCTCGAAGTTGCTCTTTGTTCCCTGACAGTTAGACGCTGTAATCATGTGGTATGAAATTCTGCCCGGACTCGGCATCATGGCCGTGTGTCTGATCATCCCCGGTTTCGCCACCGCGCAGATCCACAAATTCACTAACGGAGGAAAGGTGAGGACGCAGGCGCTGCCAGCAGGTTCTCGTGTTGTGTACCAGACTGCTGGATTATAAAGAGTGTGTTTTTCTCCCGCAGGAGAAAAGGATTGCTCGGGTTCCGTGGCAGTGGTATCTCATGGAGAGAGACAAGCGAGTGTCAGGAACCGGACGCCACTTTGACTCCAAGGTTAGCTTCCCTCTGCCTATAATAACTAAAAGTAATGCTAATGAATAGCAAAGTGTCCAACTTGGGACTACTTTACAGCCTTTTCCTGAGACTACAGCTACATATAAATATAAAATTCGCTTAAACTGCCCGACAGTAGTGTGCACAGTTTCATAAACGGCAGTATGTGCAAATACGGTGCACTTTCAAAACCCTAGGTTGGTTTCAGTCAGTCATTTCATGAAGGCACTCTTGGTAGGACATTTGCAGGATCTGGGGTGCATCTGTACCTCCACGATCAATCAGATCCTTTCATGTGTACTAACACAGTGCATTTAAATATCACTCATAATTGTGTTGCCTCCCTTGGACTTGTCTCGGTACACCATTTGGGAATCACTGCACCAAAACTGTGCAGGAGCATGCCATTTTTTTTTTAATATCACAATGATTTTTTTTTTCTTTTCCCCAAGCTTTAATATCTTTAAGGTCATTCGTCTGATTGGAGTAGTTTCATGGGATTCTGTGTTACAAATTTGAACCCTCTATCTTTGAAACTGTTTATCTAAAAACCTTCAAATATTTTTAGCGCAATCAAATTTTCAAGCTAATTGAGTTTCTCAGAATTTGAAGTTTAACTTCAACAACATTTTGGAAATTCCATATCCCTGAAGTCAAGGCAACAGATATTTGGCCTAAAAAATTGAATGACATGGTTTAAATAGTTCTCTACATAGGTGCATTTTCAAATGGCTATAACTTCATCACAGAAATCATTTTCATCCAAATGTCTCCTATAATGATACTTTAACCTAAACTATATAATTATGCAAACTGATCATCCCAACATGCTCTCTGCTAAATAACCAGATGCCATACTATAGCCTTCCATATAGTACCACACGGTGGTCTTCTTTGTTCTCGGTCATCAGGTATCACCAAAATCCATCAACTTTTTAAAATACTAACGATTTACAGGCAGCAATGGAGGTGTTAGTCATGTGTAGAGCATAAAAGGAGGCTTAAAAAGTCCACAAAATGAGTTATTAGCTTAACTGAACACAATGGCTGCTCATGTATAACTACTTTTAATCCTTATTTGTTTCTCTTTTCCTCTCCAGGGACTTGAGAACATCCACTGACGAGGAACCTGGAGAGACCCGGGAGAAAAAAGTTCTTTGTTGTGCATTAAAAGATTATATTTAACATTCAGTTGTTTGTGTTTTTCAGTCTTTTAAGATGGGTGATTAAACTCTTCCACACACTGGGAATCTTGGCTTCTTATATTGATTTCTACCAGTAACAGAAGACAGAAGGAGTGCAGTTACTATTATTATTATTATTATTATTTATTTTTTATATATCTGTTTAAATGTTGACAGGTTTACTGGACTTGAGATGTATAACAGTACCTGCTGTTATCATTTAGCTGTAATACGTCTTTCTGCAGCATCACATTAACTGTAACTAACTTTATTGTTCTGAGTGGCTTCAACAAATAACTGTTGACCAAAACTAAAAGACGTGATCTTAATCCATATATGTTTTTCAATACAGTTCATTAATTTCTTTCAGTTTTTTACAAAAATGTTTGTAAAAAACTTCTATCACTGTCCTGCTTGTGCTTACAAAAATGTTCATATAAACAAGCAATAATGAAATGCTGTAAAAAAACAAACAAACATCAAAAATCTCTTGTATTTTCATGTGTGAAAATGATGTCTCATGGTCCCAGAACCACTAATTCACAATTTGAGCCCCATGAATCCCGGCATTGTCATCTTGGAATATGCCCGTGCCATCAGGGAAGAAAAAAACCCATTGATGGAATAACATGGTCATATGCTGGTCAGCTGACCTCATTCTTGGAGCACATACTGTTGCTGAACCTAGACCTGACCAACTGAAGCAACCCCAGACCATAACACTGCCCCCACAGGCTTGTACAGTAGGCACTAGGCATAATGGGTGCACCACTTCATCTGCCTCTCTTGTTACCCTGATGCACCCATCACTCTGGAACAGGATAAATCTGGACTCATCAGACCATGTGACCTTCTTCCATTGCTCCAGAGTCCAATCTTTATGCTCCCTAGCAAATTGAAACCCTTTTTTCCAGTTTGCCTGACTAGTGGCTTTCTTACTGCTACACAGCTGTTCAGTCCCAATCCCTTGAGTTCCCTTCGCATTGTGCGTGTGGAAATGCTATTCAACATAGCCCTGAGTTCTACTGTTGTTTATCTTTGATTTGATTTCACCAAATGTTTAAGTGATCGCCAATCACGATCATTCAGGATTTGTTTCCGGCCACATTTTTTCCTCGAAGACGATGGGTCCCCACTATCCTTCCACTTTTTAATAATGCGTTGGGCAGTTCTTAACCCAATTTTAGTAGTTTCTGCAATCTCCTTAGATATTTTCTCTGCTTGATGCATGCCAATGATTTGACCCTTCTCAAACATACTAACATCTTTTCCACGACCCTGAGATGTGTCTTTCGACATGGTTGTTTATGGAATGAGAAGCAAATCATTGCACCAGTTGGGGCTAAATAACTTGTTGCCAGCTGAAAGATAATCACCCATGCAGTAATTGTCCAATAGGGGGCTCGTACCTATTTGCTTAGTTAAATACAGGTGGCGACTTTTTTTTTTTTGGCCAGGCAGTGTATATCTGATATATATTATTTTGAAATGAAAAAGAAAGTGCTTGGAACAAAGAAGTAGACTTTTGCTTTAGACTGTGGTCTTGGAGTGGCTGTAAAATTGATTTGGCTGCACTTTATAACACAGCTCAAACTTTTTTTTAAGTACTGAAATTTTCATGTGGTTCCTTCCTGTTCTTAAGAAGCTATTTGCTCAGATATTTGCTCAAAAATGCTGGCAAATATTTATTTTAAATATTCAGAGTTTGAAGGTAAGCTTTCTTAAATATGCTACAATTAACTCTTCACAAAAATGATTTAATTTAATTTAAAAGAAAAAAAACAATAATACTACAAACTGCTCTTTTTTTTCTAAATGGTTTTCTATTCTTGATGCATTTATCACTTATAGTGGAACTCCAGGCAAAAACTGAAAGAAATATTAAAATGGCAACAAGATATGATAGTGAAAATTTATTTAACATTCTGGTTGGGAGTTGAAACATTTACAAGAGATGGATAAAAAAATCGAAGGAGAATACAACTGAATACTTCTCAGACACATTTTTTACAGTTAAAACACTTCTGCACCGTACACTCAGTTCAAACTGAGAGAAAAAAAAAAGCTTTACACCTCATGTCACCAAACAAAGAGTAAAGGTTCCAATAACAGGAGACAGAAACTGGTCATTCACTTCTCCTCCTTGCCCTTGGTTTTCCTGTACACCATCTCCCTGAAGCTCGACAGGATCTTGCTCTCTCTCTTTCTCCTCTCCTCCTGGTTGAACGATGCCAGGGCTCTCTTTTCGTCTGCGCTGTAGATCTGGTTTTCCTTTCTCAGACGCACAGCCTCCATACGACGATGTCTGCGGGGCGAGAAATTTGTCAGTATTACAGGAAGAAAAGCTGAACACGCTCCTGGATCTGCTCAACTCAACCCAGCCTAGAGCACAAGCTAAAGCAAATGTTACAATGTGCAGAGATTAGTAAAGAAATTAAACAACATTTAAAGCAATCAGCTCTTTTTCCCCTCAGGGAAAAACAAGTATGTTTCTGTAAAAGATAAGATATAATGCAGATGTATTAATATAATCATGGAATATCTGTTGATAGAAAAACCTGATCGTTCAGTATATTCAGGCAGTCAGCTGACCTAATTTTTCATGAAAAATTTCCATTTTCTAAACATTACGTACCTGCTGCCACTCATGACGTAACCAGACTTCTCGAAGTTTGCGATCTCATCGCTGGTGAGACCGATCTCTCCTCTTCTTGGGATACGTTTGCCAGCTTTCACGTACTCTGCCATGGCAGCACCTTCACCTGGCAACAGGGCATGACCGAAACTGGAGGAGGGAGGAAAAAAAGGAAAAAGAAGCTTTTATCAAAAATTCTGCCAAATGATTTAGACAAGTTGTGTGGTGGAAATGCTTAACAGTGTCTGTCTTATTTTGTCACATCTGATAAACTGAATCACACTGATTTCTATTTTTTTATATCCTAAATAAAACTGAAAGAACCAATCAATTATCAGCAATCTTTAATAATGTCAACTCTACTATCGCTTTTTTTTTTTTTTTTTTTTAATCCCAGTCTTCAAGCAAGTTTGAAAATACGTAACTTGCCTCTGTTATTTTTTCTGTTTTCAGACATTTAATCAGTTTTCTGTACTGTGCTGTACAGGTATACTCCACTGTAAACAGCAGTTGTGTTGTTGTGTTAGATGCTCTTCCCTTTAAGTTTGTTAATGCAGGAATTAACCCGAACAGAGACTCACTCCAAAGGTCGATCGTTCTGAGACATGTGAGTGAGAGGAGCTTCGGGGCCGACCACATGCTCATCCATGGAGGTTTTCTCCACCCACATCACCCCATTGGGATCTTCCTCCTCTTCGTCCTCTGAGGCCTCGCTGCTGGAGTCGCTGCTGGACTCCTTCCGGCTTTTCTTCGCCTTCTTCTTCTTGGACTTCTTAGACCTGACGGGAAACAGGATGCTTGGTTAGTCAAATGGGCTGTTACCACGTCAACAGAGCTGGCGCACAGCTTCGTATCAGAACTTACTTTTTGCTCTTCTTTTTCTTTTTCTTCTTCTTTATTTCTTCTTCTGAAACACAAAAACAAGACAGTTAAACTGATGAATCTGATTAGAGAAAAAACAAAACAAAAAAAAGGGTGCTTTTCGTTCATCTTACCATCCGAATCTGAATTAAGCTCACTGTCCTCCGAGTGCTTTTTGTTCTTTCTCTTCTTGGACTTCTTTTTTTTCTTTTTCTTCTTCTTCTCTTCTGATAATAACAGACAGAATGGGTTTGTTATAAATTCACAGAAAATGTTGCATTGCTGTAATTTATATGTGTCCACACTCTGTGTACCTTCTGTGCCTGATTCTGAACTGCTGTTTTTCTCATCTTCTTCAACCGGTGTGAACTCATCGGAGCTGATGGAGGTGAAAAAAATACAGAAAAGAATTTTTGATACCTGAAAATAAGACAGAACAACGCCTGATGTCTCTGCCAGGGTGCCAACAGGTATGACACATCAAGACCTTTTAAATAACTGCTTAAATAAAATTTAACAGGAAAAGTAAGATTAAAAAGGTGGAAAAAATTGGTTAAAACGAAGTCATTGCAAAATAGAAACTCTTACGGTGATGAGACTAAAAACATCTAAGACCAAGACACACAGAATTTAAGACAGTTTTAATTAAAAAAAAAAAATCTTTTACAAATAAATGCAGTTTTAAAGACCTGTGTCTCCACAAACCAAACACAAAATTAACAGTATGTTCCTCACTTACTCTGGCTCTTTCACTCTGGGTGAATATCCCCAAACTTCAGGACAACCCAGCTCACCGATCCTCTCCCTCTCCTGCAGACGCCTAAAACATAAGTTTGCAAAAACAAAAACGTGTTTTTAACTGAAATGTCAAACTACACTTAGATTAGCAGCAAATCAAAAGAGGACAGCTTCCATCTGTTTGGTTTTTGGTAACAGATACATTGAAGAGCCCTCCACCTCCAGAGGACTGTTCATCTGAAGTGGTGGCACGTCATAAAATGCACCAATAGGCTCGTGTACCTGAGGACTGATTTGTATTATGGGAATTGCAGGGTTCAGGCTTTGATAGCTTTTCACAGTGATGTTGGACTTTTCATACCTGGCGATAAAAGCCTCTTGTCTCTGCCGCTGAGCGTCGTCCCTCTGCTGCTCGTAGTAATAATCATCTTTGAGACCGCCGTGTTTTCCCGGAGGCTCGGACCAGTGGTTGCTGTGGTTGTGGCTGCTGCTGTTGTTGTTGTTATGGCGCTCCCTGGACCGGGACCTTGATCTTGATCTGGATCTGGACCTGGAGCGGCTACGATGAGGGCTTCCTATGCGGATCCGTCTAATGTTTCTGGCCTCTTTGAATCGACGCTCCCGTTCCTCGCGCTCCCTCTCACGGTTGCGTGGCTTAGGGAGTTTGGGTCCGAAGCTGTCTGGAGACAAGCTCCGGTCCCGGCTGTCGCTGCGATGGCGACTGCCGCTGCGATGGCGACTGCCGCTGCGATGGCGACTGCGGGAGCGAGTCCGAGGTCTACGGGCCCGAGGACTGCGTGACTCCCCACCGCCGTCAGAGCTCGATCGATCCGACAGAGGCATGCCCTCTGACCGCGAGAGACTCACTACAGGACGGGGTAAAAAGTAATTAATTTCAATCAGTATCTAAGGGGAGATTTAAAAGATGTCGCACTCAGTTTATCTTCTTCTCCTTACGCAGAGAGAGCGTTTAATAACAGGAAGTACTGGTTGGTCCGTCCCAAAAAAGAATCCGACGTCACATGTCATCGAGAACAGTTCCCAACATATTGACACAACTCAATTTTCTTGCATTAAAATAATGTAAAAAAGAAAAATTCCTCAAAACTTGCAGAATTACTAGCAATATGTATGGAATAAGTCCTAGTAAAACCAGTCAGATTAATTTAGGATATTTATCTATGTTTTTTTGGCTTATACTTTCTTTAAGTTTTTTTGAATAGTTTTATAGGGAAATATTTGCTAACAATGCCTGTATACTTGTAGACAGTTTATGTGCATGTCAGTATTTCCAGGTGACAAAACTGAGAAGGAAAGCTAATTTAATTTGTGTATACTGTGTACTATTGATAAATATGTATTGTGAAAAACGAAATATGAATTATACTGAAGTGTATAATATAATCACTTTGTAAAGAAAAGAAATATAGACTGTTCTTAATTTTTTTTATTCTAAATTCATAGCAACAGTAACAACTATAAAAACAATATAATTTCTTAGGGTCGTTTTGATATCATTTTTATTTTTTTCAAAATGTAAAGCTGGAGTTTACTTTTTATTACTTTCTGTGTTAGCTTTAGATTAATTAATCACTAATATGAGGGGAGATTTGTCAGGGGCAGATTTAATCATTTTAGAGTAGGCATTACAATTTAAACATTTAACCAAAGAATAAAAATAGAAATTTCCAAAATGTTTGAAAATTTTTCTTTGTACATTTTTTTTTAATTCAGTAATAATTCTGTTTTAGTTAGCCTATTTTTCACTATTTTTCACAGGTAAACATGGGATGAATAAACAAAAAATCATTAATTTCATATCAGGTCAAAAAATGTATTGATTGATTTTATTTGCATTTAAAAAAACAAGGTCGGGCGGGGGGTGGGACGCGGGGTAGTCCGAGTTTTGTGGCTGTGAAAACCCAACTTCCGGTTTTTCGCAACGCGCTCACGCGCCACCGGAACTACCGGGGTTTAACCGACCAACACACGGTCGTGTCTCCTACTGCTCAACTCAACATCTCTGGAAACTGGACTGCGTGTTCACTAAATTTGAGTCTTTTTAGCAGCAAAGAAACAGAGCAGCTCGGCACGTCGAGATGTCGTTTTCTATAGTTCAAGTTAAAAGAAAAACGGAACCCGTGAGCAAGCCCGTGGAGGAGAAATGCGCAAAGGAGTACTTTTTCACGGAACTGGACACCACTGCTACATGTCTGATCTGCAAGCAGAAGGTTTTATTCAAGGAGTTCAATATGAAGAGGCACTACGACGCAAAACACGCGGAAAAGTATAACCCATACCAGGGCCAGAGGAGGAAGATGATGTACGATCAACTTCAGAGAGAGTTCAACGGCCTTTCACCGCCGGCTTCCAGCCTAAAAAGAGAGGATGAATTCAAACGCTGTTCTGCAGGTACTTATTAAATTGACCGTTTATTCACCTGTGACCGTTGTGAGCTTTTATTTTGAAGGCGAGACTTATGAACCGGCAGTTATCGCGCTGCTAACCGGCGTGCAAAAAGTAAACAGTTTCTAGCTGAAATAACCTCAGAACTGAGCTTTATTTGTATTTATATGAAGCTAGGACGATGTTTTTAAATGTACTTTAAAGCCACATAGTTTGCATTTGAATGCTTATAATCGTTTACGACGGCGACTCCTGGTGGCTGAGAATGAAAAGTGAGGCTCTCTGTTGTTGTTAGCCATTGTTTGTCGTTCATTAACATATCCGCTGGCTGCCACCCTGCTCACTCCTGACAAAATCATCAAGGTTTGCAGGTAAACCTCATCAATTTAACGCTGCTGTTAGAGAGGATTTCGATTTGGCCTCTATTCTACTAGAGACATGCTAACAGGATGCTAAACAGCGGGCCGCGATTCATTAAGGAGGAAACGGTGCTACCTTTGTTAGCAATAGATGTCTTAAAAGCTTCAGTAGAAATAATAATTGCGCTCTCAGTGTTGCATTAATACCCCTTTAATGTCTTTTTAATATGTTCCTCAATCTGCCTTGGTGTCACAAGAGGCTAAAAATGTCCGGCAAATTAACGTTTACCAAGTGCCAGCTAAGGGACGGTTTTGTTTTTGTTGCCAGGCTAACGTAATTAGCATGTCTGACATTGTGTGCACAGAAACGGAATCATGCTGTCAAAGGTTATAATTAACAAAAACTAAACTAAAAACATACAGATGATCACTTTAGGTTTAGTCTTTGCTAAGGAGATGGTTATACACAGAGGAAGATGTCCACTTGCCTGTGACTGAAATTATAATACATGATCTAAACTGCCAAAATGTATATCTCCTATAATTACAGTGAGTGAAAAAGACACAAACGTAACACTGAAACCGATAATAGCTAAACTAAAAAAACCCACCCTGGATACCAAGAACTATATTAAGATTTTTTTAATGTGCATAAATAAATCCACTAACAAAAATATTAGGAGGCCACGCTGGAGGTGGCAGAGTGGAAGATTTTGCCATAATTAGAAATTAGTATGTCAGAGGAACATGTGCATAGGAAGGTTAGTGGATATACTGGACAAAGACTGCTGAATGTGGAGCTGCCAGGCAGGAGGATAAGAGGAAGACCACAGAAGATTCATTGATGTAGTACAGGAAGATGCAAGGATACAATAAGAGTGGGTCATAATGACCCCAAATGGAATCAGCAAAAAGAACAAGATGCATTTAGTTTGTAATATTTGGAAGACATTGCAGTAGCAGTGTAAAGTGTTAGCTTAAAAATTAGTTTTTCAACTTTACTCTTTTACATTATACACTGTTACACTGAACCACTTTCTCTCCTTTTTGCATTATTCAGTTTATCAAGCAATAAACGATTTATTATTATTATTTTTATTATTATTAGTTGAAACAGTCGCCTGCAGATGCTGAGTTAACAGGCTGACCAGTGAGTGAACTGTTTCTATCCCAAAAAAGGACCCTATAGCTCCTAGACCACCGTGACTCTAGCTATACAAAAACATGAGCCATGATTCAGGCTGAACCTCCTCATGTAAATGTTCTGGGTTCTTTTGGTGTTCCTGTTAGAACTGGAAATGCAGGAAATGGCAAAACTGAATTTGAGCCAGCTCTTTGACTATCTGTTGACATAACTTGTGTAACTCGCATTGCTTTGCATGGTGGCACGTTATAATTAAGACATGATATAATAATATGATAAGATCAACTTTATCCCAAAATTTAGGAAGAAAACGGTAAGAAACCAGGAAAATAAAATAAAAACTGACCAAATATAGTTGCTTATTAAGTTAAAAATTACTCAAAATGTGAATATTCAATTAAAATCTAAAAATGAACCTGTACTTTGTTTATCTTAATTTGATTTTTTTAATGCCACTTAACTTTTATTTTTTAATTGTAGTTCTATTTCTTTAAATAAAAATAAATAAATAAATAAAATTCTTTAAACTTTTTTGTGCATTTCCTTTTATTTAGTACTTTGTGATTGTTGACTCTATGAAAAATGCTTTGTATATGAATAAATGTTACTTGCTTCACGTTGTTGTGCATTCACAGGTTTGTTTACAGTTTGCTTTTTCTCTATAGACATGCCGAGTCTGAAGCTGATATCTGCGACCGACACGCAGTACTCAACAGCTGTGCTGAAGAACATGAATGAGCAGCGGAGCCACGGATTATTTTGCGATATCACCATCATTATACAGGACAGGAAGTTCAGAGCTCACAAAACTATCCTGTCTGCCTCAAGTACGTATTTCCACCAGCTGTTTACCGTGGCTGGGCAAGTGATCGAACTAAACTTCATCAGGCCTGAGATCTTTGAGCAGATTCTCAACTATATTTACAGCTCTAAGATTGTCAGAGTCCGCTCTGACATGCTCGAAGAGCTCATCAATGCCGGGCAGATACTGGGAGTGAAGTTCATTGCAAACTTGGGTTCACCATTATCACAAGTTAAGGGCCTTCCTGGTTTGTCTAAGGAGGCAGAAAGCAAAAGTGACTCATCTACAGAGATGATGCCGATCATCACAGAGTCCTTCTCAATATCTGCGGAGGAGTTCAATCAGGTAAACAAGCCTGCAGATAACGAGGAGGACTCGGACAGCGACGTTCTGTTTGTCTCGAAAACAGATAGTCAAAACAAAGCGGTCGGCTGTGGTGAAGTCATTGATTTGGAGAAAATGGATTCAGAAAATGTCCCGTCAAGCCAAAATGTAGACTCAAATCATGCAGTTTCAGAATGCGAAGACAAAGCTACCACTCCCTCGAAACCATTTGTTTCAAATCCTCCCATCATCAGCTGTCCTAAACCGATTTTAATAGACAGCAGCCCTCTACAGAGCCCGGACAGCAGCTCCAACAACTCGTCTTCCCCTGCCAGAGTTTACTCAGGAAGTGCTCCTACAACACCAGCCAGAACAAGCAGTTTGACCCCAGAGCCATCGAGTGCCTCTCAGCCCCCTGAAAACAGCGACATAATGGGAGTCCACAAGAAGCAAGTGTCTACTTCATCTCAGCAGGGGGACTTCAAAATAAGACTCTCTGATTTATCGGAAAGTTCGACACTTCAAACAAATGTTCCCAAATCTGCTATAACGGGTAAAAAGACAGTGACGCTCAGCACAGCCACGGAAATCGACTCTATTTCGTCAGGCTGCAAGGTGTATGCCAATATTGGAGAAAATACGTATGACATTGTCCCAGTGAAAGAAGATCCAGGCGAAGGAGGCTCCAAAGCCAATAAAGGGAAGAGAGCTTTTATGGCGACACCATTGAAACCCTTCGAAAAAACACCCGTGTCACCCAAGGCAGGACCAAACAAGAAGAGGACCAAAACGGAGCTCGAGGACCACTACGAGCTCATCATGGATGGAAAGACTTTCTACGTGTGCATTGTCTGTAAGCGGCCCTACGTGTGTTTGCCAAGTCTGCGCCGTCACTTCAACACCCATTCGTGGGAAAAGAAGTACCCGTGTCGTTATTGCAACAAGGTGTTTGCCCTGGCCGAGTACAGAACTAAACATGAAATCCACCACACAGGAGAGAGGAGGTACCAGTGCTTGTTGTGCAATGAAATGTTTATAAACTACCAGTTACTCTCCGCTCACTGCAAGCAAGTTCACAATCAGGATCCTTGCGGGAGGAAGGAGAAAGACGACGGCGGCAACAACTTGTACCGCCTGCTTCCGTGTAAAACAGTGCAGATGAAGTCGTACTCGTGGACTACAGATGGGCCAGGGGTCCCAGTAATATCGGAGGACGGCAGCGTGCATCACATAACCTCAGTCGGCGAAGCAATGCACTCGTCCACCCAAAGCAGGATGTTGAACTGGGACGACATTTTCGTTGAGCCCGACGCTCACATGGCGCCCAACAGCCGCGCACAACCGGAGACAACTATGAACACGCCTCCACAGGGTCCAGCAGAGTACTACTAAGCACAGCTGGCACCACTCCTTTTATTATATGTGCCTTTTAGGTGCCCCTCTTTCTCCTCGGTTCCACATCAACAATATTTTTGCGCAATTCTCAATAGTTTCAGCTGTACAGTGCGGTCTCATTAGTCTGTCAGTTGAAATTAGTGGACTAATACTGTAGTTATAACACAGGTACTAGTTTGCTGGTGGCTCTCAGTTATATGGTGAACGACGTAATGGGACCGTACCTCTCATGTTCCTCTGCTTTTTTTTAAAATGGCCATGATCTTTTACATTAAGTGAGCACAGAAATAGAAGTGGTTCAAACATGGTAGAAATGAAGAGTTTTTATGAATGAAAAGGCAAACAAAAAAATAAAAAAATTGCTCTTCTTGGCTCAGACCTGTGCTCTGTATCTGTATTGCCCAGAATATTTCAGCTAAATGAGCTGAAGCACAAATGAAACGGCTGTTTTGTTTTTCAGTTTTATTTTTTCAACAGGCTACATTCCCTTAATCGTGAAATGACATTAAACGGAGGCCTGTTTAATAAAATGGAAATGGGGTTACCTATTTAAAGTGATGTATGAAGCCTTATTGTGTGTATGTACAGCCAGTTTTGGTTACATTACACATGAAATGATGAATTTTCAGGACCGATCATTCCCGTTTCTGTTTTAAATCTAATTCTGTACGAGAGAATGTTGATTATGAATTTAATTATATTTGTATTTTGTCATCCTGGGTATGCAGTTATTTAATTTTTGTAGCAGCCTGGAAAAGAAACTTTCTGTCTGTTAAAGGGGACCTGTTAAGATTTTTGAAAATATACGGTCTCATTCATTCATTGTTCACACTCCAGTGGGTCTGTGTCTCACCAGTGGGGCTCTCCCCAATCTTAACATAGGAGGAGCTTAATCAGCTTGTTTCAGACTAAGGCCCAGTATAAGATATGCGAGTATATAAATAAGGATTATTTTGTATCGCGAGTCATGCAAAGCCACTGTAGCATGGAGCTGGAAATGAGCTTAATAGTTCCCCTTTAAATACATTGTTTATTTTTATTTTTATTTCTGTTAGTTACTTTGTCACTTCCCTTTATTTAAAATTGCAAAATCTGCCCAGCTATATATAGAAGGCTGGAGATTTCTCCTACACGTGTGACGATAGGATGGAAATAAACTGAGCTTTATTACAGTCAATAGCTGTAGCACTTAGCATTCAGGCAGAAAACTCTTTGTTATAACTTTTCCTCTCTTTTTCACTGTGTCAGAGGGTAGTGATTGGTTAGTACAAGTAGTACTAACAGGGGAAACTGTACTTTGTCATGTCATCATGCAGGGTTTCTTTTTAATAAACAGATTAACATCAGTATGTGATGTATGGTGTGTTTTTGTGCTTGCTACACTCCATTTTGGGCTCTTGACAGCAGGTTAACATTTCTTATAGTTTAAATTGGTCACACTGCCAGTATAGAAACAGAGAACAGCGCCTGTTTATTTCTTGTTTGTGCTACTGCACATTTCTAGTTTGTAGCATGTATTCTACAGTGTTTTATGGATAAATCCTGTAGTTTTGCTCAAAAGAGAGTGTATTTACTTGTTGTTTTTGTACTGAAAGGTTAGCACCACAGCTGTGTGAGGACTTTGGCTTTAAATCTTGTTATAAAGGTTTATTTTCTTTTGGTTCACCTCCTGTAAAAATGTTTTCTGGGGTCTGATTTTGCATTTTTATTCCAACAAAACCAGTGGGGAACATTTAAATTTACCACAGTCTTTTTTTCTTCTTTTTTTTTTTTTTTTAAACCATGAAGGTTTTGCTTGAGAAAGTAAACCCCATGTTTCATTAGCCCGTAGAACCATCTCTAACAGCAATAACTTGTTTTCGCTTTCTGTATGACTTTATCAGTCTCTCACATCGTGGAGGAATTTTACCCTTCTTTATTGTTTCTTCACTTCATGGAGGTTTGCACACATTCACGACTCTCTTAAGGTTCCATGACAGCACTGAGGTCTGGACTTTGACTGGGCCATTGCAACGCCTCGATTCTTTTTTTAGCCATTCAAATTTGCTGCTGTGCTTGGGATCATTGTCCAGCTGCATGCCACAATTTGGGCTAAGCTCTAGCTGTCACACAGATGGCCTTACATTTGACTCTAGAATACCATGCTGTACAAATTCATGGTTGATTCAATGACTGCAAGGTGCTCAGGTCCTGTGGCTGTAAGATGAGCTCAAGTCATCACTCCTCCACCATCGGGCTTGACAGCTGTTATAAGGTCCTTGCACTGTCCTGGACTTTTAACATTTAGCATGCTAAATGAGGCCTGTCTGAGATGCAGCTCCGGGGTTTTTTGCACTTTCTCTGAACATTGCATGCTCTGACCTTGGGGTAAATTTGCTGGGATGTCCACTCCTGGGAAGATTGTGGCGTTATGGTAACACTCATCTGAATGCTCCAGACCTGCAAAGTGCCAAAACCTCACCTTTTATAGAGGTTCCTAGACTTGCTGATTATTTGCTACTTACCCTCTTAATTTTTATGGAAGCATTAAGAGTGAGCTTAGTTTTTCAGTTTGTCACACACATTGTAAGACAAGTCTTTTGAAGTGTTAACCATGTACAGCTGCTCTAGTTACGTCTAAGAACTATGAAGTTGGAACCGAGAGTAATGTCCGCTTTAGGAAGCTAAGTTCAGAGCACTGAATACAATTTATCAGTATGGGGGATGTGTGTACCAAATTAATAGCAAACCACTCAGCAGTTGTTCACAATGACTGAAACTCACAGTGACCTAAAAATGAAAAATTACAGGTTGTAATTTTATCCCCTGCAAACCACGAATACATAGCACCATAGTGCAAAAGATGTCAAACCTCCAGCATTAGTGTATAAAACAACTGCTGGTTTCCTTTATCACGTCAGAAAATATAAAATTACAGAAGTATGAAGCAGAAAAAAATACATAATCAGCCACATATGTCGTAGAGGTACTACTGGTATTGTTTGACCCCTTGAAAATTTTACATCTTACTCCATGCACCTCAAAATAGGTGAAGCTGTGGCAGAAGTTCCTCCTTTGCTCCTATGACCTACTGGAGAAGTAACCAACACTGAGTAGATAAAAAAGAAACGGCACTATGTAAGTTACATAAAACAAGTTTTAATGACGTGACGAATAAGAATGTGCAGTTTAAATTTGGAAAAGCCGTGATCAAAGCTGACAGTGACTGCTTTCTTGGACATTGACGAGGTTTCATATCAGCGAATCCAGCATTGACTGTTCACACTGAGCCTTACAAACACCTGGGTCATTCCATAGAAAAAGAAAAATCAGAGAGAGGCTCCAACCTGAACCCCTTAAGAAGCAGATAGTTTAATGTGCACAATAACTTAAGGGAAAATGTTTCCTTTGTACTATAAAATGTTCAGATTAACGTACATGAGGGCAGATCAAAAAAAGCTTTTTAAGTGAATGAGAAATCGGATTAACGGGTGCTGAGCCACTAAAAACTCAAAAAAAAAAAAATCTACATGAATGTCAGCATATGTGTCATGTGCTGGGGATTTTGTTATGTGGGAAGGCTAATAGAGACTAAAAATGGCATACAGGCATGGAGACTTATTGGTCATTGTATCTGCAAGCAGTGTCCTAGAAGATTAAATTAGATTTTATGAATCTGCCAATTCAGTTATTTTAATTGTACATATTATAATAATCTATAAACGTTTTAATGTGTATATTAATTGGTTACTGTATGCCACACTTTTCTGTCTATAACCATTAACTGCTGAGTGTTTGGTTTTGTGTAAATAAATTCAAGTAGACTTAAACTTGCAAACTGATTGCTATCGACCACAGGCTTTAATGATGGCCACACTCACATTTGTATTCTTAGATGGTCTTATTATTTCACTTCTTAAGTACTGGAGCTAACCAGGTGAAATTTCAGTACAGGATCCAAAGCTAAATTTACATTTTTGGTCTGATCTGTTTCTCTATAATCAATATACCTAATCAGTATCATGTGATAGCTCCAGTCCAAATTGCACGCGAGGAACAGAAACAAGTGTTGTTGGTATCTTGGATGTTTTCTGAGAATTCATTGGAGAAAACCTCAAAAATTGCATTGTGGGTAACTTTTAAATGGTCATATCACTTTGTAGGATTTCAAACAAGTAATAGCTTATGAAACGTTTCATTTTTCCCTCCATTTAGTTATCAGCCTCAGCCTCTAGCCGTCATTCCTTATGTTTGAAAACTGACATCTAGTGTTGTATAACACTTGTGAAGTTGCAGCCTTTGGTAGGTGTCTGATAATTTTAGATTCTGTCTAATCTACTGAAATGATCATGCTGGACCTTTTTTTGCTTCTTGAAGATGGATTTCAGTTATTTTTCTTTGTCTGCACAACAAACCCTCAGCAGATTCGGTGGATCAGCTTTGACTGATTTTATATGGAAAGACCCTTCTGACACAAACGTGCTACTACTGCTACTTGACAAAGAGAGAGACACATATATGATGCTTACCTGCTTTGCTGCTTTTAGTGGAAACACAGTAAATAAGGTTTGGAGTGTAACTGGTATCTGTTTATCCTCAACAACTACTGTAGGTACAATAGCTTATTTCTTCATTAATGCTGCTCTGCAAAGTTTGCCACGCACTGATCAGGATATTCTTAAACATAATGTTAAGATTTGATAAATAGGAATCTTGGTCTGTTTGTATATGCTAGGCCTACTGTATATTATACTGCTGCACATACATTATGAGCATGTAATACCTCCAGTACTGCTAACTCTGCCTGTAATAATGCACAGGGACACTATTAACTGCTACAGAAACAAACGCCTGGGCCTACAATTTTTAAGTTTGGAATTATCTAGCTGATTCAGATTTTAAGAAATATGCCAAAGCTTTCACCTAGCTCAACGTCGACCTTGCACATGTAGCTGTACTCATCCTCCCAGTGAGGACTGGATCTCCATCTTGAGGAAGGAAGCATTTACAGTTTCTGCAAAAGAGAGGTGAATGTAAAGCATGAGCTCTGTTGTTTTGTCCTTTCACAGAATACATCTAACTGGAAGTCTGTTTACGTTGCATAAGGCAGATAGATGTGTAAACAGTCCTGGCTTTGACCAGGTTGTCTCTCTCGATGTCCATGTGCACAAACACACACAGTGCAGGCCAGAAGAGTGTGAGCGGTGCCCAGGGAGACGAATGCTTTCTCCCTCGCCTTGGGCTGAACTCAAAGTTAGTGTGCTCTGTGGCTCTCCTCCCCTTCCTCGCCTCTTTTTCTTCAACACTCTTCTGAAGGATTATGAAGAAAAGTCCAGAGGAACTGTGCAAACACCCGATGATGTTTCAGGTGTTTCCTTTTCTCGCAGCTGTCTTACGGGCTGTATGGTGGGGGCTTCTCATCTGGAAGGTTGTGAGGAGGGGAGTAGCGTGGAGGGATCATTGTAGGCCAGAGGTGGCTGGCTCCAGACTGGGAATCGTCTGACAGGCCTGAAGAGTCAGGGAACACATAGGAGCCCTGCGAATAAAGGAAAACATTTATTACAATATATATATGCTTTGAGCTATTGTATGCTGGCATCAAATGCGTGAGGACCATGAGATACTTTATATGGATCCAATTGGTAACCCTAGAAACAATCTTCATTAGATCCTACTAACACAAATTTCCTGATAAAGAGCTTGACTGTTGTCCAAAAATAATTAGAAGCACATCAGCACCAGGAGAACTACAAGAAGTTATAAAGGGACAGACACAGTCAATAACAATACTCAGGTAGGTTCTGGAGTTTAAAAGGCGGTCCAAAAGTGTGCAGGGAAATATCCTCCACACCATTACAACCTCAGGCCTTGTAGCTCAGCCAGTTTCATGTTCTTAGCTGACAGGAGTGGCACTGCCGTGTGGTCTTCTGCTGCTGTAGCCCATCTGCTTCAGGTTCAATGCATCCAGAAAGTTTTATCTTAATTTGGTGGATTCTATGTCTCTCATAGATCTGTCCTATCACACTTCTCAACTGCACCTTTAAAGCAGCTGCATACCTGCAGGTCGTAGGCCGAGTATGGTGGCAGGCAGGGGGCAGTGTTGTAATATGGGTTGAGAGACGTGGCGGGCGGGGGAATCTCTGAGGGGACTGGAGCTGTGATGGCCTCTGGTTCAGATGTGCTCTCTGAGGCAGGAGCAGGTGTCTGATGAAGAAACAGAGTGCATTGATGTAACAGAGAGCTATGATTACAGAGTAGCGGCTACTGATAAATCTGACATGCTCGTTCAGTGGACGCACCATGTCTTTGAAGCCTCCCAGCACTGCAGCAGTAATGATCCCCAGGAAGAGGGCCACGATGTTGAGGATCGTAGCTGACCACAAGAGGTGGTAGAGGTGTATGACGTCCTGGCAGCTTTTCACATCTGTATATTCATGGTAGCCTCCCATTAACTCAACACGGCTAGGCCAGTGGGGTAAAACAGAGAGGGTGAAAGCCTATAGTCATGCCAGAAAAATCACTGACAGTGTTTAGTAGTTTTTAAAGATGCACCTACATCAACAAGACACAGGAAAACAAAACTGGGGTTGATTTATGGTTATAAACATTCAGAGGTTGCTGCTGGAAAGCTGGGAAGGGACACGGACTGAGGTTGGTGACACACAAACATGCAGAGGAAATGACAACCTACAACACATTTCTATGATGTTTTATTTAAAAATAAAATAAGACAATGAGTTGATCAATACTGGGCATTAATAGCCTAGAAAAAAGGGACCTACTTCCAAATCATGGATGATTTCTTAAACTTTTTCAAAACATCTTTATTCTGAGGTCCCATAAGAGGATGTTCTCTGAAACAAAGGTTAAAAAACAAAAGAAACATCCTGGTCTGATACAATCACCGCTGCACTCCAAATTAAAATGACACAGGAGCGCACATCAAAATATAAACACTGCATAGCGAGAAGGCACAGGTTCTGAGGTCTGTCGGGTGCTCGACCCCCTCGGCATACTCACTTCCCGCAGTTGTAGAGGTCGCAGCAGTAGCAGGTGTTGCTCTTCACTCGCAGGTTACAGGATGTGCCTGTATGACATGGCACCTGAAGTGCAAAAATTAGCTTATGTCTCTTCTCTTTGAGCCTGCGTGGATTATTCAGCCCCCCCCAACAATTCAAGCCTATACAAGTAATGATCACACTGACAGACAGCATTTAATGGCTCATTGAATATGAGTTAAATGTCTTTCTTACATCATGCTCAGACGCCGTGTCACTGGTGTGATAAGCACAGCGACCCGCGTACAGAGGCCTGAGGTCCTGGAGAAGAAACGGCATAAAAGAAAGAATTGATGAATATGAAAATGCTGGAATAGTCTTATTTTGTTCGCCAACTAAAATTAATAATAAAGTTTTATATTAGACCTGCTATGGACATTTCCAGCTCCATGTTGGGAAGTTAAAGAAAAGCAAAAAACAAAACAAAAAAACCCTAATTTATCTAAAGGGCCTCAATTCATATACTATGTGAAACAAGACTTTTCCATCCATTTAAACCAACTTTGTTCTCATTGGCTGCTTCTTGTAAGCAAAAGATTTGAAAAAGCAGGTGGGCGGGGATTAAGGGTATCCCATCTCTTTTACATCATACAGCAACAAAGGGTAGAAAAAACTGTCAGAAACTGAGCTTCTACAGCAGTCTTAAGGCTGAGCTCACAGGGATTACATGCACATAAACAGACCATTTTATAAAAAACTTTGGGCCAGTTTAATATAACCAGCTACCATTTTAACAGGAGAGATTTTACATAATTCCCTGTCTTACATGTTTTAAAGCTTTATTTTGTAAAAATTTGTCTTCTTTCAGCTGCTTCCTTTAGTGATCCCCACAGTAGCTTTGAGTTTATTCTTCTTCAGGTGGAGTTCTAGGTTATTGGTTATAATTTAGTCCTTGAGATTCAGTTAATGTCTGTTTTCTATAAGTATTTTTGCTTTAGGTGTTTTGTTTTTGTCTCATAGCTTTTATAAGCCTGCCCTGTGTTTCCTGGGTACTGTTAAGTCTCCCTCAGTGTAGGTTTTGTCATGTTTTGTTACTTCCTGTCTTATTTTGCCAGTCATCTTGTGTGCTCTATGTTCCTTTTTCCCCTCTTTAGTTAATTTTGTTCACCTGAGTCTTGTTATCCCAGCTGTGTCCCCTCTCCCTAAAAACCTCAAGTGTGGATTTAAACCCTCAGTTTTTCTCACTTCTTTTTCACATTCTACTACATGCTGCTTCTTCATTTGTTCCATGTTTTCCCTTTGGTCACCAAAGCTTGCACTTTTTCCTTTGTTTTGTCTTTTTTTTGTTTCTGGATAGTGACCCCCAAATCTGCCTGACAGCATCATTTTGCCTTCATCTCTAGCATCCCCCTCTGTAACGCAAACCCTTTGCATGTCCTCCTTACCTACATCCCACAAGGAATGCTATATTAAGATGGACATCTGGTCTAAAATCTTTGCTAAATCAAACATGTGGATCATTTAACATGATGTAGTACTTTAATGGGTTTTTAAAATCGTCAGGATGAATTATCGCTACATGACCAGGCATCCAAAAGTAATTCTGCTTGGGTCAGTTTATTTTATGGCCCTGGGAAATGTATATTTGGTCTGACTTTGTTTTTTACTGGGAAAGAAAAAATACTGGGGTCAAAAATAAATCTACTTTGAACGTTTGACGAGGACAGCAAAATTTGATCAGGCCATATTGAGTTTTATGGTTTATTTACATAATTTTTCCCCTGTTCAAGTTATTTTAAAGTTTAAAAAAACAAAAACAATCCTGAATGAATGACAGACGTTTCAGAGGAAACACACTCAGTATACTTAAATATATACTAAGATTATGCTGAGATTATAACTGTAAATCCTCACTACTTTTATATTTAATTACTAACAATTATGTCCCTACTCATTATTACAGTTTAATAATAAAAACACACATACCAGCAAACATTTTATATGAGGTGTCTCCTTGGGAACCAGTGCAACACTACTAGCACTCTGATCCAGGTGCGTTTATTTGAATTTCTTTTTAGAAAACAGGAGCAAGTTGCAAGAAGCCACTTCTGGCATGCAGGTGAGTGATGAGCACCAAATAACTATTTAGTTTTTTAGTATTTATTTGTGATGAATGCTTAGGAGAGTGGAGCCTTAGGGAAGGAATTTACACTGTAGTCCTGTGTTATTCTTTGACATTCTGGGCATGAACTGAAGACTTCTGTCCAGTCTCTGGATAGTAATTGAAGACGCAGCTCTCATCAATCACAAGTGATGATCCTTCAAGTGAATGTTGGGTCAGACAGCTGACGTTTGCTCTCAGGCCAAATTTGAAGTTGTGACTGCACGTGCAAATACAGAAAACAGCCAACCAGCCACTTGATGACACTGTGTAGCATACTCTGGATCGTTCAGTATGCGCTATGATAAAAAGGAGCTTTTATGTATTACCAAATCAATAAGAATAAAACTGACCTTACTCTTCTCTGATGTAAACAAGAGCCTTTTTGATAGCGTACAAGCACTTCAGATGGAAATCATTAATATCACAAATAACACTGATATTCAATCAGTTGTAAAAATCAAGACTGTGCTTTCACTTTCTGTGTCCTCAAAGAACACAAAAAATGAATGTGTGGTTTAAAACTACTACCAAATATAGCAAAAATAGATAAGTTTAACGATCATGCTCCTCAATTAATGCTCCTAAATTCACTTGATTCAACAGTGCACCTCTTCAGAGTTTAGTGTATCAAACGCTGTTTGAAAGGAAAATGTTCCATTTCACTGACGCCATTAGTGGCGAATGAAAACCTGCTAATGGGAATCTCCCTTTTCACACTGCCCTAACTTATTTCAGCATAATTGTTTTAAGAATGCATTAGTGGTTACTTGTTGTTTTCTGTGCTTTGCATCATGGAGAATAACAGTCTTCTACCACAAAATAAATCATCTTGTGAGACACCCTTCTGTCTCACAAGAAGGGTGTGGCAGCTACCCCAGCCTGAAAGATGTGAGCAGGACGTCGAGGAGGGGGTACGTCTAATGTAGCCTGGCGCCCATTAAGAAGCCTGTTATTAGTTGTGGAATTAGGATGATCTAAATTTACAGGATAAGGTAAATAAGCTTTTGTGATACTTACAATGTGCCTCGCTGCAAATACTCCATCGACGATGGCACAGCAGAAGGCAGCCACCACTCCAAAGCTGATGAAGACAATGGATGCCACTAACTGTGGAAGAAGATGGAGAGGCACCAGCTTCATATTGGGTTTCTATAGAAGGGTAAATCTTAACATAAACATGCATCATTCTCATTTTCTTTTCTCACCAGTGGCCTTAAACCAGTTGAAATATACCAATGTTACAGTTGCAGTACAGTCATGTATATCAGTGTGCAGAAGTACAGTTCAGATCCAGTTAGTGGAAACATCTAGCACTTGCAGTGCAACCCTTTACCTAAACCCATCCACAGAACTCTTGTCTTTTCAGTCTTCAGTGAAACACAGCCAGTATTCGGTTACACATCACCCCACTCCTCTGGAGCCGCCCCACCACAGAGGAGGGAGGGAGTGTGAAGTGACACCACAGACTGAGCAGCTTGAGGTACAGTTTCTACAATCAGACCTGAATCCAGATTGAAAGGTTGAAGCTCCTTTGACATTTCAAAAGTGGACGTGGTTGTTCTTGGATATTACTAAAGTAGCTTTTCATAAATCAAAGTTCAAACTAATTCCATTGTACCTTGTGCAGAAACTCTGGAGTCCCCCCCCTCCTCTTTTTTATGCTACCTATTCTCTGATTGGCTGCCCCTCACACACAGAAGGTGGGCAGACCTCCTGTGCTCACACCCAGAGCTGTATCCCTGAGATCACTATATTAAGGGGATGCCTTCTTTCTTTTATATCTTCTTTTATATCATAAAAACCTAACAGTAGAAAAAAAAGGGATTGAACTAAATGTTCAGAGCAAACTGAAGCCTGAGCGTTTAGCTCACAGGCACCACTTATGTGACCTCATTATCTATCACTTTGTTTAATCGACCATTATGTAGAGTACATAAACAGCCTCGTCTCATAGCAGAATGTGAGATACATAGGAAAAAGCAATCGATTTGTTAATGAATATGAAATGTTACATTTTTGTCCACACTCTTCAGAGGGGAAGTGTCAACATGGCAGCCAAAAAAAGCAACAACCTGAAACAGGACGGTAAGAAGGATGGATAAGTAGATCAGCTGTTATCACAAACTGTGAGACGGTCTTGTTATATATGTAGAGTAAAAAAAAGGATGATTGGTCAGCTTTAACAATCACATTTTTTATTAGATGAAGTAAAACAGCACCAAGCAGCAGAACTTTTGCCTTATTACCACAATATCCTCCTTTTAGTAAACAAAAGATTTTCTGTGATCTTTACCACCGCCAAAGAGTTAATGTTTTTAGTAGCATTTGTGTGCGTGTCATTCTGTCTGTAAGCATGGTAGCTTGAAAAGTTTTGAATGAATTCTCATAAAGAAAAATTAAATAAAATTTGGCTTACAGCCACCAAATTCTTCAAGGACAACTTAATGATGTATTGGTTGAAAACTGACAAAAAGCCTTAGTAACTCAGAAACTATGCCTCAGGTGTGTATTCTCAACATATAGAAAGTACCGCATAAATGGTCACTTTCAAACTGTCCTTTAAGGTCAGTAAAAACAATCTGAAAAAACGTATACTCAAATTATGTCAAGCATATCAAAATATGTTTCAATAGGGCAAATAACAAAAAACCCCGCGCTTGGCACTTGCTTTTACTGCACTACAAACTTCTTAAAGTATGTTTTAAAAAGAACAAAGAAAACAAAGTGAATATAACTTCAACTTTGAGCTCTTGGAGTGCTTCTTGCTCTCTTTTATTTTCCTGCATCGTCAAATAAAATTGGTCACAAATTAGGTTTTTTTTCTTTGTGAATGCCTGAGGGTAGTTAGGTTGCTCAAACTTTCATCTTCCTTGTTTGTAAATTTGTCTTTTTGTATTTTTTGGGTTTCTTTTGCTTTTTGATGCCTCAAAGTTACAGCTGAAGAAATGACACTGGGGGTTATTAGACCTGACAAAACTCAGTTAAAGACAGAAAATTGGTAATAAGACACATCTTAAAATAATTCTGACCTATGTCTTTAAATTGCAGTTTGAGTGCTGTACTTTGAGGTAGTTTGTTATTGCACGTGTACGTGTGGACACTGCGTTCCGTTTGGGAATCATCTGATGGTGTTGGATATCGGTCTCACACTGCAGCTACTGCATATGTATTGAATCAGGACCATGCCCTTACTAAAGTCTGCTTCTTCACAGGTCATATCACAACTACTGATCGGAAGATTTTAAATGAACACTTAATGCTTCACATATTTGTTCACCCATTTCTCACTGTGAGTATTAGTAATTTGCGCTTTACTTTTCTACTCAGACGTCACTTCACAGCCCCAATGAAACCTGTCAGTCAAGCAGTGAAGCTGCTCTATATACTGCAAGTGTCGCTGGAAATTTGACCCATTTTGATATGTCACCACAGACTCTGTGATATTTTTATATTTTTTAGCAGGTCAGTTCAGTCAGGACAACCATGGTCAAAAGACGACTGTTTTTCCATCTGCAGTTATTTATATTTGACCTCTCTGCCCTTCCCACATGCATACATGGAAAGCGTAAGGCACAGACAAGACCAGGCATCAGTGAAAACAGATACTGTGCTGATTAAAATCAGGCACACAATAAAAGAACGAGCTGAGGTAGAGGTACGTTGCAAAGTGGCTGGCAGTGCACAGCAACTGTGGGAAGGTTAAAGCAGCTTAAATAGTGTGCTCTATATGAGATTTGCCAATTGAATGCATAAAAAGATATCAGCTTAGGCACCAGCTGTTGTGGGCCGGCGATGTCAAGACTGCGGCTGAGTTTGGCCTCCCTGAACAAACACTATACTCAATTTAAAAGGGTAACCCTATAAACAAAATTTGGTTGGGGCTATGTAGAACTAACATCTTTAAAAATCTGCTTAACATTTCAAATTCTGTAATACTAATGTGAGAATCTAAGCTTAGAGCCCCTCTCGTAGCAGCTGTCTAGGATATAACTTGCCTCTTGCCACATGGGCAATAGAGTACGCTCACTAGGGATAAATTACTTTCTTCCTTTCACTTTTAAGTATAAAATATGTTAAATAATTCTAGGATATTTCAGTAACAAGCAGGTGTGGCTTGCAAGGTAAATGACAATTCCTGCACTACTACTGATGCCCCACCTCACACCTCACCTTCTCATTGCTCATAAAATACAGTACATTGTCAACAGTGTTCACTCACCCACCCAAATCTTTAAATTCAGATGCTCCAATAACTTCAGTGGTCACAGGTGTATAAAAATCAAGCACCTAGGCATGCACACTGCCTCTACAAACATTTGTGAAAGAATGGGTCGCTCTCAGGAGCTCAGTGAATTCCAGTGTGGTACAGTGATAGGATGCTAACTGTGCCACAAGTCCTGAAATTTTCTTGCTGCTAAGTATTCCACAGTTAACTCTTAGAGGTATTATAACAATTCGGAAGCAACTGAAACGACAGTAACCCAGCACAAAATCAGAATTGGAATACTTCTTATGTGGTTACAGTTGCTTCAAGACAGTAAGAAATCACAGAGGGGGTCAGCGGACGCTGGGGGGCATAGCGCACAGCGCCAACTTTCTGCAGAGTCAGTCGCTACAGACCTCCAAACTTCACATGGCCTTCGAATTGGCTCAAGAACAGTCAGTAGAGAGCTTCATGGAATGGGTTTCATGGCCAAGCAGCTGCATCCAAGCCATACATCACGAACAGCAATGCAAAGCGTCAGATGCAGTGGTGTAAAGCACCTTGCCACTAGACTCTTCACTGCACTAGAGCATTGGAGGTGTGTTCTGGGGTGAAGAGTCACACTTTTCTGTCTGGCAACTTGATGGATGAGTCTGGGTTTGGTGTTTGCCAGGACTGCTTGTCTGACTGCACTGTGCCAAGTGTAAGTTTGGTGGAGGGGGGAATATAGTGCCTGCCTGTTCCAACAGGACTGTGCACCAGTGCACAAAGGGTACAAATTTGGTGCTGAAGAACTTGACTGGCCTACACAGAGTCCTGACCGCAAACACACCTTTGGGATGAATTAATCAGTGTCTGACCTCACAAATGTACTTCTGGATTAATGGTAAAAAAAATTCCCATAAATGCTCCTAAACCTTGAGGAAAGCCTTCCCAGAAGAGTTGAAGCTGTTAAAGCAGCAAAGGGTGACATCATATTAAACTCTATGGATGAGGAACGGGACGTCACTCAAGTTTATGCGTGTGAAGGTAGACACGCAAATGCTTTTGGCAACATACTGTAGCTGAACTCAGTAACCTCTCTCTACGAACCGAGAGGAAGCTTTTCTCCAAGTACCCTTGACAAGACACTGGACCATAAGCAGCTGCTCATGCACCCACCGTGATAGATAAAATACACTGAATAAAAGCAGTGCATGAATGTAGACAACTAATACCAGTGCAGTTACAACGTCACTAACTAGTCACGCTATAAATAATGTCAGCACATGTTCTGTGTAATGAGATTTTATGGTGGTAAACAAGAGTGTGGTGTAATGTGCCAGGGCTCATTCAACACACACGCCTGCTGACTGGAACTCCAGGCATCTAAATGCTGTTGCATGATGGGAAAAAGTGTCACGACACAAACACATTCTTAACTCCAGCTCTGACAGAGCCTGCCCGGCTCCTCCCACCTGCTCTGCTCATCTGAAGTTTCCTTCCCCACATTCCTGCACAGACATCTGTCTTCCTCCACTTACACCCTATTTCTATTTCAGGCTGTGTAACCCCGACCCCGAAATTCAGGATAGTTTGTCCGATACTCAACACATGAAGCTCCTCAGGATGAGTGGGACTGCAGCTCCCATAATCAAACTGCTTTGTCTGCTGCAGGGTAACTGGGACTAATATTCAGTTTAATATCAGTGATGTTGAGATGAGGTGACACGAAGCACTGAAAGAGATCTCAGTGCACAGAGGTAATATAAATCCTCTTACCATCTGCCTCTTGTTCTCTATCAAATGAGCGCCGATAATTCCCAGAAAAGAGCCAAAGCCCAGCTGAAAGGAGAGAAAACAGCTGTTAGGGCATTTATCTAGCTTTGATTTCAGAATCTTGATTGCACAGTGCAAGCTCAGCACAAGTCTGATATATCAAGTATTAATAATACTTATTATAATGGTACAATTGTTGTGATTTCTCTTTATCTTATGATGCTCTCTTTGTAAGTAAATTCCAATATGTTTTATTAATTTATCAATCTGACTAACGTGACGTAACCCGCTCTACAGTAACCATTTACGTAAGCGAGAATGCTAAAAGCCAAGTACTGTGACGAACAGATTTAGAGATTGAAACATATTACTTCATTCAGTGGATAATGACAGCGATGCTAAATAATAAATGTGGGTAATATTTACGGCTCAAAGACCTTCGGTGATGAGGTTTATTAGGACTACTGAGTAGTGGGGAGTGTGCTGGAAGCACAGGACTTCACTTATCATGCAGCCTAAGAGAGAACAGGCATGCTGGGCCGCGTCTGTCAATGGTACGCGCCGGTGCGAATGTGTACTCACGATGACTCCTGAGTAGTAGCCGCCCACCGTGATGTTCTGTGTCCTGGTAGTCGCTGCCAGGCCGAAGATGAGGATGAGCACAGACACAATGAGCAGCATCACCGTCACAATTATGGATTTCCTCTTTCTTCTCTTAAAGGATCCTAGGAGAAATAAGTAAACATGAACACTAGCACAAGCAGTAAAGAGATTCAGGCAATTGCTTCAGCTCTCATATGGTCCTGCCATAGCATTTCGTGCAGGTTCAGGTCTGGACTTTGAATGAGCCATTGTAACACCTTGATTCTTTTCTTTTTCAGACGTTCGTTTGTAGTTTTGCTGCTATTCTTGGATCACAGTTTCAGCCATGCTTTAGCCATCAGACTGACGGCTTCACATTTGACTCTAAAATACTTTGGTATCCAGGGGAGTTCATGGTGGACTCACCAACCCTCCCCCACTTTGCCTGACAGCTGGTATGAGGTGTTTTTGCTGGTATGCTGTGTTTGGGTTTCTCTAGTGTGGCACAGTGGGTAATGGCCAAACACTCTGGCCTCTGTCAGAAGTCTTGTGGTTTGTTCAGATGCAACTTTGCAAACCTAAGCCATGCTTTCACGTGGCTTAAGGTGAGAAAAGCCTTTCTTACTCTGCTATATTAACTACATTGTACTGTACTGCATAGCCATTTCTGGAAATGTATATCTTTTTAGTTTATAGCCTACATAGTTTTTTTCTTCACAGACTAAGAAGTAAAACTACCTGCTCCTGATGTCAGCATCTGAAGAGTATTCAATTTGATACACAATGGCCATCAGTTCTATTCAAACATAACAATTTGAAACAGTAAATATTCAGTTTCTGAGAAAACAAGGACACAGCTTTCAAGGAACAACAACTGAAGCAACACATTTCTTCATCCATTCTGGCAAAATGACCAGTTTACCCAATGTCGGAGGGATTCATCCCTTTTAGCAGCAATGACTTATTCAGTGACTTAAAAGAAATTTGAAAGAATTACCACCTTAACTTGCGGGTTGTCTGTATATTTTGTGAATCATCAAATAAGCGCTGATAATTCTGAACGAGAACTTTGCAAATGTTTTGAGATAATGGGTGAAAGCAATTGAGAAAAACCACAAAGGGACTCGTGACTGTTCTTTAGTATTCTGCCTCCCTCGCTTTGACCATTAGTGGGCACTTCTGTTGAGGTGTCTCTGAGGAAGTGATAAAACCTCAAGTATCTGAAGAGCTGCTGCATGTGTGAGTGTTTGAAATATTCACAAGGACCTGACTGAGTTTCAATTTAGCCCAGTTAATGATTAAATTCTTACCTAAAAATGAGGAAAAATTTACTACTATGGTTTAAAAAGATTTTTTCTTAACGTCAGCACCTACAAGTGATATGTTCAGATTCTTGTCTCCACTCACTCCACCCTGCCTGCGGTCTCTTCTTCACCTCTCTCGTGCACTGTCCATTGATTTAGCTGGTTGACCTCAGGTATTTAAACTTGTCACTTTCACTACCCTTACTCTTTGCAGTGTGACTGAAACCCTTGTCTCCTTCTCATTTACACACATCTGTTCTGTCTTGCTTCTACTGGCTTTCATTCCTCTTCTCTCCAGAGCATACCTCCACTCTCCAGGCTCTCTTCTGCCTGCTCCCTATTCTCACTACAAATCACAATGTTGTCTGAAAACATCATAGTCCATGGAGACTCCTGCATGTCCATCATCACTGCAAACAAGAAGGGGTTTAGGGCCAAGGCATACTTTGACTCAATCGATGCACCACCCTCACATACTTCTCTGCGACTCCTGACTTCCTTATTCAGTACCACAGTTCCTCTCTTAGCACCCCATCATATGCTTTCTCTAGACCCACAAAAACACAGTGCACCAATCTTTAAAACACTGCATCTACAGTGCTCGTTCTCAGCACGAAGCCATACTGAAGATCACTGAAGATTATCACCTCTATGATCACTGCAGCTTTGCACATCACTTTTGTTCTTAAGAATCTATTTCTCTGGCATATTCTCCCTCTCCAAGATTGGTTAGCACATTTTCATCTCTATCCTTAACCACCTGAACCTGCTGCACATTCTTATCAGCTCAAGCTCTCAGCCTAGACAAATCATTTGTTCCTCCCTTAGTGTTCTGCCTCTCGTAAACTCACTATAAGCCTTTTCCCATACTCCCATCTACTTTCTTCATCTCCTTGACTATTCCACTTTTTCTTTTCAAACCTCTTCCTTCAAATGCTGTCTTCTACTTCCTGATTCCACAATCAAACCTCCTAGTTCTCTTTCATCTGTTTAGAGGATACACCAGACACCTCCTTGGCAGGTTCGCTCGCTACTGAAGCTGTACTTTCTGTCTAAACTCTTGCCTGAACTCTGCACAACATTCTTCCTTCTTCAACCTACACAGATGAAAGTTAAACCTCTAAATGCAAATAAAAAACAGTAACAGGATCCAGTTCCTGTTAAATGTAAAACTGTCCTGTGGTCCAACCAATCAAAATAAAGCTTAGACACTGTATCCGCTGGACTGAAGAGGAGAGGGACCAGCGACTTATCATTGGTAAAAGTTCAAAAGCTATCATGTGTGAATGTGCCGTTAATGCTGAGCAATATCTACAAATTTCAGAGCAACAAATGACATCTATAAAAACGATTTGCTTTTTTTCAGTGAAGGACAGGGCCAAAGCACGTTCTACATGTATTCCAACAGGGTGGATCAATAAAGAGCTTGAGCACCTGCAGCATTGAAGAGATGACCATAAACTATAAATAATATGTACATCAATGTGCCAAAGATCAGCCTTCAACGGTCAAATACTCTAAGGTGATATTCCTTTAATTTGCTAAAGCCAGACCTCATCAATGTAAGAATAGGAGAATGGCAGAGACAGGCAGTGGCTGGTAAGTTAAGATGCAGTCTTCAATATCTACTCTCGTGCATTTATTTCAGTCTGTGGTTGCACAAAACCGCTCTTTCTATATCCTCAATGATTTATTCTGTCGTCATAGCCCATTTTAGATTAAGCCGAGTCACTTCCACACTCTGTTTTATCAATACATGAACATGTCAAGGTCAAGTCTGCTGCTGAATACTGATGCTCCAACCTGGAGATAAACAAGAAAGCACGCTCAGCTTGTGTGACTAAAACATATGGCTACAGTTCATTTCTGTCTCCATGGTGCCTGCGTAAAGAAGGACACGGCCTCTGAGATTAATGAGCCAGAAATACATGTGTGAGTTTGCAGAGCTTAGAGTTAAAATAACAGTTATACTGTGAGAAAACTACTTCTCCAGCAGGCAACAGAAGGAGTGAAATGACCATGAGAAACTTGGTGCTGCCATCAGAACAGTCCACCCAGTACAAGATTAACATGTTACCATTCAGCTGGTGCTAGGGTGAGGCCTGGGTTTTGTTGTTGACACATGTTAAAATGGCACAGTTTCAGAAACTAGAAGATGTTACCTTTAAAATTAGAAAACTCCGCATCACAGTTTTTCTGCTTTTTCTCATTTTTTTGGGGAAAAAACCCAAACCCTTTTTAAAGAGACTCTTAAACAGTTTAGAAAAAGGATGCATGGATGGAGTTCCAAAGAGGCTGGAACTCTGAGGGTTTTATTCCTGAATGTAGCTGAAGAAAAAAGAAAAGGATTGCTAAACTACTAAACTGGACTTTAGTTAAAATTAAATGTAAACTGAAGTTGTTGTTTTATTAAACTTTTACCACATTTAAAACCTACTAGGCTGATATTTTTTTGTTTCTTGTCAAACTGTGATACTTTTAATTGGATTCATTTGCACAAACACACAGGACACAAAAAGGCTGCGGCAGAGATCATATAATTACCATTAAATTTCAATCATTAAATGTTTACAATCGAAAGGATTAAAAATAAAATAAATAAATAAAAGAAAAAAACAGATTAATACATAAAGTCAGTCTAACTTTATCTGGTCAGGTTTTGATCTAGCACATTTTTTCTACGGATCATTAGACTGTGGAGGGAAATTGTATGGTGGCTACCAAATACCAAAAGAAATCATCCAGTGAATCACCAGAAGAACAGGAATGGATTTAAAGGTTTGGGTGGGCCACGGAAGATTTTCAAATTAAAAGTGACACATGGTGCTAGTTTTTGAGTGGCAGATCTAATATAAATAATTCAAGGTTTATTTAATTTAACTTAAAATTCTGTATAAAAAAGCCAAAAGTAACAAGAAAATGGAAAACCTTCTGTTAACTAAGGTTAGCAGCTTAGCCATCAACCAGGAGAAACGTTTAAGTAGCTCAAGCATACTTTACGTTATTATTGAGGTAGGATTATGACTTTTTTTTTACTTATGTAGTCTCATTTCAAACTTTAAATGCTTGTTTTTGTATTAAATAAATGTTTCATAAACTCTTCACTTTTCTCTTTATTTCTGATCAAATGTCTTTGAGTAAGGTGCCACTTTATGAAACAATGTCCTAGAAACGCCCCTGCCCAACTTGCCTTACAGGGATTTCAAAAAACAAACAAACCAAACAAACCAACTCCAAGGCAAACTTCTATTGTTTGAATAATCAACGATGTGCTGCCATCTGATGAGAATTACCCGCGTTGCCAAATATATTCCCCCGATTTTTTTTCTCGCGGTATTTGATCGTTTAATCGATTTATTTTTCATGCTAGCTGCCCGGCATCCAGCTGAAAAAGAAAGAAAGAAGAACACGAAGAAGAAATGGGTGTGCGGCAGCCAGCAGCCATCAGAGCCAAACCTCCAGGCTGCTCTGGTTACTCAGCGCCGCCGCACCTGCAGTGACGCGCTGCGGCCTGGAAGAGAAAAAAATAGTCTGCCCGGTGATGCAACGAGTGTTTCAGGCTGCTTTTAAAAGACATGAGAGAAAATCATAAAACGATTTCATTTCTTTCATCCGATGTAAATAACAGGTGTGGATGAGCATTTTAAAGCTCACCTGGGTGTTATGGAAGAGGTAAAAGACGCATGAGAAAATCCCCGCAGTGTAAGTCAGTTTAACGGGTTTTAATTGACAGAAAAACCTGCTGCAGACACGCCGCTGACCTTGCTCGCACACCTACCAATGCTCGTTTCTGAGAGGGTCAGACCGCTGGATTGGAGGCTCTGAGGAGGGGGCATGCTGGCTGGAGGACGTTTTACCGAAGTCCAATCCTCTTCCAAATAAAAATAAATAAATATATATATATTAAACAATCACGACTCAGTGCTGGGTAATGTAAATCTGAGGGCTAACGGTGGACGAGCTGGGGCATTCTCTGACGAGCTGTCCTCCGTCCCGCTGAAGCCCGGGCCCGTCTCATTTACATCCCCGCGGCTGCGGAGACCTCGCTCGGTGTCCGTCCTCTCGCCGTGTCGGTGTCGGACAGCAGGTCGCTGGTGCTGCTGCTGGTTGTATGTGCGCATGTCACACACACACACACACACACACACACACACACACACACACACACCGAAAAGCAGCTACTCTGGAAGCCGTTACTATTTAAATAGTAATGTTCGTTACTTTGCGTTACACTCGCAAACGTGTTAGCGGTGGATGTGTTTTGCTTACCAGTTGCTGCTAGTTTATTTGCTGAAATATATAAACTGATATCAAGAGGAGCAACTACAAGCCTCAGGGCAACTTAAATTAAAAATCAGTCTAATTGAACATTTCAGATTAAGACTGAAGTTTCAAAATGATGTTGATTTAATAGAAATTACAAATAAATAGGAGGTGTAAGAGTGAATTAACGATTTTCTCTAATAGGTGGATTATCACCGAAAACAGGGATTAAACATCCTACTGAGCGCCTGTTTTGTGACAAATGGAGTTTAAAAGGGTTTTAAATCTTTTTATTTTCTTTTTGTTTGATATTATGAAGATTTAAATCCACACTTCTAGAGAAACTCATAAAAAAGTATCACCTTGGTGTTTAGTGAGTCTCAGGACGCGCAGCGAGCGCCACCAACCGTCACAACTACAGCGTTGCGTTCAAGAACTGCGAAACGTTCTGGGAAACTGTTAATCATTTATTCACAGGGATGCTTTTAAGTGCATGTCGAAATGTGAGGAAATCTCAGAAGTATCACGAACAGGAGCTGTTTTTCTTCTAGTGTGGCGGGTTGGAGGAACAGTTGAAAGAGGACTGGAAGAAAGACCAACTTAAAAAAAAAAAGCCACCGGAATTCCATCCCTGGAAATGTACTCTAGTGAACCTTAATTACAATTTATCACAAAAGCACTCAGACTTAGTACAGACGAGGCAGATGCATGGGTAATTCATTTCAATAATTTATTAACCAAATCCATCCATTTTCTCCGGCTTATCCAAGTCAGGGTCAGGAGGAAGCTGGAGCCTATCCCAGCTATCACAGGGCGAGAGGTGAAATACTATTGCAGGCCTATAAAGCCAGTTTACAATAAGCAGTTAACCCCTTGCATGTTTTCGGGCTGTGGGATGAAGCTGGAGTACACAGAGAGAACCCACGCAGATGTGGAGATAACAAAGAGACTCCACACAGAAGACACCAGACTGATTTGAGTCATTAAGTTAGAATATTGGTTTCCTTTTCAATACATTTCTAAAACACAGTGGAAAAATAGCAGCTCAGCTAAAGCAACATATGATATAAGTCGCCATGTCCCAATTGGGGAGGCGATGTACAAAGAAGTGTGCCCAGCTATTCAATATTCCTACACTCAAACATAACGGTGTCCCTTACACCTGCGTCCCAGTGCTTTTATTCACAAATGAGGTGAGAGGACCTCCCCAAAGGTGCCCGCAGCTTCTCAAAAAAAGACCTTCTGCTTTACTAAAAAAGAAAAAGTAATCAAGAATGAAAAGACCGGGCAACTCACTTGAACTAGAAACCACTGTATATTTCAATGTATTACCCTAAAAACTAGAATAAAATGCAATAAGACCTAAACAAACAGCAGCAGGGGAGTAAACTGCAATTACTCACCAACGACTGGTACTGGGCAGCCAAACAGGTACCAAGTGAAATGCACCTGATCCACAGACACCACGATCAGACTATAACAACTCTCACAGTAAGTCTCAACACATTAAAACAAATTTCTACATACCTGTATCCAAAATGAAACCCCAAAAAGACCAGCAGATCCTGAAAAATGGGCTATAATCGAACTTTGATGGAAGGGCTAGAGGAGCAGGGTTAATGTTGCATTCACAAACACTTCTTAGGAAAGGAATTTTTGCCACTATGAATTCCCTGCTGCTCTGTGATGGGGGTCCAAGAAAAGGAAGGTGCCGGAGGGAATTATATTTTCTACACATAAAAGTCTGAAAATTAGTTTTCTGCACTGCTTTACAAAATAGAAAAACCAAACATTTAGACCTTTAAATAAAAGTCATAATAAGCATCAAAATATACTCAAAGTAGTATACTTACAATATTATAGCGTTGGGTAAGCAAACATTCCCATCGCTCAACAAGTGGAAAGCAAAGTGGGAATAATTTTATTCATTTATTTTAAATATCCTGTTCATATTCATTGACCTGTCCAGGATATAGACAGGGTCCAGAGAGGTAAGGCCCTTATGTTCTGGTCTATCGCTCAGTCCATTTGATTTTGTCTTGGTGGTTACTGTAACACTTTATTTAATTTGTTTATTGGAATTGGCCTACACTTTTTGAGTCTAAATAGGTTTTGGTAATAGGGTGGCACATATTTACTTGCAGTGCACAATTACGGTTCTTTAGAATATGTTGATTCTAGATACATTGGTTTAACAATTATAAGAAATGTGTGTTAACATAATTAAAACAAAAAAGTGGATTTATAACTTCTTCTATTTGACATGAAATCTGGTTATCAAGAAGTTGGGACAAGAGAAAAAGGGCATTTTGGGGGGGTTCTCAGGAGCTATTTTGTATTTTAAATATTATTTGAGAGCTACTTTTTCAACAATTGTGTTTACACTTTGTCTCAGGACAACTGTAATTTACACACACAAACAAAGAAACGAAATGAAAAACAGCCCTTTACATTGCCTGTGCACAGACCCTGAGCATGAAATATGATTGTCCCCCATAAGTTACATTGGGCTGGAGTACTTTTCAAAATAGTTACTCAATACAAATTAATGTAAAACATGTCCAGTGTTCTCTAAACAATGTTCATTTCTGATGAAATATTCGGATTTTATGGGCCCCAGCTGCCCAGAAAAATCCTGGAAGCACCCCTGCTTACTTTTCTTTTGAAGGACATGTTCAGGTTATTAATCTGCACTGACAGGAGAACTATTGAGAAATATATTTTTGTGACTCTTAGTTCTCTGCAAACATCCTTTTTTGGCTTTTACTGTAAAACACACGAGCTCTAACGCACACGCACGATTTGCCGCGCATATCTCAAAGAATTGCTTTTTCCATGACGCAATTTCTCTTTTCATGTAAAAGAAGGAGGGGAACTTCTTAGGGACGTTCCCCCCTTCCACTTTAGTATGGGGGTAACAGAACGGTACGTGACCGGAGTGCTAATGGGATCAGGGATGAGGACTACTTCACCAGAGGTTAGTTTATGGTAATCCGTTGAAATTGTGGGTACTGGCAGCTGGATTAGTGCGCATACAAGTGCGTGGAGTGTATCTAATGATTGATTTACTTTGATTTGATTTGTGATTTAAGTTAGATAAACACCCGAGTCAACGATGTCTAACTAAGAATTTAAAAATAGTTAATTGTTGGAAGATCTTTGCGCATTTACAGTACGCAGCCAGGCGCTGATTGAGTGTCTTGTGCTGGGAGAGGCTATAAATATTGTATTCAAGCTTTGCTTCAGCTTAGCAGACAATGGCTGATGGTGTGCGTGTACAGCATGCAGTGCTGTGATCCAGGCCGCTGCCAAAACGTCTGTGGGACCCAAAAAAGAAAAAGCACTTTGTATCCCACCCCCAGTTTTTCTCCGGCCAGCGCTCATTCACTATGATGCGCGCCTAGTTGAAGGAAGCTCTCCACACCCGGTTCCCCCTGCACGCCTAAAACTTTCTAATGAAATCCCCCAAAACTTTTTGACAAATAATATTTTTTTCCTCTGGGGGCCAATAGGGTTTTCGACTTATTAATCCGTGTTTTTTTAATTGAAAAGAGAACTTCAGGTATGTCCGACTTTTCATTCATCGATAGAGCACAGATTGTGTATTTCAGATAGCTTGGCTTTGAATTGAAAAGTAATTTAATGGACACCGTGGATTGTGGTTGGTTTAACTGGCACCTTTTCTTTCTGCGAAGAATATGGAGCCCAGTTCCACAGAGGGAGGAGCTGAGGAGAAGCTTGTTAGAAGTCTTGTGAGTGCTGAGATTATTTTATTCTTTTTTTTTCCCTCTGGCTCATGAGCATTTTTGATGAACCTCAAAGTTATCAACCCCCCTCCCATCCTCCCGTAGCAGCAGATTCTTATAAAGGCCTCTCTCTCGCAAATGATGTGTCCCGTGGCTCCTCTGGGATCTGTGTGTCCTGGCCTCTGGATGCTGAGACTCAGTAACAGCTGGCTGTCAGAGTGACCCTCCAGCTCTGCTGTCTGCAGCTGCTGCTCCAAGCAGGAGGGTCCACTCAGAGGAGGTCAGCTCTCCCAACGAGTGCCACAAGGTCACCAGCGGGTTTATAATTTGCAGAAACGGAGGACAGGACCATCAGTTCATTAATATGCAGAGGGCTGTCTGGCAGTTTATGTTATCGGTCATACTCAGATCAGGAGGCATGCCATTTTTTTCCTGCAGTAATTTGAAAAGCAAATAGGTTTCACTGTAGAACTCAGCAGTTTAGAATATGTGTGGTGAGGGCTTTTTCTCTTCTTCTTTCCACCAGCCTCACAAAGTGATACTCAAGCATGGCCAAGAGCTGGAGGAAGAGCAGGAGGAGCTGGCCGAGCATCAGCCTCTAGAGCAGGAAGACCTCAACTTTGAGAGATGGAAGCGCAGGCCGATTCCCAAGAGGACGCTCCACCAGAAAATAGACGACCTGAAGACATACCTGTGGAATGCAGAGACCAACGAATTCATGGGTCGCTCTGGGAAGAGCTGGAGTGAGTTGATGAAGAAAGAAAAATTCTCTGCTGTTGGGTTATGGGGAAGGGACATTTTGTATCATATATTTTTTAGTGCATATGACCATAACGACACTTTTAATGTTGAGTGCAACACAGTTAATCATGCTAAATAACGTGCAAATGTGGTGGTTCAGTGCGTGTGTGAGTGTGTGTTTTTAAGATGCACTCAGGGATAGTTTTAGGGTGAGAAATGTCTTTCCAGTCCAGTGACTGAGCTCACTGTGCTGCGAGTGTGTGTGTGTGTGTCCTCATGCTCAATGTTTACATAGGTGCATGGATGATTCAGAGTGTCCCGACAAAAACAGACTGCCTGGGGACGATTCCCCAGCGGGACGCACTGTTCAAGGCCTCACATTGGCCAGGAAACACATTCCTCTACATCTTACCATGCTCTCCACAGCCTCTTTCCCAAAGCCTTGGCGACCTCATTGCTGAACTTAACATGCTTGTGGCCTCTCAGTTGCAGTAAAACACGTAGAGGTGTTCATGTTCTCTCTCCCCCCCCCCCCCCCCCCCCCCCCCTGTAAATCTAACTGCCAAATTGAGCTTTGGGCACTGGAGAACTTTTTTGGCATGAGCGACACACTGGACGAGTTTGTTGAGTCAATGGTGATGGAGCAACCTCTTGGTATAACCAGGGTAGTTGCTATGTGATGCTGTTGAGCCCCCTCCCTTTTCACACAATGGCAAACATGATCCAACTGTGTGCAGAAAGAACTTCTAAGGAAAGTGTGTGTTACTTGCATAAGCTGTAATGCCGGATCCCCGGGCCACATAACCAGTGTGTGTGCACACTTGTGGAAGAGTGGGGCCCGTGTGTCTGCTGAAGAAAGACCCCGAGTTGAAGTCTGTGCTGCGTGTCCTGTGAGACGAGTGTGTAAGAGGGGACACAATACCAGAGTGGGGTGATTGGGGTTCCTTGGAGCTGGCTGTGCCTCTATGGCTGCAAAAAGACCTTCACTACGATGGCAACCGGAGGTTCACTGTGTTCCTGAGTGAAAGGACAGCTGGGAGAATTCTCACTGAGCTCAAACAGAAAGGCCTTTGTGGCTCAGGGGACGCAACGCTGGCTACAGCTAGTCCCCTGTGAAATTGCCCACACAGCAAAAGCCATTTTATTTAGGACACGTTTAGCTTGATTAGTAGCTAATGGACTGTTAATTGAAAATTGCAGACCAGAGCTATCTCTCAGGATTTCTTTGGCACGAGGTCCGTGCTTTAGCTCAGTATGGGTTTCATACCAAAGCCAGTGGAGTTATTCGCAAATGCAGACACGAGGGTACCACAGTGCTTTTCTATTCCTAAACAAATTAGTGACCGTCCTGATCAAGGACAGTAGCTGGAGTCCAGACAGCAAAGTGGGAATTGTTTATGGTTCGTTATTCCCCTTCACTCAGATCAGATGTAATTTATCAGGAGCTGTGTTGTCTGTTATGTAATCCACATTTGTGCAAGTACTCCCTAATGCCTCTTTTTATTTTTTTCTTCACTCTCACCATTCAGGCCTCATCCTACTCTTCTATGCTGCACTTTATTTGTTTCTTGCAGCCATGTTTGGCGGCTGTTTGTTTTGCCTCATGTGGTCTATTAGTCCCTACCACCCCACCTTCAACGATAGAGTGATGCCACCAGGTAACTATAACTCCAAAGTCAAACCACCTCCTCTGTTCTCTGTCCCTCTAGCTGTCCTTCTGTCTGTTGCTTCTCCCTGAATCTCGGCACAGTTGACTGTCTCTGCGTCTCCACTGGCAGGTATGACGATGGCCCCGCACCTAGAAGGCCATGAGATTGCTTTTAACGCATCTGATCGCAAATCCTGGAGGAAGTACGCCAGGTCTATGGAGGAATATCTAAGACGTGAGTGATGCGATCGAGGTGGGGTGGTCAAAGCTGGGAGGTCTGACAAGGTTGTTGAGTTTGTTTAAAATGAAGAGACATGGAATGAGTTAATCCTCATCTTCACCGCCTTTGTCCCCCTTTTTTCTATTTGGTCCTTGCAGGGCATGCTGGGAAGGGAAGCCTCTTTGTGGGCAGAGGGTTGCTATTCAGTCCTGGGTTTTTTTTTTTCACAATCAGCTTTTGTCAGGCTTCCTTAATCAGAGGCCTGAGCCTGGCAGGGCACTGCAAAGGTTTATTTATGCCCTCCTCTCTCTCTCATTCTCCCTCCCCCTTTCTCTCTGCTCTGTACTTTCAGCGTATAACGATGCTGCTCAGCAGAGGAAGAATATTCCCTGCGATAAGGAGACATACTTCATGCAGGACGACTTGGACGAGGCTGCAGAGCGGAAAGCGTGTCAGTTTAAGCGGTCCTGGTTGGGGCAGTGTTCAGGGCTGCAGGACCCCAACTTTGGCTATTCTCAGGGAAGGCCATGCATCCTCCTTCGAATGAACCGGGTAAGATGAGTGCCAGCAAGCAAATCACCAAAACTTGGAAAATTTATAAAGTAAAAAAAGATGGATTTTAAAATATCAGAAATCCAGATTACTGTACTATGAATCAATTTTACTATCAATTTTCTGTGTGAGTGACATCTTGTGGTCATTCTAGGTAAGACAGAGAGAAAGCCTTTTGTCATTGGGTGCTTATTTCATGCCTAACTAGAAACATTTTTGAATGTTTTCACATATTTACATATGATTTTTCTTGCAAACAGAAACAGTCGGTGCCCCACACAGAGGGCAAAGGAAACTCACCATCAGTTGTGCCTTTTTTTAAAAAAAATCTAATTATCTAATTCAGTTTGGGACAAAAGTGATACATAGTGTGTGATCCAAACAATGCAGGATGGAAAAACTACAAGAGAGAAAATGAGGCTTTGCCATATTAAAAAAATCGGAATATTTCACTTTTAAATGTAAAGACATTGTCAGATAAATCCACTTTTAATGTACGGAAAAGAGTTGAAAGGTGCATCTTTACATTTGTGCTTACAGAGTGAGACTTTTTCCCTCTTACTCTTGTTCTTCTTTAATAGATCCTCGGTTACTTACCTGGTCAGGGGAAACCGATAAATGTGACCTGTGGCGTTAAGGTACAGTTTTTCTTTCTTGATTCTTTGACTCATGACTGAAAGTATATAAAAATAATAAAATAAACCAACGTTTCTCTCTCAGAAAGGACCACCAGAAGTCTTGGGAGAAATGGAGTTTTTTCCCAAAAGCATTTTTGAAAATAAGTATTATCCATACTACGGGAAGCTGAGACATGTGAGTGAAAGTTTCATCATTGTCGGTGAACTGCTGCAGCAGCAGTTGAATTTAAAACACCCGTCGGGTCTTAATCTTCTGTCTCTCTTCTCTCAGGTAAACTACTCTTCACCGGTCGTGGCTGTACGTTTTATGGGCGTGCAGCAAGGCGCTAACATCCAAGTACAATGCAAACTGAACGGAAAGGGCATCATTAACGATTCTCCCACTGACCGCTACCTGGGCAGCGTGACCTTCTCCTTGGAGGTCGGAGCGTAAGGCGAAGGTGTCGCAGGACGCTCACAAGACGAGGCAGGAAAACATTCACGAGACAAGATTTATATTGAACCGTTATTTTCCATGAGATATGTAATTTGCCCCTGTCCTCGTCTTTCACTTAAATATCTTCTGCTGTGAAACAAAATCCTCAAGAAGTAGGTATTTACTCGTGTTTTTTGTTGTTTCTTTGTACCATGAGTGTGCTACTGGCACCTGCACCCACAACAAACAGTGCTGAGCACAGGAACAAGTGCCTAGAGCGAGTTATTCCTGTTCGATTCCTGATATTTTGTAATGATTAGTGAGATTAATCACACTAAATTACACTCTGCCCATTAGTTAGAGTTTCTGGCTATGCAAATCCAATTATGAATTAAACATTAATAGGGAATTAGAGTTTTTTCAGGTTAGATCGTATGTTTTTGTGCACATTTTTGTGCGACCAAGTGTACTAATTTGTTTTGCATTATATTTTTCAAACATGTATATTGTAAGAATTCAAAGAACTATCATGCAAACACTGAAAGCAGGACTTGTACTGTACTTACACAGTAAAAAAAAGACATAATAAATGCAAATACATGATTACTATATTTTTGTTGAATAGAGCAGTATTATACATTTATGATAAAGTATCACTTCTTCTTTTGTAAAAAACATTCGCTTTGGAAAATGAAATACTATACATGACTGATCAATAAAGAGACGCACTGTGCTGTGAAATAGTTTGTCAAAGGTCTGCACCGTTTTAATTATGCTATAACTATTTTTGTGATAGTATTAATCCTGCCTGAACTGTGCTACTAAACTTGGTATCAGTGTTGTATTTATTCCTATTATAGCTCTTACAATAAATACAGTGTTCTGGTATGTACTGCAAGTTTTCTTCCACATCACTAACAGCCTGCACAGACTCTGATATGTTGCTAAAACATCTAAATTGATTTACTGCAGAAGTCTCACTTTTTTTTTAAAATGTCATATTATACAGAGGCAGCTGCTATAAAACAAGGTTATAAAGTAAACACTTAATGGTTCCATAAGAAATAAGAGGCTGCTGCTCAAATGCAAAATGCACTTGATTAACCACAAACCAAGCAAGAAAGACAGCAGCAGTGATCTTAGAGAAGTAATTATTGCTGCCCATCAGTTTGGGAAGCGTTTCTAAACAATTTTAAATCATTCTAGAGTGAGACTGATTACGTACAAGAGGAAAACATTCAAATTTCCAGTACCAACTTTATTGGCACCTCAACAGCTGTGTTTTATGCTGGTGTCGACCAAAGAGGCCAATCAACACACTTACCATCCACTGGAGGGTAAGTGTAAGGAATCAGTTTTCAGACTTTTTGAATCGTTAACCACAAAAATTGAATAAAAAGCACAGGACATGGAAGCAGGTTGAAACATTGGCTAAAGAAGTCCTGAAATGGATAAGGGTAATACAATTGCAGGCATCCAGGAACTGAAGAGTAATAAGAGATTAACAAGAGGGGGCTCTACCAAAGGGAGTATCGTGTTTTATTTTATACTTCTCTCTTAGCTTTTCATGCCCCAGTGCAGCAGCTCTTTGTCTCTCTTTTGTCAACCACAGTTGTTGAAAAAAAGAAGGGGTACCACTCAAATGCTTTTTCTACATTTTTGCTTCAAGGTCAGATAAAATGTCAGAAACCCATTTATACAAAGTCAACATTGATACTCGTCTCCATATCAGTTCAGCATTGTGCAACTCCAGGGTCAACTTGTTTTCATGTCAGTAGCTGGCATGAGAGTCCCGGCTGTGTGTGCTTGTTACAGGTTATAAAAAGCAGGTAGCCAATCAAAGTCAAATGCACAGTTTAGGCCATTTGATTGTTCAACAGTGTGAATGTTTACGCCCGTTAACCTTTGAATGCAGTTTAGTCACAAGACTCTCGAGCTTGTAGGGAAAGTTCCTACGACACTGGCAATAGTCACCTACAAGTTCTAATGATGTTATCGAGCACATGTTTTAATTAATTAATTATTCAAAGAACACAGAGAGGGTAGTTTATTTTTCTTTATATAATGTTCCTAAAATGTTAAAAGTTAAACTAAGACATCACATTCTCCCTGCAGCATGTTGAGGATGGCTTGGAGTACCAGATTATACTCTAATCTTTTATGAAACATTCCCACAATGATATTAAGGTGGGAAAACATCCTCCAAACAACATTATGAAATGAAAATGAAAATTAACAGATTGCGTTAGAGCAGTGGTGTCAAACATATGGCCCAGGGGCCAGAAATGGCCCAGCAAGAATGCCAATCAAGCCCACTAGATGGCTTTTTATAACATTTTAAAACATTTTCAACTTTATAACGTTTCCAAATGATAAAGGCCTCCACCCTTACTACACCAAAGTAATTAACTAAAAGATGATCAATTAAAGGATAGAAAATTTCCAGTTTTTTTCTGAAAAAAACATTTTTCTGTCAATTTACAAAAGAAAAAACGTTCTATTTTATAATGACAGGATAGTCCGGTGAATGAGCAATTTCACACATTTATTTCTTAGCAGCAGAGATGATTTGCATTTCTTTTTTGTGTATTAAGATATCTCAGGGATTACATTTGAAGGTAAACATCTTAACCTGACAGAAAGGAGTGTTTTGCATGTCTGGCCCACTTAAAATGAAAGTGGGTCGTATGTGGCCCACAGTATAAAACGAGTTTGATATCCCTGCATTAGAGGAATGTTTTTTTAAACTAGCATGTTGGTGATGTAGCAGCTCATGAGGTTCACAGGTTATTTTAATTTCTTAAGTACTAAAAGTAGGGTAACACGTTTTCTTGTCACTGGTTGACAAGAAACTAATCAAAATTACAATCCACTGACACACAGGTTGGGTGAAGTCCCATTAGGTGTTCAGTGTGTCTAAGGTTGAATGAATCCTGACCATGAAGCTATGGTGATAGGTTGACTGATGAGGTCAGGCATGAGTCTCTGTGGACTATGATGTTTGCAGATGACATTGTGGTCTGTAGGGAGAGAAGGCAGCAGGTGAAAGAGCTTGGAGAGATGAAGGAATGCTCTGGAAAGAAGAGGAATGAAGGTCAGTGGAAGCAAGACAGAATACATGTGTGTGAATGAGAGGGAGACAGGTGTAACAGTGAAGATGCAAAGAGTAGAGGTAGTGAAGGTGGACAATTTGAAATACTTGAGGCAAACCATCCAAAGCAATGGGGAGTGCATGAGAGAGGTGAATAGAGTGCAACCAGGATGAAGAATATCAGGGCTGATTCATGACAGAAGAGTAGCGAGACCAGCTCTGATGCATGGTTTGGTGATGGCGGTACGGCCAAAATGTCAGGAGGCTGAGCTGAAGATGAGGGAAAGCGCAGGGTGAGTGACTTGGAGACAAATTTAGAGAACAAAGCCGAGATGGTTTGGATGTGTGCAGAGGAGGAACAGTAGATATTTAAAGATGGAGCTACCAGCTAGGAGGAAACAAGAACGACCACAGAGAAGATTCATGGATGTAGTGAAGGAGGACATGCAGAGGGTTGGTGTGACAGATGTGGAAGATGCTCAGGTGATCCGTGGTGGCGATCCCTAAAGGGAGTAACTGACAGAAGTAGAAGGTAATGTTTGCCAACTTTGTGTGAACATTTTCTGAAACATTCTTAGTTTTGCATGATTACAATGGAAACAACATTATCACTGAAGATTTTTTTTTTTAAAGCAGGTTATCACCAAAGACTTTAAAATGATCCTGCTTTAAGCATCAATAGGACAGTCAGGACATGAGTTTTCTAGCTAGGTCTGCACCTTGACAAGTAAAGCAAAGTAGAAACAGTTTAAAAAAAAAATAAAAAATGACAATGATACAAAACAAGAACCAAACTTTATTTAATTTGTTCCCCACTTGTGTCAAACAAGCTCATCACATCACATCACATTCTTCATCAGATGGAGACAAGCTTCAAGCAAGCAACTCGAGAGGTGCACAACAGAAAGGCACGAAACTGTCGGGGAGTGACCGGACGCTCAGAATCACATGAACGAAACTGTGCGACTCGAGGAAACGTCTTCACACCTGAACTTCACCTGTCGTTAGTGTACTATGACATGGATGGGGTAGTATGCGGTTTGATCCGGGTGACCGGTGTAAGCCTGAGTCTACTGCGTTTGTTGAGCTTTTTCAAATATCACAGGGTTACGAGGGAACACCACCATGATTAACTCACCAAGTACTCATGTGTAAACAAATGTACATTTCAGGAAAATATAAATCTCCTACCATGAGTGAGAAACAACTCATTAAAACAAACAAAAAAAAAAAAACACAAAGGTGGTCCCAATGCTGGTTAAGTGTCCTGTTATCGTCCCTTTAATTGAGCTACAATTAAGTGACCAAGTGTGTGCATCAAAAAGAGGTTCATGTTACATGGAGGTCAGAGACTCAGTGGAAAAATATGAATGTCTGGGAAATTAATGACAGTGTCTCTATTAGCTTGCTCGTACATTCATGTCATCAAAAATCAGTGTCATTCATTCTATACAAGAGAGTAATTTACACATATACTATTATACAGCACAGAAACCGAGAGCAAAAAGCCTCTCTGGGGTGGCGGAAGGGAAGTGAGGAGGAAGTGGAAGGCTAATCACAGCCATAAATTTAACTTTTAAAACATGCAATCTATAATCAAACGATGCAATATCGATCATAAATGTTTTGGTACTCTATTCAGTCACTGGCATCAAAGCAAAACGGAGGGGATAAATTTGAAAGTGGGTTTGCGAAATAAGCTGAAAGGTTATTTATTTTTTTAGGAAGACGCTGCCTCACGGGAAACGGAAAAGAGCATAAATCTGGGCAGGAAAGTGCTGGGAAGGTGTTTTTTTTAAAGAGCTGTAAGGGGCAGAAGACGCAGCGGGGTTGAATTATACGGACTGGTAGCCAGTGCGACTCTTCCTCCGACCAATCAGGTAAGAGATAAGCACAAGGATGATTAGGAAGCTGAGTGCCACGCCAACTGCGATGGGCACCAAAAAGCTCAAATCTGAATCCAGGAAGCACTCTTCAGCTGACAGAAAGAGAGACACACAGAAAGGACAGGTTAGTGCTTTAGGAGAAAAACACTCAGAGGGGAAGTTTGGGTTAGAAATGCAGCAGGAAGCAGGGAGAAGAAGAACTGCAATCAGCAACACGACAGTAGTGTTGATTTTGGTGGTGGTGGTGGGGATAAATACGTCAAAACACACAAAAAGGGATTTGAGTCAGTGTAATTGTTATTAAAGTAAGTGCAGTAAGTGATGGAGGTTTGGAAAATACACAAAAACGCCTTTTTGCCAAACCCAATTAATGCCGCTCTTATACCTGCTGATACAAAGCTGGTCAGCACAGCTTAGCATAAACACTGGAAACTGGTCATGTCAGCATCTTTAAAGTCCGCTCATTAACAGGTTAATCTGAACAGACCGTTAATGCAACCTGTGGATTTTAATATGTACAAGTTGTTTGTTGCCATGAAGAGGGAAAAAAAACCAAACAGGATTTCTGAATTAATCACACCCAGCCAAGAAATTTAGTCCCTCAGATTTATTTATTCCGCTTAATTTGTGCATCTTAAACATTTGATTTTTTTTAAAAACCATTTTCTGCAAGAAATGGTCTATTTTGTACATGGTGGCACTACTGAACTGCCTGGTTTAAGCCATGATGGGTGAAGTATGCAGAACATGGCACTCATTACATTAGATCAACATCACACAGCCTTTTTCCTGAGGAGCTGGCAGTTTCTGTATCAGCCAAAGTGTGGCAGAGTTCAGGGTAGGAATCATGTAGAAAACCAGCTCAAGTGATCTTTTGAGCTGCTGGCACATAGACTTCTGTTAAATCTAAAGATGCAGTCTCACCGTTTCCAGTCTTTATGCGAGGCTAAGCTGTAGTTTCAAATTTACAGACAGAACAGCGTCAACTTGGCTCTCAGCAAGAAGGCAATCTGAACACCTGTCAACACTACATAGACATCAATACAACACATAATGGTAGTTTTTCCCACAATTAGTCAAAGGCAGCAACTACCCTTTGTATAGCTGAAAGCTCTAAATGAGAAATTAGAAAGACTGATAGCCGGTGGCCATGCTTCTCCTTCTTCCGATGAAGTAAGCCAGCAGAACAATAAGAATGAGAACAAGCAGGGCAACTCCGACAGCTATGGGAACAAGGAAGCTCTCCCCATCAGCCAGGCATTCCTCAGCTAAACAGGAGTGAAGAGAGCAGAGAGGTGAATGTCTCACAGGCTTAACAGAGGACAAATATAATATATGGTTACTGAAAGGACAGCCGAAAGAAGTGGTCTGACAAGGAACTCTCCCAGGTATTAAAAGCATAAACATTTACTCAAGTGGGTCAACAGCACATTCTTTTATTTCTGTAGAAAACACTAAAAAGCTCCGCTGACACAATTTGAAATCCAATTTATTATAGCTAACAGCATGAGAGAATGCAGAGGAAATCAGTTGCATCCACATAACACACAACAACAACAACAACAACTGAGATTGTCTTGCAGCACAGATTCCCTTTATGTGTGTGCGCTCTCCTCCACGAGTGGAGGGAAATTAAGCAGCCAAAAAAAAAATCACGCAGCGAGTAAGCAGTGAGTTACTGAATGCACAGGACAAAGTTATTGAGCAAAGCTTGTTAGATGATTTGATAGGTGTCTAATTAAAACTCTTAATGCTGCAAAACCATCTTCATCATTAAGGCAACTTGTACAAAGCTGAAATACAAACAGCAACAATCACAAGCAAAAGTCAAAGCTCTTATTTAAGTGCCATTAACTATACACATATACAGTGACCTGGGAAAAGCAAAATTTCACAAGCATCTTGGAAAAAAAAAAAAAAAAAAAGTAATGATTTCTGGCTGCGACAAGCTGGAACAATAAACAGTACTCTGCTTGAATTAACATACAGCTACTGTTGTGTCACACAGCCTGTCTGTCATTACAAAGAACACATTCTGTGGCCTGCAATACGCAACTGTGCTACTCTGCTCCAACTCCCTGATTTGAAAGGTCCTGAAAACCTACTTTCAGCCTCTTTAAAAATCCATTTAATGTCAATTTATCACTAATTTCAGCACACCAATTAAAGTTATCCTGGCAGTTGTGTGGTTGTTTGCACATTTATTAGAATAATCAGATGAAACTACAGCCTGATGAGGTCTTAAAGAGACAGGTAAGCTGAAACCTAACAGAAACAGTTTGGCATTTGGAAAACTGGACTGACTTTGTTAAGAGTTGTAGCACACAGATTAACCAAACATGATATGAACGTGTCAAGTTGTGAGCTAGAGAGATGCAAGAGAATTGCAAGTTTCCCCAACACGTCAAACCATTTCTGCACCATTTTTTAATCATTCCTACTCAATCAGTTCAGTGACATATCTAAAGATGCAGAGTTCTGAACCCAAAGTTTTCAGGGGCTTTAACACCCACTGATCCAGCAGCAGCCACCTGCAGAGCTCAGGCCAAAGCCCAGAATTTTACACAGGTGAGATCATGTGACAGCAGAGTCAACGTAAGAAAATATAAAGAGTGTTTAAGTGCATTTACATGTAAATATCCCCATTTCAGAATCATCTGTGCTGAAAGCGAATATCTACACAATAGTACGATCCCTTTTCTAAACATAATGCCAAAATGTCTTCTGAGGGGGAGGAAGAGAGAAAACCGCCCCACACAACTTTCAGTTTGAACAGAGCATGTGCAAATGTAATGACTAACAATGACTTCATCACACACAGGTTTGTCACTCTGGGGGTCTTCATAACAATCTGTTGGTGAGCCATTGTTAAAGTCATTAGCGCCATGTGTGCTTTTACTCTTACTTGATATGTTCAATGACATGACTGGAGCCACATAACCAGGACAAATATCTTATGTTTCTCCTGCTCTACAGGGGCAAACATGGACTAAGGCATATTCATCTACAGCCTTTTAAAAGGAGCAGACATTCATCTGTGTTAATGAACTTCCAGGGAGGGAGAAAAAAGCGAGGGAAAAAAAAAAAAAAAAAAAAAAAAAAAAAAAAGCTGCTGTGACATTGTGGAAATCAACTGAAAACCTCAAATTTTCAATGGGGGGTTTAAAAAAAAAAAAAGAAAAAAAAGAAAAAAAGAAAAGAAATCCAAACAAATGTGTTTTAAAGACAAAAACAAAAAGGGGAATGTCTGCTGAGCGAGTGCAGGATCCTACAGAAACCAATTACATGGTCACACATCTTGTGCTAGAAATGTGGAAGACGTTCAAGGGGCTTCGTTTATGAAAAGGTAATGGTAGGCTTTTGCATGATCAGCTGTCCAATTTAAACAAATGCTTGATGGATCTTGCACTTGCCCATTAACAAAAAGCACAACAGAAAAGACATTCAGGGGAAAACAAAAAACAACATGAGGAAACAAAAAGACACCACAAACACTTGGGGGTAGACAAGTCTGGTCCTTGAGTGAAAATCCTGTATCTTTATGAAATAACCAAAACTTTACACCTCAATGATCAGACAGTAAATTTTGATTCCCCCTCCACACTGATGCCATTTCACAAAACTGTAGATTTAGTTTTAGACCAACTCCTGAATGTGTGACCATGAAGGCCAAGGACCAGGCTTGGGAACCCCCATAACATCACAAGATCGACTGCAATATGAATTTAAAGAGTCTGATATCCAACGTAAGTCTTTCTTCGACCAATCACGTAAGCAATCACTACAATGAGAATCAAGCCAGCCAGAGCAGCGCCAACAATGATTGGGACTAAGATGTTGGGGTCGTCCACTGAACATTCATGGGCTGCAGATAAAGAGAGAGTCAGTCAGCAGGTAGAACAGTGTGTTTGTGATTTAAAAAAAAACATTGTTAGACAGACATGTGAAGCAGCAGGACAACAGGTCAGATTATCTGTAGTTTTTTGTTTTTAGAGCACACAACACCAAAGTCTCATTTCTTTCAACTCAAGACTTAATGACAGATGTAATTGTAGATGTTTATGAAGTAATTAGGTGGATGAACCAGACCTCATTTTCATGTTGTTTAGTGCTTTAATTTCAGACTACAAAGGCAATAAAAAGCACAGCTTCCTTCAGTGATGTCAGTAAACTGCATGTATAAAACTCACTCTGGGGCACCCAAATTCTTTCTATATGCAGGAAAACCTGATATTTAAAGTGCTAGCACTGCCTGTAGTTCTCAAAAAGAACCAATATTGATAGTAGTTACGATTAGATATTGATTTGCAACAGCACGGATCTTTACCTCTTCCATCTGGAATTTCAATGCAGTCACACAAATGTTAACCTAGCCAGTGCACTCATTAACCATCAAATATAAAACATAAAAGTCAGTCTGTTACAATTAAGAGAGCAGTAATGGCTAATCGGCAGCAAACATGTGCAACAGTGAGTGTTAAATTAACAGGATAACAAAACTGTGTGTCTAAAGGTGTTGTGTTTCTCCTAGATTGGATATGATGAAAGTCTTCCAGCAATTAGACATGGTGGCGATTACCTTAAACATTTTATCAGCAACAAAAATGCAATGCACCAAAAGCAAAGCACTACACGGGAGATTTTTCAGCACTATGAAGAGAACCTTACAGAGGTTCCCTTTTTTTGTTTTGTTTTAAATTATGCAAGACAACTTTTGTTTTAAGTCACCAATCTTATGAAATTGAGGTCTGGGTCCAAACTCCAACAGGTAAAACTAGCATGTCACAGATCCACAACTACGCACAGTTGTGTGAGCCTGGTTTGGGAGAGGATGATTACTGAACAGTTCTCAAAACACCACTAAAAAAAATAAATAAATAAAAAAAAAAATCCTAATGTCTTCCCTAAATAATAACCCGTTAACCAGCACTGATAAATCCATAAAACATTTGCCTTATTCTGATCATGATCACAGCCACTGTCTGTACACCAGGTGATAAGAGATTTCAAAAATAACCTACCTGTACTGAAAACACCTTTGTTCACTCCAAAGGGCTGCACATGCAGGCTGAAGGTGTAGATGGTGAGTGTGTCGGTGAGGTTGAAGGTCTGCTCCTTGTTACACATGTAGGAGCTGCCGATGGATGCCTCCCACAGATTGAGGCTGGAGTTCTCGGCAGAAAAATGACCTTCAAGGAAGAAAGACAGCACAGAGTTGGCCTTCTTCTCAGTGCATTGCCTGGTGTATGTGATTATACGAGAATCTTTTAGTTACCAGAGCCCGTGCTGACACTGATGTTCAGAGCATGCAGACGGAATTTCTTTGTGTCCTGTAAAAGTTTAGAAACAGAAAACTGAAGGCTTCATTTTGAAGTCAACGGCATTCCCCAAAAGCTCTTAAATACCCGTCACTGACACGGAGTTTTAAAATAAAAGCACTTAGCATTTTTCCTTTTAATTAATGAGTTGTATAACTTCAGGTTTTCATACTTCCTGTCTGTGAAGTAAACACTGATAATACAAGGTTACATAACCACCCTTTACTTTTTCTTTTCCTGGAAGTGGAGTTGTCACGTTAAGGACAGTAAAACAGCTAAGAAATAAGTATATGTGCAGTGTGACTCTTAGAAAGTTTGACAACATTGATCTACCACATGAATAAATGATTTTACCTCTGAGGACTTACATTGGTAAAGGTAAACTTGATAGTCATTTCTTTAGATGCCAAGATAAGCTCACTGCTGTTGACAGCACATGATCCAGAGACATTGGCCGTATTGGGATCCAAATTCATTTCCTGTAAATTTTAAGCCAGACAGAACAGAAGCAAACTCAATAAACGATAAATTATCTGTGAAAGGCGGGGGTTACAATTGTGAGTATATGAAACCTACCTCGCCCTTAATACCAATGCGCAGGCCAAAGTTGGCCAGCAGACAGACTGTGCCATTTTCATCAGCCCTGATGCTGTAGTTCCCAGTACTGGGTACAGGGAGAGTGGGTACCGGGGTGGTAGTAGGGACAGTTGTAGTTGTTGTGTTGGGGGCAAGTGTAGTTGTATTAGGGGCAATTGTGGTTGTGTTGGGGGCAAGTGTAGTTGTATTGGGGGCAATTGTGGTAGTATTAGGGGCAGTGGTAGGGACAGTTGTAGTTGTGGCATTAGGGGCAGCGGTAGTAGTGGTATTTGGACCAGCAGTTGTACTTGAGACAGGTTGATCTGCAGGACAGGAGCTTACTGTGCGAGGAGAAAACAGAAGAACACGTTAACAGAAATGTACAAAACGCTACAGCCAGGATGAGCTGCGTCACAGCACGCGTACTTACTTTCAGAACTCTTGTTGCCATCACTGATAAAAGCCTGTATAAGCACATCCCACAGCGTCACGTTGACATCACCACTTTCGATCAGGTATTCACTTTTGCACGAGTAGCAGGTATCCATGCCTATGTTTTTAATGTCAGGAAGCCCCGTTGCCACACTAGGTTCTAACAAATCCAGAAAAGTCCAAGAAGTCAGTAAGAAGATCTGTCACCAAGGTTTTTTTTAAATAAATACACATCAAGAGATGTAGACGTTACCTTTTGATTTAGAGTTAGGGAAGTGGACAGGGTCGCCGAGATTGTAGGTAAAGGTGATTACGTCCACCTCGTAACTTTCTCCAATCTTGGAAAAGCTCATACTAAAAGAGTGACCCTCTCCAAAATTAAGCATCAGCACTGAGCGCGTGGCATCACATGTACTTTCAGTTGAATTGGCGTCATCAGTTAAAGCAAACACAGCTGTCTGAGTCTGAAAGACAGTGTAAATTATCATAGGAACTTAATCTGAACACACTTGACAAGTTTAACATTTAACTTCTGAGATGGGCAAAACAGAATACATTTCAAATTAATAACAAAATGAATCCACAGCTAATCAAGCAAGGGGTAAGCTCAGACAGTATAAAAGATGGATGCAGGTCATCAGAATGGCTATTGTGAATCCTCAAGTTGAGTGCTGTCACAATCACAACCTAGGCTGAATAGTCATTCTCCAGGGATCGGTCATTGACTAACCTTTTGTGACCAATTACCAAAATAAACTTCAATCACATGACAGTGTTAGAAACCATGAAGTTATCATGAAAGCGTTTCCTGATGTCACAGAGCAAGGGACAGAAATGTTTTCAACCAGGAGGCACCCCCTGCTGGTCATTAAAGAGAAAGCCGTGTCAAGGCATTTCTGCTAGGGCTTCCCTTTTTAGACTCAGAAGCTGCATCCATCTTCTATACAATCTATGAGCAAAACAAGAAAGCTAATTTTCAGTCAGTGATTATTGACCACCTCCAATCAGCTTTAGATTTTAAATTATGCCAACATGTCCATATTTTTTTCCCCTTTTTAAAAAACAAATACAGATACAAGTAAAACATACAGTCAACGCCAATGATCAGCACAAAAGCAGATTCTGAAAACCACAAGTCAAAATTAAGGAACCAGTTCTGTCGTGTGCGTTCATAGAGATTAGAAATGAAGCTTATTTAACACTAGCAACTACTAGCCAACAGTAGCCTAGTCTATTAACACTTGACAGGAGCAGTTTTACATTCGTTAAATCATGACTAGCACCCATCCTTCATCCTGCAGGCTTCAAGAGCAGTGGAAATTCGTTTAAATTTCACCTGCCCTGACAAGCCCGAACAGCACAGAGTTTGTAAATGCCTCCTGATTTGCAAACAGGGTCTCTCCCCTCCCCCGTTGATTACAGTCTTTAGAGGCATTTTAATGGACTGATGTTGACAAATGTAGGAAAAAGTACAAGTTTTAAAACAAAAATCATTTGTGGGGATCTGTTTTTTTGTTTTTAAAATGACAAGCTATTTAAAAAAAAAAAAAAAAAAAAAAGTGTGTGTACCATGTTTACTTATCTTTGTGGGGACCGAAAATTGGAATGTTACTGTACTTATGGGACCAACAGCCCTTACGGGGACAAAACGACTGTCCCAACAAGGTTGAAGGCATTTGAAACTCAATAGGGTTTTAGTGTCAGGGTTACAATTATCCTAAACCTAACTTTAACCTAAGGGTTAAGATTAGGCATCCTTTTTATGGTTAGGGTAAGCAGCTAGGGAAAGCATTATTTCAATTAGATGTCCCCACTAAGATATGAAAACTGTGTGTGTAAAAAGTAACATTTTGATAAACAGATCAGATTGTAGGGTTTAAAAGAAAGAACAAAAATTAACTTTAAGAGATTACTTAAACAACACCTCACAAGACAACACTGCAAGAGCAGGATATCCACCAGGAAAACACACCAACTAAAATACTGAATAGCAAAAATTTGTTTTTTTTCAGGGAACCCCCTCATTTCCTCTTCACATGATGACTGGAAAAAAACACTGTCACAGCTAAAGTGGTCTGATAAGAGCAGAGCTGCTATCACACGTCAGCACAGTATTTATATGGACTGCTGTAGACTTAAGAATCGTGATTCACATCGCTAAGACAAAAACACTCACCTGGTTGTCAAGATCTTCATAGGTGACTGAGAATGTGACCCTCAGATTGGCATAGAGGCATAACTTTCCATCTTTTGTGACATTGAACTCAATGCCATGTGATAGCTGGAACACTGGAAAGAAAAAGAGTATACTTAGCATTTTCTTCTTCTGTACAAACAATTCTTACTCATAAGAAACATTAATTGTGACATTTTATGCTTTAAAAGGTCGATGAGGGGATGGGAGTCAGTCCCTTCAGACCAACAAGTGGGCAAAGTTATGAAGATGACATCACTCAATCACAGGGTCTCACAAAAGCCACACCAATCCACCCTCATTTAAAAAAAGAAAAGAAAAAAGAAGTCCAATACCAAGTGTGCTGTCACTTTAATGTGACTGGTCATGTGTTCAGGAAGCAGAAAGCTGTGGCTCATGGAAAATGACCAAAAAAGCAAAGCACATTGCAATAAAAGTAAAGCAAATGTGTAAGAGCGCCATGGAGCACACACACTATAACAGTTTCATAATTTAATGATTAATGTTGATCATGTATGTCTGCTGTGGTGGAACTACAACACTGATAAGATGGACTACAAAAATCACCATGTTGTTTTATGCAGGTCATGTAAACATAACTTTATCAAGGCTGGGATCTCAGATAAATAAGACGTTTTCTAAGTTAGTCGTTCATCCTGTCCAACCTGATTTTGTCATCCTGCTGGAGAGATGACCTATAGTAAGACCTGTCTTACAGCCTTCTCTGAATGAGGTCAAACTCATGATGACAGATGTACAGCAACAGATGTAACTAACGCAAGCCTAATCATGGCAAACCTTAAATAATAATTCCTCTTCTTCTTCTTATAATAATATTCTTCACCCTTAGAAGCAGCTAATTTTTAAATCACAGTAGCTTAGGCCACCAAGCTCGGGGTTTAGCAAAAAAAACAAAACAAAAAAAACCAAACACAAAAACACACCCCCCCCCCCCCCCCCAAAAAAAAAAAACAAAAAACATTTGATTTAAGACTTGCTTAAACTTGTTCTGCATCACCTATCAGTTAAACTGATAGTGTGTTTTCCTGAGCGGTCTGACAGTATTATCTGTTTTCCTTCCTAAAAGATGGTTCCGTTTAGTATCTGTTAAAGCACACACTGAAGCACCTTTTCTTTAACATTTAAATACCAACAGCTATTATTGCAGGGTAGCCATGAACTTTCCAAAGCATATATAAATATTTAACTCCAGCCTAGATTTTTAACCCCCCCCCCCCTTTAAAAAAAAAAAAAAAAAAAAAAAAAAAAAAAGAGAATCATGCGACTCCAGAGTGTCAGCATTATTGTGTCCAAAGGTCTCAGCCTCTGAACACAGTCCTGGCCTTTTCAAAAAGACACACAATATAGTGGCCTTGAGTAATATTTCTCCAAGTTTTCTAAAAGTCTTTCAAAGTTTCTCTTTAGACATGTCACTCATTTGTAGTCCAGTTCTTAAACTTGACCATTTTCAGAGAAATGCTTGTCCTTTGTGAAACCACCTGACACTGACCTATGAATCATCCAAGCATGACAAACAAGTCACCCGACTCAAGAGATGAACCAGTGTGGTGTCTACACAGACAACTTAAGAGTTGCTTTCTGAACACATTACTGGTTTACTGTCATTTGAAATCATTTTATGGTGAAATAATGGAAAAAAAAAAAAAAAACCAACCCTCCCACACAACTACAAATACAGACTTAAATGTTCAAGATACTCCGGACCACAAAAATGTGCGTGCAATTAAACAAAGGCTGAAGTCCAGTTATAGGCCAACTATGGTTTTAACAGCATGCTCTGTCATCATCTCAGGTCTGCAGGTAATGTGATAAACCTATAAAGTCCACAAGACACAGGTGTTTATGAAATCTCTCTTACAGGCAGATATACAATCTCAGCTATACCTTAACACAAATTTCAGGGCACTGAAATACCCCCAGTATTATCAGAGTAAGAAAGTACACAGCATAGTTGCAACAGGGCTAAAAAAAAAAAAAAAAAAAAAAAAAAAAAAAATCCGATAAGGTGGCATATTTTCGTATCAGCTTGCAATAGATGAGAACTTTCCAGAAAAACTACTGGAAAACTATTAGACAAACAGCGATCTATCCAGCTAAGCCCAGCAATTAGAAGTTATCGTCACTTCAAATAAGCGTCTGTAAAATCAAAGACTCTTAAATAATCCAGATCTGTAGTTCTACTCTGTATTTGCTTAGCTTTTTATGCTACACTTTAGCTCTACGGTAAATCGTTTCAGCTTCACGGTCACGTGCCAATTCCCAGCAAACTGTCAAAGAGCTAATGCTAACTATCGGAGCTACGGCTCGTTTCATGTCGCACTTTCTAATGCATTTCTGCTCTTGTAACCTTGACCTGTTTTAGGCCAGTATTATCCAGCAGAGGATAGGACTCCGAAGGGTTTAGGCTTCATGATTAACTGGAACTTTCGCTTCCAAACCTGGTGTTATCTAATCACCAAGTCATCAGACACCAGCGATAGTTGTCCAAAACATTAGCTGCAAAATTAACGCGGAAACAGCTACTTTTTATTTCTGAGTTTTGTTGCTTTTTTGTTGTTGTTTTTTTTCTAGTAATAAAACAAGCAGCAGCGCTATATATATATATATATATATGTGTAAATTTGAAAGCTACATGCGACCGTTTGGCTGCGTTTCAGTTTAGTGTTGACGTATGTAACAATTAGCCATGAAGCTACGACAGCTAGCCATCACGACTGAACCGCTTAAGGCCTGTACTTTATACTCACTCTAAGCAAACACGTTTATGTCTGTGCAGTTGAACACATATCTTCAACTACGTTTATACTCTGCAATTTTCCTTTCCAGAACAGCAGTAAGATTTAGCCCTGAAGCGACAGGCCCGGCGTGTCCCAGAAGTTTAATCACGCCACTTCTCAGAAACAAAGTGCGATTTTCCCCCCTGCCCCCTTCTTTACGTTAAGCTATTTTGAAGATACTTACCGATTCCAAACACAAAAAAGAAAAGGCAGCGAGACATCATGGCTGGGCAGTTTGCAGGGTCAGCCACTGGAGAGAAAACAACCGACGGAGACGCTCAGTCAGTGGTGTTTGGATGCAGCTACCACCGACGATACCAGGAAATGACAGTCATATGACAGACACCGACGCGCCAGCCCTATAAGAGGTGTGGAGCCAGGCCCTATTTAAATCTCGTTTATGGAGACTAATTATTGGTCCGTGTGCATTTTAAAGCTCACACGAACCTAAGTGTTTAATGGCGCCTCATAAAATCTTTACCAATGATTTCATACTATTATAATTAGGGTGACTAGATATCTCCCTTTATGCCGGACTCGGCTTCTCAGTTAACGAAAGTGAACTCTCACGAGAAATACGCTGCTGTGCAAACGTTTTGAGCTAACCTGCATTTCTTTACATTTTGGAATTTTTCAAAAGTGGTCTTGAGTAATAGTTTTCCAGACTTTCTGAAGATCTTTCAGAGTTTTTATTTGGACATTGACCGCCTTTTCACTCATTTTCAGTGCGGTTCCTGGCTTGTTAAGCCACTTAACACTGACTTATTAATTGTTCAAGCATAAAAAGGGACCTAACTCGAGGGATAAACATGACAACTTGGAAAAGAACCAATTTCAAACTGTGTCTTTAGGCAGCTTGTTACTAGCAGCCTGTCAAAAAAATGCATATCATTTGTTCTCGTGTCTTTAGTTGGATCTAGAAAAAAATGCCAGTTTGGCATGCATAAAATTGGATTTTTACACCGACGAGATTCTAATTCTCAAAGACCTATTAGCTGAAAAGTTGGTATATCTCGACATGGTGAGCAATGTCCTTTGACAAAGATTTGAGCAAATTGGACTAGTGCAGGACTAAACAACCTGGAGGCTTAAAACTATCTACAGTCAATGGTCACAATCTGAAAGTCATGTCCTTAAGAAAAGGAAAAAAAATTCCCCTTATTAACTGTATTTCTATGTATGTTTACTGCCTCAATAAATCACAGCACCTATTTCTTACCATGCCTCAAGACCTTTGCACAGTACTGTATGGCTCAAAAAAAGAGATGTTATTTTCTGTGGATTGATGGATAACAGTTATTGCAAAAAAAAAAAACGTGAGCAGACAATATAGAAAATGGGATTATAGAAGCCATCCCATTAAAAACAAACTTTAGCTTCTATTTAAGCTTATGAGGTGTAAATTGCTTTAATATAAAATATTCCATCTGTCCATCACATAATCAGCATCACACCGATAGCATCTGTTTAACTTAGACTCTCTTTCCAGCTTTAGTACCCAGTCTCACATAGTCATACGCTGAAATAGTTGGGATCTGGTCACCCTAAATATAATTAAACGTGTTTGAAAACCAGTGATTGAACATGACATAACCCACTGAAACAGTTATTTTAATCTGAAGAAATCTAACAGACTCATACAAACAACGGCATATCTGATCAATCATTGTCTGCCTCATATGTTGAGGCATTTTTCATCCACTTTTCAGTAAGCCTCATAGGGAGACTTAAGAAAAAAAAGTGTGTAGTAATGACATTGAATGTGGACTCTCATCGTATTGTGCTTTTAGTAAGGGTCATCAAAAACCTAACACAAAGTGGACTGCCATGTCAGATTATTTAAAATGCTTTGTGGTGCATGTACAAAAATGACCTTCAAAGAAAAAGCAAGAGAAACTTAAATGTGTTTACTTATACAAGTGGGCTGCCTTAGCAGCTTCATTATAGCCTATAACAACAAGAAGTGCTCCATTTTTGGCACATTTTGTGTGATTACAAACATAGCTATATAATTGGGCTACATGGCCTTGAAACTGTAAAACTTTGCTGATGCAGGATCACACATTTGCCACAGAAATTCCCCAAATTACCAGTTCCCTACTTTAAATGTTAGTCCCACTTTTGACACTGACAGAAGAAACAAGCATCAGTTTAATTTTTATCCTTTTTTCTCTCTCAAACATGTGGTACATTTAGAGCATTGTTAGGTGTGTTAGCATTTGCCTGGGATACTGGATGAACAAAAAGGAAGAAAAAAAAATAGTGACTTGATAACAAAGAGCATATTGATTCAAACCATGGACAAAGAAGAATCTAAGTTTGAAAATAAATACTTTTCCTCTCCATTTAAAAAAAAAGAGCAAACTGAACAATATCTGTGTGTCTTCTTTGTCCCAGCTCTCTCAGAGGCACTGACAAATATGGACAATATTCTCTTTTCAATAGGCATGCAGTCCACAGGATCACAAGACCCCTGACGAAAAACCCTGTGGAGCTATAGCCATTCAGTTGTCGGTCGCTGGGTTGAAGATGATAATGGATAACATCCACTGGAGCAGACGATTTAGAGACCGAACACTCAGAACGGCTTTCATCCTGACTGGACCACCTGCATCCACCTTTCTTTCATCTAAGCCACGTAGTTGTACTGGTTGGAGTTCTCCTTGTCACGCTCCATGTAGTCCCTGTCAATAAGAGACTCTATCCTCTTTTTCAAGTCAGCAGGCTGAGAGGAGAGGACAGAGAGGAGGCATGAGTTAGAACATGAAAAACATGCCAGCATTTCATATTTTGATGTGTGATATAGAAAAAAAAAAAGAAGAAGTGAAAAGGCAGATTCATGTTAGTCTTCCCGAAATTTATTATAAAATAAAAAATAAATTAAAACACCTTCTCCTTTTCCTCTAGACCTGTATAAAGGTGACCCTGTTATAGGTTGTTTTTGTTAGTTTTTTCCCCCTATTTGATACATGCTGTTACACTGGAGGATGCTGATATTAAACACTACCAAAGTTTAAAACCCTAACCCCCTAAGAACGTAACAGCAGTGTCTAACATTGTTCCCACACAGAGCTATGGAGACCATTATTTACATGTTTTAGGAGGATTAAAAACATGTGAGACAACTGGTCTCTTGACACTCTTTGTTTGTGGCATAGCTGCTTCTTTAAAAAAACAAAAACAAAAAACAAACAAAAAAAACAAACCATGGAAATCCCAGACTGTACAGTTCCTCTAGTGGTCACCTGAGGCTGGCACCCAAAGCAAGTCAATTCCTACAGAGTCCCATCTTAAAATGCCCAACTTTTCAGCATTAAAAACACATTTACAGCCTTGTAGATAAACAAATTTTTTTTTTCTCATGTAGAACTAATTATCAAATATTTGTGTCTGTGCGGCACACCCGTACTGCATACGGCTGCAGCTTATAGTTCTTACGAGAAGAAAAAAAAAGAAAAAAAAGAATAAAATTAAACAGTACAGTGGCCAAAAAACACCAAAGTTAAAGCTTTTAAATGCAAAACTTAAAACCAATGGGTGACCTCACAATCATGTGAAAAAGCGCATTTTTATAGGAATGGAGAGAGTCCCCTGAAAACTTTTTCACATGACTGTGGATCTTTTATCCTGTACGTGAAGAGCACACGTGTTAAAATACAAAGAACTTCTTTGCTGTGAAGTGAAACTTTCAATGCAGCCACTATCTCGGCTTCTCATTTTGGCTTCTTGATCTCTGACTATTTTTCCGCACTCCTTCCTCTTTGTGGTAAACACTGAAGTCACCCCCTATCATGTCCAAGCAAACTTTTAAACCGAATCAGCAATCCGTCACGCTGAAGCGTCATTGCTGTCTGGCCAAGTCCTAGTGGGTTTTTTTTGGTTAGATCTAGTTTAGCTGAAATTGTCGACTGTGGAAGAGCGGGGGTCTGTCCAGCAAATGAAAGAAACTTCCTTTACTGGAGGACTGAAAGTAGACGAAAAAGGAGAGGGACTGAAATGGTAAGTGAAAGTAGTGAATACCCAATACAATATTCACATGTAGGGAGCCCCACAGCCTGTAAGGTTTCAAAAGCTACATTCGCTTCTCATTATTTCTACTACTAGATCATGCATTAAACCCAGTGTAGTCCTTCTGTATGTTAAAAATACTGGCAACTACCAGTGCTATTTCAGCCTCCTAGTGGACACACCTATGATATCAACTTAAAATTAGCTTATTCTCAAGTTATTGCATTTACAAGATTTTCAGAAAACTAAACCTTCAGGTCGAGGTCACTGAGATTCAAATTCATCTGAGACTTGTAGTAGTTACACCTATGGTATCAATTTTAAAATCCTACGTCGCTTCGTTCTCAAGTTATTGCATTCACAAGATTTTCAGAAAACTTGACCTGAGGTCAAGGTCGTAGATACACTTATGGTGTCAATTTTAAGGCCCTACATTGCCTCATACTCGAGTTATGGCATTCCCCATCAGTTTTTATGACTGAGTGGTAAAAAGAAAAACAAACAAACAAGCAAAACAAAACAGAAAATCAGTCGTGATTATCACCTTGACGGGGAACTTCAGCTGACTGTACACTTCAGACATCAAAAGATTATGGGTCAGAGTCTTCCTCATCTTCATGATCCGCACAATGGCAGCATCGATCTGGTACTGACGATCCTGAAAGACTCTCTCTGTGGTGCTGGCTTGCTCCTCCACCTGAGTAAAAGAGGCAAGTTAAAAATAATTTTCCAATCCTTGAAAGATAATTTAGGCTGCAAAATACGGTAAGAGCAAACATACTGTTTCTTTCATCTGGATCTGGTTTATTTTGATCCTGAACAGCTTGTGTCTGAAGTCGTCATTGCAGGAAAACTTGTCCCCATCTTCCACATCTTTGCTTTTTGGGATTTTGGTGAGGACACGTGCTTTACCACATGCAAGTGACTGAAGAGTCCGTCGTAGCTCACTGTCCTCTGTGGAAAGGCCCAAAGATCAGTGTGGCTGGGAAAAAAAATAGAGGATCCCATTTCTTCATGAAAAAGTGCTTTAATGTGTTAATACAAACCTATTCCTGTTGCCACTTTGATCTCTTCCAGGGTGAACTCCTCTCCCTCATTAAACATCAGTAAGACAAGGGTTTGGAAAAGTGACACCTGCAGCTCCTTCTTGCCCTTTTGCAAGAAACATCAAGACGATTAGCATTAAACTTGGCTCACTGAGTGAGCAAAACACACAAGGTCATTCTTAGAAAAGAGTTCAAACCTCTTTAAATTCAGCTTTTAAGACACAGTGGCCTAACGTCGACTGCCACTGCAGCTTCCTGCCACTGTGTTTGCCCAGGTAGAAAGTCTTGAAGATCTCCTGCAGTCGCACCATCTGGACAAAGATAAGAGAGGTGTTACAAAGCGATGCTCGTTATATTGAAAAGTACAAAATCATGTTGGAAAACCCTCAGTATTTGCTCAGGACTAACCTCAGGTGGCAGGTGCACTTCCATAGGGACGTACGTTGGCCAGTAGCCCATAGTGAGGATATTCACTGTCAGCTCGATATTGCCGGGAATGTTTTGGCACTGCATATACTACAGAAATACAAAGACATGAGTTTTTATCTACCCACAAAGAAGTTTTAATCTCAGTAAACTGAAACTAGCAGGAAACTGAATCCATTAGCAGGATTTTAGACTGAAAACAGGCAGTGTTGGTGAGGGTCCACCCTTTCAGTTTTATTGTAATTACACAAGTCTGAAGACATAAAATCAAACTACAGTGTAATTATATGAAGAAACACTGAATTTTACAACACTGGATACTAATTTCACCAAACCCTCAATTTACAGAGCTATTTTAGTAACCAGGTATAACAGAGATACTTCTATTTTAAATGGCTCTATTTGTGTTTATCCCCCCCCCCCGGCTCTGTTTCCTTTATATATGTCAGATATTTTGCAATACTTTAATGTTAATACTTTCAGTTTTCATTAATCTTTATACATACAGGAGTTTTTGCCTTTTTCGTGTGTAGAGAGAAAAAAAATTAACCTAAGCTATGTTTGAGTAACTGTATCGTAACAGCAATTTAACACCAATGACTCTGTCACGCACAACAACAAAGTACAATGAAGCCATCATAGTTAGTGTGTTTTCATCCACTCTCACATCTGTCTAAAACAAAATTTATACAAACATCTTGTGTCTAGTTTCAAGCTGTGTGGCTCCCTACAAGTGAATGTACCAACAAATTAGAATAAAATCCAAGCATGTAATGCTAAAGAAGTTCCTGTTTCTATAAATAAAGTAATAAAAGCTGCAGCAGGAGAAGAATCTCATGTCAGACAAATGTACAGCTGGGGTCACATTATTCAGACACCGCAACTCCTCTTTGCCTCGTCAGTAAGGCATCTGTGTTTTTTATGAGTTTGTCATGTTAGTCCTTCTCGTGGTGCAAATACAGTCATCCAATTCTTGTAGTCATCAGCTGAATGATGACAGTTTTTGACATAAGCAACTACACTGCTGCTACTGTTAACAAAAGATAATATTGCTGCTATTTTTATACATGAATTCTCATACTAGTGTCTTTTTTCCCCTCTTTGCACTGTAATGCATACATCATATTTTTTGGAGTATAAGGCGCACTTAAAATACTTTAATTTTCTCAAAAAAATGACAGTATAATTCAGTGCGCCTTATGTATAAATTCTGCACCAATAGCAGGAAAAGTTTGTTGTCTGCATTTTTAATACGTCAGAGTTTATATGCGCATCCGTCCTGGCTGACTGTAGTTGATGGTTGTCTTTCTGACGCACCCACAAAACAAAACGTACGTTAAGCCAGCTGCCTACTGTCTCACACCCCTTCCATGAAACACGTTGTTTAACTGGAGGACTGGTGCAAACCACCAGACACTATTCTCAGACTGAATGTGCCCCAGGTTTTATGTTATGCTGACAGCTGAATTACATCTTTTTGATTTACCATGTCTATATTTCAAGCCCTCAGGGAAAGCAAAGGTAGGCTAACATTTTGGTTGCATTGTCGGCATTTTTTTCTTTTTGATAAAACTTCAATGAAAAGATTTGTCTTTTTTCACCATGTAATGCTTCAATATGTGTGAACAAAACCTTTTCCATAACGTCATATTTGCCTATTTACGTAGGCAAAGTGTTACCTGTTTGAACTGCACCATGATGTCCTTAGAAAGCTCCATGTCCTTGAACATCCCCTCCAACTTGCTGGTGAACGCTGCTCCACATTCTGAAAAACAAATGTTGTGAGCCAAAGTTCAATCAGTCACTGTCAGGATTCCATCATGTAGTGCCTGTGTGTACACGTGCTAAGAAATGGCACTAAGGTATGAAAACTGACCGTGTTTAAGCTTTGACAGCATTGATTTTTCAGCATCAACAGAAGCACTTTTTCCAACCAGCAACCTCTTAGCCAGGTCCTTTTTGTAAAACGCCTCGAAAACATCTTTTCCTGCAAGGGCATCAAAGTCTCACAATAAAGGCCGCACAAAGGACAAAGTACTGTACTTACACAAATGTGACAGTAAACATTACCATAGATGAATCTAAAGATAATCATGATCTTATCCAGCATCTTCTCCAGCTCTTCATCCGTGGCCTCTTTGTTTCCTGCCCTCAGCTTTGAATCCACATGTTTTGCTATAGAGAAATGTTGATTATTATCATGTTGGCAGAAATGTTGATTATTGTTATTTTTCCCCGCACTGTGTGGCAGTTATGAATGGGGAACATGCTTAGTTACAGACCTATGAGCTCTGCAGGTTTATTTGGCCTTTTGTTGATGAATGTTTCAAAAGCTTCCTTCATGGCATTAACAAATTTCTCATTCTTCATGAAACACACATCGATGATGTGATCCACTTTATCTTTAAAGTCCAGCAACTCCTGCACCATGGTTTTGTCTTTTTCCGGATTGATTACGATTGTGCTTCCAAAAGCCTGAATAAGTATTTTCAAGACATTAAAAACAATTAGAAAACAGTTCATTGATTCTGTCTTCTCTTCAGTCTTTCATTTAAAAGCTGCCATACCTTTATGTATTCTATCCAGTGCTGCAGGAGCACCTGAACACCACCACGCACTCGACTGAAGAGCTGATAGAGGAGAGACAGATCCTGAATTCTGTTCTCATCCAGCAGGTTGGTCAGTCCTGCAAGTTTCAAATAACAGTTAGAAGTCAATCAAGACTCAGTATGAGGTGCAGACAAGACAGTCACATATCAGGTACTTCCTGAACAGTAACTTATGCTTCACTAAGAGTAAAAAACTAGGACAGCAGGTTGACTTTAATTTCATTCCTACCGACTGGATTCATTGCAATCACTCTTAGACTGATTGCCAAAGGTTTACAAATAACTCCAGTCTAATTTTTCATGCAGATTGCAAACATGTTGCAATCAATATCAGTCAGTCTGCGCAGATGAGTGCAAATCGCTTGAGGTCCATCTCTTTGTAATAGAGGACTCGACTTAACTGGTTGCATTCTGATTATATTCCCACAATTCCACATCAAGGTTACTCGGCACCTATGTCATTTTGCATTTAAACTGCCATCCTGCAGTAACTACAGAACTATTTGTGAAGGAATTTTTATTTTAAATTTATGATGTTCTGGCTAAACTCTGAATGTAAGTAGTGAATATGATTTTCTTTGTATGTAGACAACAGCAGATTTGTTTTTTTCCCTCCTAACTTATCACAGTTCATCACTGTATTATCACAAGCAGATTGCATGTAATTGCTAACTTGACTCTATTCAGTTGCATACTGATAGTCCTGTTGCCATCTAGATGCACAAAAGTTGTTTTGAAGACACCGACTGATTGGTCAGAGTGCTCATAGACCTGGCACCCATTTTTGAAGCTACCATATCATCACAATCACTGCACACAGTTACAATAGGTCTCTTTTTCTATACAAAGCGGTGAAAGACAAAGAGACTTAAACAAAAAACTCTGGTTTTTGCATTTATAAAAATTACACTAAATATCTGCCTTAATGAGGACTTAAGATTTGCCTGCTTTTTTGTAAACCTTGTTGTTCATTGACTTTCATTCAAATTCTTCACAATGAACATTACTGTCTGTTACCTATGTAATTGATTTAAATTTGCCAAATATTGTGAGCTAAAAGGCTGTCTTTATATTCTGTCTTTAGATTCTGACACCCTTTTAGGACCTAGAACTGGTCCAAGTTTAAAAAGCTACTATTCATATAAACAACATAAAAACAAAAAGACTAATGCAACATTATATGCAACTAAAAATGTCTTAAATCAGACACACTAAAGAGAAAATCTTGTTATAAAAGTGCCACAATTTAAAATATGTTGTAACAATGACAAAAAGGTACATTTAATAAGCTAAACCCTCATTTGTTTTACAATAATTTATTATTATATAGTGAACGTTTATATCAAGTGTTTACCTTTTTGCAGAGTTGCCGTGAGATGTTCACCAAGCAGCTGCTTCTCCACAGTAGCGATGAGCGGTTTTCTGAGAGGAGGAAAAAGCTCAGGTTACGCATCAATCTCTGTCACCGTTTATTTGCTAAGTGGACGCTTCAGTCCGACACTCACTGTGTGCTCTGGTCTAGGTACGTGATTACTCTGTCAGCCTCCTCCTCCAAGCGCTTGTTAACATGATGGAGATATTCTGGTACCTAAAAAACACATTTACATTCACACCACAGCTTTTAATGCTTATTCTGTAATGCAGATGAAAACTACCCATCAAAAGATTACATAACAACATATAGAGTTTTTTTCTTGCATAGAGGATAATTTGGCACTCTTCCCAGAGAGGTTTGAGTCAAGGCCAAAGGGGAAAAAAACAAAAAATAAAAGAACAATAGACACTGCAGCAGTTTCATTAATCTACAGCAGCAAAATAGACACTTTTTGTTTGTTTATAAAATGGTCAGAAATAAGAAAATGTACATATTTCTTTCAAATAAGGCTCATAGGATCAGCTTTAGCTGTAAGCAGATTACATGCAGGGTCAAAGCCCCCACGGGGGCACTATAAACCAGGAAACAACAAATCAAATGGAACACTTACAGGCAGAAAAATGTATCAACTGAACGGGTATGAAAAGATTATAAAACGTCAAGAAATACAAAAGGAAAAACTCTACTTAAGTCAGAGATAAAAGATAAACCTGTGAGAAATACACTTTATGATTATAATTCACTTCTATCTGCATACATGTAGTTTCATTTTCCCTATAGTTTCTTCAAATTAAACTATAAGAATTGAGCATTTGCAAAACAAAGTCTCTACGCTTCACCTTTTGTAAAAAAAAACAAAACAAAAAAACAAAAACAAAAAGTCCACATAAACTAAGCTTCCAGTTGCAAAGTGAATGTTTTATATACGTTCTGGTTCAACCAGGCAAATGTTTTTTTGCTAAAAGCTTCACTCAAAACACGTTTACTGTGCCAGACCTGCTTTCCGCTTTACTAATGCTTAGTTCAGTGGCTACATCTGTGTTCCTCCTCTTCTATAATGAATTTCTTCATGTGGTTAAATGGTTGGCTTTTTGTAAAATTTCTAACAACATCAAAAAATATTGAATCCCTTCTGAGGCATTAGTTACTTATTTATTCCTTAGAAGAACCAAAAAGGCTTCAAATCCTCACATCTGACAAGACAAACCCAGAGAATGGCTGGATGTTCTGTTAGAAGTAATTAACAAGAATTCTAAGAACAGCTGCCAAGTATTTTTCATGGGTTACTAAACTAATGACTTTAACAATCGGTTTAGTCAGCTGATCAATGAATCGTGGATAACAGACGACAAAATAAAAAGAATGTGTTTTGAGTATGAGGTTATATAAATCACCTCTCGCTCCTGCATCAGCCTCTGTCCCTCTGCAGCGTACAGTCGATTAGTTTCCTCCAGAAAGCGTTGCTCAAAGGACTCTTGATAAATCTGCCAAGGAGGCCGACAGAACACAGGTTTCATTAAAAATATTTGTCAACAGGAAACACACACCCGTGTGCAGGTGAGCCATGCAAACAACACACTTTTGTTGTGGTACAAATAAACGGAAGAAATCCAAACAATCTGTGCCTTCAAACACACATTTACACACTCACTACTTAATATCTGGATTATTATTTGAAGAGTTGCCCTATTACCTGAAGGTCAGAGAGCATGCTCAGCAGGCTCCTCAGCAGACTGCGGTCTATCGCCTCTCCGTTTCGCTCCCTCTCAATGAGCCGCAGAATCCCGTCGATGGTTTTGCTCTGAACCTTCAGATCGCTGATGATGTAGAACCGGAACAGCTCCAGACCCATGTCCCTGAAGACCACAACAGCCCGTTCACCATATAATAAAACAGAAATCAGCCCGAGTACGAAGCTAAAACCACAACATGGCTGATCACTCACCAAATCGATGGCAGCATGGAATTCTGTAAAACGTAGGTGCGATCCAAAAACAGGAATATACTCCTAATCATGATCTGTGGAACAAAGATACACAATTAATCACGCTTTCAATGTTCAGATGACCTC